>NW_023416307.1:91919423-92583867 GCF_014176215.1 Rousettus aegyptiacus | reverse complement strand
TTATCCTTATATTATCTAGCAAATATATTTCTCTTAATGATAAGAATGAATAGCATATATATATAACCTTTACCATGCCCATCCCAGACTTCATTTAAATAATAAATTAATTTTTAAAAAATAATTTAACATTTTATTCAAGTTCACAATCATTTTATTAATGATTATTTAGACAAATTATTCTTTGTCATCTGTTATCTTAATTTCATGTAAATGTGGTCTGATTTCTTGTTCTTTGTTATTTGCATGTGTCTAGAATTTTGTACAGTAATTTTTTTTTTTCCAGAGAAAATGAAATGAAGGGATGTTAGGTTTTCTGAATTATTATATGTCCAAAAGATCTTTGTTGTTTGCTTCACATACAGGTTTAGAATTTTAGAGGCCTAGTTATTTTTCCTCAGATTTCTGCAAACATACCTTAATTGTGTTTTGTCATGTAATTTTCTTGATGTGAAGTAAATACCAGTATATTTTTTCCTTTGTGGGTATCTGCTTCCTTGTATGAAATTGTGAGGATTTTTTTTAATCATCAGAATTTAATTTCACTGCCTTTTTGATGAAGTTTATTTTATCATTCTTTTCCTTTTATGGATCATACTTATAGTCTAAGAACGCTTCACCTAGCCCTAGGTCCCTAAGATTTTCTCCTATATTTTCTTCAAAAAGGTTTATGGTTTTACCTCCTACTTTTACATTTAAACCCATGATTCATTGTGAATTAATTTTTACATAAGCATAAGGTTTAGGTCAAGGTTAATATATTTGCCTATGAATATTAAATTGCCCCAGCATTATTTGTTGAAAAGACTATCCTTCCTTCATTAGATTACTTTCACACCCTTGTCAAAAAGCACATTTATGTGGGTCTCCTTCCTAGTTCTTCTTTCTTTTCCATTGACCTGTTTTTTATGCTAGTACCACACTGTCTTGTTACTGTAGCTATATAAGAAGTCTTAATCTTAAAGTGATTCCTTCTACCTTATTTTTATTTTTCAAAATTGTTTTAGCTATTTTTGGTCCTTTGTCTTTCCATATAAATTTTAGAACAAGTTGTTCTATATTTATAAAAACTATGGAGAAATTTTTATAAGAATTGTATTAAATCTATAGATTAATTTGGGGAAATTGGCATCTTTATTATGTTGAGTCTTATGATCCAAATGGACCCATTCATCAGTGATTTATTATTCAGCATACAGATCCTGTACATGTTTTGTTAGATTTATACCTAAGTATTTAAATTATTTTGGAGCAATGATAGATGGTATAATATTTTAAATTTGAATTTCCCCAGCTACAATTGATTTCTGTATGTTGATTTTATATCCTAGGACCTGGTTGAACTTATTTCCCTGCCTTTTTTCTTAAAGAGTTCAAACCAGTTCTTCTGTAGAATTCTGGATTTATCTGGTCATTTCTTCTTAGTGTCATTTAAGTTGGTCCTCTATCCCACATATTTCCTGTAAACTAGAGTTAGGATAGTGGCTTATAGAATCAAGTTAAACTTTTTAAGCAAAAATACTTTATTGAATTTGAGAGTATTTAATCTTTATATTTTTGTTATATATTTAGTTTCTTAAAAGAGAAAGAATAGTAATTTGTTTTTAAATTTTTAAATATTTTACAAAGTCTTGTTCTGGAATTTATATTAGTTTTTTAAAATGAGGCTTTTTTTTTTTTTTCTGCTATTATATGATGTAGAAACCTTTTCACTTTGAAGACTTACTCTGCTAGAACTGTAAATTAAACCACAGATTTTGGGGTAACATAATTTTTATTTTAATTTTTAAGATTTTACTTGGAAGAACCTCCAGGAACACAGAAGCTTTATCTGGGAAGAACTGCTCCTCCATGTAAAGTGGTCCTTCTTGGAGACAAAGAACAATCTAACTGGATAAAAGAAGTACAAGGAATTTCAGAATAGTGAGTGTCATAAAAAGTATTTAATATCTAGAACTGGAATGTGATTTAATGTACTTATTCTCCAACTTATTTCCCGCTTAACATAGTGATCACTCTGAATACTGACTACATCTTCATTTTATGTTCTTAAGAAAGTAATAAGTTATAGTTTAAAATAGTATCTGGTTAGCGGTGGTTATAGTCTTGCCCAGTTCATCACTAAAATACCACATGATGTAGAAAAAAGAAAAAAAAAAGAAAAGAAACAACATGATCACTCAATACTGAGAATAACAATTAATAAGTTGTTGCCTGAATTCAAAAGTTATTTTTAATAACCGTAAAGCCATTAAATTTCTTGACCATAATGAAAATAATGATAATAGAAAGGAAAACTGTCCCTTTTTCTTCACCTTCTCCCCTTCCTTCCCTATACCCAAACCCCATAGGCCCCTGAATTTAGAAATGCAAGGTCTACCAACCAAAATATTAAGAATCTGACCCTCCTCTGAATGCTAATTTTCAGGGTCACCAGAGCTCTTTGTGTTGCATGACCCCACCTTCACAGTACCTCTATTCATCCAAACACTAGGATTTTCTAAACTAAAACAGAATAATAGAGATTGGCAGTGGCACATGAAATGGTGTTTTAAATGTATATCCATCAGCCTTCCTGTTTAAACTGTAATAGCATCCATTGAAAATTGGGGAATTCAAGGAGACATCTCTTCTATAATTTTGGAGTTCATACCAGACTTTAATATCCTTATTCAAAGATTAATAAAAAAATCTAAAAAGACTATAAAAAACCATCTACCATAAAAGGAGATAAGCGTAGCTCTCAGGGGATAGAGGTAAAGTATATTTTTGCCTCCCAACGATGTAAGTCAGATACCCCTGTTATAGCTCATATTGTTCTGAATTTTCTTATATAGCACATTAACAAAATTCTAATAATAAATTTGATCACCTTAATAACTCTTCCTCCATAAGGGTAGGGAACACATCTGTTTTTGTCACCATTCTATTCTTATTCCTTGGCTGGTGCCTAGGCACTCAGTAAATATTCGTTTTAATGAAATAGAGATTCTTTTAGTTAAGACTCTTTTAATTGAAAATAAAACCCTCACTCAAAATACTATGAGTTTAGTCATTTGTTCACATATATTCAACAATTATTTATTGATACCTGCTAAGTACAGTAGTTGGCACTGTAGACGTCATAGTAAATAAAAATCCCCATTCCCTATACTCATGAAACTTATGGCTGGTAGATGGGAGATGGACATTAATGTCTTGTGTGATTTTTTTTGATCAAACTGAGCAATGATATTGCTCCAAAGGAGAATGCTCTGAAACTGCTAATAGAGGGATTTGACCTAGAGAGGGAGGAATTTACCTTAGTCAGAGAAAACTTTCCTGAGGAAATTTGACTAAATTGGTATCTGAATGTGGAGTAGGAGTTAAGCAAAGAGTGAAAAAGAAGCATGTTTTAGGATGAGGGAAGAGTTACATATAAAGTCCCAGTGGCAAGAGGAAAAGCAGTATGTATAATGCTAATGATAGTGGCCAATGTGACTAGAGTATTCAAATCAAGAAGCAACCCTATTGAGGAAGATGAGACAACAAAGGAAAAAGAGCTAACAGGTATTAGAAAAGCCAGGAGATTTACATGTCACATAATGTAAATTGAAGAAAAAGAGTGTTTCAAAAATAAAGGGAATAAGCCACGTAAAATGTTATGAAGAGATTAAGCAAGAGCTATTTTGACTAAGTAATAAGTCCGAAAGCCAGATTAGGGTGGCTAGAGGAATGATTGAGAGTAACAGAAACAGCAACACAGTACGAATAAACAACTTCTTTAAAAGTTTAGTTTTGAAGGAAACCAAAAGCTCTTGACCCTTTATCTTAAAATATTCTTTTCCATTTAGACGTGCTAGATGTTCTGTGATGGCAGCAAAATACAAAGGGAACAATCAAGGCAGCAGACTGCTGAAATTGATAATAATGTATGCTGGTTCACAGAAGAGAATGATTTCTAGTACTTGCCAGTTCAGGATCTCTTGTTTAAACTTGTCAGCAAAGAAGAGTAAATAGGGCTATGTGGATTCATGAGCACTCAACATTTATTTATTCTGACCACCATTCTCTTAAGACTGCTTTTCTTTACCTCCCTCATATCATCTCACATTTTGTCTTCTCCTCCCACACCTCTCAAACTGTTCAAAAATCTGCCTTCCAAGATGAAATTCGTAAGACCACTGTTGCTCGGCCCCTGCGGGTTTACTTTATTTCTTTGTGACTTTACACATTATGTCAGTAGAATGAGGTGATGATCTCATGGCTCTGACGAGTAGGAATAATGCTTATACAGACCATTCTTTGCTCTGAGACTCCTACAGCAAGAATTTGGAACTTATTACCTATCTCACTTATAGCCATGTATCTCATTAACCAACACATGTTCTTGGTTTTCTGTGAACATAACACTTCAAATATATGAGTACCACATTATGTGATTTTATTTTTAGGAACCCTTTAACTATGCACATATGATATGTCTGATAAATTTCTGTATTCCTGTGTAACAGATTTCCTTTCTGATGAAACTACCATTAAGAGACAGTGGAAGGATATAGCATTGAATGGAATTGGTTTTTGGTTTATTCAGGGAAATTTGATCATGTATTAAAACAAATAAGAAGAGAGGCGCAATATTCAAAAGAGAAAAATTAATGTATTTGAAGATGGATTTTTAAAGAAAATGAAGGTTGGCTCCTCTATTTTAACAGGATATAACGAAACTGTAGGTTGGCTTGTGTGTTTGGCATGGGGAAGATGAGGCACTCTCATCTGATGCCTTCTGTTTTCTTTCTGAAGTAGATGTTGAGTTAGCTATTGAGAATGATGTGAGGGAAAGACAGGTTGTTCTTAAGTTTGAGTAGAATGAGGAAGGTTTGAAAATAGTCCTTGGGGAAAATAGAAAAATATCAATTGATCAGAAAAACATGGTAAAATTATAGGTAGTACTGAGGGCCCTTTTTGAAGTTGAAGGTCAAGAATTTATAATGTAACAATTGCTCTGTCTTTTGATAGTAGTGTTTATCCTATCAGTCACAGGCCTAGAAAAAGCAGATCATTAGATTTTAACCAGCACTGGATTTTGCCAGATGGGTGCAATGGAAAGACAAAGAGGCAAGGAAGTTTATGTTACTAGCAGAAATGTTACTGAAATGGTGGACAATGGAATCTAAATGGAATAGAAAGAGAAATGAAGAAAGTAGAGGATTAATCGTTTGGGAGAAAGTAGAAGGATCAGTGGACTGGAGATCCCAAATTAAGTTGAATAAGGGTCATAAAGTGATTGAACAAGCTAGTTGAATGGAGAAGTTTTTAAACAATAAAATGTTTGAGTTAGTGATCTTGGAGGTGAAGCCATTATATGGGTGATGTCATAGCCAAGGAAATAGGTGACTAAAGTGGAATGGAAGAGAATGTTAGCAGAGATAAGGGAGTTGTATAACTACTGTGGTTTGGGGTAGATCAGGTATGTAAACATTGAAGTCACAAAATAGTAGGGTAATTTACTATTAGGGATTTAGATATCACACTGGGTTGTAATGAGAACACCAACACCGCCTCTTAGCCCTGAAGTACATAGTATGAAAACAAACATTGAAAGGCTACTGCCCGAGACACAGGAAAGTGATGATACCTTCACTTAAGAAGGTAGATAATGAAGATATAATGAACTGAAATGGTTAGAAATTGAAGAAGAAAAGAAAACTGGAAGAAGGGAGCAAGGAAATACTTTATGGGATGTTATGGAGAAAATGATGCATTTAGAGGAAAATTTCGAAAAGAGTGCCAAAACCCTGTATTTCGAATTAAAAAAAAATAAGAAAATAGGGTTATCAAAAGATTGGTGATAAACACAGAAATCATTAATATAATTTTCAAATATTCTCATTTTACATATGATAAAGTTACAAGATAATTTGTTTATAATTTAGAAATTAAGAGAAGTCTGAAGTGTTTTTTTTTTTATTTAATTCAAAAGTAACAATAGAAATTGTAAAGCAAGATTTCTAACTTGCAAATGACTGGCAAGAAAAAAATCAAATGAAAGAAAGAAGACAGAAGGTAGAAAGAAAAGCAAAACAAAACATAGCTTAGGAAGCCCGAAAAGATAAATGCAATAAGATGACAGAAAGATGACCAAACTAAGAACTGTATCATTAAATCTAAGTGGCTTTTGTTCCTTAATTAAATACAGAAACACATATATCACCACCATTATTATCCAACTGTAGCTGACTACAAGAAGTATACCTAAAACCAAAATTAGTAAGATCTAAAAATCCCTCACCATTATAGTTTTCAAGAAGTACAGTTTTATATTTATATTACAACCTTTTACAATTACATATTTGGTTCTGCTCAGTCTCCTTAAAGAACACATTGTTAAATATACTTGGAAAATTCAAATGGAAAGAAAGCGGGAGTTACAGTATTAAAAATCAGACAAAATTGAATTGAAGGCCAAAGAGTAATTGGGGAAAAGGTAACTATTTACAGAAAGTTTATTTCACAGTGTAGCTAGACCAAAGATAAAACCTTATGCACAGAAAAACATAGTTGACATATATTTCTATTTGGTGGATTTTGAAATACTTTTTTTCATTTTTAACATCTCTGAACTTAAAATGTGTTCTACAGTGTAGTTTAATTCGTGGACGCTTTTTCTTGCTCAACAGAACATAAAATAATGATATATCTACAATCAATGATGTCTTAAAATCTGCAAGAAAAACTGAAGCTAATTAAAGAACACCATAATTTGGAGAGACTGAGTTTTCTGTCAGATCTAGTAATCAAAAAACAAATGCACAAAAAAAGGATCTAAGCAATATAATCATTCGATTTAATAGTAATGAATTAGATTCTGCAGCTCATGTAAGTTACTAAGAAAATGCAAGAAATTTTAAAACTGTGGAGAGACTAGAATACAGACTACAACAATGACCCCAAAGCAATATAAGTATAAAGTAAAAGCAAAAATAAATAGATAAAAATCTACCTATCACTTGGGGATTTAAAAGTATTGTCCTAAATAACTGTTTTGGGTTTTTTTTTTTTAATAGAAAGTTTTTATCGAAGTATACATATGAGAAAAATATATGTACCAATCATAAATATATTAATAAATTTTCACATGCATAACCAGAATACAAGTCAAGATATAGAACCAAAAGAAAATTGTGTCAATCCCCCAAAGCCCTTTAGACCAAACCCTTCCAGCCATTACCATCCTCTTCTTTCCCACAAGGGTAATTGTTTTGATTTATAACCCTGGAGATTAGTTTTACCTATTGTTTGAATGTTACATAATTGATTCAGATGTATTCTTTTTGAACCTGACTTCTTTTGCTCAATACTGTGATTTTAATATTCATCTGTGTTGTTATATACAGTTATAGTTCATTCTTTTTCACTAATGATAGTATTATATTGTATGAAAACAGTACAATTTATCCATTCTTTTGTGGATAGACATTTGAGTTATTCATTTGAGTTATTCGTTTGTGGCTTTTGGTAAATGTATGCATTTCTATTAGGTATGTATCCAGGAGTAGAATTACTGCCTCATAGGATAGGCTTAAACTCAGATTTATTAGATACCACTAAAAAGATTTGCAAAGTGATTGCATCAATCTACATTCTAACAGCAGTTTATAAGAATTTCTGGTTATCTCTACCCTTATCAATACTTATTATTATTGTCTTCCATTTTAGCCATTCTGATATAGTGGTATCTCATTTTGGTTTAATTTCCATTTTCCTCATGATTAATAAAGTTAAACATCCTTTCATGTTCATTAGCCATTTGAATATGCTCTTTTGTGAAATGCTTGTTCAGTTATTTTGCCCTTTTTTTTGATCGAGTTTATTACCTTTCTTTTATTTGTAGTTTTTTGTATTAACTTGTGCTATCATGCTCAATTTCAGGGAAAAGCCTTAAATGATTCACTGTTAAATATGATCATTACTGTAGAGTTTTTTTTAAATATTTTTTATCAGATTAAGGAAATTTCCTTCCATTCCTAGTTGGTTAAGAGTTTTTGATCATTAATTGGTGTTGGTTTTATCAGTTTTTTCCCTTCATCTGTAAAAATGATATTTTCTTCCTTTTTTTCTGTTTGAATTTCAAATATTTTTCAGCCCTTGAATTCCTAGAATAAATCCCATTTGATTGTGATATATTATCCTTTTTATATATAATTTAATTTAATTTATTTAATTTTGTTTAGGATTTTTGCATTTACTTTCATGAGAGACGTGGGGCCTTAATTTCCCTTTCTTGTAATGCCCTTGTCTACTATTGGTATCAAGATTACTGACTTAGTAAGTTTTGAGTGAAAGTAGTAGAAAAAAATCCCACTGAATTTTTAGAAAATGGAACCAGAATGTTACATTTCAAAAATTTGTTGGAAAACTTGTTTCTGGCTAAGATGACATGGCTTATTTCAGACCAACCCTACCATCAATAACAGCATCATATAAGTATAAGCTGCTATGAAAAAAATAAATATATAATAATGTTAATTAACATATACTATATATAACTATATAATATATATTATATAATACATATATAAACACATATACAGAAATTAAAATTATGATTATTATTATGAGCTCACTAGAGGGTCTGAATAGTAATATGGGTATACTAAAAATTGAATCAGTGAGGTTAAATGTCAAGCTGAGGATTCCTTCAGTACAAAAGCACAGTGAGATGAAAAGAGTATAGTCAGAATTTCTAATATCTATCTGATAAGAATTCTAGACAGAAAAAAATGGAAAGAAGATAAGAAAATACCCTCAGATGAAGAATTATTCCTTTGAGGTCAGGGGTCAACAAACTTTTTCTGTAAAGGCAAGATAGTAAATATTTTAGCCTTTGTAGACCTTACAAAGGTCTACAGAGTGATTGCATCATCACGAATACTGAACTCTGCCATTATAGCACGAAAGCACTCATAAACAGTAAATAAATGAGTGACTATGTTCCAATAAATTTTTGTTTACAAGAATAGGAAGCAGTCTGAATTCGTCCCATGGCCATAGTTTGAAAAGGCCCACCGAATGCCCCTGTCAGCCTTTTTCTGTCTCTGAATTTACCTATTCTGAGTGTTTCATATAAATGGAATCATATAATATGTGACCTTTTGTGTCTGGCTTCTTTCATTTAGCATGTTTTTGAAGTTCATACACATTGTAGTATGTATCAGTACTTATTTATTTTTGTGGCTGAATGTTCCATTTTATGGAACCTTTTGTTTATCCATTTATCAGCTGGACATTTGGATGGTTGTGCCTTTTTACTGTTGTGTGTAGTGCTTCTATAAGCATTTATCTATAAATATTTGATTGAGTACCTGTTTCTAATTCTTTAGGTATATACCTAGAAGTAGAATTGCTGGACTATACGGCAAGTTTATGTTTAACTTTTTGAGGAACTACGAGACTGTTTGCCACAGTGTCTGCACCATTTTACATTCCCACCAGCAACATAGAAGTGTTCCAGTTTCTCTACATCCTTTCCAACACTTGTTTTCACTTTTTTGTTGTTGTTATAGCCTTCTTGTGGGTAAAATCAGAGGAGTTTCTTACAGCTCAATGAGTTCTCATGTAATCTCACAGACATTGGGAGAGGTATCCACAGAGTGGATGCCAAAGCAGAGGGTCTTAAGTCAGGCACTCAGAACTATTTGCATGTTTATTTAAAGTTTGTTTAACCCATTTCCTACTTAGAAAAATGTACAGCTTGCTGCCAGCATAACTTAATTTTACGTAAACACATTCTTTGAAGCTGAAGCAAATCTAACTCATTTTCAATTTGAAAATAAAATATAAAAACCATTCTTGGAGTTAATTCTAAGCAGAACTTGTCTCTCATCCTAATGTAACAGAAATGTATACATAAATCAAATTTATCATATGAATCTTTGGCCAACAACTGTTCGAGAATGATGTTAACGTCATATGTAGGAGTACTACATTTTCTAGGATTTGACATTTTCAGTGATCGAGAATTACTATATTTTGTAAATGGAAATACCACTACTAAAAACAGAATGCTATAAATCAGCGGTCCCCGAACTTTTTGGCACCAAGGACCAGAGCTTCTATGAGAATCTAATGCCTGATGATCTGAGGTGGCGCTGAGGCGGTGATACTAGTGCTGAGAAGTGACTGCAAATACAGATGAAGCTTTGCTTGCTCACCAGCTGCTCATCTCCTGCTGTGAGGCCCAGTTCCTAATAGGCCTAGGGGCTGGGGAACTCTGCTATAAACAGAATGTCATTTGTTTCCAAAGACTATAGATATACTAGAGCGATCCAAAAATAATAATGAAAAACCAAGATATTTCATGGCAGACTTTGGGGGTAAGGTTAGGACTGTAATCTGCAAGTTATTTGGGGTAAAAGCTGCAGCTGCAAGCACCACCAGCAGGTATTCATAGGGCAAATGGGAAATGGGTTAAGTACTTGATTATGAACTGGTTGGATGATAATTATCATGTAGAACATATACACACTCATACTTGTCAATATTTCTTTTTATTCTTTCTTTTAGCTACCTGAGAAGAAAAGGAATAATAATAAATGAAACATCTGTAGTTGTATATGCTCAGTTACTCACAGGTCATAAATATCAAATAAATCAAAATGGTGAAGTTCATCTAGAGAAACAATGGTCAAAACAGGTTCTTCCTTTCGTTTATCAAACTATTGTCAAGGTAAGTCTTCCATCAGACCTCAGTTTTATCCTAATTTACGCTATTGCACACTATATAAAGAAAAGACTGTAATCATGTTAATAGAAGACTGATGCAGCATTGTATAATGGAGATTATTTAATATAAGTTACAAAATACTGCAGTCTTTAGAAGAACTGTTACATGCTCAGATTCTCACTCTGTGATTAGGAACTTGTCTTTTTCATTTACTTATTTTTTAACTTAATCTCTAAAAGAAAAGTCCCAGCATTAACATACATCTTGTATTTTTAGATTTTTATTCTCCAAAAATCATTTACGTTAAAGTATGTAGTGATCCTGTAATTTTGGGTAAAAAGTATACAGTAGTGACTCAGAGCACAGATGCCTAAGTTGACTTTTTAGCTGTATAAATTTGGGCAATATTCACCCCTTTTCTGTGACTTAGTTTCTGTGACTTAGGCTAATAGTGGTCTCTGCCACAGAGGATTATCTTAAGGATTAAATGAACTGATAAATTTGTGAAGTACCTAGGAGTATCTAGCATATAAGAAGTCAGTAAATTTTAGCAGCTAGTACTGTTATGTAGAAAATCTTTACATTTGACATTTGCAGACAATATAGTCGTATTCTCATAGGAAAAAACTTGACGTGCAATCTATGAAAGTTTTGACTGTGATGATTTACTTTTGTATTTCATTCTGTGTAGGACATCCGAGCTTTTGACTCCCGTTTCTCCAGTATCAAAACATTGGATGACTTGTTTCCTCCTAGAAGTATGGTCTTTATGCTGGGAACCCCCTATTATGGCTGTACTGGAGAAGTTAGTTCCTGTTACTATTATTATTTGAATTTCTTTCTGGTTTGAAGTTAATACAGTTCTCTAACTTCTCTTCATTTAGGTGTAAAATAAAATGTAATAACGAAAGGGAAAAATAAGAGAAAATTTATTCATCTAACTAATGAACGCAGTATTTGACTATGTACCTTCAATCTTAGCAGGTTAGGGTAAAGAAGTGGGAGAAAAAGTAATTCATATCCTGATCTCTTTTTTAGTAGTTTGTTTATTGTGGCGATATGGATGAAGCAATTCTATAATTATTTTGGATGTATTATTGGGTTGATGAATTTGTAAATGTATTGCTGTTTTGTGGAACTCAAGTTCTCACGTGGAAAATGTACATGCAGATTTGGAATGGGAGAATGCAAGAAAGAATCTGTGGGGACATATTAGGATTGGGGGTAAAAATATAAAACTCATGATTTCTAAAATAAACATATATGTGTGTGTATATATGTATATAGGCACCTGTATTTGGGGTGTGTATGTGTGTGTGTGTGTGTGTATGCATGTGTGTGTATGTGTGTGTGTATATATATCTGTATGTATGTATGTATGTATGTATGTATGTATAAATATATATATATATGAATGCATATATGCCCATACAGACACATATTTTCTAGCTCTATTTTTGAAAAGGATAAGACTCAAAAACACCCTGATAGCAATGAACATATGTAATGCCTATATCTCAACCTCTGTACTCCACTAAATACTGCACTCCACTAAAAAGAACAGGGATTCTCAGAGAAATGGCTGATTACAGGGCTAGGGCAGAGTAGGTACAAGATGTGCATGGAAACTCTTGTTATGCTAGAAAGTTAAGAAGTGCTCAAAAGAATAATGGAAGCATATCACATTAACACAAGAACCAGGGTGAAGAGGCTTCTAATGGTCAAATCTGGGACAGTTTGAGTATCAAAATATAAAGTACAGTAATGAACCACGAGAGAGGACAAGGTTGGAATTCATGATTCTGTAGTGATAATAAGTAGATAAATGGGGAAGGGAAGACCTCTTGCTTTTAGAATTATGTCAAGTGTGAATATGGAGAGAGTGCTGGAGGTGGAAAATCATCATTTTATGACCATTATTGTAAAGATGGACTCAGGCAACAGTCTTCATTGGAAGCTAAATCTAGGGAAAGTTTTTGATCAGGAATAGGATGTTTTCATGGTCTTAGAAAGTGTCTCCCCAATAAACTGTTTATTAGTTGCAAGAGAAACAAACACTGTAATTGTACAGTGAAGAAATTGAGCAACATTTTGATGGTATATTCAAAGTTAATATTACAGTGAGGGATGGATGAACATCATGTACCTCCACATGTGATACCCTTAGAAGCACATGTCACCTAAACACTATTCTGGCTCAGAATACATATGTAACCTTAACCTAATCACAAGGAAGCATCAGATAAAGCCAAAATGAGTAACTTTTTTTTTTAAAGGCAGAGTAGAGAGGGAGGAATGAACTGTATTTTTCAAAATGTCAATGTTATGAAAGTCAAAGAAAAGCTCTGGACATATTCTAGACTAAAGAGCTATAACAACTAAATGCAATATTAGATCATAGCCTGCATCCTGTAGGAAAGGGAGAAAATAGGGCAATTTTAGGTCAGCTGACAAAATTGAAATATGAACAGTAGTTTAGATAAAAATATTTTATCAATGTAAATTTTGTACTTAATAACTGCACTATGACTATATAATAAAACATCCTTCTCAGGAAAAATACACTGAAATATTCAGGAGTAAGGGATATGATAATATGTAGCATACCATCAAAAAGTTCAGAAAAATTATCGTGTATATGTAAGTACACATACAGAGCACAAATGTTAAAGCTAATGTAGTAAAATGTTGATAATAGGTGAATCTGGGTAAATTTTTTAAGTGTTCTTTGACCTGTTTTAGTTTTGCAACTTTTTGGTAGTTTGGAGTTATTTGCAAATAAAAAGTTAGTTTTAAAAAAGAACACTGGTTAACAGCCATTAAAGCAAGGTACAATAAAAAGCCAGGAATGAAGGAATACACATTTACAAAATAATCACATTAACTTAAAAATTCCAAGAGAATTTTCACTATCCAACTTTATTATCTTATGATATATCAGAAATAATACTGTTTAAATAAGTAGAAAAATAAGTAAATGTAGTGAAAGAGACTGAAACACACTGTGGTTTTTTTTTCCTCCAAGGTTCAGGATTCAGGCGATGTGATTTCAGAAGGTAGAATTCGTGTGGTTTTCAGCATTCCATGTGAACCTAATCTTGATGCTTTAATACAGAACCAGCATGTGAGTACTATAGTCCTCGTTGTTTAATTTAGACTTAATGAACTTTAAAAATATTAGGATATTTTTGCTACCTCCTGTGAATTTATTGTTAATACTTTATTTAATGCTGATTAAATTTCCTCACAGTTGGATCTAGTATTATTTAAAAATAAATGCGGAGTCTACAGCCATGCCACCCTGAACGTGCCCGATCTCGTCTGATTTCAGAAGCTAAGCAGGGTTAGGCCTGGTTAGTACTTAGACGGGAGACTACCTAGGAATACCAGGTGATATAGACATTAAAAATTAAAATTAAAATTAAAAAAAAATAATAATGATGTGGAATCTGCTCAAAATTTCATGCAAATTTGGGAGAGGGAATCACTGAAATCCCATTGTTAGTCAATAATGGTTATTATGGGTTTCTGTGTTCAAGCTTCTAAGTGGCACATTGATTAGCATACCCTCTGGGAATAGACAGATTTTTTTAAACCTTTCATAATTGATCAAAGCCTGAATTTTTAGTTGTAAGTGACAAATGGTCTTCCTGCGCAGCTAAAAATGAACATTCCCTAGAGAAAATTGGGAAACTGCACTTAAGGTCTTGGGATCCTTTTTTCAAGGTCTTTTTTTCTAAGGATGTTCACTGCCCTCATTTTATTTTTCCCCATTAAAATAGGGAGAGGATCCTGATACCTGTTTTATTGTTTTATTGATTGATTGGATAATTACCTTGACTAAAATTGCTACTTAAACTTTTATTTTCTCTAATGGTAAAATCTAAAGCTTTATATCCTGTGAAAAGAATTTAAGGGATTAGGCATCAGCATACCCATGAGGAAACTTTATGGAAGACAGAGAAGGTCCTAAAATCTTACCATCAGGTCCCTTTTGGAGAAAGAATTCAGAAAGTACAGTCACCAGGAAAGTAGTCCATTATATAAAGAAGTTGGAGCTCTGTTCTGGAAGTCAGTGGAGGTAGAGGAACTTGTATTCCCTTCATTCCTGGCTTTTTCTAGATCCAAAAGAGGCTGCCCACTTCTATTTTAATGTTACTAGGCATGCCTTCTCCAGGATACTTATTTCCTTTTTACATATCTTCTTTAACTTCTACTCAAGCCTTCTTTTTGTACCACAGTGTTTTCAGCTTTTTATTTTATATTTTCTAGGATATGATGTGATTTTAATTAATTTTTAATTATACCACAATACAATATTTCTCAAAAGGAGTACTATTGGTATTTTGGACTGGACAATTATGTGTCAAATAGGACTGTCCTATATATGGCAGTACAGTTGGCATCTTTGGCCCATGAACATTATTTTAACTGAATGTGCCCCTATACATTTTCTAATGCTTATTAGAAAAATGGTGCTACCTGTGATTGAGAACTCCTACCTTAGTTTTTTCTATCTATTCTGGAAAGCATGCTTGATTTGACTATATTATTTCTAAATCTGATACTGTTCTTGGTTGAAAAACTGTCTTATAGTCTTTACTAGCATATTACATATTTTAATAGTAACTATATTCTAGGCGACTAAAAATTTTTATCCATTTAGGGGTCAATGTAGACATGATCATTAAAAAAAATAATGCTGGCTGAATTAATTCCTTACGAAGCTCTGGAAATTTTGTTTTTATTGATGATTAAATATCCCTATATTCATATAAAACATGAATGTAAAATATATGTCATGTATAAATAGCATATTACATATTCATTCATATGAATATAGTTTATGAAATCCATATAAAATAAGTATGTGTTATTATTATGTATATATTATGTTATGAGTATATGATAGCTTATCCTAGTTGATACTGGATTTGTGAGTAATTTGCTTCCTGGTTAAAAATTATGTGATCTGATACTTAAACATTTGACAGTCTTTATAGTTTCTTCTCTTAAGTTTACAAATTACAGTTACATTTCATTGATTATTAATTATGAGCTTATATGTACTTGTTGTTTTCATGTGATAGTAAATATTGGGGGAAATAAATATTACTTATATCCATGTATGGACAATACTTTTAATTTTGCTCAGTAGCAACTATTTTGATGACATATTCATATTTTAATTCAGTGTAATAACTATCAAGGCCTCATTTTTGTCTCTTTTTAGTAAATCCTACTTGGAATATAAAAATTAATTTTTTAAAAATACAGTTCTTGCCTGCAGAGTTTACCATTTAGTACTTACAGCAGAGTTTACTTCTTGAAACAGTTTCACAGACTGTATTGTTCCTCCTCCTTTCATCCGTCTGTGAGAATTCTGTCCTTTAAGGAGGGGAGGAGCAGAAAAATTAGGCCTACAGATCCTTTCAAAAAAAGGGAAATGGATCACTTTTGAGAATTCTTATATTGCCACAATCCAGTGGTTAGTCATGTCTTGGTTATCTCCATATTTTTAAGGTAAAGAAATAACATTTAACACATTGTGTTTCTATAATTGACCTTTTTGTTTTTATATTTAAGAAATATTCTATAAAGTACAACCCAGGATATGTGTTGGCCAGTCGCCTTGGAGTGAGTGGATACCTTGTTTCAAGGTTTACAGGAAGTATTTTTATTGGAAGAGGATCTAGGAGAAAGTAAGTTTATGTTAAAAAAATTTACTTAAAGTGGCAGAAAAAATTAAATGATAAGGATAAAATGGTTAAAATTTCAGTATTTATTTTCTCTTATTAATTGCTCTGACTTTTCCTTAAAAATTATGCATAAATTCCTTGATGGTGATCTTTCATTCTAAATGGCACATGTTTTAGATGGTTGAAAAGACAATTTTTATTTTAAGCAGCTAACAAATTGAACCTTGAAAAAAGGTATCAAGGTGTGTATGAATCTCAGTAATATATTTCTCTGCATTTTCTTACTTCATTCTCTTGTCTAATTATGTAATCTGTGTTAGCCTTATTATGCTTTGTTAACTTGGGTTTGAAGCCATTCCTCTAGTTTTTCAATTATTGCTACTTTGGAAATAACCATGATAACTAAAGTATAAAACAATCAAAACTAAGTTGTTCTAAAATTGAAAGCAAATCTTTTTATTCTTCCAATAAAAATTTAAAACTTTTATGTGTGGTTTAAATTCAGCCCTCATGGAGACCATAAAGCAAATGTGGGTTTGAATCTCAAGTTCAACAAAAAAAATGAGGAGGTACCTGGATATACTAAGAAAGTTGGAAATGAGTGGATGTATTCATCTGCAGCAGAACAGCTTCTTGCAGAGTACTTAGAGAGGTGAGTGTCTAAGAAGATCCTATTTGCCATCTTAAAACAGGAATATAATATTAATTTTGCCTTGGTGATACCAGTTTTAGAGAAAAATGTTTCCTTTAGTAAAATGTGTCAGGTATACACGTAAACTTAATTTTATGTCATAGCAATTACCTAAGAGTTGAAAAATACTGTACTTATTTAAAACGAAAAAACGGCGATGAGAATTGGCCTTTTTGTAATTAAAATTTTCCTTAACTTGCTATCATAAATTATTTATTACTCTGCATATCTGTGTCAGTAGTAAGAGGATTGGTTTGGATAAACAAAACACCTGTTGGCACAGTGGATTTTCATGAGTCTTAAAATTCCAGCCAGACAGGTTACTACTCTAGAATTAAATTTCATTACTGAAATGGTCTAAGGAATCACAAATTCAACTCCTCATTATAAAAATAAGAAAACTGAGTACAAAGGTTAACTGAGTTCCTCAATGGCAAAGATTTATAGAAAAGATTTTTACTTCCGATTCACAATTAAATGTTCTTTCCATTGTTCCATAGATTTCTAATCTCTTATTTGAGGATTCCTGTATTAGTTTCCTGGGGCTGTTATAACAAAATACTATAAAGGGGGTTGGGGGGGGGGGGTGCTTAAAAGAACAGAAGTTCATTGTCTCACTTTCCGACTACCCGAAGTCCAAAATCAAAGTGTTAGCAAGGCCATATTTCCTCTAAAGGTGCTAGGGTAGAAACTATTTCATATCTCTCTCCTAGCTTTTTATAGCCTCCTATATTTATTCTTTAACTCGCAGGTGCATCACCCCAATCCTCCATCTTCACATGCTGTTCTCCCCGAGTGTCTTTATATCATCTTTTCTTTGTATGTCTGTCTCTGTGTCCAAATTTCCCCTTTTTATAAGGACACTGGTCTTATTGGAGTAAGGCCCCCCAATAACCTCATTTTAATTTGATTACCTATATAAAAACCCTATTTCCAAATAAAGTCACATTCTGAGGCACTAGACATTGGGATTTCAATATGTTTTTTGGAGGGGAGCACAATCATTCCCATATTACCATCTGGAAATTTAGATTAATTTTTTTATTCACTCATATTTCTTTAAAATGTCATATTTAGACAACTTTTTATTGATTTTTCAACTTTACACATGCATTGATTTCCTACCATGAAAGATGAAGCTTTAGCTTTCTTCTACTACCCTCACTCCCTATTCCCTCTCCCCCTTGTATACATGTACATATTTTCCCTCTCATTATAGTTTCAGCACAATTTTAAATTAAATATCTAGTTAAGGTTTAATTGATTAAGAT
Organism: Rousettus aegyptiacus; assembly: GCF_014176215.1. NCBI lineage: Eukaryota > Metazoa > Chordata > Mammalia > Chiroptera > Pteropodidae > Rousettus > Rousettus aegyptiacus. The sequence continues at coordinate 92,565,501 of NW_023416307.1, read as the reverse complement.
AATGTAAATGGTCATTGCTGGACCTTTAGGGTATTATAATTTTGTTTCCTGTATGCATTTTTCTTTTCCCAGTCTTATGTAGTCATTTGTTCACATAACTAATTCAACTGTAAATTCTGTACCATAGCTGGAAAACTTAATATGGTCAGACAAATTAAGTCATCTCTCAATTCCATTTTCTTCTTGAAGGTGTTCTCCTGAAACCTTCTATCTTCCTGTTCTAGTGTGAAGAAATTGCTCTCTAGGGCTGTTGTACAGCTCTCATTCTAGAATTTCCCTTTACAATCATCTCAGGAATTCCCTTTCCCATTCTCCTGTGTAAGATTCCTGTATTTCCTGGCTTTTAAGCCTTACCCTTTCTGGTTTATGTCTCTATTTTGATGGAGCACTTATTTTAGTAGATTCCTGAGAAAGCTTGCATGTCTGAAAGCGTCTTTATTCTTTCTTGATACTTGTTAGCTTGCCTGGGTGTAGAATCCTTGATTGGAGGTTATTTTCCCTCTGATTTGGAAAGTGTTACCCTATTCTCTTCTTGTATCATTTGCTGGTAAGAAGTCCTGTGCCATTCTGATTCTGAATCTTTGCCTATGATCTACTTTCATTTACTGAAATCTTTTAAAAATTCTTCTTTTACTAGTGCTATTTAATAATACGTGCCTTGGTTTGGACCTTTTTTCTTTCCTTTTGCTGTTCAGCCCTTTCAAACTTAAAACTGATGCCCTTCCATTTCGAGAAACTTTCTTGTATTATTTCTTTGATAATTTCCTGCTCACCATTATTTCTATTCTCTCTTTTTTGGATTCCAGATGTTAGATGTTGGGCCTTCTGGATTAATCCTCTTAATTTTCTTATCTCTTCTCACCCATTTTCTATATTGTTATACTGCTCTTCTACTCTATGGGAGATTTCTTCAACATTATCTTACATCATTTGAAATTTTTATTTAATTTAATCATTTTTAATTTTAAAGTGTCCTTATTCTCTGACATCCCTTTTTTTAGCATCTTAAAATTAGTGAAATATCTTCTTTTATTTTTCTGAACATAGTAATTTTAGAGTTTCTTCTTCCATTCTCTGTATTTTCTGTTTTCTCCAAATAGCTTTGGTTTTTTTCTGCTTGATTCGCTCTCTCTTTTCATGTTAAAGATATTTTTTACTTCTCTGGTGGTTCTTTGGTGTCCAACCACATTTAAGAGTGAAGCACTAAAAAGCCAATTAGAAATTTAATTTGCTTATTGGGGTTTATCAGGTGGGGCTTGGCTATTTCTGCAGAGGACCCTCAAGTATCTCTACCTATATGTATATCTTTCCTTTGAGGCTGACTAGTTTTCCCAGAGGGATATCCTTTAGCCTTTTCCTTAGAAGACAGATGTGGAGAAGAGAACTGACTTCCAGTGTTCTGTATATTAACTAGGGAAAAGGGGTCTCATTATATAGTGGATACCATGATACATGTCCAAGTTCACCCATTAGGACGGAAGGACCTGTTCCCCTGGCAGCAGGAATACTACTGCCTGACATCACTCAGCTGTGAAATCCCTTCAGAAATAGACTGGTGGAACAGAACCGCCTCACCTAAAGTTATATCCCTTCCCCATAACAACTACAGTCCAATATTTGATTAACAAGTAGGTGTAAAGGCCCAGCCATTCTGATTACTCTAGTTCAGGATAAGTCTGAAGGGCCATCCTAGTTTGAGATCTCTGTGGGGCTTGCCAAGGAGTTCATTAAGAATAAATCAACAGCCCAATTTCTCCCTGTGCCCAGTTCTGCTTCTTTCGTTTTTTCCTTCCCTTCCACATGTGTTGATTCCACACAACTCACTAATAAACTTCCTGTATTCTTATCTCTGTCTCAGAGCCTGCTTCTTAAAGATGTTATGTTTCCTAACCTGTTTCCTAGTGACACATTGTACAGTAGTTACACTTTCATTAATCCTCTGTTTTCAATATGGCACCTAACCCTCTTCCTCACATCCCACCCACCCACCCAACTAGCTGTGCTAAAGCATCCCTGTTAGCATCTCCGAAAAATCTTAACTATACGTCTTATGCTGGGGTAGAAGATGAGTAATCACATTTCTGTCTAACTGCTTATTATACAGAATTTTCAACTAAAAACCTATTAAACTTCACCCTATACTATTGTGTTAAAATGTACCTTGGAGTCCAGAATTCCTGAACTTTTGCAGACTTTCACAGTTTAAATCAACTTGCTTCTTGTTAACTTCCCACACTAATGACTTAGGGTGCAGCTTATTTCTGTCTGTCAAATCAGTTAACAGTTATCCATCCAGTTTCCAGTTTCTAAATTTTGTTAGCAACCCATATATGCTATCAGATTTTCTTTTTTTTTTCATCTTTCTTTCTAAGTCTGCTTTACTATTTTTGTGGGTTGGGAAGGGAACAAAAACAAGCAAATGTGTTCAATCTGCTATGTGTATTTGAAAGTCCTGTCCTAAAGGAAGCAATGGAGTTTTGAAGAATATCAGAGGAAACTGTAATTTGTCCTATTATGGAGTGCTCCAGCTTTATTGTGAAAATTAGAAAATGAATTGGTAGATATTATTTTTGTCCATTTATCACCCGTCATGATCTAAGAGGGATAGAGTCAGTAATTAAAATTTAAAGTAATTGAAATTTATTATAGTTTATAAATTGAATCATTTCTCCTTCAGCTACTGAGTTTTTTGAGGGCCTATGAATACTTTCAAATATTTTAGTCTCTATCCCTTATTAACGCTCTATATAATCATCAGTCCTCAATATATTTTATATGTCCCCTTAGGATCCAAAATTATTTGATAGGAAGTTTATATGAAGTTAGCCATATATATTTTTTAAAGAAGTAATTTTGTTTGTTTGTTTGTTTGTTTGGCTAGAGCTCCAGAACTATTTTGTTATATAGCCAAAAATAGCCAAGAGGATGTGTTCTATGAAGATGACATCTGGCCTGGAGAAAATGAGAATGGGTAAGCAAATTTTGTGGCACTTATTCCCTCATAGTTCAACTTAGTGGTTCCAGTGAAAGGTACTTTGGCGTTTATCAAGAATTTATATTACTTTTAGGGGGAAGGTTTTGCATTGTTTTGTTTTTGCTTTGAAATATTAATACTTTTTTTTATTTCATTGACATCAGTAAAGTACTTTTAAACTAATTTTTTTGATTTTAAAAAAATTGAGAAATAATATGTCCATGTTTATATTAGATTTAGAATTAGTTCCAATTAAGTGTAGTAATTATTAATTATATATTTGCTGTCTTTTATACTTCACAGTCCTCAGAAAGTTTAAATCAGGCTTTTTATATAAGCCCTCAGGAAGTTTTAATCAATGTTTAAAAATTATTGTTTTTAATGTAGTGCTGAGAAAGTTCAAGAAATTGTTACTTGGCTAAGGGGACATCCTGTCAGTACTTTGTCTCGTTCTTCTTGTGATTTACAAATTCTGGATGCAGCTATTGTTGAAAAAATTGAGGAAGAAGTTGAAAAATGCAAGGTACAAATTTTCAATTACTAAGATTATTGATGAAATTTAAGTTAAATAAACTCTGTATTATTCTACAAATAACTTATTAGTTCCAACCAAATAAAACTTATACTCAATGATTTCTAATTTATGTAAAATGATCCTATAATAATTTTTTTAAATGTTCCAGTCATTTTCAATGGCTGTTAATAATAAGTTTGTCTGAGTAAGTATAAATGTGTACAAAATCCACAGCATTTAAATTTTATGGCCTATAGTTTTCTACTCTCAAGTCTTTTCTTCCATCTATGTTATTTCTAAATTTCCATCTTTGATATCCCTAATTCTTTCCTTCATCTGGTAAGCTGTTTCTAAAGTTTGCTAGTTTATTCTTCATGTCTTTTGTCGAATTCTTCAGCTCCAGATATTCTATTTGGGTTTTCTTTAAAGTTTTAGTCTCTTTCGTTTGTTGATTTTATTTTTGAGTTCATTAAACTGCCTATCTGGATTTTCTTGTAGCTCATTGAGTTTTTTTAGGACTGCAATCTTGAATTCTCTGCCTCTGTCATTTAAATCACATATTTATATGCCTTTAAGTTTATTTCCTGGAGATTTTTCATTTATCTTCTGAGCTGCCTTGTTAGCTTGGTTATTCATGGTATTTGATGAATTATTTCTCTGTCTGGGCATTTCTCTAGTTAGTGTGATAAGAAGAGGTCTTTCTTTTGTTTTCCAGTAGATGGTGCCGAAGCACAAGTTTTTTATTTTTTCTTGTACTGCTCTGGCTTCTCTGAGCTCTTTGGGGTAGTGGTAAATGCCCTGTCTTCCCTGGGAAAGGGAGCATCTCCTCTGTGATGAGGTCATCTCAATCTGAGGGCACCACACCCCATGGTGTAATGTGGTGTGCAATGAAGTTCCAAGCCAGTGCTCATGAAATCCGAGCACTGATCCCTGCAACCAGACACTGCCTACAGTGCTGTACTGCCCAAAGTATCCCAGGTATCTCCCCATTGGAATTAGTTGTGATGGATGGGGACAGCATAGCTGAGAAAGGCTGCTTGTGCATTTGTGGCTTTGTTCTCATCCCAGTAATGGCAACTGTTGGCCCTCAGCTGCTTCTCCTCTGTATCTCCACCCATCACTGGGATTAGCTGTAGCGTGTATCTGCCGTTGCCTCTCCACTCTCCAGTTCTCAGAGGTGCAGATGGTATGCTCTGTAACGCAACACTCACTGCTACAGCTTCTTCTGCGGCCCACTCCTAGCTCTGGGAAGTGAGGGGAGGCATCCAAGCTTTATAGCTCTATTTTTCTGCCTGGCAATGGCAGTCACCAGACCATAGCTGCCATGCCTCTGTGTTCCTCCTCGACCCAAGTCACTGGGTTCAGCCACAGTATGTGTCGACCATTCAGGCAGGGACACTCATGTACCTCTCTCTACTCCTCAGGGTAGTGGAGAGGTCATGCAGCAACCTGATTCCTCCCTTCTCCCGATATCCATAGTGAGCTCCACCCTGTCTCTGCTCTCTTCTCGTTCACTCCTATTCACCTACCTTCAGAAGTTTCAGTGCTCAGATAGCTCTCAGTCGGGGGTATGTGTTGAACAGGGAATCCGTTGTTGAATTATTGCTATTCAATACGTGACTAAAGGGGAGAGACCAAGAAGACGACTCAGGTTGCCATATTTCTGACATCATTCCTTGTAGTGTCTCTAATTTTAGTAATTAATATTTTGTGATTTTAATCAAAATAGAAAGTTTTTAATTGAGAGATAAAGTTAATCCCTATTTCTTCCTATTCTAAGTTCTTTAGAGACACAATTTACCTTTTTATAGAACATAAAAATTTTATTAACTTCACAGAATTACTTCTAAAATGTACTTTCCCACTCACAAACTCACTCAGTTACTAAATATTTTTGAAATCCCATTTAATCTTCCTGTTTTTCACCTCTTGATTTTTAAAAAGCAGTAACTTTTTGTATAGGCTTAACTATTTTATCTATTTTGATCTTCTACCTTGATGTAATAGAAAATGAATTGATTATATTCCTTTTTCTAACTTTTTATTTTCCACACATTTGCCTTTTTATAAAAACGGTGCTCTAATAGCAGAGTAAGTTAAGAACTGGGGTCTGAAGCCATCTTCTCCCATCTATCTTTTAATACTTTGGTGATAACTTTCAAAAACCTTAGGCAAAATGCTTAACTTCTCCATGATTTTGTTTTCTCATTGGTAAATGAGAATAAAATAGTACCTACTTCATAGGGTCATCAGAAAGATTAATTGAATAAACTCTTCCTAATAATGCCTTGCTATGATTAATACCTAATGATGCTTGGCTATGACTATTATTGGAATTCTCTTATGATGTACTCGGGAGCTGTGAATACATTCTGGGAAATCATCACTAGATGACCCTATCTCTTTAAGAAAAAATATAAGGCTCAGAGCCAGGAGTTTCATCTTTTAAAAGGTCATTGATATTCAGCTGAGGATAGAAAGCCTGCATTTCTTTTTCATTGTCCTTCATTGTAGAGTAAAATCTATTTGTTTAGCATTGTTTTTGAAATGAGTTTTCTACTCAACAAAAGTTTGTAACTTTAAGCTCCCAACTTTTATTTTAACCTATTTGGATGCAGAGCTTTCTAAAATGTTTTGCACATGTCCCCCTTACTCTGCAAACAAAAGATACAGGTACAAGTTGTAATCTAATGTTTCGATTACACCATTTTTGAAATGTATTTGCATGTAAAGACAGAATTTTTAAAAACCTTTTAATGTGTCTAGGAGATGCAGTTATGAGTAATTTTTTTCCTTTTAGTGTTTCAGTGTTATTAAAGTAATAAAGAAAAGGAGAAAACAAACACAGCATTCTGAACATAATTTAAACTTTTCTTTATAATGCAGGGTCATCGTTAAAATTATTAGTAGTTTTCTTACTGGAAAGTGATTCCCAAACTCAACTAATTATTAAAATTACTGGAGGAGCTTTTTAAAAAACACACACATTAATTCTCAAACTTTAATGTGCAAACAGATCACTGGGGAATCTTGTTAAAATATAGATTCTGATTCAGTATCTCTAGGATTAGTCTTGAGATTCTGCATTTCTAGCAAGCTTGCAGATGGCCACATTTTGAGTAGCCAGGCCCCAGAACTTCTCATTTAGTGGGTTGGGGCCTATTGTGAAAATTCCCCAGTGTATTAATTTACCTAACGAATCAGGCTTAACTGCCATGTTCTCTAATCAATGCTATATGTAATAATGCCTACGGAAATAGTAGAGCATATGCGTACTTTTTTAAATATGCAATCCTCAAAGCATCATTCTTGAGTCTGCTTTTTAAAAATTTCTAAAATTGTTTTTCAGTTGAGGTTGACATTCAATATTATAGTAATTTCAGGTATAAAGTACAGTGATTGGACATTTATATAACTTATAAAGCGATCCCCCCTAAAAGTCTAGTACACACCCAGCATCATACCTATTTATCACAAAACTATTGGCTATATTCCCTATGCTGCAATTAATAATTCCATGACTGTTTTGTAATTTCCAATTTGTACTCCTTTATCCCTTCCCCACCCCCAGCATCCCTCTAATCTGGCAACTGTCAGTTCGAGTTTGTTTCTGTTTTGATTGTTTATTTTATTTTTTAGATTCCATGTATAAGTGAAATCATATGGTATTTGTCTTTTTCTGTCTGCCTTATTTCACTTAGCATAATACCCTCCAGGTCCATCCATATTGTCTCAGATGGCAGGATTTCATTCTCTTTTATGGCCAAATAATATTTCATTGCATGTATGTACCATTCTTCTTTATCCGATCATTTATAGAAGGACATTTAGGTTGCTTCCATATCTTGGCTATTGTATATGAAATGTGCTTTGTCTCTTGTTACGGCCTTTGTCTCTTGTTACAGCCTCTGTTTTGTCCCCAGTATTGCTGCCCAGCTTTTTTTAAATTTCTGTTTGCATGAAATATCATTTTCCATCTCTTTACTTTTAGTTTGTATATGTCTTTCAATCTAAGTTAGACTCTCGTAGGCAGCATATATAACATTCTCATTTTCTTCTCCATTCAGCCTGTGTGTTCCTTGGAGCATTTAATCCATTTATATTTAAAGTAATTTTTGACAGGTAGTTATTGCTATTTTATTATTCATATTTTTTCTTTTTCCTTCATAAAGAATCCCTTTAAGATTTCTTATAGTACTGGCTTGGTGGTGATGAACTCCTTTAGTTTCTACTTGTCTGGGAAGCTCTTTATCTGTCCTTCAATTTTAAATAATAGCCTTGCTGAGTAGAGTAATCTGGATCATAGATCCTTACTTTTTATCACCATAAATATTTCATAACAATCCCTTCTGGCTTGTAAAGTATCTCTTGAGAAAACAGCTGACAGTCTTATGGGAGCTCCCTTGTAGGTACTTAACTGCTTTTCTCTTGCTGCTTTTAAGATTCTCTGTTTGCCTTTATAACCTTCAATATTTGAATTATGATGTGTCTTGGTGTGGATTCTTTGGGTTTACCTTGTTTGGGTCTCTCTACTTTTCCTGGACTTGTATATCTTTTTCTTTCACCAGATTAGAGAAGTTTTCAGTCAGTATTTCTTCAAATAGTTTTTCAATTCCTTTCTTTGTCTCTCTTCTCCTTTTAGGACCCCTATGATGTGAATATTGCTATGCTTGAAATTGTTCCATAGGTCTCTTAATTATCTTCTCTTTTTCTTTTTCTTTTTTTTCCAATCCTGTTTTCTCTCTATTCTGATTGGGTGTTTTCTGCTGCCTTGTCTTCCATATTCCTGATTTGATTCTCTGTTTCATCTAATCCGCTTCGCTCCCTCTGATGTATTTCTCAATTCAGTTATTATTGTCTTCATTTCTGACTAATTCTTTGTTATAGTTTCTCTTTGGGTAAGTTCTCACTGATTTCATCTATTTTTACCCTAAGTTCATGGAACAGCCTTATTATCAGTGTTTTGAACTCTCTATTTGGTAGATTGCTTGCTTCCATTTCATTTAGATTTTTTTTTTTTCCTTTTTGAAGTTTTGTCCTGTTCTTTCATCTGGGACATGTTCTTTATTTCCTCATTTTGGCTGCCTTGCTGTGTGTGTTTCTATATATTAGATAGATCTGCTACATCTCCCAGTCGTGACAGGGCATCCTTATGTAGTAGGTGTCTTATGAGGCCCAGTGGTATAGACTTTCTGATCACCTGAGCTGGGGGTTGTGTCTGCCTGTTGTAGTTGAACCTTGATTGCTGTTGGCACATCAGTGGATAGGACATCAGTGGATGGCACATCAGTGGATGGGACATCAGTGGATGGGACATCAGTGGATGGGTCATCAGTGGATGGGACATCAGTGGATGGGACATCAGTGGATGGGACATCAGTGGATGGGTCATCAGTGGATGGGACATCAGTGGATGGGATTGCCCCTTAGGCTGCCTGGCTGTGAGAACTGGCTGTGACCACAGCAGATAAACTATAGTGTGAGGGCTGACCCCAAGGAATAGGATTCACTGTAGCCTGGCTCTAGTACATCCCAAGTCCAACCTTGGAGTGTGTCGTTTGTGGAGTTAATTGGGTGGTGCTCTAGTGTGTTCTAGAGCAGACAACTAAGTGCGTTGGTTCTGGGAGGGACTTTGAGAGGGACTTTGGTGCAGGCCTAGGTCAGCTGCTGCCTGTGCCTGTCTTGGAGCCACAAGGTAGGAGATATGAAGTGATCTGTGGTTGGTAGTTGCCTGTGCTGGACTTAGAGGCACCTGGGAAAGGCTTTGTTACAAACCGAGGCCCACTGCCGTAAGTGCTGTGGGCCACTGAGCAAGAGGTAGAGGGCATGCTGAGGCCAGCTTCCACGTGTGTGAGGCTTGTGGAACTTTGAGAGATTTTAGGAAAAGCTGCAGTGTGGGCTGAGTCTGGCAACTTGCAAGGAATAGCCCCTGAAAGAGGTTTGGGCTGGTGCTCAGGTTAAATAGGGCAGGTTCTCAGGGAATAACCAGGGTGAAAGGAGTTTGATAGAAACTGAGATTTGTCTCCCACCTGTGCCTGCAGGCTGGGGCGGGGAAGGCTCAGCAAAGGAACAATGGTGCCTGCCAGCAGTTTGGTCCAAGAGAGAGCTACCCCTCTAGCCCTCACCCTCAAGCCAGATAATTCAGTACCTCCCCTTTTACTGGCACTTTTTGAGCTGCTGCTTCAGCCCTGGAACTCATAGCAGATGAGTCTGAGAGTGAGTCCATCAGCAGTTAAGTCTGTGCTTGGGACCTTTAAGAGGAATGCCTAGACTCTAGCAGCCCTTCCATCTCACTCAAACAGAATCCCTATGGATTTTTACAGCCAGATATTGTGGGTTCTCCTCTTCCTGGTACTGGTCATCCAGACTGGGAAGCCTACTGTGGGGTTGGGACCCCTTGCTCCTCAGGGGGAACTCTGCAACCAAGATATAACTCCTAATTTTTAACTACCACACGTGGGTATGCGCCCAGCCCATTTGGCATCTCTTTCCCTCTTACCAGTCTCAACATGGCTTCTTCTTTATAGCCTTAGTTATAGGAGTTCTGTTTAGCTAGTCTTCACGAGGTTCTCAAAAGTGGCTCTATAATTTAGTTGTAATTTTGATGTGGTCCTGGGAGGAGGCAAGCACATCATTTTCCTACTCTGCCATCTTGACTGGAAGTTTCAGTCCTGCTTTTAGAATACTTTAAATTTTTTTTTATTCTTTCTCCTTTTTGTTATTATCAGTGGGTACCAATTGAACTCTTATTAGTCCTTCTAGTCTGGGGACATAAATACTTTGTTCACCTTTCAGCTTATTTAAAATTGCAATCTCTCCCCACACCGCTGGTCTCCTCCTTTACCTGCTTTATTTTTCACTATGCTTTTTACCTTCAGATATGCTATATGTTTTCTTTATATGTTTCCCTGCACTAGAATAAAAGAATTGATTTTGCTGCTGTTTTATCCCCAGCAGCAAAATCAATAATGCATGGCACACAAATGGAATTCAGTAAATATTTGTCAAAAGAATTAATGAAATATTTCTATAATAAAAGAAAATTCACCTTGTTTAAAGGCTTAAGCATTTTATAGACTATAAATACATGAATTCTATAGTATGTGTTTTCTGTAGTCTGAGGCTGTTTTATGTCCTTTTGTACTTATTTCCATAAGCTCTAAAGGTAGATGGCTGCCATGTAAGTAAATGCTTCCATTTTTCTTATTAGATAAGAATTCAAGTTTAAAAAAAAAATTAATGTCAACGGTAGTTATAGATTACAATGGATATAAGTTATTCTCACATTTTTATTGGGTAGAACAGGTAATATTATTTCCATCTTAAATGGAAGGAAGCTGATGCTCAAGTTAAATATGAGTTCACAGACCTAACAAGTGGCGAAGATAGGACAAAACTCTTCTAGCATTTTTTAGATGATCAAAGATTCAAACATCAAAGTTAGTTTCACAGTAGATTCTAAAAGCAATGACCTGGCATAAATGAATGCCACCTTAATTTTTAAAGTAGCCACAAAACACACAGTATTGTCATACTTAAACCCTTTTTATTAAAAAAAAATATAGATGTTTTTATTGACTATTGTGTACAATTTTTTAAGTGAAAAAGGCATTTGAATAGAATAGCATTTACATAAAGTACAAAACAAACAAATATAATCTTTTGTGTTAGAAGTAAGATTACTTTTGGGAAGCATAGTAACTGGAAAGAGAATACAGCGATTCTGTGTGTGTGTGTGTGTGTGTGTGTGTGTGTGTGTGTGTGTGTTTATTTATTATTGTGACATTGGTTAACAATGTCCAAAGTTTCAAGTGCATATATATATATATATATATATTGCACTGCATGCTCACCACCCATAGTTAGATTTCTTTATGTCACCACATATTTGACCCCTTTTATCCCATCTACCTCCCCCTTCCCTCCTCCCCCAACCCTCTGGTAACCACTAGTCTACAGTCCATGTTCATAAGTCTCTGTTTATTTATCATGTTTGTTGCTTTTAGATTTATAGTTCATATATAAGTGACATCATATGATTTTTAACTTTTTCTGTCTGCCTTCTTTCACTTAGCATGATTATCTCAAGGTCCATCTATGTTGTTGCAAATGGCAGTATTTCATCCCTTCTTATGGCTGAGTAATATTCCATTGTATATAAGTACCACAGCTTCTTTATCTGATCATCAATCATAGGACACTTTGGTTGCTTCCATGTCCTGGCCACCATGAATAATGCTGCTACGAACATTGGTGTGTAAATATCTTTTCAGATATGGGTTTTCAAGTCTTTGGGGTAAATAGTCAGTAGAGGGATTGCTAGATCATATGGTAAATCAGTTCTTAGTTTTTTGAGGAACCTACATACTGTTTTTCTTAGTGGTTATACCAATTTGCAGTTCCATAAGCATTGTATGAGGCTTTCTTTTTCTCTGCATCCTCCCCAACATTTGTTATTACTTGTCCTATTGATTATAGCTATTCTAACAGGTGTGAGATGGTATCTCATTGTGGTTTTGATTTGCATTTCCCTGATAGCTAGCGATATTGAGCATCTTTTCTTATATTTGTTGGCCATTTGTATGTCCTCTAGGGAGAAATGTCTGTTCAGATCCTCTGCCCATTTTTGATTGGATTGTTTGTTTTTTGTTGTTGTTATTGAGTCGTATGAGTTCTTGGTATATTTTGGATATTGGGCCCTAATCAGAGGCATTGCTTGCAAATATATTTTTCCATTTGGGTGGTTATCTTATTACCTTGTTGATGGTATTTTGCTGAGCAGAAGCTTTTTAGTTTGATGTAGTCTCATTCATTTATTTTAGCTTTTACTTCCCTTGCTTTTGAGGTCAAATTTATAAAATCCTCTTTAAGTCCAAGGTCCTTGAGTTTAGTTCCTATGTTTTCTTCTATGCATTTTATTACTTCAGGTCTTATATTCAGGTCCTTAATCCATTTTGAGTTAATTTTGGTGTGTGGTGATAGACAACAGTCTAGTGTCATTCTTTTGCAGGTGGCTTTCTAGTTTTCCCAGCACCATTTATTGAAAAGGTTTTCCTTTCTCCATTGTATGTTTTTTGCTTTTTGGTTGAAAATTATTTGCCCATATAGATATGGGTTTACTACTGTAACCTCTATTTCTGTTCCACTGGTCCGTGTGTCTGTTTTTCTGCCAATACCATGCCATTTTGATTATTGTCACTTTGTAGTATAATTTGAAGTCAGACAGAGTGATACCTCCAGACTTGTTCTTTTTTCTCAGGATGGCTTTGACAATTTGGGGTCTTTTGTGCTTCCATACAAATCTGATGATTTTTTTGTTCTATTTCTTAAAAAAAAAAAAAAAAAAGCTGATGGGATTTTGATAACGATTGCATTAGATCGGTATAATACTTTAGGCAATATGGATGGTCATTTTAACAGCGTTGATTCTTCCAACCCAAGAACACAGAATATCTTTCCATTTCTTTGTATCTTCTTCAATTGCTTTTAATAGGGTCTCACAGTTTTCATTATATAGATCCTTGACATGTTTTGTTAGATTTATTCCTAGGTTTTTATTCTTTTTGTTGCAGTAGGAAAAGGAATCATTTTTTCCAATTCTTTTTTATTAAGTTTATTGAGGTTAATACAATTATATAATTTTCAGGTGTACATTATAATTTCACATCTGTATATTCTATTGTGTGTTTACCACCCAAAGTCTAGTTTCCTTCAGCTATCATATATTCCATCCCCTTTACCCACTTCACCTTTCCCCTACCCTCCTATATTTGACCCCCTTTACCCTATCTTTCCCCCCCTCCTCCCCTACCCCCTACCAATTCTTTTTCTGACACTTCATTATTAGAATATAGGAACGCTGTGGATTTTTGAATGTTGATATCATACCCACAAACTGTACTGTATTTACTTATTATTTCTAGTAGTGTTCTTGTGGAGTTTTAGAATTTTCTATATAGAGAATCATGTCATACACAAATAGTGACAGTTTGACTTCTTCATTTCCTATTTGGATGTATTTTATTTATTTCTCTTGCCTGATTGCAGTTGCCCCTTTGAAGTTAGTTCCCAGTTCGCTTTCTACCCTGATCCCTGGGCTCCACTGTGTGGATCTCACAGGTCCCTCAGGCAGGGTTATTTGGGAACCGGCTGCAATTTCTTCTCCCCCTCCTCCTGCAGTGAGTTCCAGTTGTGAGAGGCCACTTCTTTGGTCCTCTAGTCTAGCCCCCAGACTTCCACAGTTCTGATTCCTGGAAGCTGTTATGCTCAGATCACTCTCTCAGACATGCTTGTGTGTAGGTTAGGTGTTATTTGTTGAGTTTTAGATATTCAGCTTATTCTTATTTCAAGGGGAGAAATCTGGGACATCTTTCAGGCCGCCACACTTCTGATGGTCACCATACAGGGGTTCTTATGTTGTTCTTAATAATATTCTCTCTCTCTTGAACTAGGTGTGATTATACATAGATATAGTCATACTATAAAAATTCATCAGGCTGTATACTTATAATTTTACATTTTTCTATGTCTTATACTTGAAAATTTTTACTTTAAAATACTTTAATTATTTATTATTCCTCTGTGCTGCATATGAAGAACTTCAGATATTCTTAAAATTACTCATTTTATTTGCCTTTTTAAAATTCAGACATGTACAAGTATTGAATAATTTTATAACTTAATATTTTAAAAATATTTTTAAAAAATTTTCTTTTCTCAGCAAAGAAAGAATAATAAGAAGGTGCGAGTGACAGTGAAGCCCCATTTGCTGTACAGAGTAAGTTTCCTCTTAAGGAATTCAGACTTGTTTTTACTTTGAAAATGTAGAAGAAGCAAATTGTTTTCAATATATTACTTAAAAACTTTTAAAAATTAGAGTTAATAATAATAATTAAAGTTTTTTTTCCTTTAGCCTTTAGAACAGCAGCATGGAGTCATTCCTGATCGGGATGCAGAATTTCGTCTATTTGATCGTGTTGTAAACGTGAGAGAGAACTTTTCAGTTCCAGTTGGCCTTCGGGGCACCATCATAGGAATTAAAGGGGGTAATATCTCAGTACTTGACATGTCTTCAACTGCATTTATATTGTAAAGTAAAACACAGATTTCTGTGTCATATCTAAGCAGAGAATATAAGTCAGAAAAAACAACTATATTTTTTTGTTTTACTTTTTTTTTTTCCAGTTTCAGTTTCTAGAGAAAATTCTCCTTTTCTGTCTTGTGTAATCATCTAAAACATGATTTTAAAAAGGGGACGTTGAATCAGGGCTGCTGAGGATTTGGTAGTTTATATATAACACAATGTTTATTATACAGGACCTTGGCAGGTGTACATATATTTTAATGAAACTGAGGGAAAAGTTTCATCACTTCTTAGTTAGGCTTTCATCTAACCTTGCTCAGAGCTTTACTCTAATTGTCAATGTAATCTCTTGCCTTGTGTGGAAAAATAAACAAACATGAAGTATGAGCTTATTTACAGTTAACATATTTGAATTAACTGTGCATATAAATTTGAATTTTATGAATACAGCTATATTATGTATATAAAACAGACTTATCTGTTGCACAACAATACGCATATAGTTAAGAGTACTGTACTATACACTTAAAAATGGTTAAGATGGTAAATTTTAAGTCGTCTTCTTTACAAAAAAAAAAAAAATGAGAGCATGGAGAGAAAAGGGAAAAAACAGCTAAGAATCTAAATGTGCCTCAGAGGAGTACCTGGAGAGAGCAGCTTAGTGACATAGATTCCAAAAAATGTCAACCCAGCATAAAACCTTAAATCAGGTTCCCAAGGATCAGGGTGCTGGTAGCACTGTCCCACCATATCCCAGGCACTCAACCTTGATCTCACTATCTAGAAAGAAGAAGAGCAGGCAAACCATGAGCCTAAGAGAACTGCATGTTTAGTGCCAGCAATGAGCCAGGCACTTTTACATTTTTCATTTAACCCTCACAACCATCTGAGAAATAGATGATACTTCCTCACCTGAGAGTTTAAGTGATTCACCTGCCTTTATACAGGTAAATGGCAGAGCTGGGACTTAAACTCTTGATTCTTACCTAACTTTGAGCAGTGTTTCTCTACATTTTCCATCTGCACAGCCTCTTAGGGTTGTCCCTGCTTACTTGACTCTAAAAGAGAATTTTCTTCTCTGATTTTTTTTTAAGTTTTTTTTTTATTGGATATATTTCTGGATTTCTGGCTGCTGGAAATGGAGAAGGGAGAGTCTGGGCTAGGTGTGGTAAGAGTCAGATGGGTGTGAGGAAGCAACCCTCCTGCTGCTATCTGTTCAACCCCTGCATCAGCTGTTCAGATATTGAGCTTATTGTATTGTACTCTAGTTACATTGCCCTGATAAGGCCTTAGGACTCTGATAACAGAAATTTCTTTTCTTTTGACAACTGTTATCAGTAATAGTGACAGCGTGGAATTTTTTCATGTTTTCAGAGCTGCAGGAATATTTGTCATTATTGCCCTCAGCTGAGACCTCATGTTCACAGTCATCTCTACTAAAGGGGTGCCAAAATATCAATAATCTTTTGAGGAAGTGGACCCACTCTTAAACAGTAAATAGGAACCTGGAAGGTGGGCCTTATTAATCCTTCAGAAGAGAAAGTCATGTCTCTCATTGAACCTTACTTTCTTGGGTTTAGATTTTAAGTGTCAGGTTGAAAGGTACAATGGGATGGTAGAGAATGGGTGAATTCTGCATGCCTGGGTTCAACTGGGTAATAAGGGCCTGGGGATGGGGAGACATCCCAAACAAGAGCTAGCATATTTCAGAAATTGTATTAGTCAGGGTTCTCCAGAGAAGAAGAATCCATATAATGGAAAGGTGGCAGTTGGGGGAGGGGAGAGAGAAGGAGAGAGACAATTCTGAAGTTGTGTGAAAGACTCTATTAGTTTGAGCTTAGAATTCAAAACATTATAGCTAATTATTGATTTTACCTTGGCATTGTGGGTAAATTTAATCTTTTCAGATATATCTCATTGTGCTCTCTGCCAAATTTATTCTTCTCTGCCCCATCTAAATTTATCGTACCACTGTTTTTCTCATGAGTCTCTTGTCTCAGTTATGACATCAATAATCTACCAAGTAATCTCAGCCAGAACCTTGAAATCATCTTTGGCATCTCCATCCTTTTTAATCTACAGAGGTCACAAACTCCTGCCAATTCTATCTAATAGTATATCCATTTTTTCTATTCTATTCCCCTTATTGCTGCCATGTTTTCAAATCTTCATTGTCTTTTATCTGTCTTATTAGAAGACTTCTAAACTGCAAACTCTAAAATTATCTTTTGTTAACTCTTTTGTTATGAATAATTTCAAATATATAGAAAATCAGAGAGAAATGTATAATTAATCCCTCACAGCATCTGACTTAAATATTATTTTACTTTAAATTAATACCAGTAAGGTAATCAGTGAGCTTATTTACTTTTCATTTACGGTCTGTATTTCCCCACACCATTTGTCGATAGTTGTACTGCTTCTTACATTCCAAAAACTTAAATGTTGATTTTTCATTGTACAATTTTTTTAATCTTTCTCTTTTTTTTAAACAGCTAATAGAGAAGCTGATGTACTATTTGAAGTATTATTTGATGAAGAATTTCCTGGAGGTTTAACAATAAGGTTTGCATTTCCAGATAATAATTATACTTTGTGAATATGTCCATGTGGCCAGTGACTTTTCATTACTTGTTTATTGTCTACTATTTGAGTTTCTGTTATGTGCCAGAGATTATACTTGCTACTAGGGATATAACAGTGAAGAAGACAGACATATTTTCTACCTTCATGGGCCCTTTTAGTGTAGGGGATAATTAACTGATTACAGTATTAATTATTTAATTAAACTGTGACAAGTGTTGAGAAGGAGAAGTTCATGTTTCTGTAATAGTATAACCTATCCTGATAATT
Source organism: Rousettus aegyptiacus (assembly GCF_014176215.1). NCBI lineage: Eukaryota > Metazoa > Chordata > Mammalia > Chiroptera > Pteropodidae > Rousettus > Rousettus aegyptiacus. Next base: position 92,548,077 of record NW_023416307.1, on the reverse strand, counting down.
CTAGAAAGGCTTTCTTAAGGAAGTGATATTTAAGATGAAACTTGAAGAATGAATAATAGTTAATTCAGAAAAGATAGAGGAAGAATCATGAGTAGTCAGGAAGAAGAAATAGCACATGCATCATAGAACCTTTTCACTCATTCAAAAAACTAAAAGAATGCAAATGTTTCTAAACTTAAGTAACTGTGTAAGATTAGAATGAGAGAGAAGAGCAAGGGCCACACTGTGCAGGAAGTTGTAAGCCAACTTTCAGGACATGTTAAGGATCTTGGTATCTTGGTCTTCATCCCTAAAACAACGTGAAACCATCAAAATCACAGATGTGGCATGATCAGATCTGCAGTTTAAATGGTTAAATAACTTGAGGAATAAAAACGTTCTTTGAATTTAGTGACATGTTAAGTCTTCATCATTTGTTTTAGTGGAGTTGTGGGTGCTCATGCTAGATTGTGGTGGTTTGAGGTATGAATGGTTGGTGTAATAATGGAGGCAAGAAATTGAGCTGACCCTTGAAAAGTTTCACTATGAAGGGAGAAAAGGTAATTTGAAGTTAGGAGGTTTAGAGGACGAGGATCGGATTTTTTTCCTTTTTTTTTCTTTTCTAATTTTATTTTTTAAGTGTATTTTTTTATTTTTAATTTTATTAAATCTGTTGGTGTAACATTGATTTATAACATTGTATAAGTTTCAGGTATACTTTACAATGCTATATTTATATACTCAATTGTGTGCTCACCATCCTACATCTAGTCTCCTTCCGTAACCATGTATTTGACCCCCTTTATTCTCTTCATCCTCCCTCCAACTCCCCTTCCCTCTGATAACCACCATTCTGTTTTCTGTATCTATGAGTTTGTTTTGTTTGTTCTTTTGTTACTGTTTGTTTTATACCCTACATATACTTAAGATCATATTCTTGTTCTTTTGCCTTTGTGTCCGAATTATTTTACTTAGCATGATACTCTCAGGATCCACTCGTGTTGTCGCAAATGGCAATATTAAATTTTTTTCATATGGCTGAGTAGTATTCTATTGTATATATGCACTACATTTTCTTATCCGATTACTAGCCAAAGCACACTTAGGTTGTTGCCACATAGTGACTATTTTGAATAATGCTGCAGTGAATATAGGGGTACATGTATCGTCACAAATAACCATTTTCAATTTTGGGAGGAGTATATATCCAGAAGAGGAATCACTGGGACATATGATAGCTCTATTCTTAATCTTTTGAGGAAGCTGTTTACTGTTTCCAACCAACAATGTACCAGGTTTCCCTTTTCTCTACATCCTCTCCAACACATGTTATGTCTTGTTGATAATACAGCCATTCTAACAGGTGTGAGGTGGTATCTCATTGTGTTTTGATTTACAGTTCCCAAATAACAAAAGATATTAAACATATTTTCATACGTCTGCTGATCATCTGTTTGTCTTCCTCAAAAAAGTGACTATTCAGAGTCTCTGCCCATTTTTTAATTGGACTGTTTGTTTTTTGCTGTTGAGTTGTGTGAATTCTTTATATATTTTTTATATTAACCTCTTATCAGAGGCATCGTTTCCAGATATCTTCTCCCATTGAGTTGATTGCCTTTCTGTTTTGTCGATGATGTCTTTTGCTATGCAGAAACTTTTTAGTTTTATGTAGTCCCATTCATTCATTTTTGCTTTTACTTCCTTTGCCTTTGGGGTCAAGTTCACAAAAACCCCTCTGAGATCAAGATCCATAAGTTTAGTGCCCGTATTTTCTTCTATGTTTTTTATTGTTTCAAGTCTTATAATCAAATCTAAAATCCATTTTGAGTGAATTTTTATATACAGTGTCAGCAATCTAGTTTCATTTTTTTGCATGTGGCTTTCCAGTTTTCCCAGCACTATTTATTGAAGAGGCTTTTCTTTCTCCATTGTATGTTTTTGGCTTCTTTGTTAAAAATCAGTTGCACATACATGTGTAAGTTTATTTGTGAGCTCTCAATTCTGTTCCCTTGGTCTATGTGTTTGTTTTTTTTTCTGCAAATACCATACTGTTTTGATTATTGTTGCTTAGTAATATAGTTTGAAGTCAGGGAGTGTGATACCTCCAGCTTTGTTCTTTTTCTCGTGATTGCTTTGGCTATTTGGGGTCTTTTGCAATTCCATTAAAATTGAGGGATTTTACTATATGATTTCCCTTATATGCAGAATCTAAGGGTTAAAAAGAACAAACTAATGAAACACAGACTCACAAATATAGTGGACAATTTGGTGACAGACAAGGAGGGGTTAGGGGATGGGAGAATGGGGTGAAGGGTTAAAGAAGTACAAATTAGTAGCTGATAGATGGTCACGGGGATGGGGAGCACAATATAGGGAATGCAGTTAGCATTAATATATTGATTAGGTGGAGGGCCAGGAGGGGGAGGGAGCAATTGGGGGGATCGTTTTGACCAACCATATAGATGCCTAACCAATGTATTGTATACTTGAAATTAATTTTTTAAAAATTCCAAAAAAAAAAATGAAGGGTTTTGTTCTGTTTCTATGAAAAATGCCATTAGGATTTTCATGGGAATTACATTAAATCTGTATATTGCTTTAGATAATATGACCATTTTAACAATACTAATTCTTCCAATCTGTGAACATGGAATACCTTTCCATTTCTTTGAGTTTTCTTCAATTTATTTCAACCATGTCTTGTAGTTTTCAGTGTATAGGTCCTTAACTTCCTTTAGTAAGTTTATTCCTAGGTATTTTATCTTTTTGTTGCAATTATAACTGAGTTTTTTCATTACTTTTTCTATTTCATTGTTAATATATATGAATGCAACAGATTTTTGTATGTTGATTTTGTAACTTGAAACTTTATTGTATTTGTATATCATTTTTAATGGTCTTTTGGTAGGAAGGATCTTTGGGGTTTTCTATATGTAGAATCATGTTATCTGCAAATAGTGATGGTTTTATTTATTCATTCCCAATTTGGATGTCTTTTATTTCTTTCTCTTGCCTGATTGCTCTGGCTAGGACTTCCAGTACTATGTTGAATAACAGTGTGAAAGGGCCTGCTTGTGTTGTTCCTGATCTTAGAGGAAAAACTTTCAGTTTTTCACTATGGAGTATGATATTAGCTGAGGATTTGTCATATATGACCTTTATTACATTGAGGTACTTTCTATACCTATTCTGTTGAGAGTTTTTATCCTGAACGGATGCCGGATTTTGTCAAATGCTTTTTCTGCGTATATTGAAATGATCATATGATTTTTATTTTGTGTATGTTGAACGATCCTTGTGTCCCTGGAATGAACTCTCCTCGTTCATGATGTATTATCCTTTTAATGTATTGTATTTAACTTGCTAGTATTTTGTTTAGGATTTTTGCATCTATATTCATCAGAGATACTGGTCTGTAATTTTGTATGTGTGTTGTCTTTGCCCGGTTTTGGTATTAGAGTAATGTTGCCCTCGTAAAGTGAATTAGAAAGTATTGTCTCTTCTTCAATTTTTTGAAAGAGTTTGAGAAGGTTAGGTATTAAATCTTCTTTGAATATTTGGTAGAAATCTATAGTGAAGCCATCTAGTCCTGGACTTGTACTTTTAGGGAGGTTTTTGATGACTTATTGTTGAACAGTTTATTTAGATTTTCCAAGTTTTCATGATTCAGCCTAGGAAGATTATTTATTTCGAAGAACTTGTCCATTTGTTCTAGGTTATCAGATTTGGTGGTGGATAGCCTTTCATAGTATTCTCATATGATCCTTTGTATTTCTTTGATGTCCATTGTAATTTCTCCTGTTTCATTTCTGATTTTATTTTAGTTTTTTTTTTCTTTTTTCTTAGTTGGGTCTAGTCAGAGGTTTGTCAATTTTATGAATCTTTTCAAAGAACCAGCTTTTTGTTTCATTAAGTTTTTTCTACTGTCTTTTTGTTCTACATTTTATTTATTTCTGCTCTAATTTTTATTATTTTCTCCCTCTGCTGATTTCGGTCTTTATTTGTCCTTATTTTTCTAGTTCTTTAAATGTGATGTTAGACTGTTTACTTGAGATTTTTCTTGTTTTTTGAGGTAGGCCTGTAATGCTATAAATGTCGCTCTTTTTACTGTTTTTGCTAAATCCCAAAATTTTTTGTATGTCCTATTGTCATTTTCATTTGCCACTATGTATCTTTTGATATATTCTTTTATTCCTTCTTTGACCCAATAGTTATTCAGTAGCATGTTGTTTAATTTCTACATATTTGTGTTTTTTCTAGCTTTCTTGCAATTGAATTGTTTGATTTTAATTTAAACGGGTGAGAGTTATCCAAGTCTATTTTGGGGGAGCACTAATAGAAACACAGTTTAAAGTTTAAGGAAAAAGATCGTGATAAAATGACAGGCACCAAGGAATATTATGAAGTGTAGGCTCTCTTACTTAACCTTTGTGTTACCTTGGGTATGTTAGTTAAAAGCAATCTGACACTTAATATCCTCATCTATAATGAAGATATGTACTTCACTAGTTTATTGTAAAGACGAATTGAAATTTTTTCCAGTTTTTCTTTCTCCTCAAAATCGGCTCAAGATTCTGGTCAAGTTGGCAGAGTAGATAAATGTTGTGCTCATCTCCTCCCACAGCCACCTCAAAATTACAACTAAACTGCAGAACAACCATTATTGATAATCACCTGAAGTCTAGCTGAACAGAAGACCTATAACTAAGGATATACAGAAGAAGCCATGTGGAGACTTTAGGAGCGGTAGAAATGTAGAACAGTCTGGTTTCATACCCACATGTGGCGGTTAAAGATCGGGAAAGATAGCTCAGCGGCAGGGGTCTCACCTGAGGAGCAAAGGGTCCTAGCCCCACACTAGGCTCTCAAGCCCAGGATTCTAGGGCCTGGAAGGGAATTCCCTACAAATTCTGGCAGGGAAACCCAGTGGAGATTGTGTCTGAGTGAGATGCAAGGCTACTGGAGTTTCAGGCATTTCTCTTAAAGGACCACATACAGACTTACTTGCTAATGCACTCAGTCACTCTGAGCTCCAGCACTGAGGCAGCAGCTCAGAAAGCACCGGGGACATGCGGAGAGGATCTGAGTTATCTGACTTGAGGTCAAGGGCTGGAGAGGCAGCTTTCTTCTGGATGGAAGTGCTGGCAGAAGCCATTGTTCCTTAGTTGGGCCTTCCCACCACCCTGCCTGCAAATGCAGGTTGGTGCCATATCTTAGTGTCCATCAGTCTGGCTAATACCATTTGCCCTGCTCTGGTGATTCCCTGAGACCCTAACCCCACAAAACTTGCAGGCCCACCCAAAACACTTCAGGTGGTATTTCAATGCAAATGGCTTGTCTTGCTCGGCTCATGCTACAGATTTTCCTAAAATTCCTCAAACTTCACAAACCTCAAACAAGCATCATCTGGCCTCAGCATGTCTTATACCGTTTGCTAAACAACCCCAAGCTCAGCACTAACAGCAGCTAGCCTCAGTTCTCAACAGCTGACCTTGGCCTGCAACAGAGCCCCTCCCAAGAGGCTTCAGGAGAAACATACCTGGGGGCCAGCTTCAGACCATTCCAGAGCATCACTCAACTACCTCCATTTACAACACACCCAAAGATTAGATTTGGAAGTTACCAGAGCCCTGGTAAAGCAATTCCTGGTTCGTAGGGTTAGCTCCCACAACAACAGCATCTCTACCATAGTTACCAACCAGTCCTCACAACCAATCAGCCTGAGGGCAAATCCTTCCCATTGATGTGTCAACAGCAATCAAGGCTCAACTATTCAGAAGGGCACACACAACCCACAGAAAGGACACATTTGGAATATTTGCTCCAGTGACCAGAGAGACTACACCACTGGGCCTCACAGTACACCTACTATATAAGGCCACTCTAGCAAGACCAAGAGACATAGTAGCTTAACATATTACAAAGAAACAGAGAGAGGCAAGCAAAATGAGGAGACAAACATGTCCCAAATGAAAGATCAGAACAAAGCTCCAGAAAAAAAGAACTAAACGAAAAGGAGACAAGCAGTCTACCAAGTGCAGAATTCAAATCACTGGTTATAATAATATTCAGTGATCTCAGTGAGAGCTTCAACAAAGAGATAGGAAACATAAAAATGGAGATAGAAAAACGTAAAAAGGAACTAGTCAAATGAAGACTACAATGACTGAAATGAAGAATATATTAGAGGGAATCAACAGTAAATTAAATGAAACAGAGGATCGAATTGGGGATTTAGAGGATAAGGTAGCAGAAAACACCCAATCAGAACAGCAAAAAAAATCCCTCCAAATGAGAGTAGTTTAAGGGGCCTATTGGTCAATGCCAAGCATACCAACATTTACATTATAGGAGTACCAGAAGGAGAAGAGAGAGGGCAAGGAATTGCAAACCTATTTGAAGATATAATGACTGAAAACTTCTCTAACCTAGTGTAGGAAATAGACATACAAGTACAGGAAGAGCAGGGAGTCCCAATCAAGATGAATCTAAAGAGGCCCACACCAAGATAGATCATAATTAAAAAGCCAAAGAAAATCTTAAAAGCAATAAGAGAAAAACAGTAGTTACAAGGGAGCTCCCATAAGACTGTCAGCTGATTTCTTAACAGAAACTTTGCATGCCAAAAGGATTGGTATGAAGTATTTAAAGTGATGAAAAGCAAGGACCTACAACCAAGATTACTCTACCCAGCAAAGCTATCATTTAGAATCAAAGGACAGATAAAGAATTTCTCAGACAAGGAAAAGCTAAAGGAGTTCATTATGACCAAACAAGTATTATAAAAAATTTTAAAGGGACTTCTTTAAGAAGGAAGGAAAGAAAGGTAAAAAATATGAATAATTAAATGGCAATATGTACATACCTATCAATAATTATTTTAAATGTAAATGGATTAAATGCTCCAATTAAAAGACACAGAGTGGCTGAATGGATAAGATGCATACAGACTGAAAGTAAAAGAATGGAAAAGATATTTCATGCAAATAGAAATGAAAGAACAAAGCGGAGGGGCAATACATATACTAGACAAAATAGACTTGAACACAAAGGCAAAGGCAAGAGGCAAAGAAGGACCCAGGTATTGCACTTCTGGGTATTTATCCTAAGAAACCCAAAACACTAATTGAAAAGATATGCATCTGTATATTCATTGCAGCATTATTTTCAGTAGCCAAGATATGGAAGCAACCTACATTTCCATCAGTAGATGAATGGATAAAGAATAAGTGGTACACATATATAATGGAATATTACTCAACCATAAAAAAGAATGAAATCTTGCCATCTGCAACAACGTGGTTAGACCTAGAGGATATTATGCTGAATGAAATAAGACAGACAGAGAAAGAGAAATACTACGTGATTTCACTTATAGATGGTATCTAAAAAACAAAATAAATAGGCAAACAAAAAAGAAACAAACTCATAGATACAGAGAACATTTTGATGGTTGCCAAATGGGAGTGGGTTGTGGGGATGCAGGGATTAAGAGGTACATTTAGTAATTACAAAACAGTCACTGGGATGTTAAGTGTAGCATAGGGAATATAGTCAATGATATTGTAATAAATATGTATGGTGTCAAATGGGTACTAGATTTATCAGGGTGATCACTTTATAAGTTATATAGGTGTCTAATCACTATCTTGTACAGCTAAAGCTAATGTATGTCAACCATAATTGAAAAAAAATTTAAATAAATTTAAAAGAATAAAGGTTAAAAAGTAAATAAAAACTGACTGGAAAACTTAACTAAATTTAGTTTAGTTTTTCTTTTTCTCTTCTGTTGTAATTAGTGGATAAGTAAAGTGGATAAGTTGATTACTCTTTTTCAGCTTCTTTGTGTAAAATCGCAATCTTTAGTTCTTACGGCAAGCAATCAACTTTGTTGTTGTTTTGCAATTTGAATGTGCCTGTTACCTAAAGACTTTACTGTTTGTATTCTTCAAATACAGCAACAGAGTCTGGATCTCATACCTAATTTTGTTACATGAAAATGTTTGGTTACAAATAACTTTAGCCCAATATCTGAAAATTTATTTTTATGATGGTTAACTTTTTTGTCAGGGTCTTTTTTTCCCTCTTAGGGAGATCAGTGGATTTCTTGACTGATAAAGATTTGTGTAAAAGATACCTGCCTAAAGTATATTCATTTCTTTAATGTAGAATCTTTTTCTATAGTTCTCACAAAAAACATTTTCTAGAAATTTTACGAAGAATTCTCATAAAATACTTCTACTTTTCCATGATCTTGCAATCTGAGATAATTATATTCTCAGAGAGAAAAAAGTAGGTGATAGAGTTGAAAATTTTAGAAGAGAAGGCTTGCTTTACTATCTGACACTTTTATTAAGGCCATGAAGGAAAGAAATCACAAATATCTATCTCTTAAGCCTTTCCAGTTTCAAAACTTTTAAGATGGAAAGCTGAAGATAAAAAAGGGTTAGACTCAACAATTGAATAGGAGACAGATGTGATCAAAGCTAACATTTGTCCTGTTGTGTAGATAGAGTCATCCTGAGAACGGCTTCACACTTGGATGGCTCCTGGGCTTTCATAACTCAGACTGTACAAATCAGTCTTTTTAATGACTTTTAGTCATTCTCTGCTATTATATTGCAAGCCTTCTGAAGGCAAACTAACATACACATGTACACACCCCTACAGTACTGAATAGTTTATTTGGATACTCTTCAGAAACACGTCATCTTATAAATTGAGATTTTTCTATGATTTCATCCTCTAGAGAATATAAAAGTATTATTTATTAATTTGGACTATGGACTGTTCACCCAAAAATTATTTGGTTCTTTCCCTTGCACATTTAGTATTATTTCCTTCTGACATTGATACAACTTTTTATTTTTAGGTGCTCTCCTGGTAGGGGTTATCGACTGCCAACAAGTGCCTTGGTGAACCTTACTCATGGGAGTCGCTCTGAAACTGGAAATCAGAAGTTGACAGCCATTGTGAAACCACAGCCAGTTGTGAATCACTGTAGCTCAAGTTTATCAATTTCATCTGGGCATTTGGGAGGCCTGAACCATTCACCTCAATCACTTTTTATACCTACACAAGTAAGACTCTTAGTCTTTAATTTCTTTCTAGTCCCTTTACACACCACAGGCAGACTATAAATGGAAAACTAATTTGACTTAGTTGTTAAGAAAGTTTTGGTTTAAGTCAATTTATTTTATTTTAAATTTATTTTATTTTAAGATTTATTTTAAACTGATAAGCTAGTGAAAAATGCTATTATTAGCATTCTCCCTATGTTATGAAATTATATTAAAGAAGAAAGACATTTAAATAACAATAGCTTGAGAATATCTTTTTTCTCTTTATATATTTACTTTTAAACTAACATTTAACCTTTTTCATATATAATCTAAATGTCCTATGCTATTTGCTATAAAATTATACAAATTCGAAAGATAAAAGAGAGAGGACTATCTCATGTTTATCAAAAGCAATTTTTAAGTTCCCACCATACAACTCATGGATAATTTCTTTTATTTCATCTTCCTGGTGACAAAAATTGAATTGTTTTGTGTGAGACACTTAACTTTATTTAATTCCATGGCTACAGAGCTTAACCACACTTTTCAACCCAAATGATACATGTTTATTACAGACTAATTAGAAAGCACAGATAAGAAGATAATAACAAAGGAAACAAAATAAAAAATTCTCTTAAATCTCATAGGTAACCACTGTTAATTTGGTGTATATTTTTCCAAAGTTTTAATCTGCATGAAATCAATTCCCCATAAGTAATACCTCATTTTTAATCTATTAGACTGCTTTTACATAAAATGAGATTTTTAAAATAAAATTGTTAGATGTTAGTTTAAATGAAATAATGTATCAGTACATTAGAAGACAAAAAAATATATGTTGGTGGGGATATTGATTCAGCATAATCTTTTATAGAGTTCATTATGCTTTAAATACTTTTCAGGAAAATGAATAAAAACCAAATACATATGAAGAGAGCCATTTTCACTCCAATGTAATACCTTTATGATAATTGTACTGACCTTTAGGAAAAAAACGAGATTTCAAATAATGAAAATTAAATATCCTCTTTACTGTTAGAAAATTTTAATGAATAAATTATTTAGTTTTTAATATGAATCTTTATTTCTTTATGTTTTAGTTCCTTAAGAAATTTTTCGTGTTTTCCAGGTACCTACTAAAAATGATGATGAATTTTGCAACATTTGGCAGTCCTTACAGGGATCTGGAAGGGTTCAACGCTTTCAGCCAACTCTACAAGAGAAGGTTAGTGTACCTTGTTAAATGGACATTTAATTTTATATTTCTTTTTCAGGTATGCAGTGGTCAATTTCCTTCCAAAAGCCCATAAAATAGAAATAACAGTTTTGATCAAGAATTTACATAATTTTGTTCATCCATATATAAAAGTTTTTGGACCAATGAGTGAAAATATCGACAATTTTTCTTTTAAATCAGTTGTGGATTTTTTTTTAGTTATGTTCAAAATCATACTAACAATATTTTAAATTAAAGACCTTAATGGCACTCATTAACTTATTAATTTCCTCTTGAATATATAGCTTGATGCTGGCAGTTAGTTGTCTTAGAAATGAGAAAATTCATATTCCTTGGTAGAGATCAAGAAGAGGAAAGAAATTCTACTAAAAGAATAGACTCAGACAAAAAAAGAAAGAAAGAGAAAGAAGAAGAATGAATTTCTAATACATTTTTTGCAAGTTATTGACCTATCTTCTTTGAATATTCTATCAAGTTTATAAGTCAGTAGCCTGTACCATGAGGGTCTCATTTATTCTAATGTCCTCCAGTGATGGTAGCATTATCAGAGCAAGAGAGGGGAAAATAACAAAGGGAATGATGATAAAATAAACATAGAAAGTGAGTGACAAAATACACAGGTCTCCTCTGCCAATATGCTATAAGTATGTTATAAGTTTTCCTTAGATCATATATGAATAATTTCTGCCTAAGTATAATTAATATATAGATTTTCAAACACTCTTTTCCTCTTTATTTATTTGATACTGCTAACCAGTCATTTTTGAGAAGTGTTTTGTTATCATTCATTCAACACATATTTATTGAGTGCCGAACATTGTTCTGTGCAGTGAGAGTAAACAAAAATCCTGGCCCTCATAATTAATATCCTTGGAGAAGAGGACAATAAGATAAGTAAATCACATGGTATATTAGACCATAATATACAAGTTTGAGAAAAATTGCAAGGAAGAAGATAGGAAATGTTGGGGGGAGCAAAGGGGAGATTTTGTAGTTTTAAAAGGAATTATCAGGTGACATTTGAGCAAAAATTTGAATGAAATGAATAAGGTATGTAGCTATCAGAGGGGAGAGTATTCCAGAAAAATTCAAAGGCTCTTTTGGGGAGACTGTCCCTGTCATACTCAAGGAAGAGAAAGAAGATCCTTATAGATGAATTAATATGGCACGTTATAGAAAATGTGATTAGAGAGGTGACATGTTGATACCATGCAAGACTTTCCCAGTTATTACAAGGACAATGGCTTTTACTCAGTGAGATGGGAAATCAGTGAAGGTTTTTGAGCAGCAGATTGACATGATCTGATGTATATTTTAATAAGATCACTCTGCTTTCCTGAGACTAGAATGTAGCCGAGCCAGAGTGGAAATGGTATATATAGTTAGGAGACTACTAAAGTCAACCAGGTAGAGTTGATAGGGACTTAAGACGTAGTAGGTACCTGTCAGAAGTAGTCAAATTCTAGATATATTTGGAAGAGATTGCTATCTGATAAATTAGATATGGGGCTAAAAGGGAAAAATTGGATTAAAGGATGTGACTCCTAATGTCTGAGTAACTAAAAGGATAGAGATGGGGAGGATTGCAGGTTGAGTAGATTTTGGGGGGAAGAGCTAGAGTTAAGTTTTGGACATGCTAAGTTTGAAATGTATATTAAACATTTAAGTGGAGATGTAGACTCAGCCATTGAGTATGAAGCTCATGGAGGATGTCCAAACCGGAGAGAAAATTTGGGAGTTAGTGTGTGTGTGTGTGTGTGTGTGTGTGTGTGTGTGTGTGTGTGTGTGTGAGTGATATGTACATATCTGTATGTGTGTATCTATATAACTGTATGTATTTATCTATATCCAAGAAAGTGGATTTAGATAGAGAAGATACTCAATAACTTAGTCTTAGAGAATTCCATCTTTAAAGAGTCAGAGAGGTTAGTTGAAACTGACAGAGAAGACTGAGAAGGAATGGCCAATGAAACAAGAAAACCAGGTCTAAATGCCAAGTGAAGAATGGATGTCAAAGAGGACAGAGTTATCAGCTGTGTCAGATGTTATTCTTGGATCAATTAAGATAAAAACTGAGAATTGACCATAGAGTCTAGCACATAAAAGTCTTTGGGAACCTTAACGAGAGCACCGTTAGTAGAGTGAGAGATGTGAAATACTAATTAGAGTGGATTTAAGAAAGAAGAAGAGAGAAATTGGAGGCAGCAAATACATGCAATTCTTTGTGAGAGTTTTGCTGTAAAAGGAGACATTACCCTGAGTTCTCTCTTGTCTTTCTCTATTTGTTCAACTTCTTTATTAACCTCTGTTCTTATAACCTTTCACTGAGACTGTTCCATAAAACTCAAGAACGATTTTCTTTCCCCTTTGCCTTATTGCTTGACTTGTGACATTGGCTCTTACTTCTCTGCTAATTACCACACAATCTATATCTCTAATTCCAACCTCTCAAACAAGATCTAACTCAATATCTCCAACTTTCTAGAAAACAGTATAGATGGATGCCCACCATCCCTTCAACCTCAAGACATCTCAGAAATGACCTCACTTATGGCCTTCTCTCTTATCCTTGTTTCTAACACTACCATTTTCCCCAACTGTATAATCTGAAAAGCATAGAATCAAAACATTTTACCCTTTATTTCTAATGTTTTTTTTACAATGACATCCCAAACGGTTTACTCCTCACTTCCCACTACTGGACCTTAGATTGTTATCCCAGTTCTAAATTAACCTCCTGCATGCGTTTTTTGTTTCATATCTCTTTTTTTTTTTTCTAGTTCTTCTTACATAGTACTGCCGGATCAATCGTTCCTAAAGACCCTTTAACCTGTCATGGCCCTGTAGAATAATCAGTCAAAACATCTAATTAATAAGAGTTTCTAGGTTTGAAGTCAGTTTATGCCCTGAGACAGTGTGGTATAATCAGCTATTGAACTCAGAATTAGGAAATCAAGTTTTGTGACTCAGATTGAGCAAGTCTGATTTCCCTGGGCCTCTTTGGCCTCATGTACAAAATTAACTTATTAGACTTAGATTACTTTGGAAATATTTTTCAGCCCAAAATAGTGTTCAAATATTTAGAATGTGTAGCATTCCCTGTTTAGTGCTGCTGGTATTCAGCCTTACCACAAACTAACATTTAGTCCTTCTATAATTTAACCTTACCTAATTCTTATATGAGCCAAGTCCAACCATTTGGAATAATAGTCTGTTCCAATCAGATTGATCTCTTTACATTCCCTTTCTAACAAATAGATAATTCTCATTACAGGCTACATGTTCTTCTTGTTCCTTCCACTTAAGATGCCTTTCCTTTCTCACTACCAAAATTCCCCTAAGTCTCAGTCAAGGTCTGCTAGTCATATTACCAGCTATTTCCTTGAGATGGAACTCAACACTTGATATTTTATTTCCTCAGAATCTTCTGCATGCATTTCCTGGTATTGATTGCTATTTCATTTTATCAGTTGACTACTCCAGTGTTTTATCTCCTGTTTATTCCAAGAGTTATGGGCCACCACATGTAACACATATCCATGAGACATTAAAAAGCAGCCTGATATTCATCCAGTGACAAAATTCTAGAAAACTCATTGTGACTTAAAAAAAAAAAAAAAAAAAAAAACAGTATTCAAGCATCTGGAAAAGGCAAAACTATGGAGACAGTAAAAAAGATCTATGGTTGCCAGGAGTTAGGGAGAGAGAGAGGGACGAATAAGCAAAACACAGATTTTTGCGGGGAGGCGGGGTACTAAAATACTATTGACAATACTATTGTCAATGTAAGAAATGTCCAGACCTATAAAGAATTTTTATAAAAGTTTCTTTGAGCAAAACAGACAACATGCTAGGAAGCAAAATCTCAACTGCTCTCCAGAATGACAGTTTGCAATTTCTTTGATTCATTTGGAATTAAGGAAGGAAGGTAAGGAAAATTATATGAACGTGGGAGAAAGCAAGAAAAGAAAATATCTACTGTTGGATTACAAGACAGTTAAGATTATATACTTTCCTGAGCATGGTTACTATTCCTAGGGGTCTGAAAAAAGAGGCATTTCCAAGGTGTATTAACTTAGATGCACAAAAACAATGGACAAGGCTTAGCTTAAGGCAAAGTATCCTTTCACTAGGGAAGTTATACACCTGAGGCATACTGCCCACAGTGAGCTACCAAGTTAGGTATTTATGATCAGATCATCCCTTGAGATTACTTTTGGTTAGATTTATTACAGAGTCTCTTTATTGTCCTCAACTATAATGGTGGACATATTTGTCCAAACCTTTAGAATGAACACCACCAAGAGTGAACCCACTGTAAACTGTAGACTTTGGGTGATAGTGATGTGTCAATGTAGGTTCATGAGGGGTGTTGATAATGGGGAGGCTATACCTCCCTCTCAGTTTTGTTGTGAACCTAAAACTACTCTAAAAAAAAAAAAAAAAAAACCTCAAAAAAAAAATTCAAGCCTTTATTGGTAAAATGTGGCAATGTGACTAACATAAACAGCTTTATGTAGATATTAAATATAACAACCCAAAAAACTATATGCAAAACTAGGATATTTTCTTTCTAATTAAACATGGCACACTTTTTCTCTGAAATGGTACTGTGAACATGGGTTTTAGAGTTAGAACTCAAAATTAACTCTCCTATTATTAGTTCTATAACCAAGTTACTTTATCACTTTGAGCCTCAGTTTGCTTATCTATATAATGGAATCAAAATCTACCATAGCATTTTTATGATTATAGAATTTATAGTGACATTAAGATAATGAATGCAAAGTACATCTTACCGTACCTGGCACATAATAGACACTCAGACAATATTTGTTCATACCAATCAATTGATCCTGGTGTTCTAATTTCTTTCCTTAGAATCGAAATCCCCATCATATACCACTGTAGCCCAAAACCCCACCAAGCATTGTGCTATACAGACAAATCTCTTGGCCCTTTTGATTCTGTACATATGAGCTCATTGGACCTTCCTTCACACTCTGGTGCCTATCACAACTGTTTTCAAGTGTGCTCACTGCCAACTAGGACACGATGTGCCTTTGTACTCAGTGTTCATTTGCCTGTACTCAGAAGAAAATAGGGCACGCAAAAGCAAAATTTATGAAATCATAAATTCGTATTGAACATCCATAACCTATGCTTTCGCTTTCTCTTCCACTTCAACTGTGGAAAGTTATATCTTTTTAATTTCAGGCCTCCTCTCCATATCAGAAAACAAAGGGATCTGATATGATCTTTAGATGAAACTTACTCATGCTGTTTTACTAATTCTGCCATTTCTGTACTATCTCAATTACTATAGCTTTATAGTCACGGTTGCTCTCTGGTTGTCTTCCATCATTGGAAAACCTTGACAGTATAAAAGTTAATAAAAATCAGGTATTTGGGGAAGGAATGAAGGAGGGCTAATATCCTCAGCTTTCATAACAGAGGCAGAAATGATGGATTTTCAAAAGCTTTTTAATGGGAAATTTTAAAATAATGAAGTCAGGAGAATATGAACCCACAGGTACCCATTTGTTACCTTGTACATATTACTCTGTAACATCTACTCATTTCCCACCCCCACCTATCCCAGAGATAAAATTATTTTGAAGCAAATCTATGGGGATCTTTAGAAGCCAATATTTCTGTTGTGAAGAAACATTTCCCTGAAGTTTAATCTTTTCCTTAGTTTATATATTAATGTCAAGGAAAATTAGATTTAATTTTTCTATTGAAAGGCATTTTGTAAAATGATAGTTTTCTTTGTATCTTGCCAGCTAAGTAATACATAGGGAAATGTCTGGAGTGATGGTCATTATGTTAATAATGATTATTTCTGGGTGGTGGAATTTGAGTGGTGTTTTAAATTATGCTTTTCTGCATTCCTTAATTTTTTCTATGAGCAATCTAATTTTTATAAAAATCATAAAGTAATTATTTATTACACATTGAAAAAAAGTAGCTATAATATTGAGTTTATTTAAATCATTTATAAGAATTTTAATTTTCAGGGTGCAGGCCTACCTCAAGAAATAAGTCAAGTACCTCAACATCATAAATCTGGCTTAAATGACAATATTAAATATCAGCAGAGAAAACAAGAGCCTCACAGTAAATGTAAGTTTTAAGTTAAACTATACCTCTGACGCTTCCTTTTTATTAATATTAACTAACAGCTTTACTGAGTTATATAATTCACATGACATAAAATCCATCCTTTTAAAGTATTCAGTTAGTGGTTTTTTGGTATTGTCACATTGTTATACAACCAGTGCCACTGTCTAAATAGAGTACATTTTCATCACCCCAAAAAGAAAACCATGCCTTTTAGCACTCATTCCTCCAACCCCTGTCAACATCTAATTTACTTTCTGCCTCTATGGATTGGCCTGTTCTGGACCTTTCATATAAATGGAATCATAAAATATGTCATTTTTTATGACTGACTTCTTTAACTTCCCATGTTTTCAAGGTTCAACCATGTTGTATCATGTATCAATATTTCATTCCTTTTTATGGCTGAATAACATTCTATTGAACAAATATTACATTTTGTTTATTCATTCATCTGTTGACATTTGGGTTGTTTCAACTTTGGGACTATATTAAATAATGCTGCTGTGAATATCTGTGTACAAGGTTTTGTGTGAATATATGTTTGCAGTTTTCTTTGGTATATATGAATGAGTAGAATTACTGAGTCATTTGTTAACTCTATACTTAATTTTTTTGTGGAACTATCAAATTATTTTCCAAAGGAATTGCACTATTTTATATCTTAACAATAATGTATAAGGGTCCGATGACTTCACATCCTTCATAATACTTGTCATTGTCTGTCTTTTTAATTATAGCCATCCTTATAGGTATGAAGTGGAGCTTCCTTGTGGTTTTAATTTTCATTTCATTAATAACTAATAATATTAAACATCTTTTCATGTGCTTATTATCTGTTTATGTATCTTCTTTGATGAAATGTCTGTTCAGATTATTTGCTTATTTTAAAATTGGGTTGTCATTTTATTCTTGATGTATAATGATTCTTTATGTATTTTCTATACTACTTGCTTATCTGATATTTGATTTGCAAATATGTGCTCTCATTCTATGGGTTGTCTTTTAACTTTATAGTTTCTTTGAGGCACAAAATTTTTTAATTTTATAAAGTCTAATTTATCTATTTTTTCTACTTATTTTTGGTGGCTTGTGCTTGAGGCATCACAATCAATAAACCATTTTCAAACCCAACGTCACAAAGATTTACACTTATTTTCTTCTAAGAGTTTTATATTTAGCTCTTACATTTAGGTTTGTTTTTGGTTTTTTTTTTCCATTTTTGAGTAAATGTTTATATATGGTATAAGGTAGAGGTTTATATTCTTTTGTATGCGGATATCCAGTTGTCCCAGCACCATTTACTAAAAGACTGTTCTTTCCCCCATTGAATTCTTTTGGCATGCCATTGAATTTTCTTGGCACCCTTTTCAAAAATCAATTGACCATGGATGTATGGGTTTATTTCTGGCCTCTCAATTACATTCTGCTGATCTATATGCCATCTTTATGCAAACAACACACCGTCTTAATTACTGTAACTTTATTATAAGATTTGAAATGAGAGAGTTTGAATCCTCCAACTTTGTTTTTCTTTTTCCAAATTGTTTTGTCTGTTCTGGCCCCTTGCATTTTCATATGAATTTTAGGATCAACTTGTCTGTTTCTACAAAAGTGACAACTGGAACTTCTATGGGGATTGCATTGAATCTGTAGATCACTTTGGGTGGTATTGTCTTGTCATCTTAACAATATTAAATCTTCTTATCCATGAACACAAAATATCTTTCATTTATTTAGGTCTTTAATTTTCTTTCAGTGATGTCTACAACTTTCAGTGTACAAATCTTGCACTTTTTTTGTTAAATTTATTTCAAGTATTTTTTACTGCTCTTGTCAATGGAACTGTTTTCTTAAAACTTTTTTTTGATTGTTCATTGCTATACATAGAAATAAAACAGATTTTTGTGTATTGATCTTATGTCCTTACATCTTACAGAACTTGTTTATTAGCCCTAATTTTTGTGGCTTTTGCAAATAGAGATAATTTTACTTTTTCTATATAATCTGATTGCCTTTTATTTCTTTTTTCTCTCCTAATTGCAGTGGCTAAAACTACCAGTATGACGTTGATAAAAGTGGTGAAAGTGAACCCCTATCTTGTCTTGATCTCAGGGATAAACTTTTTGAGTTTTTCAACATTAAGTATAATATTAGCTGTGGTATTTTAGTTAGATGTTCTTTATTAGGTGAGAAAGTTCCCTTCTATTCCTAGGTTTTGTATTTTGTGTTTTGTTTTCCTTGGGAGGGATGTTAGAGTTTCTCAAATGCCATTTCTGTGTCTACTGAGATGATCATATGGTTTCTGTTCTTTATTCGTTAATATGGTATATTCCATTAATTGTTTTTCTTATATTGAAACAGCCTTCCATTTCTAGGATAAATCTCACTAGATTATACTGTATAAACCTTTTAATATGCTACAAGATCAGATTTGCTAATTTTTTTGAGGATTTTTGCATCTATTCATAAGGGATATTTTAAATTTTCTTGTAATATTTTGATTTTTATATCATAGTAATACTGACCTCATAGAATATTGGGAATAACATCGAAAGAATTTCAGCATTACTTATTCTAATCTCTCTAGTTACTGATTTTCACCCAAAATGCTAGCTGTTATTTTTCAAAGCTACGTGGAGCCAGAGACTGGGGAATGGCACTAGGGCCAGTTAAAATGCCACAAATCCCACCATTCTTACTAAGATTTAGTCTTTAATCTTGAATAAACATTCCCCAGATTGCTGTAAACCTTTTATTAACTTCCATCATTCTGAAAATTTAGATTCTGGTAATTTTTGTCCATTTTCTCATTGCTTTTATGGAGGAGAGAATTTCTAGAGATCCCTCTGCTGACATTTTTGCTGATGTGTCCTCACTACTTTTTAAGATAAATTTTATTTAAAGTAATTCAGCTACTTTTTTGTGTGTAAATACTTGCTAATTAAATTACTCCAAACTGTATTACAGATTTTGGTTAAAAATATGTACAAATATTTTGTTGTTAATATTCTCCTACCCAGTTTGTATGTTTTCACTCTTTTCTTTCCTTCAGTGGTTTCTGCTGTGTTCCAGGCACAGCAGGGGATGCAAGTACAGAGATGAGAATCTTCATCTTGCACTTACTTTTTCTCCCCTCTTGATCAAAGTATTCCCAAATTGCAGGAAATAGCTCTTTATGTTCAAACTATGACTCATTTGTTATTCATTTATCCATTTATTCAGTAGCTACTTATTAAGTTGCAAGGTACTGTTGTTCCAGGTGCTGGTAGTACATGTAGTGAACAAGACGGACAAGTTTTCTACCTAATTGACTTTATATTCTAAAATGGAATTTTATAATAAGCAAATAAATAACAAATTCCATAATCAGTGATAGGGATCCTATTTTAAATAAAGTGGTCAAAGAATGCCTGTTTGACATAACATTTAAAGAGATCCAAATAAAATGGGAGTGAAATGAGATAAGCTATACAGAAAGCTTTCTGAAGAGCTTTCTGTCAGAGGAAGCATCAAGTGCACAGTCCTGATGCTAACTTATTAAATATTATATATTCATGGTATTTTATGTATTTATATAGTGCATGTAATACTAAAGTAGTTTTTAAAATATTTTCCTAAACTATTTTTTTAAAAAATTGTGTTAAAACTTTGGTTCAGTTTGATAACTGCTAAACTATTTTTTTTGTGCCAATATCTGTGCTCTTCTTTTTTATATTTTAAATATAGATTAATATCCCTATAAATCTGATAAATATACCTTAAAGTTTTATATTTAATTGAAATACTTTGTGATTTTTCTTCAAATTATTGTTTATATAAATGTATGTAAACTATTTGCATTATATGGAATTCTAATTAGTTTTCTCTGTGTGTGTGCCTATGAAGGTTTAATTCAGTACCCATCAATTTTCCTTTTTGTTTCTTCCTTTTGGCAAGATTACTTCTTTCCCTTTCTTCCCCCTCTTCCTTTTTTCTTTTCCTCCTGTCTTTTCCCACTCTTCCTTTTCTAGCTTTGTCCCTTTCCTTCTCTCCTCACTCATCTCATTCTCTCCCTACTTCTTCCTCACCCTCTCTTTTATCCTTAGTCCCGTTATCCCTTCATCCCATCTTCCCTCTCTTCTTCCTTCTTTTCTTCCTTCCTTTCTGTTTTTCCTTTCCTCCTTTCTCTTCTAATTCATCTTTTTCATTTCTCCTAACATTTCCCCAATTTTCCCTTAATATTTCTACTAAAATGGCTTCCTAATTGGTGTCTTAATTTCCTATCTGTTCAATAAGTCACTGCCATATTTTAATCTTCCTAAGGCACAATTCTGATCAGATCACTACCTGCTCAACTTGGTTGCCCACTGTCTACCAGTTTAATTCCATAGTCTTTAATACCTCTGAGATTATGGCTCCAACCTGCTTCTCTAGTTCATTTAAACTCCATTATACTTCTTAATGTCCAGTGGAGCTGGTCTCTTTAGAGTTTTATAAACTCATTCTTCGCTCTCTATTTCCATGTCTCGTCTCCTATTATTTCCTTTGCCTGGAATACCTAGCCTCCTATTCTGCACTTTGGAAACCTATTATCCTTCAAGGCTCAATTAGATGCTACCTTTCCTTTTCCATTGTATTTGTTATCTGTGAGTGCCCCTTTTCCCCCTCATCTAGATTATAAGTTCCTCAAGATCAGAAACTTTGCCTTCTTGGAATTCTGTGAATTTTTAACAAAGTGCCTTGTGGTAGTAAATATTTGGTAAACTTAATTGGTGTTTAAGCAAGTTCCTTTATTTACTAAAATTTCTATTTTCTTGTCTCTAGTTAAAGAAGAATGTAAGAGTCCTAAAACTGAGAGTCAGTCACAAAAAATGTCAAATAAGCAGGTAAGCCTCCCTTTTTAAAAAAATCTTTATGGGTTTTTAAAAAATGTTTTATTACAGGTAAGCTTTCTTAAAATTTAATTTCTAGTAGCCAACATTGTATTGCTCTTTGACATCTAACTGCATAGTGCAGCCCTTTCAATCAAATCTGTAAGCTGTGTGGCATGGGATCCTGCAGAGCCAGAGTCCAAGATTTAGAACATGAAATATCTGAAGCCCTGATTCTGCTGTTTAGTAGTTGGGTGGCCTTGAGCACTTCGCCAAATCTCTCAGCCTCAATTTCTTCATCTTTGGAATGGAGATAAAAAATCACTTATCTCTCTCAATATACATAGTCTAAATATACATTCCTATGTACCTACATACATAAGTGTATATATATGTGTATATATAAAACATATCGAAATATGTTTATATATACAATGAAAGTATATGGATCAACATAGCAAAGCTAACAGTTAATTCTACAGAGTTAGATTGCTTAGGGGAAGCTGAGATTAAGTTTTATTTTTATATAGTCTGTGCTATTTGATATGAAGTATGTATATATTTTATAATCAAAATACAACAAAATTTTAATCTGAAAGAATTCAACATATACCCTTATGATGTGTGCATTTTTTTATATATATATATTTTATTAATACAGAGCTTGAAAAAAATTAGGTCTTATAAACTAGTAATATATTAAATTTATAGAGAACATCTTAGCAGAATATTTGTTACATAGCAGTTTCTCTATAAATGGAACTCATTATATTTAGGTATAAGTCAAATGGTTGAATTATATGATTTTTAAGGCCCTCTCCTTCTGAAACTCTTATGCTCTTTCTTTTTTTTAGAAAAAGCATTTATAAACTTTTTGCGCCATCGACCTCTTTGGTGAAGCCTATGAACTCTTTCTCAGAATAATGTTTTAATGCTAAAATAAAATACATAAGATTTGAGTGAAAACTAATTTTATTGAAATAGAATTAGATCACACCTATTGTGGTTTATTGCCTACATTCATAATTAAAGGGAATGCTAAATCTTATTTAGAAGTTAATGAAGATGTAGTTTTTTTTCCTCATTCAAATTTACAGGCCCCCCTTTTCTACTTATGATAAAAAAGGAGAATTTCACATTAAAACGTTTACAGCTATTTATTTAGAACTATTAAGTAGAAACCATAAATTTTATTTGCACAAAAAGCTCATTCGTACTCTTTTATAGACATTTGGAGGGCTTGCCAAATGTAATATTAAGCTACTGAAGAGAAATGAAAGTACAGAAGTCTCAAAAAAAACAAAAGGTTGTGGCTGGTTATCCAAAAGCTTTTAATAAGGTAAAAGATCATTTATTCAGTTTATCTTCCCAAACTCTAAACCCAGGAAGATAATTAGGTGAAAATTTAAGAATCATTTTTGTACATAAAACTTTTAGTTTTCTCTGTGTCTCTGTGCTTTCATCTTCATGCACAAAATATTTATTCTTCTAGCCTAACACTGGAATTGAGAACTTTTTAGCATCCTTGAATATCTCCAAAGATAATGAAGTACAGTCATCTCATCATGAAGAGCCTCCAAGTGAAGAACATTTGTCACCACAGTCATTTGCTATGGTTAGTATTTTGTTGGAGCTTTTGTACTGTGGTAATTTTACTATCGTTGGCCAGGCATACATACCACATGCAGCTGTTAAAAACACTTTTCCTTCATGTAGACTGGTGTGTTGTATCAGTGTTGTCATCATGTGAGGAAAATCTGGCTGCCCTGGGCAATTAAACCATCTTTTTTCCTTTTGTCTTTAGATCATACATAGCTCCCTTGTTTTTAAAACATTGCTACTAGGCAATTTGGTCAAAAGTTAAGCAGAAGAGTAAGCATTCTTTCTATGCCGTGAAATGAGGGGTTTTTTTTCAACTCTAGGCTATTGATTTTCTTTATTCTCTGTCTGAATATAGTTGTTAGTTTAATTTTTAACAATGTAACTCATTAAAAGAAAGATCAATAAGATCTGTAACTCTGATAACTTTTCTTCCCTACCCCCACTATCTTCATACCAATCATTTTCAAATCAGAAGGGAACACGGATGCTTAAAGAAATTTTAAAAATTGATGGTTCTGACACTGTGGGCCGTAAGAATGAAATGAAACAGATTGATAATAAAGTCACCGTTTCCTCTAACAGAAGAGATGAATCTGGACCTTCCTCACAGCCTAAACAAAATAAGAAATTAAGTAAGTAAACCAAGTACAGTTACTAATAACCAGTATTTCAAAAATTCTGTTCATATTTTTATCATGTGCTTTTTAAAGATAAAACTACTTTAATTTTTGAAAGAATATAATTAAAAGTAACAAGAGTATATAATTTTGATGCGTGTGTCATTTATATAATATAACTATGTAACCAATGATGTATAGTTCCTAAAGGTCTTCTTGTGATTACCTAACTTGTGCTATTACAATACTTATTCTGTAGATCCCGAACCTGGAAAGGTTTTCACATTCTAGCTTTTTTCCTCAGGAATTTAAAAATGATTGTATAATTTAAATACATCGTTTAACTTTTCTAAAATTCTTTTTTCCTATTTATAAAGTGAGAATAACATTGCAAATGACTGTTGTGATAATTATATATGACATGTATAAAGCAGCACTGTGTCTGGCACATTCATAGGTGCCAAGAATTGATATTAGCATTTTGTTAAAAACAAAACAAAAAAAAAACCACTTTGACCACCATAAAAATAGAAGAAGCTATAAAATCAATTAAAAATAATGGAGGCAAACATTGGAAAGTGAGTACCTACCTTAAATCTGTGAAGCCTATAACATAACATCTGGCACATGTCTGGATTTCGATAAATATCTATTATTGTCCATACCCTCTATGTCTCCTATAGTTGAGTATTTTGTCTATGTAATTATCTGCAAGATACTGCCAGGAAAAATTACTAATGCAAAAGTAGGTGGTGACAGAAGTTCAAAATCTGGAACAAAATCAGAGCCTACATCCATTTATTCTCCAGTGAATATTTGAATAAATAATTAAATATTTTAGTAACTATTAGGAAACTATCATAGTGACAGACATGTTCCTGAAATAGAGCAAAATAAAATCTTAAAACCCAAAATTGGATAAAGATAGTCCCACTGTCAAAAACAAGTAACTTTTACTTTTTTTCATACACTGTAGAGTTAAGAGCTGAATCCAGCCCATGTTACAGAACTAATGAGATTTGTGACTTTGGGCAAGCCACCTAACCTTTTTTAAAATCTGTAATAGTAAAAGGTTTAGATTCATCCTTCAGATGGGTTGCTCTTGTTCTATTAGTGAGTTTGCTGATCATGAAATAATGTAAACTTTTAGAATTTTTAAATCATTTTCTATCTAAAAGCGCTTTAAAAGACTTAATTTCAGGAAAAATTTTAAGCACTATTTAAAGCAACAAAAGCATTCATCCATGAGTCTCAGAATGTAAGATGAAATGATAAGAAGACTGAAGCCAAACCCTCAAAATTTAGAAATTAATTGTAAATCCGGTGAAGAAAGCCATTTGCTTTATTAACCCATTTTCCGTTTGCCCTGAGAATACTCGCCAGTAGCGCTTGGGGGCTGCAGCATTTACCCCTAGATAGCCCACGTTAACAGTCCTCGCTTTACCACAAAATTTGCCATGAAATATCTCACTTTTATTATTATTTTTGCATCACTCTGGTATATCAAGTCTTTGGAAACAAATGACATATTCTGTTTATAGCTTTCTGTTTTTAGTAGTGGTGTTTCCATTCACAAAATATAGTAATTCTCAATCATTGAAAATGTCAAATCCTAGAAAACTTAGCATCCCTACACATGGTTAACATCATTCTTGAGCAGTTGTTAGCCACAGATTCATCTGATGAATCCAATTTGTATATATACACTTCTCTTACCTAGGATTAGAGTCAAGTTCTGTTTAGAAATAACTCCAAGAACAGTTTTTATTATTTATTTTTATATTGAAAACCAGTCAGATTTGCTTCAGCCTCAAAGAGTATGTTTATATAAAATTAAATTAATGCTGGCAATAAGCTGTACTTTTTTTTTTCTAAATGGGAAATGGGTTGAATTTTGCCTGTAAAATAACTATGTGGTCATTAATCTGTTGAGATGTTCATTTTTCGCAGTCAGCTACTTATATTTTAAAATCTTTATCTTAATCATGTATCATTAATCAATTGAAATCACCTAGAAATCTTTATTAAATTCTTAGTAATTTTAGGCAATACTAAATAGTTCTTATATTTGCTTCATGAAAGATTCCTTTTCTCACCTTTTATCAATTTCCTGCTTGTATTCTGTGAAACCCTGCAGTAATTGCATAGTTTGAGATATCATTTAATATAGATATGTCCTTTTCCCTTTTTTGATAGCATCTTATATGAACAAGCCTCACAGTGCTAGTGAGTACCATAATGTGCAGTCTATGGATAATGTGTGTTGGCCTGCTCCCAGCCAGCTCCCTCCTGTGTCCACACCAGTAACTGAGCTTTCTCGAATTTGTTCCCTTGTTGGAATGCCACAACCAGATTTCTCTTTTCTTAGAACACCGCAGGTATAGTATATACTATTTTCCATTAATAAAAGTTCTTTAACACCGAGCTTAAATAAATTGACTGAAAATCTTTGGCTAGAAAAATATCTAATGGGGCTGACTTTTTTTGACTTTATGAGCAACATAGGCTTATAATTCTCCCTCTAGTTGTTCCATTTATTTAAAACCAGAACCCTTAGAGAAGCTGATAGAGAAACCTAGGCAGCAGGGAACCTGCCAACCTTCTTTAGACTGATGGGACTAGGGATCTTGGTGTAAACAGTTTTCAAACATTTTGGTTTCAGAAAGTCTCCACTTTTTTGGAGGACCCTAAAGAACTTTTGTTTACTTTGTGTTATAACCACATGTACTGTATTAGAAATTAAAACTGATAAAATTTAAAAATATTTATTGTTTAAAATAAGTTTTCAAAAAAATCCAGTGAGATTTCCATTTTTGCAAATCTTTCCACGTCTAGCTTAATAGAAGAAGCTAGATTCTCATATTTGCTTGTTACAATCAATCTGTTGTGATATGTTGTTTGGTTGAAATATATGAAGAAAATTTGGCCACAGATACATAGTTGAGGAAAAGGAGAGAATTTTAATAGCCTTTTCATATAATTGTGGTTATTCTTTGGTACTACATTAAAATATGGTATTTTCTTAAAGATTAGTTACAATGTAGAATCTGAAACTATATCAATGAACTTTTTGTCTCCTGTCTATTTGTGGGAAAATGAGAGTGAAAAGCCAAATAGCATCTTAATACTATTGTGAAAATAATTTTGACCTTAAGGATTCTTGGAAAGGGTAAGGGTCTCAGGAACCCAAATGGTCCCTAGACTGCACCTTGAGAACTACTGGCCACATGCAAGGTTGTTTTATCCTTTTTTACATTTGAGTTCTTGATATATTCTCACCAGAAACAGAAAGTAGTATTAAATTCTAGCTACCTTTTGAAAAAACAGAATTTTTTAAAAAATCCTTATTGTAGAAGAAGAAGTAAGTATAATGTAAAGAGTTATAAATATGTTGTGGCAGAAGGAAATTTAACTTTGGATGGTGAACACACAATGCAGTATATATATGACATATTGAATTGTACACTTTAAACCTATATAATCTTATTAACCAATGTTACTCCAGTTAATTTAATTGAAAAAATTAATGTGAATATAAAATCAGTCAAAACCTCTGAATCTTTTAGATCGTGACAATTAATTTACATTAGTGAAATATCTGCTGTTTGGAGGATGGTGTAATGCAAGGGTCAGCAATTTTTTCTGTAAATATTTTAGGCTTTGCAAGACATATAGTCTCTATCGAAACTACTCAACTCTGAAGTTAGAGTATGAAAACAGCCATAGACAATACATAAAAGAATGAACTCTGGCTGCCTTCCAATAAAATTTTATTTACAAAACAAACAAACAAAAAAACAAATGGAAGACCTAGTTTCCCAACCCTTGGCATAAAAAAAAAAAAAACAGTTTTGCTGGCTTTCATTTGTGTTAGGATGCTTGACCCTTCAGCTACCTTCAAAAGCATTTTATTTTGTAAACATTCAAAGATTAAGCAACAATTCTAAAGTTTTACATGGCAACCCAAAACTTAAACTCAGAGTCCTTAACTGAATTCTTGAAATTTGTTTTTTTTACACAATGTCAGATGAAATTATTCTACTTGTTTAAACTACATTCTGGGTGAGGAGTTGACTTTCTAGACAGATACCTTTATAGACATTCATATTCTCTTTTTTAGACAATGACAGTTTGCCAGGTGAAATTATCTAATGGCTTAATGGTACATGGGCCACAGTGCCATTCTGAAAATGAAGCCAAGGAAAAAGCCGCACTTTTTGCATTACAACAATTGGTGAGAACTGTTCACAACTTCTCTACTAAATTTTTAATTAATCCCTATCGATATTTTTGTTGCACTGTCTTATAACTTCTAAATACTTCCATAGGGCTCCTTAGGAATGAATTTCCCTTTGCCTCCACCAATATTTCCAAGTTATCCTCCTGCTATATCACCCGGAACCATTCCTCCAGTTTTCCCCCAAGCTACTGGTAAGATATTTTGCTCTTCTAAATATTTGTTATTGAGTTATTACTTTTAGAAAGTTCTTCTAAGATTCATTATTTTGAAGAAACCAAAAAATTTATCTAAACTTAGTCTAGGGAACTAAAGAAGGAATTGTGAAAAGTAAGCCTGAAACCAGAGCTTGCAGATTCATCTAGAAATATTCTCCTGCGATAGCCTCTAGTGTGGCTAGAGTAGGATTATTCTTTGTTCTGGGCAGCTCCTTTATCACCAGTGGCTATCAACAGGTGAATTTGGGTTTAAGGGAGACATTAAAACACAGGTGGGATAAAAATAGGTGAAGGGAATAAAAAACAGGTAACCTTTGAGGATGTGGACATGAAAGAAACAGTCCTTGACATTTTCCATGAGGAAATGAAGAGTGGAGGGGTTTTTAAGCTTACTGTATGTCTCTTAATATTCTTTCATAATTGTCTTCCTCCTTCAAACATAGCACCTGAGTTATCGAGCAGGTCATTCATGCTTTCTGTAGCCAGTTGATGACTTCCAAGTATGCTGGGGGAATTGAGAGGTCACTGGGGAATCGTTACCTTTTTGTCCAGGCTTTTTCATTGAATGACTTTGAGAAAATCATATAACTTCTTTGGGACTCCATTTTCTTATATATGCTAGATGTGTTTAGATCTCTTTGAGATTAACACATTATAATTTTATATAAATCTTAAGTGCTTTAAACATTTCTCTTATCACTGCTTATTCGTAATGACAGTTGGCTTCTTCATATCCTAATCATTAACATTTTAAAACCAGTAATTTTTTTTTATTTCAAGGTTAGAAAATTACTTTTCCGAGTCAACTATATGCCAGATATTATTCCAAGAGCTTTACATATCTAATCCTCACAATTAACATTAGAAAGCTTAATAATAATGATTAAACAAATTACCTCTTCTCTTTGCCTAAACTCCATTAAACTGAAAAATAAATTATTTTAAAAGCGTAAACCTATAAGGACAAAGAGATGAGAGAAGAACTATCAGCGAAGTAGAGATTTGAAAAGAGTTTGTGATGAGAAAAGCAATAGAAGAAATAGTAACCAATTTAGCAGAACAGGGTTAAACCACAGACTAAAGTGTCTGTAGAAGAGGATACAAATGAGCTGATGAGCAGATTGTCCCTCACAATTCTCAAGAGATTCAGAACTTTGAAGTATCAGAAGCTGCCGGAGCTTCCCATAAGGCATGAGCTGAGGAGGGGAAATTGGTTCAAAGTCCACATGGAGCGTGGGACCCCTCCCAATATCCTTTCCCCACACAGCCAGGCAGTTGCCTCTTGAGGCAAAAGACTGAAATTATGTTCTCCAAACAGCTCCCTAGATAAGCAGAGACCAGGCACAGACTAGAGAATGGGAGGTGTTAGGCTGAAAACTGAGATTAAGGTAAATTTTGTTTTCCCTATTTTATTCTCTGATTGTAGCCAACCATAGCCCAGATAGGAAGTTGCAGGACGCTGCTTCTGAGAAATTCATTGAACTCCAAAGAAAAGACCTACTGATTTTTGGAGGGTTTCCCAACCAAGGCTGGCTCACTACCCAATCATCCTAGAGAGAAGCCCTCAAGTCATCTAGCCCTGCACCCTCCCCATCCAGACACTGCTTCTAATCACTGTTTTAGTGTCTTGCTCTTTAATATAAATAGATACTAGACTGTGAGAGATCCTGAACATTTGGGGAAAAGAAAATATCTAAAATTAAGAGTCCAAAACAAAGAGAAATAGAAGGGACTTGGAAACAGAGATAATACAGGAAATAAGACTTCAAAGACAGCTGTTGTTAATATTCTAAGTGAAATAAAACAGTATTGCAGCCAAAAAGTAAGAACAAGAATATATGAAAAAGGGAATAGAGAACAAGAATTAAATGTTGAGTTTAATTTTTTAAATTCAGTAAAGAAAGCCCTAGCAAAGCCGTGAAAGTCTCAGGAAGAACAAGATAAAAGGTGGAAAATAAGAAAAAAAAAAAGGAGATTTAGAGGAACAGTGCACAGATTCAAAACTCCTCTAATTGGAGTTTCAGAAAAAGAGACTAGAGATAATAAAAAGGTGGAAAAGTATCAAAGAAATAGATAAGAAAGCTTTCTGGACTAAAGGACATGTATCTCTAAATTGGACAGGCCACCAAATGCTTAGCACAGTGATCGAAAAGAGACACAGATTGCCTTGATATTCAGAATATGAGTGATAAATGTTCTGAAGAGGTCAGAGAGGAGGGGGAAATAATTCAAAAGATCAAGAGTAAGAATGGTATTTTATGTTTAACAGAAGGTAAAAGTTAGAAAGCAGTTGAGCATCAAATACTTCAAAACTCTGAGGCAGAATTTGTTTCATCTTAGATTTCTCTATATAGCCAAACTATGAATCTAGTACAAGGGTAGAAAAAGACATTTTCAAGCATGCATGTTTACTGTTTATGTACCCTTTCTTAAGAAGCTACCGGATTATAAGTGCCAAAAAAATAAAAAAAAGTAGTAAACAAAAAAAAGTGAGACTAAACTGCAAGAGATCCAATATACTTATACACAGTAAATGGGAATCCCAAGATGCTAGCTGCTCCACAGGCCTGGAAGGTAACTCATCCCACTTGTAAGAACAGCGGGAGATCTTGGCATTTAAGATAGTTAACTGATAGATGGGAAGCATTTGGAAAACCATAGAAGACTAAGGAGTTTTTAAAAGATGATTACTTTTAAAAGGGCAAAAAAAAAATTTTATAAGAAAAAAGCATAGAATATGCCCTACTTAGCTCCGCAGTGACAATTTTACACAATCACATATCATGAACACTACTTATATATTTAAACAAATATTGTGATATATTTACATTTGGAGGACAGGGCAAGTGGTGAGGGATGGTATAAAATAACTGAATTTTGTTCTATCTTAATAGGAAGTCAGTATATCTAAAAGTGCATAAAATTGACAAATAACTAGTAGTGTAAACTAATTATTGAAGAGTGTGGAAGTAAGCAGCTAAAATAGTTAAAGCTGGATGAAACAGGTGACTGCTGTATTATGTAGAAAATCCTTTTCATTACAATATGTATGTAGTACTTTTAATTTTTTTTAATGTAATTTGAGGTCATAAATAACTAAATAGCGGAACTGGTGTTCAAACCCAGGTCTCTCTGATTTCAAAGCCCATGCTTTTGTTACTATACTAGACTGACATTTCTTTGCCTGTATAAGCAAGGTTTTAGTCATAAAATTTTTATGACAACGGATATGATATTTTCTTATAGCTCAAGGTAATAAGTTCACTGTACTTTGAAAAATCTAATTTGACTGCTTCACTTTCAAAAATGAATCCAATAACTATATATAAATTAATTTTAAATAATTAGTATGTGTTGGTTACCTAAAGGTGTACTCACAAGCTTCTCTAAAAAAGAATTTGTGTTATGAGACTGTATTATCTAGAAGGAATATTTTCTCCACATTGATATTTTACAGCTTGCTGTTTTTACCTTTTTCATGTTGATTATTATATTTATGCTCAGTATTGTATCATGTTTATATAGTGTATTCATACCTACCAAGAATTTTGAGATTGGAATTGGAATTCTTTTGGTCTTGTAATAGGTGCTTTTTAATGTTCCAGTTAAAATCTGTAACATACATAAAATCAAAAAGATTTTTTTTTATTAAATTTATTGGTGTGACACTTGTTAATAAAATCATATAGGTTTCAAGTGTACAATTCAATATTATGTTATATGTATATTGGGCTGCGTATTCACTACTGGCAGTTAAAATTAACTTTCACTACCATATATTTGACTCTCTTTATCCTTATCTCCCTTCCAGTCTCACCTTCCTTCTGGTAACCACTAAGCTATTGTCCATGTCCATGAGTCTCTATTTGTCATGTGTTTGTTGCTTTCAGTTTTATATCCCACATATAATGAAATCACTTGATTCTCAACTTTTTCTGTCTGACTTATTTCTCTTAGCCAGGTAATCTCAAGATCCATCCATGTTCCAAATGGCATTATTTCATCTTTTCTGAGTAGCATTCCATTGTATTGGGAGAAAGAACTTAACCATCAGATTAACAGTTTAAAGTTATTTTGTAGGTTTCTGTTTTATGGAATGAAAAAGTCCCAGTGGGAAAAACTGGGGGAAAATGTATTTTACGTTGAGAATAGTGATTTATTGGGAAAATTATGGAGCTGACTTTTGCATAAGATTAACATGACATTTTTATTTATTTGTTTTTGTTGTTTCTTTTAAATTTTTAAAATTTTTTATTTTTTTATTTATTTATTTTTTTATTATAGTGATGTTGGTTAACAAAATCCAGTAAGTTTCAGCTGTACAATTCAACAGTAAGGCATATATATATATATATATATATTGCATTGTGTGTTCACCACCCATAGTTAGATTTCTTTCTGTCACCACATATTTGACCCCTTTTACCCCATCTACTTCCCCCGTCTCTCCTCCCCCCTACCTTCTGGTAACCACTAGTCTATTGTCCATGTCCATGAGTCTCTGTTTGTCCTGTTTATTTGTTGCTTTTAGGTTTATATTCCACATATAAGTGATACCATGTGGTTTTCAACTTTTTCTGTCTAACTTATCTCATTCAGCATGATTGTCTTGCGGTCCATCCATGTTGTCACAAATGGCAGTGTTTCATCTCTTCTTATGGCTGAGTAATATTTCATTGTATATATGTACCACAGTTTCTTTTGCATCTTTTAAATAGATCTTAACATTATGACTGCCACCAAAGTCGTTTCTAGGTATTATCAAGACCTAATTTTCTAAATCTTATTAGATGTTTTCATATTAAGCTTGGTTCATCCTGAATTTGTTCCTGTATAATTCATAATACTAAAATATATTATGATTCTTTCTTTTAACCTAAAATTTCTTAAATAGCTGAATTTTAATTAAGATATACTATCTTACAGTTTGGGCTGCCTTTATATCTCTCTGAAAAGACACTTTGAACACAGTATGTGTCTTATTTTGTGGCAATGTGCAAGTGTCTCAGCTGTCACTGTTTAATGCACTAGCTCCCAAACCCTGCTCTGGTGTTGACTGCAGAGGATCACCTGTGGAGCTTGTCAACAGGACAGATTCCTGGGCCCCTTTGAGCCTGATTTACCAGCTCTGAGGCTTTGCCCAGGAACCTGCCTGCATTTTACAAGCTTCCCTGGTGACTCTAATGTACAAAACAGGTTTGGAAACTACGGGTTCAATATGCTTTTATTTATTTATTTTTTTAAAGATCGATATTATTTTTTAATTAATTTATTTATTTTAATAAGAAACAAAATGTAAATTTTAAAAAATCCTTGAATTACAAAGTTGGAATAGGGAAAAGAAAAATTCTACATGTCATGAAAGTGATCCAATTTGAGAACGAGCTTTTTTTTTTTGTAGGCTGGGATCACTATGGAAGCATCTTAGTATTGGGGGCGGGTGAGATCCTTAAGATTTCTCTCTTTGTCCCTGGCTTTCTCCCCCAAGTGACAGTTTCATGATAAGCTGACTTCTACAGACTGTTCCCAGTCTTAGGAAAGGTCTCTGAGGTTGAATGTTGTAAGCAAGATTAATCATAAGTTAAATGTGTGCCCCTTTGCCGAAGTGAAAAACGCCGAAATGGGTGGCACAGGGAGGTCTTAAATTTCAGGATTTTGATGAGACCATTTTACTAAAAAAGAAATTTTTCATGATTTTTAACAGCTAATATAATGCCATCATCATCTCACCTCTTTGGTTCAATGCCATGGGGACCACCAGTGCCAGCTCCTGGAAAGCCCTTTCATCATAGTTCATATTCCGGGACCATTCCCATGGCTGGGGGAATGGCAGGTGGTGTGCACAATCAGTTCATACCTCTACAGGTGAGACTTGGAAAGGGAATTATCATATATGTAAGGGAATTAATTGTTTAATGTTCAGACTATTGAATAGACTGTGTTGATTCAATAATTACTCATTTAGCCCCAACTAAAAGCCCAGTACTGGTCTGGGTGCTGAGATTATATATTATGACCAGTGGTGACTAGTCTGACCTGATCCCTGCTGTCTGGGTTTGTGTTTTAACAAATAATAATAATTCCAGTAAGGAATAATATCATTTTCTACCACAATGTGATTTAAAATCAGGAGTATAAATTTTCTTTAGCTTATGAAGAATTTTAAAATATTTTATTCATAACTAAATTCCTTTAATTTCTAAACTCTGGTTTGGAGGTTAAGTGGAAGCCACAAGTCAGCAGTGATTGACAAATGTTAGCACCATTGTTTATGATATTTTTTGACACTAGTTTTTTTATTAATTAATGATGTTTTTATTCTTTAAAGGTTACTAAAAAGAGAGTGGCAAACAAAAAGAACTTCGAGAGTAAGGAGGCTCAGAGTTCGCAAGCCAGTCCACTTCAGACTAGCCAGCCAGGGTCTTCTGATGTCACCAAAGTGATTCCACAGGAGAGTTCATCAGCTTCCTTGAAGTCCTCTCAGATTACTCATCCGGCACCTTCTTTTCAAGTTGAAGCTGCCTCCCAAGGCCATAGTATGTCTCACCATAAGTCAATACCAAGCTCTTCTTCAAGAAGAAAATCAAGAAAACTGGCTGTCAATTTTGGCGTTTCTAAACCTTCTGAATAAATTTGGTACTTGGAATTAAATTAATTTCTTTCCTTTCCACTCACCTTTTTATAAATCTTTATCTGTGTCATAAATAATTAGAATGTGCTATTTTAAAATAATGTTTCCATTGAAATTTTTTAATTTTTAAGTTTTCAGGCACTTTTCATGCTGTTTAAAGACTACATTTCAAATTGTGCATCTTAAATATGTGCAGTTTGTTTTATGTCAATTATACCTCAGTAAAATTGTTAAAAAGAAAATACTAAGTTAAATCTATGTTAAAATAATACCAGTGGACTAAGCATTAAAATGTACCACTGTAAATACTGGCTTCATCATTAGAAATACCCTGAGCTATGAACCAGACATCATATTACAATAATAGTAAACTTTTTTTATACTATCATTGAGGGATAATTAAATGGAGCATGAAAATTCGGCCTCAAGTATAACTTACTGAATGTGATTTTATTTTTTCTTTAATTATGTAACAGAATTGTGGAGAATGGCCTTATTTATAAGTATTTTTAACTCGTGTTCTGTTGTCTGCGAGGGTCCTTTAGACCTGCTGTAAACCGACCACACTGTGGTGGTACTGCCAGTTTCGCATTATTCTAAATTTTTTATGAAAGCGACTTTAGAATACTGCTCAGAATATTTCATTTAACTACTTAGAACTCTAAATAGCAATCTAGATTTGAGTAACTATAATTTTTTAGATTATTCAAAAACCAGCATTGGTAATTTCTAATAAAATTAAGTTTCAAAATCTACAGGGTACAATGATTACAAATTAATCTTCTGATATAGTAAAGTATAAAACATTAATCATGTTGTTAATTAAAATAAATTGTATTATTCTTTTGTATAGCTTTTTACCTGCTTCCTTAAACATATTTGAGAGCTCCATTGTTGGTTCATGTGTAGTGCTTCTTGGGACTGATGAAATTCTAATTTTTTTAAATTTCAAGGTGTGCTATATTATAAGCACAATCACTTTGTGATATACATTATTTACATGACAAATTCGTCTCATTCTGTTTCCATATTTTTAGCTTCATACTGAACTGTTCAGTGACTGGCATTTTGTCTTTGCATGTCATGTGTGGGTGTGTAATGTTCAAGCTGTGGCTGTTGAAATTATTCTAGAATTTATGAAAATTTATCAGTGGTACCAAGGTCTGAGTTTATGTGTGTGTGTGTATGTGTGTGTGTATATATATATATATATATATATATATATATATATATATATATATTTATCCTTTAGTTTTTGTGATATGCTTATATTTTTAAGGAAGTAAGTTATCATACTTTTTTAAAAGTAGGAACCACCATTTTTATATGGAGCTACTTATTATTATATCTAATTTCATTTAGCTCATTGAAAACCTATTTGTTTTTTAAAATGCTGGTATTGAACTAAATGGATTCCTTTAACTGCTGATTTCACAGTTTCTCTAAATGTTAATAGGATATTTGTATATTAGTAGTGCCTTTAGTATAAGAGATAAATGTTCATTATCTGTCATTTATTAGAGTATCGTGAATATCTGTGATTTTATTTTCTATTGATTTCCTAGATTCAGATGTTCATTGGTTCCAGCATTTCCTTGTGGGGAATGTTTGTTGATCTGTAGTGGGATCTTGAATAATGAGGCTCAAGTAATTCTCAGTGTTTGTCTTTATGGCCTCACATATTTGTTTTCAAAGGAAGTATCTATATGGGAATGCAATACAAAAAAGTTAAATTGTGCTAGTAATATTCTATTAATCTCCTACTGCTTTAAAGTGTATATTTTTCACCTTATATAACTGTGCAAACTCCAGCATTCAAGAATTGCCTCACTCATCACTCTTCTGTGACTGCTCTTTAGACAATGTACAGTCCACATCTTTTTTCGATTACAGAGGAAGGAACAAATGCCATCTTCTGAAAACTCCACAAGAAAAATTTCAGTAAGCATGGTGCCACTGAACACGTAAGGATAGTTCATCAGTATTTGAGTAAAGCAAGCTGAGAATTCTATTGTATAGGCAGTAAGTGTTTTCTTTTTATTCCTCCTTCTCTCTTTTTTTAAACATATTATTCCGAAGGTCAAAATTGAAGAGAAATTTAAATAGAAGAGAGCTCTGTAATGACTAGATAGTGGTCAGACGTTCATCTGTATTCTTTTCTCTTTGCAGACAGACCCATTCCAAATGTGGGCCTGAGATCAATAGGAGATATGTTTTTATGCCCCGTCTATGGAGATGGAGGCCATTTTTCATATCATGATATTCTTGAAGAGACTGAATTTAGTGATATTTTGGGAAACCTATAATTATTCCATTTCGTGAGGGGCAGATTCAACCTCCCCAAAGTTTAGAAATGTGTCTATTCAACTGTTGAATCTGCTATGGACTTTCTGTGAAAATGGTGGACTATATAGGGCACAGAAGAGCAGATTCCCCAAATTGCTTCATGTTTCCACGTAACTAGAGCAGTGAAATTTAAATATCCTTCATCAATAATTTTTAACTTTTTTTGAGCTCATTAATGAATTTTTAAGATGAAGCCTTCAGGCTTCACTGTTTCTTTTCACAATTTCCTATATTACCTGGTCATTACCTGAGTTTTGTAATTTGACAGGGAGAATGTATTAATTGATTTAAACATCATGTAGACCAATGTCTTAAACATCTTAAATTCAGTTGCATGAAAATTAATTTGACCATTATGTGTACCTTGGTTTCAATTTAAGATTACTCTTGTTTTTCAGAAGGATAAGTCGTTCTTTTAGAACTAAAAAGATAAATCTATGTTAAAATAATACTATACTATGTTAAAATGGAACTGTGTAGCCTTGTATTGAAGTTTGTTCTAACATACTTCATCTCATTGTTCAAAGCAACGTTTTAAAGCAACTGTGTATTATATTCTAGCT
Organism: Rousettus aegyptiacus; assembly: GCF_014176215.1. Lineage (NCBI taxonomy): Eukaryota > Metazoa > Chordata > Mammalia > Chiroptera > Pteropodidae > Rousettus > Rousettus aegyptiacus. The sequence continues at coordinate 92,510,609 of NW_023416307.1, read as the reverse complement.
TTTCGAGCTTGCTGTTTCATAGTACCATCTTGCTTCCAAACTGTGTTTTTTACTCTGGAGGAGAATTAATTTATATAAGAGAAATGATTGTGTCAGGCATTCTCTACCTTTAAAAAAATGAGTCAGAAATTCCTTTAGCATTTTTCCAGATATAGTGATATTACTCAAACAATCAGTGTTCCTTATGTACATTTTGTAAGCTTTGTTAGTGAAACAGTCTTTTTTGAAGGAGCTTCCTTTCCTAGTCAGAATAAAGCTTAAAATTCTAGAATATTTTTCAGGCTGATCTGGTTCATATTTTGTCAGACCTCACAGTGTCAAAACAGATAGCCAACAGGGCCAAGTCAACAGGCGAGTGGATGTTTCACAGTTATACACTGAGTTAGTAGCTCAGATATCACAGATCCTTCTCTTAGAGAAAGAGAGAAAAATGTATAAAATAGTTTTAGTAGTTAAGAATATCAGCAATCCACAGTTGCTTTTGTGTTCGTATGTATGTATATGTCAGTGGATCAACAGTAATGCCTTGCTCAATCAATGCATTCAGCCATCTCAAGTGCAATTTGTAATGGAAACCCTGGTTTCCAATAGATAAAGTTTTACATAGTTAAACCTGTAAAAATTAATTTTTCCAACAGTACACCCATTGCTATTGATTATTTCAGCAATTGGTATGCTATTAAATTACCCGGGCCAAATAATTAAGTTTCTGTAGATATTTTAGTAATTTGAAGCCAAATTCTTGTAACATTTCTAATGAAATAATAGGAGTAAGAATTCGGTCCATAGTTTGCTTTAAGTTCTTTTATTCCTTTCTTCCCCTTACAGTGAAGGGGCTTTTTTCATTTGTTTGGAGCTTTGCTTTGCTTTGCTTTGCTTTTCTCTCTCTCTCTCTCTCTCTCTCTCTCTCTCTCTCTCTCTCTCTCTCTCTCTCTCTCTCTCTCTCTCTCTTTTTCTCTCCATCCCTCCATCCCTCTCTCTCTCTACCTCCCTCTTTGCCTCAAGTCTCCTACATTTTGTTCTGCCCATTTGCTGCTTTGAGTGTTTTCATATAATTTGATATATAAGTAATAGATAGTGTGCAATATCATCAAAGTGTTCAACATGTTCATTTAAACAATGTAATTAGATATAATTCATACCTATATATCTTAATTCATTTCTTTTCTCACATAACTATTTTATAAGTAACTAGAATTTTTCATTAGATCTTATACAAAACAGTATTTTATTAAAATTTCAAAAGGGAAGACTTTTGTGCTCATTTTGTAGTTTTTGGTTTTTAAATATCTTTACATTATCTGAAATAAAAGTGTTTAAAACTTGCATTGGAATGGAATTCAAATGTATTTTTGTGTTGTTGTTTATTTGTAGATTTCTAGCATGAAGTTAGCCTCAAAATGTTGTGGAAAAGGATTTTAAAATATAAAAGTCACTGAAAGAGTTTAAACATTATACATGTAAATTGCTATATGGATTTTAATTAAATACTTGAGAATGATTTCATAAGCTGTTTGTTCTTGTATGTTTGCATTGATATCAAAAGTAGAACATTATGCTATTCACTTAAATCCCATATCCTTTTATAGCCGCATTTTGAATCTATATCATTTAGCATAAACTACACAGCATGGTTGGTAGAAAAAGTCTGAATTGTAGATTCAGATGGCCACTGTTCCAATCCTAGCTCTACTTCTTACTAACTGTAAATGGGTCATTATCATATTAACATTAACAAGGTATGTAAGGTTTAGACCTTAGCCTCAATTTCTTCATTTCCTAAAGGAAGAAGGCAACACCCCTTGTGTTGTTAATATGTATAAAGCACTAGGTGCATAGTATGGATATTACAAAAGTTAGTAAGTTATTTGTCATGTGTATATACAGATCATTTACCTGGTTTCCAAACACACACAGTCCTCTGGATGGTGCCAAATACCTCTATGCTTTTTCCTCTGAGTCACTCTCCAGTATCCAGTTCATACAGCATCCCCATGCTTCCCTTGGACATGTGGGAGGCTCCTCTTTCTGTTCTTCCTTTTCCCTGCCATGATCCCCTCTATTTTTTCTACCATGCAGGGGAAGTTTCTTCCAGAGCCATGTAGGAAGAGGCTTTAATTCCTACTCATGAGACAGGAATCTACAAAACTAACATGTTGTTAACATTGGCCGTGCCTCACAATATATCCCCTATGCATAGTTTCAACAAAATCTTTATGACAGGGATTGGAAGGAGTTGGAAAGACGGAGTTAAGGAGGGAAGAAAAATCTCTTCCTGCTGTGTCTGCTTCCAGCTCTGTCTGCCCCATAAACCTGAGACTGCCTCTACTATTGTACTTTTCTCAAAACCCCAAGGAGTCACATTCTGATATGGTATTTAGCCACCTTGATACAGCAGGAGGCATGTGGTCTAGGATTACCAGTAGGGTCTTAGCTAGCTGCTTTTTCACATCATTCCCCAGACTACCAACCCCACATGCTGAGATCCTCAGTACCTCCCCTCTCCACCCTAACTCCATAGCATTATTTGGCTCCCCCAATCTTGGTGCCAATTTTTTTGCTTGACAATCAAAACTAAAACATATTTACTCAAATTGGTTTAAGAAAAGTAAAATCGTTGTAAGAATATGGGACAGTCTCAGAGAATCCAGACCAGGAAGTACAATCAGGCTTCTAAGAAACAGAACCTTGGGGTGTTACCTTCCAGTTCACTCTGTCTCCCCTCCATGGGGCTGTGTGGTCTGTGGTGTCTGTGGCTATAGATCAGGTCTTTGCTTACTCATTTGTAGTATGGGCAGCAGGGCAGATCACCTTGAGGCGCTGACCCTACTGAGCTATGGGTTGATAAGGAAATGCTGACTTCTTAAAGGCAGACTCTTAAGCAACGAACACATCCTGGGCCAGCAGTCAGTCCTTATAGTTTTTATATAAAAGAAGGCCTGCAGGCCAGCAAAACAGCTTTGCCCTAACAGTAACCAGAGCTCACTGTCTATGATGTGCTGGCAAACAGCTCTCATAAAAAGAATAATCCCAGTTAAACTCCTTCACCTTGGAAAATGGTTGAATTCAGAATTTTTCCAATGCTTCATGGAGTCACAATTCCTACACTGAGTTCCTAAATATAAGATCAATAAGTAAGTATATCTACTGATTATTAAGTTCTTATTAAGTGTTCAATGTCCCAGGCCAATATTCTAAATGGTTTACATAGATTATCTCCTCTAATTCTCATAAACCTATCATGTAGGCAGGTTTTACCTATGCAGTAGTTTGGCTCTATCCAAATCCTACACTATTAACTATTTTGCTATAGTATAGGTTTAGTGTCTATAGTTTAGTTTTTACATTGACACTGTATAGTTTTATTATAAATATATTCATTCATTACATTTCCTATTTGTTTCTTTCATGGGCTTAGCACAAACATGGAAGTAACAAATATGAATAAGACCTAATTTTAGCATCCGTAAAGTCTAGTAGGGGAAGGACAAGTAAACCACTAGGCTTAGTACCAGTATAACAAGCCCAGAAGAAAGGTGTACCTCACAGGCTGAGAAGGTATTGGGGTCTCTTTTCTAGAGGAGCTGAGAATTAAAGGACCCAAGTGTGGGAAGGCAATTCAGCAGAGCTGAATTGCTTATGGTGCAGGTTAAGAGAGGTTGGGGTAAAATTAAGGTGAAAGTAGGATCCAGATTATAAAGAACATTTATCTACCTGAAAAATGTGAAACCATTTATTTATAAAGATACACATACCCCTATGTTTAGTGCAGCATTATTCACAGTGGTGAAGACATGGAAACAGAAGGTCCTTCAATGGATGATTGGATAAAGATGTGGTACATATATAAAATGGAATACTACTGGGCCATAAGAAAAGATGAAATATTGCCCTTCCAACAACATAAATGGATCTTGAGAGAATCATGCAGTCAGACGGAAAAAGACAAGAACAATATGATTGTACTCATATGTGGGGTATAAAACTGAAAGCAACAAATGAACAAACAAAATAAACAAAATCCATAGACACAGATGACAGTATGGTGGTTACCAGAGGGAAGGAGGATGGGAAGAGGCTGAAGAGGGTAAAGGGGGTCCAATGTATGGTAAGGAAAGGAAACAACTGGGTGGTGAGCACACAATGCAATATGCAGATGATGCATTCCAGAACAGTACACTTGAAACTTACATAATCTTATTAATCAATGTCACCCAAAAAAATTTAATAAAATGACAAAAAAAAAAAGCATTGCAAACCATGCAAAAGTGTTTGAATTTCATCCAAAAGGCTGTCTTACTCAAAGCTCTTTTTTTTTTTTATTTTGGATATAACAAAATCCCACTTAAATTAGCTCAAGAAAAAATTAAAATGAGGGCAGTGTAGAAGATTTATCATATGGATATAGGAAAATCACCTAGAATCTACTAAGAAGAGAAACACAGCTGGGCTTCAAAGGAGCCTGCAGCAAGAAATGGCTATCTACCAATCTAATCTCACCCCTGCTTTTCCATATTCTAGTTGTGCATTGCTTCAGTTGCAGCAACCAACCTAGAACTAGCCTTTCTCCATCTCAGCTTCAGATGGGTTAAGTTTGTGTCAGATGTCCAAGTATGACTGCTGTGGCTTATTTGTGTGGAGTGGTGTTCTTTAGAGCGAGAAGGTCAAGGTGTGAAGACATCCCCAAAAGGCTCTAATAGAAACTATTGCATGACTTTAAGAAGGCAGTTATTTGCTTTCGAAATGAAAACTGGCATTGTAAAGAGAATGGAAAGCATAGACAAACAGAAAGCTGTTTGAGTAATCTAAGTAAAATGATGCAGCTGCACTAACTCTTAGAAGCTCTTATGTTATTCAAGATATTGGATATCCAAGTTAAACAAATGTGCAATCAAAGTTTTCAGGATCACCTCTCAGGCTGATCCATTAATATTTTATCAGAGATCCTCTCTGGCATATTGCAATTCATGGTGTATTTGGTCTAGAAATAGCACAAGAGCTCCAAGCCTTCCTGAGGAGAATCTTCCTCCCACATTACCCCATATATGACCTGTTGAGTCTATTGTCTAAGAAATGAATTTTTTTCAAGAAGTTTTTCTCAGCCCGACAGTATTTCCTGGAATGTCAAATAAATATTGACTTTTACAACCATATTCATGGATTATCAGGAGCATAAACTATTTCTTACCAAGAATGCCTCAACTTATAGAGTCAGAGCTATTCTCAACCACAAAATCTTGAATGGCAGTTGGTACTCTCCTTATTACGATAGAACCCCACATTCTGCAAAAAAAACAGCGACACAAACTGATGGAGCAATCCTTCGCAACGGCCAAGGCAGGTGTTTCTCCACTTCATCAGTTGCAGAGCTCTATAACTTGTATTGCTCAAAGCCAAAGCAAACTGTTGTGAGTCCCCGCTTTTCTAGAGGGAAGCACCAAAAGGCCTCTACCAATACTCCAAAGAAGAAAATGTCAGAAAAGCCATAATGTTGCATAGCTTGACAAATGGATGAATGTCTTTCTCTATCCAACTCAAACTTTGGGAGCAACAGCCGTTTGTAGCACTGGGATGGCAATGACCAAATTTATCACTATTAGTCTATGTTTATTTCATTTGAAATGAAGGAATTCGTGGGCAAGATCCTTATTATGCCTAAACTTACAGTTGGATGGGCTGAAAATACAGTACAGATCTCTAGATACCAACTTCTGACATTTTTAAATGGAATGTGGCCAAGAGTGAATGAATGAATCAATGTTTTCAAAGACAGGGCATTATCTCAAAACTGGCTTTGATGACTTGCAGCAAGACTTAATGGGCATATAGTACTCTGGGTATAGTTTTGTCTACAGGGATTCTTCAGTTAGATTTATTCCAGGACTATGTTCCCACTCTTATGACTCAGGTTATTAGGCCTATGACATGTAAGAGCAGACAGATCAATGTAGCATTCCACACATATATCTGAGGAAGAAATGTTCTTTGAAGAATGCAAGGCATGATATAGTACCAGAAGAGGTGAACTTTCTGGCAGAGGGCAAGAAATTAGTGGAGGAAGTGCCATCAGGGACCAGGAGCAGATTCAGCAGGGCTGGCAGTGTAGAAGAGAACCTGTGACACTGCTTGAAGGAGACACTTCAATCTAGTTCCACAATTATTAGTTCAGGGCCTACTATGTGCTGGGCACTGTCAGGAAATTCAGGCTTCCAGGGAAGAACTCCAAAGGAGGGGGAAGAGAAACCAGGACTCAGCTAGCATACAGACTGTATTCCCTTCACATAGAGATGACTGTGTATTTATTACACAATGCTCCTACGTCATTCAAGATTCTAAAACATAATTTTCTTTCTCTCTTCTTTAATTAGAATATTAAAAAGTAAGCTGGCATTATTTTCAGGCAAAGAGGGACTTTTGGCAGGGAATTTTGCCCTCTTCGTTTGCTGCAAAATAATATATTTCCTTTTCTGGGAGATGAATACACGAGCACTTGCTTAAGAACAATAGACATTGGTCACAGCTCATTAATTTCATCTATTCCTCCCTGGAAAGGAAAAATCATTACGAACTGATATCAAAGAGTCCTCATAAGGAGCCTTGACTGAGGATAGGATGCAGAGCCCAGTTTCGCAGTATCAGACAAATGGTGGTGTCTGTAAAAAGAAGCTCAGGAACTGCACACATTGCAGCATTTCTTGAAAAGGCTCTCCTTTCTCCACCGTACATTTTTTGCTTTTTTGCTTTTTTAAATGTGGGTTTACTTCTGGACTCTCGATTCTGTTCCACTGGTCCGTGTGTCTGTTTGTTACCATCTGGTACCTATTTGTCACCATTTTGAGATGAATATTTCCTGAATTCAGCACACAGAAACCACTTCCCCCACCTCAATAGATGAATAAAATACCAGCACAGTACTTAACCAGTATATCTGGGGTTATTAGGTAATGAGTTCCCAATTATTCTTCCTTAGGGCGAATAAGTGAAGGAAGTCATAATTTTCTGCTGAAACATCACCATGTAATATTTCTACACTTATCACTAGCAAATAATACAAGTCACAATCACATGAGTCATCTTTGATTCCTTCTTTCCCTACCTGACATGCAGTTGGTTCTCAAGTCCTGTCATCGATTATAATTAACCTCTTTTCTCTATCCTTATGTTAATTGCTTTCATACAGGTCCTCTTCTTCTCATACTTGGCCCATTGTGATGGTTTTCAGTTTTCCCTGCTTCCTGTCTTAGACCACTCCAGTGCATAAGAATAACAGCAGTAAATACCATACAGACCAAGTATTTCATAGCATTCTTTTATTTAACTCTCACCATAGTATTGAGAGATAGGCGCTTAAATTTTAAAAATCTTATTGCGGTAAGAACACAACATGAAATGTATCCTTTTTACAAGTTTTTAAGTGTACAACACAGTATTGTTGACTATAGGTACAATACTGTACAACGGATCTTTAGAACTCATTCATCTTACTTGACTGAAACTTTATGCTCATTGATTAGCAATTCCCCATTTCCCCATCCTTCCAAGCCTGGGCAATTCCCTCAGATTGCAGGTTTTTTCTGAGATTTCCTCAGACCGAAGTTTTTCTCAAGTACCCAGCAATGAATAAAGATCCATCATTGTGGCATTTTAAAATAACTGGCACGAAGAAGCTCTTGAATGTTTCCAAGGGGGGAAAACCCACAGATTAAGAACAATAACGACTTAAGACTTCTCACAGGTAGTACCAGAAGCTCGAGAATAATGGAGTAATGCCTTCAAAGTAGTGAGAAGAAATCATTTCTAACATAAAATTCTATATCCAGCTGATGTACCAATAAAATGTTAGGATAGTATAAAAGCATTTTCTAGCATAAAAAAATTTACCTTCTAAGAATCTTTTCTCAGGAAACTACTAGAGGATATTCACTAACAAAGTGAGAATTAAGATGTAAGCAAAGAATGAAGATTTAAATCAAATGGAAAGAGAAGTTTCAAATCACAAGAGAAGACAATTTCCACTGTGAAAGCAAAGGAAGATTCCAATACAAAAGCTGAACATCAGGCCTAGAGGCTGACCAGTATAACCTGGAAAAAGTTAGAGAGCTTCAAGAAAATGAAACTGAGAAAATCTTATTCCTGATATTTCTGAAGATCTTAAGAGGAAATTTAGAAAACTATAATAGATATTGGGTTAAATTAATAAGTTTATAGGAAAATAGAAAATCAGATCAAATATTAACTAAAGAAAATAGGAAAGTTTTGCAGAAAAGTAAAATAGTTATAATGTATGCCCAGCAGAAAATGGATGGCATAATTCAAGAGAGTTTAATGAAAAGACTAATCATTTTAAAGTTGTAGGCAGATTTAAGAAAACTAAAAGACTAATAACAACATAGTAACTATTACCACTCCAGGCCTGAGAAGGCAAGAACATGCCATTATTTGACCAGAAGAGACTACTGAAAAGGGAGTGATGCCTAACCGGAGCTATGGCCTTTTTTAGACTAAGCAACTAACCTGTGGCAACCTAGTAGAAAGAGAGTTGGGAACAAATACGATACCTCATTTTTTCTTCCTTCCAATATCCTGCTGGTGCCTTCTATTGGTCAAACCCAATTAAGTAAACATAGGGCAAGGGAGCACTTTGATGGAGTCTATGCATATTAGTTTCCCAAGATACAGAGCAGGGTGGAAAAAATGAAGAGGGAATCTTAAAGAATAAACAGAAGATATAGAGCATGTTATTGATATATAGTTTCAGGTAAACTGTGGGGTTTTATTTATTTATTTATTTATTTTAATTGAAGAAATGATTTTAATTAATTTCTTTCTTCATCTACCTGCCCCCTCCCATTTCCTCCTACCCAATGGTAACCACAGTCTATAGTTCATGTCCATGATCTCTGTTTGTTTGCCCAGAGCACTTACTGCTTTTAGGTTTATATCCCACATATAAGTGACATCATGTGATTTTCAACTTTTTCTGTCTGGCTTATTTTGCTTAGAATAATTATCTTGAGGTCCATTGAGGTTGTCACAAATGGCAGTATTTCATTTCTTCTTATGGCTGAGTAATATTCCATTGCATATATGCACCACAGCTTCTTTAGGCAATCATCTATTGTAGGACACTTCGGTTGCTTCCATGTCCTGGCCACCGTGAATAATGCTGCTGTGAACACTGGTGTGAAAATAACTTTTTAGATATGAGTTTTCAAGCCTTTGGGATGAATTCTCAGTATTTATACCCAGGGATTGCTAGATCGATCATATGATGGATCAATTCTTAGTTTTCTGAGGAATCTCCATACTGTTTTCCATAGTGGCTGTACCAATTTGCAGTCCCACCAGTAGTGTATGAGGGTTTCTTTTTCTCCACATCCTCTCCAACAGTTTTATTACTTGTCCTGTTGATTATAGCTATTCTAACAGGTGTGAGATGGTATCTCACTATAGTTTTGATTTGCATTTCTCTAATAGCCTGCAAAGTTGAACATCTTTTCATATATTTGTTGGCCATTTGTATGTTCTCTGAGGAGAAGTATCTGTTCAGGTCCTCTGCCCATTTTTTGATTGGATCATTTGTTTTTTGTTGTTATTGAGTATTATGAGTTCTTTATCTACTTTGAATATTAGGCCTTTATCGGAGGAATTGCTTGCAAATATATTTTCCCATTCTGATTGTTGTCTCTTTACCTTGTTGACAGATTCTTTTGCTGAGCAGAAGCTTTTTAGTTTGATGCAATCCCATTCATTTTTTTTGCTTTTACTTCCCTTGCCCTTGAGGTCAAATTTATAAAATCCTCTTTATATCTAAGGTCCTTGAGTTTCATTCCTATGTTTTCTTCTATGTATTTTATTGATTCAGGTCTTATATTTTGGTCCTTAATCCATTTTGAGGTATTTTGGTGTGCAGTGATAGACAACAGTCTTGTTTCATTCTTTTGCAGGTGGCTTTCCAGTTTTCCCAGCACCATTATTTTCCCATACAAATGTGGGTTTACTTCTAGACTCTTGATTCTGTTCCACTAGTCCGTGTGTCTGTTTTGCTGCTAATACCACGCCATTTTGATTACTGTTGCTCCGTAGTGTAAATTGAAGTTGAAGTTAGGCAGTGCAATGCCCCTAGCCTCATTATTTTTTCTCAGGGCAGCTTTGGCAATTTGGAGTATTTTCTGCTGCCATACAAATATGATGATTTTGTGTTCTATTTCTTTAAAAAATGCTGATGGGATTTTGATGGGGAGTGCGTTTGATCTGTATAATGCTTTATATAATAAGGTCGTTTTAACTATGTTGATTCTTCCAAACCAAGAACACGGAATATCTTTCCATTTCTTTGTATCTTCTTCGATTTCTTTTAATAGTGTCTTGTAGTTTTCATTTCACATGTTTTGTTAGATTTATCCCTAAGTATTTTATTCTTTTCGTTGCAATTACAAAAGGAGTTATTTTTTCCACTTCTTTTTCTGTCACTTCATTATTAAAGTATAGGAAAGCTATGGATTTTTGAATGTTGATTTTGTATCCAGAGACTTTACTATATTTGCTTATTGTTTCTAGTAGTGTTCTTGTGGAGTCTCTAGGGTTTTCTGTATATAGAGAGAATCATGTCATCTGCAAATAGTGACGGTTTGACTTCTTCGTTTCCTATTTGGATACCTTTATATCTTTCTTTTGTCTGATTGCACTTGCTAGGACCTCCAATGTTATATTGAATAACAGTGGCAATAGTGGACAGCCTTGCTTTGTTCCTGATCTTAGAGGGAACATTTTTAGTTTTTCACTATTAAGTATAATGTTGGCTGATAGTTTGTCATAGATGGCCTTTATTATGGTAAGGTAGTTTCCTTCTATACCCATATTGTTAAGTGTCTTGATCATAAATGGATGCTGTATCTTGTCGAAGGCTTTTTCTGCACCTATTGATATGATCATATGATTCTTACTTTTTAATTTGTTTACGTGATGTATCACATTAATCGACTTCTGTATGTTGAACCATCCCTGTACCCCTGGGATGAAGCCCACTAGATCATGGTCTATAATCTTTTGAATATGTTGTTGTATTCGGTTCGCTAGTATGTTATTTAGGATTTTTGCATCTGTGTTCATGAGAGATATTGGTCTGTGGTTTTCTTTTTTCTTTTCTTTTCTCTCTCTCTCTCTCTTTTTTTTTTTTTTGTTATGTTATCTTTACCAGGTTTTGGTATCAAAGTAATATTGGCCTCAGAGAATGAGTTGGGAAATATTTCCTCCTCTTCGATTTTTTGGAAGAGTTTGAGGAGAATAGGTATGAAATCTTTGAATGTTTGGTAGCATTCACTGGTGAAGCCATCTGGTCCTGGAACTTTACTTTTTGGTAGGTTTTTAATGATTATTTTCAATTTCCATACTGCTGATTTCCGGATCTTCTTTATTCAGTTTAAGAAGGTTATATTTTTCTAAGTACTGCTCCATTTCTTCTAGGTTATTAACTTTGGTGTTACATACTTTTTCATAGTATTCTTGTATGATCCTTTGTATTTCCACGATATCAGTCTTAATTTCCCCTCCTTCATCCCTGATTTTAGTTATGTCCTTTCTCTTTTTTCTTTAGTGAGTCTAACCAAAGGTTGTCAATTTTATTAACCTTCTCAAAGAACTAGCTCATTGTTACATTTATTTTTCCTATTGTTTTTTTTGTTTGTTTGTTTGCGTTCAACTTCATTTATTTCTGCTCTAACTTTGATTATTTCTTTCCTTCTTCTGACTTTAGGCTTCATTTGTTCTTCCTTTTCTAATTTTCTAAGATGAAACATTAGGTTGTTTATTTGGGCTCATTCTTGTTTTTGGAGATAGACCTGTAATGATATGAACTTTTCTCTTAAGACTGCTTTTGCTGTATCCCAAAAGTTTTGATATGTCGTACTAACATTATCATTCATTTCTATATATCTCTTGATCTCTCTTTTTATTTCTTCTTTGACCCAGTTACTCTTCAGTAGCATGCTGTTTAATCTCTATGTATTTGTGGTTCTTCCTGATTTCTTTTTACATTTGATCTGCAGCTTCAAAACATTATGATCAGAGAATATGGTTGGTATGATTTCAACTCTCTTATATTTGTTGAGGCTATCTCTGTGCCCCAGTATGTGGTCAATCCTTGGGAATGTTCCATGTGCACTAGAGAAGAATGTATAAGCAGCTGTTTTTGGATGGAAGGCTCTGTATATTTCAGCTATGTCCAGTTGGTCTAATGCATCATTTAAGGATGTAATTTCCTTATTGATTTTCTGTTTGGATGATCTGTTCATATCTGACAGTGGAGTACTTAGGTTCCCTACTACACAGTGTTTTGGTCTGTTTCTCCTTTTAGTTCTGTTAGTAATTATTTTACATATTTCGGGGCTCTCTAATTGGGAGCATCGATATTAATAAGTGTTATGTCTTCTTGGTGCATGATTCCCTTTATCATTTTGAAGTGTCTCTCAGTATGTTTCCTTATCTATTTTATTTTGAAGTCTACTCTCTGAGTGCCATTTGCTTGAAATATCACTTTCCACCCTTTCGCTTTGAGTTTATATTTGTCTTTGAACTGAGATGTGTCTCCTGGTTGGGTTTTGTTTTTTTGACCCAATCTGCAACTCTGTGCCTTTTTATTGGTGAGTCCAGTCCATTTATATTTAGGGTGATTATTAAAATATGAGATTTTTCCTATAACCACTTTATGTTTTGCTTTCTGGTAGCTCGGTGGTTCCATTGTTTCCTTGTCCTTGTGTTTCTGTTTGCTTTATTTTTGTTGGGCTTTGTGGATCTTTCTTGTGGCCCTTCTTGTTTTACATTATATACTTCAGTTCTGAATCTTTGGCATGTGGTTACCATCATGAATATGTAACAGTATATACCGATATTATCTTCTGTGCATGCCTTATCTCCATTCTCCTTTGTGGATCTGGATTTTTGAATCCTTCTCTTTTTAGTAATTGTTGTCTCAATTTTCCCTATACATATTAAACATTCATATTATCTTGCTATAGCAAATATCTTCTTATTGTTTAAGCTTATAATGCCCTATTCTTAGTAAGGATTGCACTTCTCTTTTTCTATGAGCTTGCTAGTCAACTTACTCAAAGGGTGGTTTCAACAGGCAGATAAGCTTGCTGGGGCAAATCCTACTTTGTGGAGTCAGCCTCCACATAGTAGCTCATAACTTGTGAGTATGGCCAGTCGGCTTCAAGTTGATCCCACTCATTGATGTGCCAACAACAATCAAAGCTTAACTACAACAGGAGAGCATACACAACCCACACAAGGGACACTACTGGAGCATCTGGCGAAGGTGATCAGGGAGACTGTGCCACTGGGTCATACCAGGCATCTACCACATAAGGCTCTCTGGCCCAAACTGGGAGATGTAGCAAACCTACATAAAACACAGAAATGAACACAGAGAAGTAGCCAAAATGAGAAAACAAAGAAACATGTCCTAAATGAAAGAACAGGAGAAAACTCCAGAAAAAAACTAAATGAAATGGAGGCGAGCAACCTATCAGATACTGAGTTCAAAACAATGGTTGTAAGGATGCTCAATGAACTTAGAGGAAGAATAGATGCTCTCAGTGAAAACTTTAACAAAGAGATAATAAGCATAAAAAGGATATATAAATCATAATGAAGAACCAGTCAGAAATAAAGAATACAATAACCGAAATGAAGAATACACTAGAAGGAATCAACAGTAGATTAAATGGACCAGAGGACTGAATTGGTGATTTTAAAGACTAGGCAAAAGAAAACACTCAACCAAAACAGCAAAAATGAATAATAAAAAAACGATAAAAGTTTAAGGGACTTCTGAGATAACATCAAGTGTAACAACATTTGCATCATACAGATACCAGAAGGAGAAGAGAAAAAGCAAGGGATTAAAAATCCACTTGAAAAAAAAATGATGAAAAACTTCCCTAACCTGGTGAAGGAAATAGACAATATAAATCCAGAAAATGCAGAGGCCCAAACAAGATGAACCTAAAGAGGCCTGCACCAAGACACACCATATTTCAAATGCAAAGGTTAAAGATAGAATTTAAAAAGCAGCAAGAGGAAAGTAGCTAATTACTTACAAAAGAGCTCCCATAAGACTATCAGCTGATTTCTCAACAGAAACTCTGCAGGCCTGAAGGAATTGGCATGAATTATTCAAAGTGATGAAAAGTAAGGACCTACAAACAAGACTACTCTACCCAGCAAGGTTATCAATTAAAACTGAAGGTGAGATAAAGAGCTTCCCAGGCAGGAAAAAGCTAAAGGAATTAATTACCACTAAGCCAGTATTATTATAATGTTAGAGGGACTTCTTTAAGAACAACAAGGAAGGACACAATTATGAATAATAAAATGGCAATAATATGAACCTACCAATAATTACTTTAAATGTAAATGGATTAAACGTTCCAATCAAAAGACACAGGGCAGCTGAATGTAGAAGAAAATAGGACCCATATATATGCTATCTACAAGAGACCCACTTCAGACCGAAAGGCACATACAGACTGGAAGCAAAGTGATGAAAAAAATATTTCATGCAAATGGAAATGAAAAAAGTTGGGGTAACAATACTTATATTAGACAAAATAGACTTTAAAACAAAAGCTATGCCATGCATAATAGGCCTTTGTTTTAAATCTATTTTGTTTGGTATAAATATTGCTACTCTGACTTATTTTTTTCCATTTGGCAAAAAATTCACAGTGGCCAAGACATGGTACAGCTGAAGTGTAGTCTGATAAATGATTGGATTAAAAAAAGGAGTTATGTGTGTATGTGTGTGTGTGTGTGTGTGTGTGTTGTGTGTATCTTTATATACACACACACACATATGCACACATGCACACACATACATGCACACACGGTGGAATATTACTCAGCCATGAAAAAGATGAAATACTGTCATATGTGCCATTTATACAGCAATAATGAACAATCAGAAAGAGAAATGTTTAAAAATCTCATTTATGATTGCATCAAAAACAAATAATCTAAGAATAAATTTAACCAAGGAAGTAAAAGACCAGTATTCTGTAAGTCATTGAAGAAGATGCAAATAAATGGAGGCATATACTGTGCTCATGGATAGGAAGAATGAACAACATTAAAATGTCCATACTGCCTCCAAAATCTATAGATTCAATGCAATCCTTATCAAAATATCAATGGTATTTTTTTACAGAAGTAGAACAAATAATCCAACAATTTACATGGAATCATAAAAGACCCCGCATAGCCACAACAATCTTGAGGAAGAACAAATTAGAGGTATCACACTACCTGATATCAAACTATACTACAAAGCTATGGGAATCAAAACAGCATGGTATTGGCATAAAAACAGACACATAAATTAATGGAACAAAATAGAGAGCCCAGAAATAAATTCATCCCTATATGGTCATTTAATCTATGACAAAGTAGACAAGAACATACAATGGAGTAAAGACAGTCTCTTCAGTAAATGATGTTGGAGAAACTAGACAGATACATGCAAAATAATGAAGCTAGACTACTTTCTTACACCATATACAAGAATAAACTCAAAATGGATTAAAGACTTAAATGTAAGACCCGAAACTATAAAACCTCTAGGAGAAAACTTAGGCAGTAAACTCTCTGACATTTTTCTTAGTAATATATTTTCTGATATATCTTCTCAAGCAAGGGAAACAAAAGGAAACATAAACAAACGGGTCACTCCAAACTAAAAAGTTTTTGCACAGCAAAGGAAACCATCAACAAAAAGAAAAAACAACCTACAGAATGGGAGAAGATATCTGCCAATGATACATCTGATATAGGGTTAATATCCAAAATTTATAAAGAACTCATACAACTCAATACCGAAAAAACCCAAATAATCCAATTAAAAAATGGGCAGAGGACCCGAACAGGCATTTCTCCCAAGAAGACATATAGATGGCTAACAGACATATAAAAACATGTTTGACATCACTAATCATCAGAGAAATGCAAATTAAACCGCAGGGAGATATCATCTCACACCTGTCAGAATGGCTATCATCAATAAATCAAAAAAAAACAAGTGTTGGTGAGGATGTGGAGAAAATGGAACTTTCATGCACTGTTGGTGGGATTGCACATTGGTAGAGCCAATATGAAAAGCAGTTTGGAGGTTCCTCAAAAAATTAAAAATAGAACTGCCTTATGACCCAGCAATTGCACTTCATGGTATTAGGCCAAAGAAAACCAAAACACTAATTTGAAAAGACATATGCATCTATATGTTCACTGCAGAGCTATTTACAATAACCAAGGTATGGAACCAATCTAAGTGCCCATCGATAGATGACTGGACAAAGAAGAAGTGGTGCATATATAGAATGGACTATTACCCAGCCATAAGAAAATGAAACCTCCTCATTTTGTAACAACATGGGTGGACCTAGAGGATATTATGCTAAATAAAATAAGTCAGATAGAAAAAGGCAAATACCATATGATTTCATTTATGTGTGGAATCTAGAGAACAAAATAAATGAAAAAAACAAAATGCAAACAAAGTTACAGATGGAGAGAACAACTGGTGATTGCCAGATAGGAGCGGGTTTGGGGGACTGGGTGAAAAAGATGAAGTAATTAAGAAGTACAAATTTGTAGTTACAATAGTCATGGGGATGTGAGGTACAGCATAGGGAATATAGTCAATAATATTGTAATAACTATATTGTGCTAGGTGGGTACTAGGTTAATTGGGGGGATCATCTCAAAAATTATATAAATGTTTAGCCATTATACTCTATCCCTGAAATGAATATAAAATAATACTGAATTTCAACTCAAATTAAAAAGTAAAAATTAAAAAGAAAATGTTACCTAGATCCATACACCAGGGAGGAAAAAAAGAGACCATGGTTAGATATTGACTGGGAAGAGAAATTGAGACTGATATATTAGAGTATTTACTCTCAGGCAAAAAAGAATTCATCCTACCAAATTAGAGGGTTTCGTCTGTTCACACTATCATTGGCTATTAACACTTAGTAATTGATACTAAGCAGCTTGTAAGCCGTTGGCTTCCAAATTTTGGCCCAGCTAACAAAAGTCAGCACAGTCAAAACTGACAAATGGTTTGTTGCTGCTCGTGGTGATCACTGAGATACTAACTTAAGCAAAACAGTTCTCAAAATGTGGAGTACTTGGCTTGTTTTAAAAAATATCTGTTTGATATCCTTGCCAAGTTTTAAGACTCCAAACAATAAAGGTGGATTTGATAATGTGTATTTTATTTTTAGTTAATTAATTTCACCTATATTTTATTATAAAAAATTTCCAGACACACATAAAAGGTTAAAAAATTTTTAATTTTTTTAAAGGTTAAATTCTACCATTAACATATTACTATTCTTATTTTATCACATATTGATCCCTCTTATCCACATCTTTCCATTTCATAATCCATCTTATTTTTGTGGGTAAGTTTCAGACGTCAGTATACTTCCCCCAAATACTTCAGCATGCATATCGTTAAATAGAATTCAATATTTTTATGGTTCTTTTTGCTTCTTTAGAGGTAAAATTTACATAGTGAAATGTGCAGATCTTAAGTGTAGCATTTCATGAGGTCTAGAAAATATATACACATGTGCTACCTAAATAATTACCAAGACACAGAACATGAACATCACACACAGAAAATTCCTTCATTCCCTTTCCTAATAACTCTCCACTCTTAACCACCCAGAGGCAATCTTTATTCTGAAATTTTTTCATCAAAAATTAGTTTGCCAGTTCTAGAACTTCATATCAATGGAAAAATACAATATGTACTCCTTACGCAAGATTTCTTTACTCAGTACAATGTTTTGGGACTTGTCTGCGCTGTCGTGTGTCTCTATTGTTGAATAGTGGTCCATTGTGAGAGGAACATAGCTTGTTTATTCTCCAAATGATGGACAGCAGAGCTATTTCCTATTTGGAGCTCTTAGGAATAAAACTGCTATGAACGTTGTTGCGCAAATCTTTCTGTGGACATTTGTTCTCATTTATCGTGGGTAAATACCTAGGATTGGAATTGGTGGGTCTTAGTATATGCATATACTTAGTTTCATGAGAAACTGTCAGACATTTCTCAAGTGCTTATACCATCTTACATTCCCACCAACACCATTATAAGAATTCAGGTTATTCCACATGGCTATTCACCTTGTCAGTCCTTAATGCTAGCCATTCTGTTGATGTGTAGAGTATTATGTATTTTTTGATAAATGTATTTAATTCCATTAAAATCAATCTATCTTTAGAAAACACAGGGCACACACAGAGAAGTTGTTTTCTTTGCACTCAGAGGAAATTGGGATATCTTAAAACATGTGCATGCAGACTCTTTTTGTTTAGACTCTGCCTTATTTTATTTTTTGCCCTGTTCTTTTTTCGTGGTAAAATACACATATAACAAAATGTACCATTTTACAATTTTAAAGTGTACAATACAATGGTATTAAGTACATTCATGATGTTGTGCAACCATTACTACTATCTAGTTGCAGAACTTTTTCATGACCTCAAACAGAAACCCCACTTGTCTCCACGCTCTTTCCTCCTAGCCCCCAGCAACCACAAACCTGATTTTTGTCTCTATGGATTTTCATATCCTGGATATTTAATATTAATGGAATAATACAATACGTGGCTGTTTTGTGATATTAATTACAATTATAGATTCTTTGGATGACAGGACACAACACAAAGACACTCTGGATAGATAAAAAGCAGAACTTTTTGTTACTTATAGCTTCAAACCAAAGAAGTTTGCCTCACAGGGTCATGTAGGGGGGTTGACCTGGGGACAGGGTAACAATAAGCAGTAGGAGGCAGCATATGTATGACAAGCAGGGTAGGATTAGCTAGGTTTTGTGGGGCTTCCTGAGAATTGGGTGTTTTGAATAATTCTGTTAGGTACAAGGAAGAAAAGGGTATCCCTGGTTGTCAGGTGTCTTGGGGCCTCTGGCAGTTAGGAATGTGTTTATTACAAGCTAGGAGTGTCCCAGCCTGAAAAGGAAGTGGTTGTGGTGGAGGCTTAGAAACTGCCTGCAAAGGGACAAAGAGAAAATGAGAATTTTGGCCATGACTTCAAAACTGGGTCAGGAGAGCACCTGTGAAATATTATATTACAGCAGACCTTTTGTGTCAGGCCTCTTTCACTTAATACAGTGTTTTCAAGTTTCATCCACACTGCAGCATGTGTCAGTACTTCATTCTTTACTACTGCTAATAATATTCCATTGTATGGGTAGACCACATTTTGTTTATTTATTTATCCATTTAATGGCCATTTAGGTTATTTCCACCTTTTGGCTATTATAAATATTGTCACAATGAACATTCACGTACAAGTTTCATTTCTGTTTTTAATTCTTTACCTAGTCTATACCTAGTCTTTACAGTCTATACCTAGAATTGGAAGTGCTGGGTGATACAGTTTAACTTACTGAGTAATTGCCAAACTGTTTTCCACAGAGGCTGCACCAGTACATTTCCACAAGCACAATGGGTGAAGTTTCTCATTTCTCTGCAAATTCACCAACACTTCTTTTTTATTAAGATTATCCTAGTGGGTATGAAGTGGTCTCTCACCATGGTTTGGATTCACATTTCCCTAGTTATTAAAGACATTGAGCACCTTTGCATGTGCTTAGTTCCATCATGTATCTTCTTTTGTGAGATATCTATTCAAATTGTTTGTCCATTCTTAAATGGACTTGTTGGTCTTTAACTCCAGAAAGCAACCTTCTTTTTCCAAATATTTTCCTTTTATTTCCAATATTTGTAATTTTAATATAATAGATTAATATTTGCTTACCACAATGTGATTTTTAAAAAATCATTAAAACGTGTGCATTGTTTACATAAAAGGATCAACTTTTCAGATGATACTATTCTAGTTTTCAGAAAAGGATTGAATATCCTGATTAGAAAGTATTAAATTAAGCTGAATTTCAAATATTGAAATCCTATTCTCAGAACAGGTGGCAAAACAGTGTTTTTATAACTGGAGATGTTAAATATAATGGAGGGTGACGAGTCTCCTCAATTAAACTTTATTAATCTTCCAAAATAATATTTTTTATTGTGAGCAAATTTTATCAAACTATGGTAAGAAAGACTAAATTTTAATACTGTTAAAAGTTAATCAAAAACATAATTATATACTATAATTCTAAGTATTTTTTCCCTTACATCAGACAAACTGTATTAGAACCAGGAAAATCATAGCCAACAAAATCAACAGGGATTTAACTTTTCATATATATACCAAATTGTAAACACCCAAGAATCAAGGAACACACAAAAACTAACTCTTAGTAAATACTAATTGCATTCAACTCAGCAAGGAAATACATCTTCTCTAAGTGGGAAAAAAAAAAGCTAACACTCCAATAACCTTTTTTCAAATGCTAAATAAGTGAATAGAAACATATAAACAAAGATAAAATTTATTTAGTCTAAAAAGTGACTGTCACAAGGCTCTATACCAAAATTTCTTTTTTAGAAAAAGAGATACCTTGGTTGTAAAAGAAAATTTATCAGAAGAACTACCTTAGAGATAAGAAACAGGACAAGCATAAATGGACCCCTCTCATACTGATTAATGTGATCTCAGGAAGCAGAGTAAACACTTGTTTCATGTAACATTTTTTTTTTTGTAATCAACTTAGGAGAGGAAGTTCACAATGGCATATTTAGGTTCTCCGATGAACCCAAACTGTTGAATTATAAACATATCAACTTGGATAACAGCTCATGGTGGGAGGTCAACTCTGAGAGCTTGCTGTCTAGTTCCAAAAATGTGAATGGGTTTAGCTAAACTCAGAGATTTTTTGCTTCCTTCCTTGGCCTAGTCAACAAACATTTATTCCACTCCTGCTATATGTGTGGTGGTGATAATTCAAAAATGAAATGGACTGAGTTCCTGCCCTGGGGAGGGTCTCTATCCAGGGAAAAAAGTGGGTTCATACGTTAATTGAGTACACACCATGACGGCAGTGCCTACAGGGCCCTATCAGGCACAGCAAAGAGAGTATGCCAGTCTATCAGGAAAACGTGCCACTGTCTTGAGCATTTCCTTCTCTAACTCATTTAAAAAACTTCCAAACCTATGGAAAACTTGTAAGGATGGTATAATAAACTTCCACATACTATATCCAAGTTCACCAACTTGACATTTTAGCCACATGTACTCTTTCTCTCTTTGTCTTTTTCTCCCTCTTTTTTATTCCTTACCTCTAAATACTTAAACATATATTTCCTAAGAAAAAAGACACTTTCCTACAAAAACACAGATTATTACAGTAAGGAATTTTATCCCGGGTACAATTCCATAGCTAATAAATAGGTCATATTCAAATTTCCCCAATATTATAATTGCTTTTCTTTTTTTTTCCAATCTAGGATCCAATTAGGATCATACACTAAATTTAGATATCATACCTCTTTAATTTCCCTTAATCTGATTTAAATCCTCAACCTCCCCACTCACCTTTATTTTTCATGACATTGATATCTTTGATGATTCTAGGCCAGTTGTTATGCAGAATGTCATTCAGTCTGGATTTGTCCAGTTGTTTTCATTATTAGATTCAGGTGAGACACTTAGGGCATAAGTCCAAACTTGGTGATATTAAATAGGCATTGGCAAATAGTGATGGTATAGCCTAAGCAAAGACATCAATCCCTAATTCATGACATTTGGTAAATAGGGAGGACTGAGTTGATATTGAAGCTCTGTGTACCACCATCTCTACTCCCAGCCAAATAAATAGAAATGCTGGTTAATGCTTAACAACAGCAATGAAAAATATTTAATATAATGCCATGCTTGAAACCAAGACAGGCAACTCTCAAGGTACTTAAAAGTTAGGGTGGTGAATTGCTTATATGGGTGGAGAAAGTCACTTATAAGAAACTAGGACTTTTGTGTTAGGAGACAATTCTTTATGACACTTCTACATGTCTTGTGACAGTTTTTGTCCCAGGATGATTTGTAGCAGATACCTTTGGAAACAAGAGGTAGTATCTCCCTCAGATCAGAGGGAATTTTGTTTCCTAATAAAAACAATAACGATAATGTTGTTCTCATGGATGAAGTTTGGGCACATTTACCAGCAGCCCCTTTAAAAGATTGGGGGTTTCCTATGGTCTGAATTTCTTAGCTGTGACACAAAACTACTGTGTGCATAGTATCCACTTGGGCCTTGAGGAAAAGAAGAACTACTGTACACATGAAGCTAAAACTGTTTGCTGTGCTTAAATGCATTTAGATTTGTCTCCTTAATGGCAGAATATGTGGAAGTGTGGCAAGTTGACCTAGCAGATACAGTAGTCACAGCTGCTTAGGAACTCCTTGACTGCTTGACACTATGCCACCCACCAACAAGCACAGGGTCTGAATTCACAATACGGCGGGAACCTCGACCTGAGAAATTAACATAGCAATGAATCTGAAAACAGTAAAATCTTTTAGGCTTTGGAAGAGGCAAAATTGAAACTGTTCTATAAGGATGCTTCCATGAAAAGAATCTTGTCAAATATAATTTTGCATTTTACAAGATGAAAAACCACAGGATAAAATGTACAACTGTGATGATGATGGACCATACTTAGCAACTGGGGGCATTTTGAATACAAGTGATAGAGATAATAGAATAATCTGAGAGAGTATTTAAAACAACTATGTTTAAAATAGTCAAAGCAAGGGAAAGCAAAGTAAGGAAAGATACTGTAAGGCAAGAATAATGTGTAATTAATAGTAATAATAATGATGACTTCTTGTTAAGACAATGGAGTAGGTAAAATCTGTGCTTGTCTCCTCTCATAGCCAAATCACAACTAAATTACAGAGAAACCATCATTGAGAACCACCTGAACACTAGATGAATCAAATTCTTATAACTAAGAGTATAAAGAACAAGCCACTTCAAGACTGGCAGGAGGAGTGAAGATGTGGAACAGGCAGGTCTCACATCCACTGTGTGGCAGATGAGAATCAGGAAAAATTACTCAGCTGCAGAAATCCACTACTCTAAGGAGCAAGGGGGCTCAGCCCCATAACATCTGGCTGTAAAACAATGGGGATCGTATCCCTGAGAGACAAAGTGCTGCTAGAGACTGAGGCATCGCTCTTAAAGGGACTGAAGATAGACTCAATTATTCATAAATTTCATCACTCTATCCTTCATCTAAGGGACAGCAGCCAAGGACATATGAGGAGAAATTAAATTTACTAGCACCAGGGTAAGGGTTGGAGAGGTAGTGGGGTCTGGGCAAATTTTTCCAGGTACAGAAGCAGTAGCAGGTGCAATGGTCCCTTTGTTGAAGGTGGTCTGGCACAGGCAGGTGTCAAATCTGAGATCTCCATCAGCCTGACTAACACCATTTGCTCTGAACCAGTGATTCCTTAACCCCACTGGCAACTTCCTTAACCGCACTCCACCCAGCTTGCTCATCTGCGCTGGCATCTTCCAGTGGCTCCTCAGTAGGAGCAGCCTGCTTCAGTTCGTGCTCCAGATTTCCCCCAAATCCCTCAAAGATCCAAAAACCTTAAACAAACAACAGTGGGCTTTGGCATGCATTGTAGTCCTTGCTAAGCAGCCCCAAGCCCAGCACAAAGGGTGAATGACCTCTATTTTCATTGTAATTCTCATCTTGTGGCCCCACGCCTGGCATAAGTGTGGCCAGTCTATGCCTGGAATATAGCTTCAACTGAGTGGTTACAAGCCTGTCCTCAGATTCCAGTGTAGCCTCTCCCAAGTACCTCCAAGAAAAGCACAAGTGGTGATCAATTACAGATCACTTTGTAGCTCCCACCAGTAAGCCCCAAGTTGGGCACAAGCAGTAGCTGACCTTGGCCTGCACCAGTGATCCACTCAAGAGGCTCCAGACCCAATATACTTAGTGGCCAGCTTCACACCACACTAGAGCACCACACAATTAGCTATACAAACAAAAGAAATACTGTGCCACTGGATTCTACAGGACACCTTCTAAGCAAAGACACTTTTAAGATTGGGAGATATAGCAGATCTACCTAAAACATAAAAACAAACACACAGGGAAGACAAATTGAGGAGACCAAAAAATGTGCCAGATAAAAGAACAGGACAAAATTCCAGAAAAAGATCTAAATGAAGTGGAGATAAGCAATCTACTAAAACATTGATTATAAGGATGCTCAATGAACTTGGGAGAAGCAATAAAGAACAAAGTTGGAGGTATCATGCTATCTGATAACAAACTACACTACAAAGTATAGGAATTAAAACATAATGGTATTGGCACAAATGCAGATTTGTAGATCAATGTAACAGAATAGAGAACTCAGAAAATAAACCCACACATACATGGTCAATTAAATCCATGGCAAAGGAGGAAAGAATATACAATAGTGTAATGAGAATCTCCTCAATAAATGATGTTGGAAAAACTAGACAGATACATGTAAAAATAATGAAAGTAGACCACTTTCTTACACCAGTTATCAACATCACCAATTGTCAGGGAAATGCGGATTAAAATCATATAAAAGAATAAACTCAAAATGGATTTAGGACTTAAATTTATGACCTGAAACCTTAAAACTCTCTGACATCACTCTTAGAAATATTTTTTTTGGATACATCTTCTTGGACAAGGAAACAAAAGGAAGAATAAACAAATAAAACTCATGAAACTAAAATATTTCTACACAGCGAAGTAAACCATTAACAAAATGAAAAGACAAGCTACTGAATGGGAGAAGATATTTGTCAATGATACATCTGATAAAGTGTTTTAGCCCCAAAATATACGGAACTCATAAAACTTAAAATCAAAAATAAAATAAAACAAAACAATCCATATAATCTGATTAAAAAATGGGACAGAAGACCTAAACAGACATTTCTTTAACACAGACATACAGATGACTAATAGACATATGAAAAGATGCTCAACATCACCAATTGTCAGGGAAATGCACATTAAAACCACAATGAGACATCTCCTCACACCTGTCAAAATGGTTATCATTAATAAATCAATAAACAAGTGTTGGTGAGGATATGGAAAAAGGAGAACTCTCATGCAATATTGGTGAGATTGCAAATTGGTGCCTCTACTATGGAAAACAATTTGAAGGTTCCTCAAAAAACTAAAAATAGAACTGCCATATGACTCAGCGATTACATTTCTTAGTATTTATCTGAAGAAACCCAAAATAATAACATGAAAAGATATATGCAACCCTATGTTTATTGAAGCATTATTTATATTAGCTAAGATATGAAAACAATCTAAATATCTACTGATACATGAATAAAGAAGTGGTACATATATATATAATGAAATATTATTCAGCCATAAAAAATGAAATCTTGCCATTTGTGACAACATGGATCTAGATGGTGTTATGACAAGTGACTAAGTCAGACAGAGAAAGGTAAATGCCATATGATTTCACTTATATGTGGAGTCTAAAAAAGTAATAAACAAACAATGTAGAAATAGACTCATAAATACAGAAAACAAATTGATGGTCTCCAGATGAGAAGGAGTTTGGGGGGTGGGTGAAAAAGGTGTAGGGATTAAGAATTACAAATTGTCAGTTATAAAAATAGCCATGGGGATGTTAAGTGCAGTTTAGGTAAAATAGTCAATAATATTTTAATAACTATTATGGTGTTTGATGGGGAATAAATTTATTGGGGTTATCACATCATAAGGTATGTATAAATGTCTAATCATTATGTGTATACCTGAAAGTAATATAATCTTGGAATGTTAACTATAATGAAAAATAAATTTAAAGACAACCTCCAAAAAATGAATAATAATAATAATGAACAAAAAACAATTAGAAATTCTAGAATATATAAAAATCCGGTCAATTTAAAAACTTAATTGTTAGATTAAAGAGATATAACTCAAGAGAGAATAATTAGATTTGAAAATAGTTTAGAAAGGTACCCATGATGTGTCAAAAACTGATAAATAAATGGAAAATATTAAAAAATGAAAGATCTTAAGAGAGAAGAAGAAAAAATGAAAAAAAACATATTTAATTGGTAAGTAAGAAAAGATACATTTTTTCACTTAGCAATGCAAAAAGAAATAGAGAAAGGATGAACCAAAGATTAATGAGATGGATTACCTGCAGGGGTGAGTGAGAATATTACAGAAAGAGTAGAAGGAGTGAGACAGGGGGAATAACACTCTTTCAATATAACTTTTTCTGTAGTTTTTATTTTTTGAACTATGCTAATGCTTTACATATTTAAAAAAAGAAAATCAATAAACCTGGAGGAATGAAATCAGAGGTACTGGTATAAACTGGTTTTTAAGATAGATTAGATGATGGATTAGATAGATAGATAGATAAATAGATAGATAGATAGATAGATAGATAGATAGATAGATAGATAGATAGACAGATAGATGATAGATAGATAGATAGATAGATAGATAGATAGATAGATAGATAGATAGAAATATAGATGTAGAAATAGATATATTTGTGAGTATGATAGGACTTAGAGCAGTGATACTCTACTAGCAATTAGCATACCTAGCACACAGATTTAGTTTCTAAATTTCTTCATTTACAGGAACCAGAGCCTCTCAGAGAAATGGCTGATTCCAGAACTGGTGTAGGGTAAGGTACAAGATGGGCCTAGAACATCTTGCTGTGCCAGAAGGTACAGAAGTCTGCATATAATTATAGGGGTAAACAGAAGGAACAGAAAGGCCAGTTTGAAGAGGCTCCCACTAGCCAAGCCTTAGATAATTTGATCATCAAAATAGTGAAGATAAATAAATTATAACCCAAAAAGAATCTATGAGTCTACATATATAAACAAATAAACAAATGGGAATAAGGGAAATTTTTCTGACCATAGAAAAAGAACTAATAAATGTAGAAAAAAAAATGATGGGATGAGAGAAAATTACCATCTAGCAATAATTTTAATAACTTATTAGGACAAGAATCATCAATGGATCCTAAAATTAGTGGGTGAAAATTTGAAGAGTAATAGGATATTTACATAGTTTCCAGTGTCTCCTTATAAAACACTTATTAATTATAAAAGGAATTATAGTAACTGTACAGTGAAGAAATCTGGCTGACACCACTTTAACCAAATGACCAATTGACATTACATGTGACTAACAGATACCCTATTCCTTCCAATATGATGTACTGAGGAGCAAGGCTGGGACTAGGATGAAGCAAACTAGGCACCTAAAGTTAATCCTATATTTTCATGAAGGTAAAATGAATATCTCCTTAAATTCTGTGCACTCAGATACCTCCTTTATCTTACCCTAGTCCCAGCCCTGATGAAAAGAGCACACCATTACTTCTGTGCTATTCTGGCCAAAATGCATAACCTGAATCTAATCATGAGGACACATCAGACAAATACAAAATGAAGGACATTTTACAAAGTAACTGGTCTGTACTCCTCAAAAATGTCAATGTCACTAAAAGCAAAGATTAAGCAATGGTCTCAAATACGGGACACAAAAATATGACAACTGAATGCAACATATGATCCAGGATTTTCTGTAAGGGACATTACTGCGACAATTTGAGAAATCTGAATAAGATACTTGGTTAGCTAATAATTCTGTATATGATGATTATACAGGAGAATATATTTGTTTTTAGGAAATTCTGACTCAAGTATTTAGGAGCAAATGGGCATCATGCTTGCAACTTACTTTCACATAATTCGGAAAAAAGTATGGGTAAATAGATAAATAGAAAACTATAAACTAAATGTGCTAAAATGTTTATGTTTAGAAAATCTGGGCAGAGGGTGTATGGGAATTCTTTGTGCTATCTTGACACTTCTATAAGTATGAAATTGTGTCAAAATAATTTTTTAAACCAAATATTTAATAGGAGTTCCATAAGGAGAGAATATAGACAATGAGAAAAGGCAACATGTAGACAGAAGAACATTTTCCAGAGTTGAAGATCCAGGTCCTCAGTTTAAAGGATCACAGTAGGATGTTCTGAGTAAGTTAAATTAAAATAAAACCATACCTAGAAAGACCAGAACATTGAATTTGAATAGCCACCAGAGAGAAAAGACAGAGTACCAACAAAAGAATGAGAACTAGACTGGTAATAGACTTCTCATTGTAAACAACAGCTAGAAGCCAATGGAACAATATTTTCAAAGTGAAGAAAGAAAATCGCTGTCAAACTAGTATTCTCTACTAAGCTTAACAACCTTTTGAAAGTGAGACTATAATAAAGATATTTTCAGATATTCAAAAACTAGGAAAGTTTACTACTCAAAGACCCTCACTGAAAGAACTACTTGATAATGTAATGTAAGAAAAAGGAAATAGACCTAGAAAGATGGAACTTGAATGAGATATGAAAATCAATGCTGAGCAGATAACTTGATAAATATGTTGCTAAATCTAAACACGAAGAGATAAAAGAGAGAGAGACAAAGACACAGAGAACTGTGCACATTCCCACAGGAGCTCAAATACAATGACATTCTGCCTTCTTGTTTTAACTCCCATACTCTAAACAGATATCCTTTTTATTGCCAATTTAGTGCCATGTTTTTCACGTTTGTTCTTTTTATTGGTGACTTTGTGTTTAAAACAGCCCCCAAGTACTGTATATGATGATTATACAGGAAAGCTTTGTAGTGTTCCTAAGCATAAGAAAACTATGATGTGCCCTACAGAGAAAATACATGTATTAGATAAGATTCATTCAGGCATAAATTATAGTGCCACTGGCTATAAGTTCAATGTTAATGAATAGACTATATAAATATATAAAAACATATATATACATATTTATATAATCAACATATTTATATATACATATAATAAGGTATCTTTAAACAGAAATACGAAGGGTAATATGGTGGAGTGAGAGATGTTCTCAGATCTCTCCCTTTGAAACAATAAGCTGAACAACTAAAACTCAACAAAAACATCCAAACTGCACAACAGCACATCTGAGCATTGGATCTGCACATAAAAGCTACCACAGGCAGGTGGTGTACTGGGAGAAATAAAGAAGCTACCTTTCACAGCCTCCAGAGCTCCCTGTAGGAGAAGGGGGAGGGGAGAACGAGTGACGACTTCCCTGAACAGCCCTACCTGGGAAAGTTATGAGCTCCCCATGGCTGGCTGGCAGCAGGGCCAAGTCATCAGGGCAGAAAGCAGAGAAGCAGTGGGCAGAGAAACAACAGCTGATTTTTACCAACTGCAGCTCCAAAACTGAGGCTAAGCTGCAGCTCCCATCCCCCAAAACAGAAGGCTCCTCCCCTCATACTCTCCAAGACTGAACACCGTGGAGCTCCAGAGGAATCTGAGCAAGTGCTACCAACACTGTTTCTAATACTGACAGGGATTGAAACTGTGGTAGCAAGGGTGATTAAATATCTATCAGAAAATAAAAAGTCTTTTGACCTCAAAGGCAAGGGAAGTAAAAGCAAAAATAAATGAATGGGACTACATCAAACTAAAAAGCTTCTGCTCAGCAAAAGAAACCATCAAAAAGGTAAAGAGACAACAATCAGAATGGGAAAATATATTTTCAAGCAATGCCTCTGATAAGGGCCTAATATCCAAAATATACAAAGAACTCATACGACTCAGTAACAACATAAAAAACAATTGATCCAATCAAAAAATGGGCAGAGGATCTGAACAGACACTTCTCCCTAGGGGACATACAAATGGCCAACAAATATATGAAAAGATGCTCAACTTTGCTAGCTATTAGGGAAATGCAAATCAAAATCACAATGAGATACCATCTCACACCTGTTAGAATAGCCATAATCAACAGGACAAGTAATAAATGTTGGAGAGAATGTAGAGAAAAGAAAAACCTCATACACTGCTGGTGGGACTGCAAATTGGTATAGCCACTATGAAAAACAGTATGGAAGTTCTTCAAAAAGCTAAGTATTGATCTACCATATGATCCAGCAATCCCTCTACTGGGCATTTACCCCAAAGACTTGAAAACCCATATCTGAAAAAATATTTGCACACCAATGTTCATAGCAGCATTATTCACAGTGACCAGGATATGGAAGCAACCAAAGTGTCCTATGATAGATGATTTGCTAAAGAAGCTGTGGTACATATATACAATGGAATATTTCCCAGCCATAAGAAGAGATGAAATATTGCCTTTTGTGACAACCTGAATGGACCTTGCGATAATCATGCAAAGCAAAATAAAGCAGACAGAAAAAGTTGAAAATCACATGATAGCATTTATATGAGAGATATAAACCTAAAAGCAACAGATGAACAGGACAAACAGACTCAGGGACATGTACTATAGACTCATGGTTACCAGACCGTAGGTGGTTGGGGAGGAGTAGGGAGGTAGATGGGGTAAAAGGAGACATATATAGGGAGGTAGGGGGAGGGTGAAGTGGGTAAAGGGGGTCAAATATATGATAGCTGAAGGAAACTGGACTTTGGGTGAAACACACAATAGAATATATAGATGTCAACTTATAATGTACACCTGAAAATTATGTAATTGTATTAACCAATGTTCCCAATAAACTTAATTAAAAAATAAATAAACAGAAACACACAGAAAACAGTTATGTACTTATCAGTTGATGGAAATGTGACCAGAGGCTGCAAGAGTTTAACCCTGTATTTCCTCTAGGAAAAATAGGTCAATATTTGTTAATTTAGCGTTGGCAATAACTTTACAGGACATAACGACTCCCAACGAGAATTGACTATAATTCTTTTTCAGTTAATTTAAAATCTAGTGTTTGTTTAGTGGATCCTTATTTCTACTTTCTTTTCTTTGTGTTATGATTAGATTTTATTTTGTTTTGCCTGCTTTATAGCACTAAATATAAGCATAATATTCTAGAGCTACAATTTGTGAAATACCTTGAAATAACTATATTTCATAGCAGGGCTTTTCATTCCTTGATAGGATAAGACATAAACTTGCCTACCAGACATCCTCATTGCTGGCAACTATATCAAGTAGTTTGGATTTACTCAAGTCATAGAAATGAACCAAGAATTGTCAATTATTATGCTTTGCTCTACCTAAGGATGTCATTTAGTGAAAACCCTGAGGTCTACACATTTTGCCCACACGTCATAAGGACTGAACTCTTTTAAAATCAATATGAAGCGTGCAACTTCTTTTTAGAATGGGCAACACTTAAAATGACTGAGATCAATCTGTTAAACTTAAGAATTCTGAGTTATGTATGCAGAAGGGATTACCTTATGCTCATAGTAAAGGATTTAGAGTACTGTAGTCAAAAGTGACTTTCGAGGTGATGGATATATTTTCTATGTTGATAATTGTGATGATTACATGGCTGGATACCTTTGGCAACATTCATAGAACTGTACATCTCAAAAAATGACATAAAAATATAAGAATCCTGTGGTATTTGGGAAGCAAAAAATGCCAACAGAGGCTAGGCAATATGTGGGGAGGAGTTTCTTCCTTTACTTTGACTTATTTTTAGCCAAAAGACTGAAATAGAAATCTTTGTTACTGAAAACAGTAGTAATGGATATTTTCCAATTTTCTTCTGAAGTATTATTCTTTGGTTTTCAATTGCCTTACATGACAATTCTAAATTTTTCCTCAAAAAAAAAAAAAACCATGAGGTTTTATTTGTATTTATGAATTAAAATATGTTTTCAGACATTCTCCAATGTAGTTTAAATCTTAACTCACAAAACTCATTAATTTGAGGTTTTATAACATAAAATCCCTAGTTGAATCAAAGGCTTCTGACTACGAGTGAAATGGGATGACTGAGATGATAAGGGGAAGTAGAACGCTCCTTTTAAGCAATGGCCTCTCTTTAGAACTTTATAGCCTCTGGGTGTTTATAAATATAAAGGACAGGTTCACAAACCTGTGCATTACGTGGTTACTTCCCCTCCCACATTTACAAATAAGTGAGTGAATGAAAAGATTCTCTGTCACTTAATACACATGGGAGGGGAGAATTTAAGAGATGGAGGAATAAGCCTACTAATGTTCTTGACACTGGATGCCTCTTAAGGGTATGGAGATGGGCAGATAGCTGGACAGGTGTGGCAGATATGACTCTGGTTTCCCTTAGGTCAGACAGTAACCCTTTCTAAGATGTCCAGAAGTTAAGCTAGGAAGAGCTCACCACATCTGCTAGGGCCACCTCAAGGTTTAAACAGGCCACGTATCTATTTGGTTCCCTCTTTGCTAAAACTGGAAGAAGCCTTCCACACAAGCTGGCAACCATGCTGTGGGGGTTGTACAGAGCAATTTGGTGGCAGAATAAGTTCTCCTTGTTTATCTCTGTTTCGGGCACTCTGAAGAACCACTGTATAAGGGGAGACTCCTGCTTTCATCATGTCCTAGCTATGCAACCTTGAGGGATCTGTTATTTCCTCCTGCGACAGACAACACAGTAACCTTCTCTGGGTTCTAGAGAGAGTTAAGTTAGAGAACATATAGGATTGTACATACAGATAGGATTGCCATGATTGGCATAACAGTTGCATGACTTTCTTCTTCCTGACAGATAGATATAAAATTCATATTTCCCTTTATGCTTTATTTGCTAGGAAGCACGTAACTAAGTTTTTATTCCTTTGAGTTATATAGTAACTTCCTCTATTCTGAATTTTTTGGTAGTTATTCTACCTTTCAATTTCCAGTTCTCCCCCTTGATTTTGGTCTGACCCAAAGTCCTTTTTTTATTCTCGGAACCTGATAGACATTAGGCCTGAGAATTTAAAGTTCTTGGTTCTCATTACTTCTGGTTTAACTGCTTTGGGGAGTGAATGGACTTAACAGCAAGTCCGGGTAAAGAACTCATGGGACATTGGTGAAGAATAGGCAAACACTGGGTCTTAGTTGGCCCCGAGGAGAGAAGCAAGCGCTTAAAACCATAACTACTCAGAGTTGTGTAGGGAGGACTGACTAGATCCCAGCCGATGTGGTCAGGGAGTTCAGATTGATGAGTTGGGGGAACGTGGTACTCTGCCTGGGTGATGGCAGCATTCTGGACCATCCCATGGGGGGACCATAAGAGGGTGCCAGGACTTGAGAAAGAAGGAATTTCTGGGGACCACACAAGGATAGGAGAATTATGTTTGTTTGTTTTTTTAAATAATTTTTTTATTTGTCAATTATAATTGGTATATAATATTATATTAGTTTCAGGTATACAGCATAGTGGTTAAACATCTATATAAATCACAAAGTAATCACTCCAATAAATTTAGTGCCCCTATTACACCATGCGTAGTTATTACAATTTTATTGACTATATTCTTTATGCTTTACTTTGTATCTCCATGACTATTTTGTAACTATCAACTTGTACTTCTTAATTCCTTTCCCCTTTTTCACAGACACCCTCAACTGGCCTCCCAATCTGGTAATCCTCAAAATATTCTCTGTATCTATTAATTTGTTTCTGGGTGGCTTTTTTTTGTGTATGTGATTGTTTGTTTTGCTCTTTAAATTCCACATGTATGTGAAATCATTTGGCATATGTCTTTATCTGATTTACTCTACTCTGCACAATACCCTCTAGGTCCATCATGAAATATCTTTTTCCATCTCTTTACGTCTGTGTTTCTTTTAATCTGAAGTGAGTCTCTTATAGGCAGCCCATGTAAGGGGCTTGTTTTCTTATCCATTCAGTCACTCTATATTTTGATTGGAACATTTAATTCTTTTTTCATTTGAAGTACTTGTTGATAGGTATCCAATTATTGTCATCCTATATTCATATTTTTATGAATATTTTTTTCTTCTTTAAGAAGTCCCTCCAACATTTCCTATAATACTGACTTGCGATGATGAACTCCTTTAGCTTTTCCTTTTCTGTTCTTCAATTCTAAATGATAACTTTACTGGGTAGAGTAATCTTGGTTGTAGGTCCTAGGTTTTCAACACTTTGAATATTTTGTGTTAAGCCCTCTGTCCTGCAAAGTTTCTGTTGAGAAATCAAATGACAGTCTTATGGGAGCTCCCTCCTAACTGCTTTTCTCTTGCTGCTTTTAAGATTTTCTCTTTGTCTTTAACTTTTGATGCTTGAATTATGAGGTGCCTTGCTGTGGGCCTCTTTAGGTTCATCTTGTTTGGGACTCTCTCCTCTTCTTGGATTTGTATGTCTATTTCCTTCACCAGGTTGGGAAAGTTTTCTGTCATTATTTCTTCAAATCTATTTTCAATTTCTTGTTCTCTCTCTTCTCCTTCTGGTACTTCTATGATGCGAATGTTGTTACATTTCATTCTGTCCCAGAGGCTCCTTAAACTATCTTAATTTTTTTGGATTCTTTTTTCTTGTTGTTGTTCTGATTGTGTGTCTTCCACTACCCCATCCATTACATCCGTGATTCAACCCTCTGCTTCATCCACTTTGTTGATTCCCTCTAATGTACTCTTCATCTCAGATTTTATATTTTTTTACTGGTTCCCTTTTATGTTTTCCAGCTCCAATTTTATGTTTTCAATCTGTTAAAGTTCTCACTGAATTCATCTACTCTTCACCAATTTTGAACTCTGTATCTGATAAATTGCTTGTTTTCAATTTGTTCAATTCTTTTTCTGGAGCTTTGTTTTGTTTTTCTAAGTGGGACTTGCCTTTTTGTCTTTCCATTTTGGCTGCCTCCTTGCATCTGTTTCTATGTATTAGGCAGGGCTCCTAAGTCTCCCAGTCTTAGTATATTGGCTTTATGTAGAAGGTGTCCTGTGGGGTCTAGTGGCATAGTACTGGGAAGGGTCCAGCTGCATGCCAAGTTCACCTGCAGCCTGTGCACCTTTGGGGCTATCTGGTAAGAGTCACCAAGCAATCTACAGATTGCTGTCACCTGTGTGGGCTTAGAGATGCCTTGAGAGGCCAAGCAAGAAACTGAGGCTAGCTGCCACTAGTGCAGGATTTGGGGCTGCTCAGCAAGAGTTACTGGGCATGCTGAGATCATAAACTGCTTCTTTGGGTTTTGTGAACCTTTGAGAGCTTTTTGGAAAGTCCACAGCAAGAGTCAAGACAGGCCATTTGTATGGAATAAACCACTGGAAGCAGCTCGAGTGGGCCTGCAAGTTGGGAGAAGCAGAGTCTCAGAGAATTACCTGAGTGGAGTTAACTATGTCATCCAGGTTGATGGTGATTCAGATACTGGGGTGCCTGCATCAACAGGATGAGAGAGGGGACAATGGATACTGCCAGCACTTCTGTCCAGGAGAAAGCTGTCCCTCTAGCCCTTTCCCTGAAGCCTGACAGCTCAGTGCCTCTCTGTATGTCCCTGATGCCCCTTGAGCAGCTTCCTCAGCACTGGAGCTCTGAGCAAGCGAGTCCACCAGCGAGTAAGTCTGGGTGTGGGCCCTTTAAGGGAAATGTCTGCGACTCCTACAGCCCTCCATCTCATTCAGTGGCACCCTCTGCTGGTTTTCAAAGCCAGAGTTGTGGGAACTCCTCTTCCTTGCACTAGAACCTTAGGCTGGGGAGCCCAGTGTGGGGCCAGGGCCCCTCACTCCTCAGGTTGGGGAGGGGGCTCTGTAGCCAAGATATCCCTCCCAATTCTCGATCACCACATGCAGTTGTGGGATTGAGCCATTTCTCGTCTCCGCCCTTCCTACTGGTTTGAAGTTACCTATTATTTTTGTTTCTAGTTGTAGGGCTTCTGTTCAGCCAGACTTCAGGCAACTCCACACACTGGTTGCTCTGCAGTTTCATTATAATTTTAGTGTGGTCTCAAGAGTTGTCATGCACATCTTCTACCTTCTACGCCATTTTGACTGGTCTCTGGGGAGGATTATGGTTTTATGAGACCTGAAGCTTGTACAATTTGGGGGGCCTACTTTAAGAAAAGAAAATACAAAATTAATTCACTTTTGAAAATGCTATAAAGCACAGCACTTCGAACAATTTGCTTGGGCACTACTCAGGGTCTTGGCTGGGGTCCATGCAAGTGAGGGACATAAAGCATAAGTTTCATTAACTTCATGGTATGTCCACTTCTGTCCCACAGTAGTATTCAGGGTAGGGGTCCAGACACAGTCAGGAGTAGAGGTACAGATCAGGAAACTGAAGCAGGAGGCCAATTCAAATTAGGCTGGGTTCATAAAGAAGGGTTAAGAGAAAGAAGGTAGCTTGATCTGCATGTGGGTATCCAGGGCTCAGTTCTGGTATTCCAGATACCAGACTTACTACAGCCAATATAACTCTATACTTCCCTTACACATTGGAAGGTCTGCCTTGGTGGTCATGAGATCATGTCCAGATTAGTGCAGGAATTAGGAAGGGCTGACTGCTCTCTGTGTCTGTGGCTAAGTCAGGCAGAAGATGATTCTGATAGGGACTTGTACATATTAATTTGTTTGTTCATCCAGTCATTGAGCAGTTACTTTGTATGTCTTAGAGGAATAAAGAAGACCACGGCCCCATCTCTGTCCTTTGGGAGCTCACTATCTAAAAGAAGTGGCTGGAATCTAAACATGTTACAGCCAGTCCCAAAGAAAATCGCCCATGGACCCTAAGAGTCTCTGAGTAGCGAAGAGGACTGTCCTGGTTTTAGTACTGAAAGTCTTGCATCTCAAAAAATTCCTCTGGGCAAAGCAGGATAGTTGATCACTCTAGGTTGGAGGGCTAGTGGCTATTTTTCTTAGAGGCAGGAGGGCATCAAAGCTCAGCCTTGAAGCACCATTCATTTCCCTTTAGAGTATGACAGGGAACGGTGGCCTTCACGTATTTTCTAATCCAGCACTGAGGGGCTGCATCCAAATTTCTTTGGAGTATGTGAGGTTGGTAAATGAGTTGTAATCCTGGGGCTGTTGTATGAGGAGAAAGTGGAAGGAGTGGCAATGCTGGGGAAAGAGCCCAGGAGAACAGCCTCAGTGGCCACCTCTGAGGAGAAACAGCAGCCAAGCCAGATCAAGGCCAAGGCACTCAAGTGATGGAGCTCCATGCAGGGATGGCCTCCAAATCAAGAACAATGGACTGACCCACTCAATGGAGAACATCGGAGTTTCTGAGCCCTGTGCTCTGTAGCCCCAAGGGCAGAGTAGGGTGAGACTAGGCTAACAGAGAACAATGAACATGGAAGAAACACATTATCCCTTTGTTCCCCCAGCCCTCTTGTAGATACTAGTCTATCCAGGTTAGGGAAATCAGCTCTGGGTTTTAATCTGAGATCTTCAAGTTTAATTTATCCCACACCCAACACCTGTAATTACATGCCAAATTTTGTACATACAAGCATCTTCTCAGGAAGATAGCATTTATCAGGGTCTCAGAGTTGTCCAAGATTGGAAACTGATTAATAAATACTAGACTAAGTGGTTGCTAAGGTCCTTGTTTTCTCATCCTATGATTCTTTGATAATATTCAAGATAATTAATTTGTCATCTTGTCATCAAAAGGTCACTGCCACTATGCAATGCCACCAGCAGTCCCCAGTTTGGGGTACAGTGAAGAGAGAAACTTTATTCTCGTGAAACATCTATAAACATTCTACAAACCAAACAAGGGAAATGCAGTCTCTGGTAAAATGGCAAGGGTGCGCCACCAGACAAAGGAAAGAGCCATTTATATAGAGAAAAGTTTTACCCCTATCTTTGTTCCTGATTATTCTCAGTTCATGCAAATGATGACTCCAAATTCACAGTTTGATTGGTCCAAATTGCACTGTTCTGATTGGTCATTATGGAGCAGCTCTGATTGGTCAGTAAAGAAGAAACTGAGAATATAGCTGAGCAGCTCCAATTAGACACAAAAGATCCCAGTCTTATTAGTTGAAATACGATATCAGATACTTCCTTATTAAGGGTTGGCTTATGTAGCAGGAATGCAGTGCAGGAGGCATGGCAGCTCAGTCTGCATTTTTGTTTTGTTTTGTTTGTTTACAGTATGTGTATGAGGTCTTTGTAAACAATGGCTGCTAGACTCTGTTTATGAATTTGGGCCCAATCATCCATAAAGAATCCTTCTTGGCAGATATATTCTTTCTTGGGGTTGATGATTTATAAAAAGGATTACAAAGAAAGTGTCAGGGTCCAAGAAGCCCAATGACTATCACTTTAAGAAATATGCCAAATATTAATAACTGGGAATACAAAATAGCTTTCTCTTTTGTGAAAGGGGACCTTTGATGGTTGATTTATGTGTCAGCTTGGCTAGACTAGTGGACACACTGTGTGAGTGCCAAGTTGTTTGGTCAAACACTATATGTCATCATTGGATTTTTTTTTAGTTATGATTAACACTTAAACCAATAGACATTGAGTAAAGCAAATTACTCTTCATAATGTTGGTGGGCCTCATCCAATCGGTTGAAGGCTTCATGAGCAAAGATTGAGTTTTCCAGAGAAATAAAAATTATTAAGACTGCAACATAGAAACCAGTTCCCCCTTGCTGCCCTGTGGAATTCTACTCAAGACTGTAACATCAACTCTTACCTGAATTTCTAGCCTGGGACTTGCCAGTCTTCTCGAGCATGAGCCAATTTCTTAAAATAAATCTCAATCTCTTCTCTCTATCCTATTAGTTTTGTTTCTCTGGAGAACTCTGACCAGTGCACAATCCATTAGTCATTTATGTCAAATTACAATACCAGGGATTAACATACATATGATTTACCAAAATATTCACCACAGGTGAAGGCCATCCTAAGGCCATTTGGAACAAATGATTACTATTGGACAGGAACATTGTATAAAGAGAAAAAAAACATTCTTTTCCAAACTTCAAGTAATATAGCCAAAGGATCCAATTTAATAAAATTGGCTGAAAGCAAGTTAGTTAACATCACAATTTGGTCAAACTAACGATTTGGTTAAAAATAAATATCCTTTACTTTTTAATTGATATACCACTCTGCACTGTTAACCGCTTTTACAAAAAGTACATAGTAATATTACTTTTAAAATTTTAGATAAAGAAGATAATGTATTTCGGGCATTGTTTTGTTTTGTTTTTTGTTTTTGTTTGTTTGTTTGTTTTTTGGTAGTGCTACCGGTAGTGGAGGTAGTGGAGCAGTAACACCTCCCCACTTCCTACAGGTCCTGGGAGCTGGACCACCCCATGGGAAGACCCTTAGGCTCCAGCCTGGTGAAATGGAGCTGCAGGAATCTGAATTTCCACAGGATTCCTTCCTGTTCATGTTTACAACATGCCTGGAAGAGCCCATGCTCTTTAGGCAGAAGTGAAAGGTATAGGATTTTTGAGAAACTTTCAGATTCCTGAAAAAGCAACCAGTGGGTTGGAGCTTGATGGTAAAAGCAGCCACCCTGGCTTTGTCCCTCCTTTCCCATCAGAGGGCAGAGGTCTAACTCATTGTTACTTATTTCGTTTGGCAAGTATTTATTGATGAGTATCGCATGTGCAAAGTTTACCAAGTTTTCTGGGGAGAGAAGTTTGGGGAGGGGAAGGGCAGGGGCGGCGGAGAACTCTGTTTATTAAATACTTTCGTCTGAATTTTGAATTTCTTTTCAGGACATTTTATTTTTCTTAATAGCGACTCTTAAAACGTAACGGGTTAGAAGAAACGCAGGCATTGCCTCAGGGAGCTTAGACGGAAGATAATTAAAATAAGGGCCTGGTCAACATAAAAAGCGGTTGGCCTTTGGAGAATCAGGATGTGTCACTGTGCTTAGACCCCGGAATTTCACAACTCTTACGCACACCTCTACGCGCTTCCCAGGGTCGCCCCAAAGAAGCCCCAGCGTCGAAAAGTTCACTGCGCAGCCGTGACGTCACGGCGTCGGGGCGGGGCCCGCAGCTGGGGCGGAGTCGCCTCCCGGATGTCGGGGAGGGGGCGGTCCGGAGGCGCTGGCCCCTGAGGTCCTGGTGTTTATCACGCGCCTGCTGGCTAGGCATCTGCGGCGGAGAGGCTCGAGGGGTCAGGATGTCCGGGCTTCCCAGCGTCCCGGAGCCGGGGCGCCCGGAACAGTGTTCGCCGGCCTCCCCGCGCGCAGGCTTTGTGTTGGGGTTGGACGTGGGCAGCTCAATGATCCGCTGCCACGTCTATGACCACGCGGGGCGGATCCGTGGCTCCAGCGCCCAGAAGGTGACTGGGGACAGGTGTCGGGGCCGCGAGTCAGGGTCGCACATTGCACCGGGAGCGGGTCGGGGAAGGCAAATGGGCGGGTTCGTCTCATCCGGCGTGGACGCGGCCACCAGCAGCACCTGCGGGCTCTCGGTCCTGAGCGCGCCCAGTCTGGCCATATTTTCTCATTCCCTCCCCGAGCAGGGTTGAAACCGGAGATCCCTTCCAGTCTGGGCTGAGGGCAGGAGGGCCTCAATTTGTGCCCCGGGCCGTTTGCTGTTATTCTTGTTACCTGAGGATTTGCTTCGCCGGCCTTGTCTGGGTGGGACTGCGGTGGCTCGCAGAGCAAGGGCAGGCTGCAGGTATCCAGACAAAGGGTGCCTTTTGACTTGCTTGGATTTTCTTGCACTTCCCTGATAGAGCTCCAACCTCGTTTTCATTTACATTTTATTTTTTCAGATCATAATAGAGTTTAGCTTTATTGTCCCTTCTTCAGTTGTCATCAATATTAACTACTTTTCAAAGTGCTGCTTCCTCACATGAGCGAGCAACTGATTTCCATGGATCTGGGAGGTATTGAACAACTTTTGAAGACTGTATTGTCATTACCTTTCTCCTTTTCATTTTTCAGAGTTAATAAATATCTTTTTCTGGTTTGAGAAACCTACCAAGTTATAGTTGTTGTTAGTACATTCTTGTTCTTAGTAAAGCAGCCAACAGACTGGTATTCTGCTGTTCTCATTGTAATGAAGTATAGATCTCTACACAATTTCCAACATACCCAAAATAATGTTGATCAGTTATGGTGTTCCTATTTGCTCTTCTTTCCAATATCAACATCTTTTTTATGTTAGCAGTGTCAGGAAAGGAACCATTCGTTATCTAAACTATTTCCGTAGCACTAGACTCCCCATTATTTGGATTCCCAGCCATCTTCCAACCCTCTTAGAATTGTTTTTCAACCACGGCAATTACCCAGGAGCAGGTCTAGCCAAATGACTGCTTTGAGCATTTGTTTTGAAGAAACAACGGGTTTCTGTTCTGGTTTGGAGACCAGGACAGTGGGCTGGAACTACAGCAGCTCCCTGGTCCCTTCTCTAGCAACCTGTGTAGAAACACTGGCCACCCACCCACACACCACATTCCCATGTCAACTAAAAAGTAGAGCTGAAAGTTGACACAGTTCTTCAGCAACTGTATGCTCCTTGTCTTTTTATGAGTATCACAACATAATGATACTTTTCGCATAGTCTCCCTCATAATCCTAGACACAAAGTACTTTTGTTTTAAGCAGCGATTTTTTAAAAAAAGAATTTAAGTATATGGAACCAAAGGGAGACATTGTTAGGACATACAAGGTTTCATAGTTGCTGTATTATTTGAGGCAAATCATTAGTTTTTAAGAAATGAGGTAAGAATCTCAAAGATGAATCAGTATTGCTGTGAGTAGCAGAAAACTAGAATAGTTTGTTCAGACTCTAAACTGTGGGGAAGGTATCTGGAAAGATAAGTGAATAAATAAAAAATAAAAGTCCCTGCTATCAAAGGAAAAAGCACTGTCTTAGATTAAGAAGTTTATAGCAATGTCTCTCAAATTGTAGTAGGAATTTTACAGCACTGCTTAAAGTGTGGTTCCTGGCCTGCTAGGGTTGGATAAAGAAAATAAGATGTAGACACTTGTGCAGCAGTTTGGCAAAGTAATTTTTGTTCATTGACCTTAATAATAAAACATTGGGGATTTTATTTTATATGTAATTTTATTTTATATGCAATTTTTTTTGGTCTGGGTTTTTTTTTTATTATTTTAATTACAGTTAGTAGTCAATATTTTATTAGTTTTAGATGTATGGCTAATGGTTAGACATTTATATAATGATAAGTCTAGTACTGACCTGACACCATGCATAGTTATTATGACATTATTGATTATATGCCCTATGCTGTAAACTATACATCCCCATGACTATTTTGTAACCACTAATTCGCCCTTCTTAATCCTTTCACCTTTTTCACGCAGTCTCCCAACCCCATTCCCATTGGGCAGTCATCAGTATGTTCACTCTATGAGTTTGTTTCTGTTTTGTTCGTTCATTTGTTTTGTTCACATAGCAGCGAAATCATATGGTATTTGTCTTTCTCTGACTTATTTCACGTAGCATAATACTCTTTAGGTCCATCTATGTTGTAAATCGTAAGATTTCATCTGTTTTTATGGCCGAGTAGTATTCCATTGTATGTATGTGCCATCTCTTCTTTATCTGATCATCTATACATGGACACTTAGGTTGCATCCATGCCTTGGCTTTTGTAAATAATGCTGCAGTGAACATAGGGATGCATATATCTTTTCGAATTAGTGTTTTGGATTTTTTCAGATAAATGCCAAGAAGTGTGATTGCTGGGTTATATGGTAGTTCTATTTTTAATTTTTTAAGAACTTCCATACCGTTTTCTGTAATGGATGCACCAATTTGTAATCCTACCAACAGTACATGAGGGTTCCTTTTGCTCTACATCCTCGCCAACACTTGTTTCTTGATTTATTGATGATAGCCATTCTGACGGGTATGAAGTCATATCACATCGTGGTTTTGATTTGCATTTCTCTGATGACTAGTGATGTTGAGCACCTTTTCACATGTCTATTGGCCATCAGTATGTCCTCACTGAAGAAATGTCTATTCAGGTCTTCTTACCCATTTTTAAATCAGATTTTTTTTTTTGCTTGTTTGTTTTTGGTGTTAAGTTGGGTGAGTATTTTACAAATTTTAGATATTAAACCCTTTTTGTATGTATCATTGGCAAATCTCTCTTCCCGTTCTGTAGGCTGTCTTTCCATTTTATTGATGCTTTCCTTTGCTGCGTAAAACCTTTTTAGTTTGCTGTTGTCCCATTTATTTATTTATTTATTTATTGTTTTCTTGCCCGAGGAGACTCATTCAAAAAAAAAAATTATTACTAAGAGTGATGTCAGAAAGTACTGCCTATGTTTTCTTCTAGGAGTTCTGTGGTTTCAGGTCTTACATTTAAATGTTTAATCCATTTTGAATTTATTCTTGTATATGCTATAAGAAAGTGGTTTAGTTTAATTATTTTTCATGTTTCTGTCTAGTTTTCCCAACACCATTTATTGAGGAATCTGTCTTTACCCCATTTTATATTCTTGCCTCCTTTGTCATGGATTAATTGACGTACGTGCATGGGTTTATTTTCTGAGCTCTCTATTCAGTTACATTGACAAACGTATCTGTTTTTATGCCAGTACCATGCTGTTTTGATTCCTATAGCTTTGTAGTATAGTTCGATATCAGGTAGCATGATACCTCCAACTTTGTTCTTCTTTCTCAAGATTGCTTTGACTG
This sequence comes from Rousettus aegyptiacus, assembly GCF_014176215.1. NCBI lineage: Eukaryota > Metazoa > Chordata > Mammalia > Chiroptera > Pteropodidae > Rousettus > Rousettus aegyptiacus. Next base: position 92,467,187 of record NW_023416307.1, on the reverse strand, counting down.
TTTGAATTCTTTTGTGGTTCCATATAAATTTTAGGATTACTTGTTCTAGTTTTGTGAAAAATGTTATTGGTATTTTGATAGAGATTGCATTGAATCTATAGATTGCTTTAGGTAATGTGGACATTTTAACGATATTGATTCTTCCTGTCCTTGAGCACAATATACGCTTCTATTTATTTGTATCTTTCTTCAGTGTCTCAGTTTTCTGAGTACAGGTCCTTTACCTCCTTGGTTAAATTTATTTCTGGGTATTTTTTTTTTTTTAATGTAATTGTTAATGGGACTTTTTTTTCTTAATTTCTCTTTCTGATAGTTCATTACTAGTGTATAAAAATGGAACTGATTTCTGAATATTAATTTTGTGTCCTGCTACTTTACTGAATTAATTTATCAGTTCTAATAGTTTTTTTTGGTAGACTCTTTAGGGTTCTCGCTATATGGTATCATGTCATCTGCAAATAAAGACAGTTTTACTTCTTTCCAATATGGATGTCTTTTCCTTCTTTTTCTTGTCTGATTGCTATGGCTAGGATTTCCAATACTGTGTTGAATAGAAGAGGTGAAAGTAGACATCTTTGTTTTATTCTTGATCTTAAGGAAAACATTTTTAGCTTTTCATCATTGAGTGTGATGTTAGGTGTGGGTTTGTTATATGTGGCCTTTATGTTGTTGAGGTATGTTCCCTCTATTCCCACTTTGCTGAGAATTTTTATCATAAATAGATGCTGGATTTGTGAAATGCTTCTTTTGCATCTGTTAATATGATCATAGGATTTTTATTCTCCATTTTGTTTGGTGTATCACATTAATTGATTTGTGGATTTGGAACCAGCCTTGCAGCTGAGAGTAAATCCCACTTGATCATGGTATATGATCTTTTTAAATGTATTTTTGGATTTTGTTTGCAAATATTTTGCTGAGGATTTTTGCTTCTCTGTTCATCAGAGATATTGGTTTATAATTTTTTTTTTTTTTAAAATAATGTCTGTCTGGTTTTGGAGCCAGGGTAATGCTGGCCACATACAATCAGCTCTGGAGCCCTCCCTCCTCTTCACTTTTTTGTAATGGTTGAGAAAGTTAGGTATTAATTCTTCTTTAAATGTTTGGTAAAATTCTCCTGTGAAGTCATCTGGTCCAGGACTTTTGTTTGTTGATAATTTTGTTTTCTAATTATTGATTCGACTTTGTTTGTAGTTATTGGTATGTTGAAATTTTGCTTCTTCTTGATTCAGTGTTGGAAGATTGTATGTTTCTAGGAATTTATCCATTTTCTCCAGATTGTTCAATTTGTTGGTGTATGATTGTAGTATTTTTAAAAATAATTCTTTGTATTTCTGTGGTATTGGTTGTCACTTCTCTGTCATTTGTGATTTTACTTATTAGGGTCCTCTTATTTTTTTAATGAATCTGGTTAAACTTTTATCAATTTTTTTTTTTTCATGGAACTAGCTCCTAGTTACATTGGTCTTTTCTATTTTTTGGACTCTATTCATTTATTTCCAATGTGATCTTAATTTTTCCTTCTTTCTACTCCCTTTGGACTGTGTTTGTTCTTTTTCTAATTCCTTTAGATGTAAGGTTAGAATGTTTATTTGAAATTTTTCTTGTTTCTTAAGATAGGCCTATATTACTATACAGTTCCTACTTAGAACTGCTTTTGCTGTATTCCATAGAGTTTGGGTTGTTGTGTTGTTATTTTCATATGTCTCAAAGTATCTTTTGATTTCTTCCTTGGTCTCATTGTTAACCCATTCATTGTTTAGTGGCATGTTATTTAGCTTCCATACATTTGAGTGTTTTTCAGTTTTCTTCTTGTGATTGATTTTTAGTTTCATACCATTGTAATAGAAGAATATGCTCGATATGATTTCGATATTCTCAAATTTATTGAGACCTTTTTTGTAGTCTAACATGTGGTCTACCCCAGAAAATGTTCCATTGCAATTGAAAAGAATGTACATTCTGCTGTTTGGTTGAAATGTTCTAAAAATATCTATTAAGTCCATATGGATGGATCACTGGTATAGGCCAAGGTCAGCTGCTGCTTTTGCTCAACTTGCAGGCTCCTCATGGACACTGCAGAGTGATTTGTGCTTGGTCACCACTTGTGCTGCCACTTGTGCCAGTTTCATGGCTACATAGTTGAAGCTACATTCCAGGCAAAGACGGAAATTGTTTATGCCAGGCTTGGGGCCACTGGAAGGAATTATAATGCAGGTTGAGGTCATTCACCTCTTGTGCTGTGCTCGGGTCTGCTTAGCAAGAGTTACAAAACATCCAAGGGCTCAGTGTTGCTTATTTGAGGTTTGTGAATCTCTGAGAGATTTTGAGAAAATCCGCAGGATGAACTGAAGTAGGCTGTTTTGTGGAGGAGCTGCTGGAGGATGTCACGGTGGTTGAGCGAGCTGGGTGGAGTGGGGTCTCATGGAATCACAGTGCAGGGTGAACGATGCTAGCCAGGTTAATGAAGATCTCAGATTTGGCACCTGCCCGTGCCAGACCACGTTGAGGGGAGGAGAGTTCAACACAGGAACAGTGTAGCCAACCAGCACTTCTGTTCTGGAAGGAGCTACTCCTCCAGCTCTCATCCTGAAACCAATTTAGTCCTCCCTAGTATGTCCCTGGTGCCTTTTAAGCTGCTGTCCCTTCACTGGAGCTTAGGGCGACTGTTTGAGAATGAGTGTGTCTGTGCTTGGGCCCTTTAAGAGGATGTCTGAGCATCCTCTCTGTCTTACATGAATGGAATTGCCCCTCGTTTTCACAGTCAGGTGTTGTGGGGACTCCTCTTCCCTGCACTGGTGCTCTGGGCTCCGGAGCCTGACATGGGCTTTGGAGCCTGGTGTGAGGTTGGGGCCCCTTGTTCCTCCGAGGGTTCCTCCTGGTTTTTAACTGCCCTCATGGTTGTGGAACCAGATCTTTTCAGGTCTCTGTCTCTTGTACCAGTCTTGACATAGCTTCTTTTTTATATTTTTAGTTATAGGACTTCTGTTAAGCTAGTCTTCAGGTGTTTCTTGAGGGTGGTGGTTCTATAATTTAGTTGTATTTTTGGTGTGGTTGTGGGAAGAGGTGAGTACAGTGCTTACTTACTCTGCCATCTTGACCAGATGTCTATTTTAATTATGTTTTTAAAACTGTTTCACAATGAATTAGTAATTTAAAAAACAACAACTGGTCCTTATTTCAAATAGTTTGAGTCCTTTGAGAAAGTGGGTCTTGTTAACCTAGGTTGCTACTTAGCATCTGGTTTATTAAATCGTGGGTATTAAAAATTCTGGTTGTTGTCTTTTGTTTTTAAGCGACAAAACAAATTTTATTTTTAGATTTGATTATATCCTTGATTTAATGTTGGTGTGGTTTTCCTTTGGTAGAGAAGCAGATTTGATTTCACTGTTGTGACACATTTGGGAATGGCGAGCTGCCTGGGTTGGTAGAGTTGGGGGAAGTGACCCTGGAGTGCCACCGTCAAGTCTGAAGTTTTGTAGACTTGAAATGATCATCACATTGAGTTTTGGGGGTTAGGAAGTGTTTATTGCCATTGAGCCATTATAGTATGTGGTCATGAAAGTCGTGCATGGAAAGAACAGAAATATTTGATAGAAGGGGAATAGATTTTGGTAGATCTATATGTTTCCAATAAGTTCATTGTGTTCTTTTTTCATAACACCCTGTGTCACCCTCATGTTGCCCACATTGTCACTGGTTCTTTGGAGTTCCTTTTTCCCCCCTTTATTTTGGCCTTTTCTTACATGTTAGGGATTTCCCTTAAATGGTGATCTTTGGTTGATTATCTGTGTATATATTTTAAGTAATATGTCTTACTCCACTCAGCTGTACCTGGTATTTGCAAGTGAAGAACTTCTCTCGTTCAACTTCCACCTCCCAGAGGGTATACCTCTAACCTTCTACCTAGTTTTTTTTTTTGGGGGGGGGGGATGGAGGGAGGACAGTAATCTGGCTGGAGAGAGGAATTGGGGATGCTTATAAAGATAGAACCAACACTTTGTTCAGCCCCATCTAGCATCCCAGCCTCTGAAGGTACCTCTAATTTTCAGGTTCTACCCTAGAATCTCTGTCAGAGGTTGAGCAGAGATGTTGTATAATCTGAGCAGGGAGCAAGGTATTAGTTTTCTCCTATGCACTTGTCTATGTACCACTCACCCACTCACTGTTGATATTAAAAATGTTTGTTAAAATCTGGTTTGATCCTGTTTGCTTTCTCCTCATTGTCCTTGTGCATCAACTTTTTTAATGTTTTTATTTTAGTTGATTTTAATTGGGTCTTGAGAGGAACTGGAGATAAAATACCTATGTTCAAGCTATCATTTCAAACTGAAGCCTTGGGTCCTTTTTATCTGTTTGTTTTTTATTAAATTTATTGGCGTGACATTGGTTACTTGGTAGCTACTTTGGGTTCTTCCATCTTATAAAAGAACTAATGTTATACTTTTTAAAGAACAAGTCATGACGTTTGTGGGTTTTTTTTTTTAATTTTAATGCTATATTTTATCTAACCCTACATATCCAAATCATAATCTCAACATATAATCAAGAAAAAGTTACTTATGATATACTTTACTTTTTCTCCCCATACATTTACAGTGCATCTTAATTCATCATGCCTATATCTCCAAAAAAAAACCTACCGGAACTTTGATATAGAATTGTGGATGACAGTTCTTTTAGTACTTTAAAAATGTTGAGCTACTTACTTCTGGCCTTCATGGTTCTGATGAAAATCTACAGTCGTTCAGATCATTGTTTCGAAGACATGTACAGCATGCAATGTGTATATGCAATGTATCTGGCTGCTTTCAAATGATTTTCTTTGTTTTTCATTATTTTAATTATGAATCTGGATGGGTAAGGTTTTGGACTTATTTCGTTAGGAGTTTTCTAAGCTTCTGGAATATATAGATTTTAAATCTTCCACTGAATTAGGGAAGTTTTTAGCACTATTACTACTGTGAAGTAATTTTTTTCTGTACGCAACTCTTTTCTTCTTCTGGAACTCTGATGACATAAATAGTAGACCTTTTGCTCTTTCCCCCCTGAGGCTTTCTTCATTTATTTCTCTCTGTTGTTCATATTAGAAGATTTCTATTGATCTATACTTTTATTTTTCTAACTTATTTTTTCCAGCTTTATTGAAGTATGATTAACAAATAAAAGTTGTATATATTTAATATATACAATGCGATGTTTGGTATACATATAAATTGTGAAATGATTACTACGGTCAAGCTAATTAATATACCCATCACCTCACAAGATTGCTATTTGTGTGTGTGCATATTGGGAACACTTCAGAACCACTCTCTTAGCAAATTTCAAGTGTACAATACATTATTAACTATTATAATCACCATGCTGTACATTAGGTCTTCAAAACTTACTCATCTTATAACTGAAAGTTTGTTCCTTTTGACCAGCATCTCCATTTCTCTTATTCTCCTAATTATTGTATTTTCAGTTCTAAAAACTTCATTTTGTTTTTCTTCATATCTTCTGTTTCTTTGCCGAGACTTTCTGTTTTTCCATTTGTTTCAAAATAATTCACCCTTACTTCTTGATACACTGTTATAATAGCCACTTTAAAGCCTTTATCAGATACTTGTGTCACCTTGGAGTTGGTATCTACTGATTATCTTTTTCCACATGAATTGAGATTTTTCTGGTTCTTCATGTAATTTTTAATTTTAGATTATATCCTGGACACTTTGAATATTCTTGTATAAGACTCTGGGTCTTGCGTAAATCCTATGTTGGTATTTTTCTTTTAGCAGGCAATTAATGCAGTTGGGTTTAGGCTACACATTCTAATCAACCTTTGTGGACTTTGGTTTCAATGTTAGTTTTGTTTTCAAATTCTTGGCAGTACTATTTGGATATATCCTGTGTATGTGCCACCCAGTGGCCAGTGTAGGACCTGGGTAGTGGTCTATCCCTTAGATCTATTCTTTACATCTTTGCTATGCTATTTAGGATTGCATTTACACATGTTCAGCTCTGAGGTGAGCCTAGAAATTCATATATAACTTTCTGGAGTAGCTTTCACAAGCTCCTCCCTCTCTGAGATCTTCCTCATACTTTTTGAGTCTTGCCAAAATCTGGAGCTTTCATTATGCTATTCTATTGGGCACTTCTAATGCCCATATCTGGGGCTGGGTGGGCATCAAGAGCACACAGAGAGAAAAAAGCCATGGGAGTTTACCTTAAATTCTTAGATTCACAGTTCTCTGACTGGAGAGGAAGTTTTACCTCCTTCTATATTTTAGGTGCTTGTGCTTACTGCTGCAGTCACCACTATGGGATAGACTGGGTACAAAAATATGGAGGCAAGGGGTGGGGTAGAGAAAATGGGAAATTTCTCCCATTCCCTCTGAGTGTTAGCCAAAAGAAGAGAGCATCTCCTGGGGTTTCCACTTCATCCTGTTATCCACTTCTGGTTTTCAGGCTGCCTTGAGCCCAGGCCAGGTAACACCAGAAGAAAACTGGGAAACTTACCACCAGTTCAGGGGTACTTGAATTCTTATCTTCTAACCTATGGGCTGCCCCCATATACTTTTCTGAATCCACAAATAGCTGCTTCATGTATTCTTTCCAGGTTTTGTATCTGTATTAAGGGGGAGAGTTAGAGTGGAGTGTGCTTGTTCCACTGTGGTCTGAAACAGAACTTGGTGCTTTGTTAATTTTTGTATATTAAAAATCTGACTTTTTTCTTATTACAAAAATAACACATCTTCAGTGTAGAAAACTTGGAAAATAAAGAAAGCCAAAATCTTTTGTAAACTTATGAAGTAAAGAAAACTGATTAGTATATTGTCCTTTTTTATTTCATATGTGTGTTATTTTTTCATTTTAACAATAAAAATGAATTAAGTAATAAATAAAATCATGTTGTTAATGACTTTAACCAGCAATTTTAAGATCTAGATGCTATTAACTTGATCTAATGTTGTTTTTACTAAATCTTATATTTTTCCATAGATAGAGAGTCTTTATCCTCAGTTTGGCTGGGTTGAAATTGATCCTGATGTTCTCTGGCTTCAGTTTGTTGCTGTAATAAAAGAATCTGTCAAAGGTAATTGAATTTATAAAAATAAAAATAGTAAAGTATGTTTTGTTTGCAATAAGAGTTTTCCTCAGGCATCTATAGAATTTTGTGGGTTTCCTAAATATAATTATACATATAGCATTTCATTGAGGTCACAGTGTCAATCAATTTTGACCAAGAATGAGACAGTAAACAAAGACTTTATTTGGGGGTCTTTTAAGAATTACAATTTGGAAACATAGATTTGGTTAGAAACCCCAACTGTATTCTGAGCGTGAGAGAAAGGGACAGAGTTTGTGACAGGAAGAGGGAGCCTTACAAAGGTGTCATGCCAGTTGCTTTGAAAGAACTGTGATTGGGACTGGCAAGCAGACTTACACTATGCGATATGTGATGAGTTGCTTATGTCTATTACTAGGTAAAAATTTATTTTTTAATAATGTTCAGTGATACAGAGCCAGTTCCAGGAACTATATGTCAGGATGTCATCGTTTGGTTTAGCCCAGTTCAAAAGTTCAGTTTTATGCGGAGGGGGTGGGTTAGCTCAGCTTTCTAGAGGCTTTCTGGCTCCGTTTTAGATGGCTCTTGACAATAAAAATTCAGTTTTGCTCTTTTTCTTTCACAACAGTTTCTCAGTAATTTTCAGGGGACATGTACAGTTTACAGTGAACCAGTATGTCAAGGAAAGGTAACAGTGTCTCTGTCCTCTGCTTTAAGTATTTTTCAGTATAAAGGTTCAACTTTCTTGTTCATTCCAGGTTATAGCTAGTGCCTATTTGATTTCCTGTTAGGTACAAAATGTCAGAGGGTTATTAACAAAGTTAAAACACACAGTTCCTATGGACAGAAGTTACACCAGAGTAACCTTTATTATAAAATAAGTTTATGTTTTATTTTTTTTTCTTGATGCAAAGTGCTTTCCTGACTGCAGCCGTAGTCTGAAGTCATAGCTCTTTAAGAACGTTTTCACTGTAACCTTTAAGAATATTGTTAACGTAAATTCTAAACGGTCTTTTACTTGATTTTTCTGGCTGAATTACTTCTTCTCACCTTTTTGGTTTGAAATATTTAAAAGTCTAGAAAAATTTTTTCAGGAATAGTGCATAGGACACCTGTATACCTTTCTCTGAGATTCAGACATGTTGTGCAATGTTTGCTGTACCATTCTCTACAAACTTCTTTTGTCGATCTATTTGAGGATTAGTTATAATTTAATAAGCTGTTATGCCTAAATATTTCAGCATTATTTCCAAAGAAAATGACTATTCTTCTATTCACCACAATTCAATTATCACATAGAAAAATAACATTAATATGGTACAATTTTCTAATACTTAGTCTTTAATAGCCCCCATTATTTCAGTCATTAATAACTTTTTTTTTCAATCTAGAATCCAACCAAAGATGAGACCTTTCACTTAGCAATCAGTCAGTGTAGTCTCCTTTAATCTAGAGCATGTTCTTTGTGACATTGACAGTTTTCAAAATTAAAGACAGATTTGGTAGGCTGTCCTGCATTTTGGGGTTGTCTGATTATTTCCTCATGATTAGATTCAGGTTAAGTATTTTTGAAAAGAGAAGAGTGTAGGGGATGATTTGTTTTTCTCAGTGCTCAAATTAAAGTCGTCCTTAATTTGCCTAGCAAGGTAAAATGCTTTTATAAAGAACATCACAGAAAACACCTGAGTTGCTATATTTTAAGAAATTTGGAATTTTTTTTTTAAAAAACTACATTTTTATTTGCATCCTAGCTTCTGTTTGTATGGAAAATAAAGTCTGAGCTTCAATAATTATACTACTTTTCCTGGGGATTTTCCTTTATTACCATCTATCAGCTTCTATTATGGTTAGGCATTGCTTAAATTAAGATCTAATTTTTTAGTATTACCGGGAAGAAAATAACAATCTGATTGACTGTAAGCAGTGTTTATTCTAACAGTCAAAGCAAAAAGACCATTTTGTTATTATTAGAAAATAACCTTTTTTCCCTTTAAGTAAAAAAAATGCTACAAAATCATCTTAATAATGCTTTCTTTATTAGTTCCAATTGTGTTATTAAAATGCTAAACCCAGATGATTTTCATAAATATTATATTTAGTGATTCCTTTTCCATACTATGATAAAAACTTCACTTGCTTTTAAACATATGTTGTATCTGTCTTTAACTTTAGCTGCAGGAATAGAGATGAATCAAATTGTTGGCCTTGGCATTTCAACACAGAGAGCAACTTTCATTACATGGAACAAGTAAGTGCATTGTGTGGTAAGCACTCTATTGCTGGGTTCATACAACAGTGAATACGCTGCTATGAAACCTGTTTGGGGAGTTCTAAATTTGTGAATTAAGGACAATTTTTCTTGGTTAAGAGGGATGAAAGTAGGCCTACATTCTGGCTTATTAACATATATTCTGTGCATGTCATCTGGGCTTGATTTATATAAAATAATAACCATAAAAAAACTATTGCTGTTCCTAAAATTCTCCATTTCTTTCTTTTGATGTGAGTTAGTTTTTCAAATAAACTAGATTGAAGACCTAAAAAATTAGTTTATACTTAAAAGGATTCAGGGCAACCTAACAAATTTCAGAAACACAATATAATTATGGTATATATTTTCAGGCTACTCCAAATTTAACATTTAAGTACATATAGCATAAGAACTATATGTAGATTAATACAATTATATTATCCTAATAGCTACCTTATAGCGAATACCTATAATAGTACTTCAGATTCCATTATCCTTACAAGGAAGCCTGTTATTTCAGTATTATGTATATTTTTACAGAGAAAGAAACTGAGACTCAGAAAAATAAGTTGTTCAAGGTCACTCAGTTAATAAATAGAGCCAAAATTCCAAATTATCTTTTTGCTTTGAAGCATATGCTCTTTCCAATACTCCATTTGCCTTCAGTGTGTGTTTCTTACTTTAAAAACAGTAACAAAAACACTTTAAAGTGTCTATTACAAAGCACTGGACTCCAAAGGGCATCTTGAACTTGGAGTAGTGAGGAAGAATAGTGGTTAATGCAGGGGATAGGGATAAGTTTAAGAAATATAATGAAAGTGATTTCATAAGAACTTTGCCTTTAATTCAGTATTAGGAAAGAGGAAGAAGTTTAAATTTACTAGTTTTTCTGGCTTTATGTTTGGGAGGATAAGATAGAAATTATAGAGACTATAAGAGTTAGGTGGTGATGAAGGTTGATAGAAAGGAACAAGATAAAGTGTTTGGCTTGAGACAGGTGAATGTGGAGATAGCATCTTGAATGTGGTTAGAATATTGGTCTGGTTTAGACTGAGGCATTTTCTTCTGATAGAAGTTCTTTTTTTTCAGGGTGTAATGCATCTCAGATTGATCCTTGCATCTGTATTCCCCCAAAATCTCCCCCCCCCAAGTCCCCACCCAGTGCCTTGGGCATAGCAAGTCTTAAATAGGTAATACATTTTTCAGATGAAGGAATAAATGAATTAAAAATCATCTATGTAGATTAGAGTTTCTAAACAGTGATGCTGTTAACATTTTGGGCCAAGTAATTCTCTGTTGTTGGGAGCTGTCCTGGACATTGTAGGATGTTTAGCAGTATCCTGGCCTCTATCCACTAGGTACCAGTAGCGTCTCAATCCCCTAGTTTTGACAACCAAAAATGTCTCCAGACCTTGCTAAATGCCCCATGGTGCAGGGGGTAGAATCACTCCTAGTTGAGAACAGTTGACATAGGCAAAGTCTGGAGAAGTAGATGTGTTCTCTTGTAGGGATTATATGGCTAGAAAAGAAGAACACTGAGGATTTAGACAATGAGCCCCCCACCAAATTTAAAAATTGTCAGGGAGCAAAACCTGGCAAAACAAGACTGAGGTGAATCTGGGAAGTAGATGGTCTGGAAGTAGAGGCAGGAGAGTGTTCTTAGGGAAACAACTGATTGGAAGTATCATGATTGGTTAGATTTGGAGATTAGGTCATTGGCCATGAGATTGCTTTCATCAGAACCCAGATATCAGGTCATTCATGACATAAAGATCAAAGTATTAGGAAGCAATGTTTTGATATGACAGGAGAACCATCTCTCACTTTCAAAGGATATAGAAGAGTCAGATTCCAAGATAGTCCACTTCCCTTTCTAGTGTTCCTGTTGTAGAGGATAAGATTTCTTTTTAAAATAATTAATTGTGATTTTTTTTTTTTTTGGCTATCCTTTCTTGAAATGTTTTTATTCTTTCAGGAGTTTTGAAATTTTGCTCATAGGCACTGAAATACTGAATATTTTCAAAGAAAAAAAAAAGGGAAGCGCAGGAGGCTTTGTACTTCTTTTACTATAAAATAATGGAGCCTTTTCTTCTCCCTGGACCCTGGTAAGCTATTGTAGCCTATAAGGCTAGCAGATTTTTCATGCCAAACAGCTAAGATACATTATAGGAGTGGGAACCTTTCTGAGCCAGAAGGAAATACTCCTTGCTCATTTTTGAGAGAAAAATAGAGACACACTAGACCTTGTAGAACAATCTATTGTCTGTTCTAGTCCCAGCCACCACCTCCTTTTCCCAGCTCATTTTCTTCTTCTCCTGTGTCCATGGTGCATTTCTGTCGTCGTGGCCATGGGAATGTTATTTTCCTTATAGCTACTGTCAGAAAATCTACAACTTGGAAATTTCTTTTTGTTTTTCCTCCTTGCCCTGCACTGCCCGACCCTCTTCCCTGCCTCAGCATTCTGATGCCAGAAAACTTGTTTTTTTATTAACTTTTTTCAGTTCTTGAGTTTTCTTTATATTCTTCAGGTTAATTTTCCTTCACTATATTTAATGCAGTGTTTTTAGCCTATCTTCCAAAATAACTCTCAATGATATCTCCTCCATTTTGGTATTTTAAATTCCTTTTGTTCTCAAAAAAGATCATGACACATTTTGTTTCTTCAGTCTCTGTTTCTCTCAGGGAGGCTTCTGCCAACTAACCTCAGAACAGGGTGTGTGCCAATTAGTAACGTAAACTATGAGTCACACGAACCAGCATTCACTCAGTAACTGTTTGAGGACTTAGAGGGTGTTGGCTGCTGGACTGAATATAAAGATGAATAAGAATACCAGCCCTCAAGGAATTTACAGTCTTATAATACGAGTACATAAATTATTGTGTTCCCACAGCACCAAACATATATTTTTGTAGTACTTGATACTTGTATTAATAGTTCTTACCAATTACTTATGACACAAAACATTTTAAGAGCCATAGAATAATAGTATTTTAGAGAGGTTTAAGGCAATTCATTTACAGCATTGCCTTTCATGTTTTCCCGCTATTTCTCATTTTACTGTTGACAGAGATAAAATAAACCTAATGTACTGTATTGTGATTAATGATGCTACTTTCATCTCGTGATCCTGTCTTTTTTCTTCAGCTGTCCTAGCCTTAAATACATCATGCTTCATCTTGCCTTGGACAGTTTGACATATACATTTTGAGGAGAATGTTAACCCTCTTTGATTGTTCCTATTCATCCTTCAGAGCTCAGTTCCATTGTTACTTCTCAAAGAAGTCTTTCCCGACTCCCAGACTAGGCAGGGTCTCCCTGTTAAATATGCTCCTCGCACCCTGTCTTTATCCTTTATAGGACTTATTCTTGCTGTAAGTAAGCAGTTGAGTAATTGATTATTTGTTTGACTTCCCTGGTAGAAAATACATTAATAAGGGCAAAGATGACATGTCTCTCTGTTCACAGTTGTGTCCCCAGCTCCTGGCACAAATTGGTACATAAATATTTGTTGAATCAGTGGTTTAGAATCAGATTTAAATGTATAAGTAGCTGCTATTGTAGAATGGCTCCAAAGAATCATATATTAATAGATTTCACTTCTATCAAACACAGTTTGTTAGTCGCTGTTGGTTGAACAACATTTATTCATTTATCAAATACCTCTTGGTACTGAGCTATGTGGTGAGAACCTGAAAGTGAAAAGATTGTGCCCTCATGAGGCTCACAGTCCAGTGGTAAATATAGATGTATGTGTATATAGATAAGTTGGGGTGCAGCCTGATAGATGTCTGCCCTATAGAACTGTGTTGCACCTGGTAGTGAAGGAGCTAGAGGGGGAGACTGAAAAGCCTAGAAGGGGGAGTTAGGTAAGGCTTCATGGAGGCATTTGAGCCAAGTCTTGAAGGATGAATAGGAGTTTCCTAAGTGGGAAGAGTAGATCACTGGCAAAGGCAGGAGGTGCAAGAACATGGTATATATGAAGTATCAAATACACCTTGGAAATCAAGGGGTGAAATAGGGAAGGCACCATGCCTAAGTGTTTAATTCCTTCTTAACTCTGACCTCATCTCTGACCACACTCCTCCTGTCCTGTGCTCCAGCCTCACTGGCTTGCTCTCTGTTTCTTGAACACTCTCTGCTGGTTCCTACGTTTGGAAGGAGCAGCTTTATGCCTGTTGTTCCCTCTGCCTGAAGCTCTCTTACTTGAGATCTCATCATTCAGACCTCACCTCAAAGATCATTGTTTCTAAGAGACCTTCCCTGATCATTTTATTTACTCATCACTTAGCCATTTTATTTTCTTGATATCATTTATCATTATTTAAAAATTTTATTTCTTTGCATATTTATTTATTATATATTTGTTTATTTTTTTGTATATTTATTAACTAACTAAATAAATAAATATTCTTTCCTGCAGAAATAAGTTCTGTGAATGTTGGGATTTTTGTCTGCCCTGTTCACACTAAGCCCCTCACTCCTAGAACAGTACCTCACACACAGTAGGCACTCAAATCATTGAGTGATTGCGATGAACCTGGAGAGGAAGGCAGGGTCCCAGATCAGGAAAACCATTTGTTGTAGTAAGGAATTTACCTCTTAAAAGCAGTGGGAAACTGTCAAAAGCTGTTCAGCAGGAGAGAAATGTGATCAAATTTATATTTTAGAAAATTTTTGAAGAAGAGTCGGCAGTGGATTGAGGGAAGACTCAGAATAGGAAGTCTCTTCGAAGGCTATTGTTTTTTCAGGTCTCTGTTTTTATATCTGAAGACACTTCACTCTCAGTTACTCTATTCCTTTTCATAGTATAATTATTATATAAAATAATATATTTTTCTTTACTCATTTTTCCCACTCCATATTAGAACATAAGCTCCAGAGATGTTAAGAACCCCCACTCCCAAGTTTTTGACTGAAACAAGTGAAGGACACTGTGAACTTAGGTGCGGCACACTAGAGAAAGAAGAACAGCAGTTTTGGGATGGATGTGTTACACTGGAGATGACCTGGGACAATCTTAGGGGATATGAAGAAGACAGCTATTTGTGAAGGGATGGAATTTAAATGAGTGGTCCTAGAGATGAAGATTTGTGAGTGGTTCTGTGATGGCTACATTCATGAGTGTGGGTCAGATTTTTCAGAGAGAGCAGCTATTTAAAGAGAAACAGGGGACCAAGAATGCAATCCTTAGCAAAGATCAGAATTTAGCTGGCAGTCAAAGGAAGAAAAATCTGCAAAGGATGTACTTAATTTAGAGAGGTGGGAAGAGAAACAGTATAGTGATGTCATGAAAGCTTGAGAAAGTGACAGTTTTAAGACAGAGAAAGTGATTGTCTGGAGCCAGTATTGCAGAAAAGTCAACTCAGATTGACAAGGATCCTGGAAATCTGGGAACATTGGTGACAATAGTGAATGTAATTTTCATGAATGATTGGGAATCTAAATTGCATTTGAATTTTATTTGGTTGAGGTAGTGAGGGGCGATGAGGAAGCATTGAGGGGGCTTAGCTAGGTGGGGAGCATCCTGGGTCAAGAGAGATGTTTTTTGGTTCTGCTTCAAAGATCAGAGATCAAGTGTGTTTAGAAAGGGGATTGAAGGAATATTTGATAAAATGAAGTGATGAAAGAGACAGGAAGGCATGGATGTAGAGAGTACAGGTAGAGATACCAGCCTTAGACTTGGAGAGGGAAAGCATTTCCTTTGAACCAAAACAGAGCTGCATAATGGCTGCAGGTGTAGCTGGTGTAGGAGTGGGAGGTCGAGGAAAGTCTTTCCTTGTGTTATTTCTTTAGAGAAATAGAGAAATAGAATGCCAACAGTGGCCTAGGGCTTGAGAAATCTGGTGAAAATTCGGATGTGTCATTTGTGGGGAATAGAGAGGAAACTAATGAAGGACAAGTGAAAGAATTATCATTTTAAGTGACTTTGAGAGCATGGACAAGGTTGTATCCCATAGATATGGATTGGTACCAATTCACAAGGCTTTTCTCTAACCCCTCTCAATATTTCTGGCATTGACAGCGGAGAGAAAAGAAGGTTAGATTGGTCCCGTATTAGGTGTTGAAAGGTAAATAATTAACTTGAAGATCAAGGTGTAAAGAGTGACATCATGAAAAATAGTGGAGTAGAAAGCTTTAGGATTGGCTGGTTCTTCCACTAAAGCAACCATTGAGTTAGAAAGAGAAATTGCAATAAACTGTTTCAGAACTCTAGAATCTGGTTGGTCCTTATAACAACTAGGGGAATGCTGGATGAAGATAGAGGCTACTATTCTTAATTAAGAGAGGGTATATGCAAACCAGCCACCATCCTCCAACCCTTAGCCCTACTGCAGGTATAGGGAAAGCAGCCCACATTACTGGAAAAAGTGGCTGGTACCAGGACAGGAGTTGGGACCTTGTCCTACATAATTTTGGCTTATATGCTTTGGTAGATTTGGCAGTGCCCTGCAGGACAAGCATAGATATTTACCTAAGTTCTGGCCCTCTCAGCCCTCTCAGCTTCATTGGCTTCCTAGAGCATCTGTTGGAAGGTTTAATGGGCTACTACTGTTCCGTTTTTTTTTTTTTTTTTTTTTTTGGAGCCAGGCATTTAAGAAAATCTTTGTTCAAAGAGGCCCACACCAAGACATCATAATTAAACTGCTAGTTTAAAGACAGAAAAAAATCTTAAAAGCACTAAGAGAAAAGTAGTTAGTTAGTTACCTATAAGGGATCTCCCATAAGACTGTCAGCTGATGTCTCAGCAAAAATTTTGCAGGCCAGAAAGGATTAGCATGAAGTAGGCAAAGTAATGAAAGGCACAGACCTATAACAGACTACTCTACCCAGCAAAGCTATCGTTTATCCTCCAAGGACAGATAAAGAGCTTCCCAGACAAGAAGAAGGTAAAGGAGTTTATCACCACTGAACCAGTATTACAAGAAATCTTAAAGAGACTTCTTTAAGAAGAAGAAGAAGAAAAGATCATAAATGTGAATAATAAATTGGCAATATCTATATACCTATCAATGATTACTTTAAATATAAATGGACTAAATGCACCAACAAAAGATATAGGGTGGCTGAATGGATAAGAAAAAAGACACATACATATGTAGTCTATTAGAGACCCACTTCAGATCAAAAGTCACACACAGACCAAAAGTAAAGGAATGGAAAAAATATATTTATGCAAATGGAAACAGAAAGAAACTAGGGTGGCAATATGTATATTACTTTAAAACAAAGGCTATAACAGGACAAAGAAAGATGTATAATGATGAAGAGATCAATGCAACAAGAAGATATAACCCCTATAAATATTTACACAGCCAATGGAGAAGCACCGAAATATATAAAGCAAATATCCATGGACATAAAGAGAGAGATAAACAGTAATACAGTCATAGTAGGGGACTTTAACATCCTATTGACTTCAATTAGTAGATCTTCCAGGCAGAAAATCAACAAAGAAACAGCAGCCTTAAATAACATAGACCAGTTGAATTTAATTGATATTTTTAGAACGTTTTACCCCAAAGCAGCAGAATAGACATTCTTCTCAAGTGCACATCAAACATTTTCCAAGGTAGGCCATAGGTTAGGTCACAAAACAAGTGCCTTCTCCAGTCACAATGGTATGAAGCTAGAAGTCAACTACAAGAAGAAAACTGAAAAATACACAAACACATAGAGGCTAAATAACATGCTACTGAGCAATGAATGGGTTAACAATGATATCAAGGAAGAAATAAAGGGATACCATGAGACAAATAAAAATGAAAACACAATGACTCAAAATCTATGGGACAGAGCAAAAACAATTCTCAGAGGAAAATTCATAGTAATACAGGCCTACCTCGAGAAACAAGAAAAACCTCAAATAAACAATTTAACCTTACACTTAAAGGAACTATGAAAAGAACAGCAAAAAGCCCAAAGTGAATCAAGAAAAAAGAGAAATTATGAACAGACCGAAAACTAATAAGAATTGAATCAGTGAAAAAAAAAAAAAAAAAAAAAAAAAAAAAAAAAAAACCACCAACAAACAAAAATCCTGGACCAGATGGCTTCACAGGTGAATTTTACCAAACATTCAGAGAAGAATTAGTACCAATCTTTCTCAACCCATTACAAAAAGTTGAAGAGGAGGAAAGGCTCCTGAGCTCATTTTATGAGGCCATAATTTCCTGACTCTAAAACCAGACAAAGACATTACAAAAAAAGACGATTGTAGACCAGTATTCCAGGTAAACATTGATGCAAAAATCCGCAACAAAGTATTAGCAAACTGGATTCAGAAATACATTACAAGATCATATACCATATTCGAGTGGGATTTATTCCTAAAATGTAAGATTGGTTCAATATCCACAAATCAATTAATGTGATATGCCATGTGAACAAAATGGAAGATAAAATTCATATGATCAGTTCAATAGATGCAGAAAAAATATTTCACAAATCTAACATCCATTTTTGATAAAATTCTCAGCAAAGTGGGAAGAGAGGGAATATATCTCAATATAATAAAGTCCATGTATGACAGACCCACACCTAACATCATACTCAGTGGTGAAAAGCTACAAGTGTTTTCTCAAGATCAGGAACAAGACAAGATGTCCCCTTTGCCACTTCTATTCAAAATATTATTGGAAATCTTTGCCACAGCAATCAGACCAGAAAAAGAAGTAAAAGGCATTCAAATTGGAAAGAAGTAAAACTCATTATTTGTAGATGTCATGATACTATATGTACAGAACCCTAAAGCATCCACCAAAAACATTAGACCTGAGATTTAATTCAGTAAAGTAGTAGGATACAAAATTACTATTTGCAAATTGATTGCATTTTAATATACTAATAATGAATTATCAAAGAAAAATTAAGAAAACAATCCCATTTACAATTGCATAAAAAAACTACCTAGGAATAAATTTAGCTAAGGAGGTAAAAGACCTGTACTTGGAAAATTATGATATTGAAGAAATTGAAGAAGATACAAATGAATGGAAGCATATATCTTGCTAATGGATAGGAAGAATCAACATCATTAAAATAGCCATACTACCCAAAGCAATCTACAATGTCATTACAATCTCTATTAAAACACCAATGGCATGTTTTACAGAACTCACATGAATAAACATAACATTTATATGGAACCACAAAAGACTCTGAACATCTAAAGCAATACTGAGAATGAAGAACAAAGTTGGAGGAATCACACTACCTTATTTCAAACTCTACTACAAAACTGTAGGAATTAAAACAGCATAAACTTAGATACATAGATCAGTGGAACAGAATAGAGAGCCCAGAAAATAAACCCACACATGTGTGGTCAATTAATCTATGACAAACAAGGCAAGAATATATACTGGGGTAAAGACAGCCTCTTCAGTATATGGTGTTGGAAAATGGACAGATACATCAAAATAATGAAGCTAGACCATTTCTTACACCATAAGTAACAATAAACTGAAATAGATTAAAGATTTAAATGTAAGACCTCAAACCATAAAACTCCTAGAAGAAAATGCAGACTGTAAACTCTGACATTGCTTATAGTAATATATATTTTTTTGAACATGACTCCTCGGACCAAGGGAAACAAAAGAGAAAAATTAACAAATGGGACCACATTAAACTAAAAAGTTTGCACAGCAAAGGAAATCATCAACAAAATGGAAAGACAGTCTACTGAATAGGAGAAGATATTCACCAATGACACATCTGATAAAGGCTTAATATCTAAAATTTATAAAGAATGCATATAATTTAACACCAAAAAAAAAAACAATCTGATTAAAAAATGGTCAGAGAACCTGAATCGATATTTCTTAAATGAGGACGTACTAATGACCAATAGACAACATTTGAAAAGATGCTCAATATCACTAATCATCAGAGAAACACAAATTAAAACCACAATGAGATATCACCTCACACCTGTCAGAATGGCTGTCGTCAATACATCAACAAACAAATGTTGGTGAGGATGTGGAATAAAGGGTACCCATGTTCACTGTGCAAATTGGTGCAGCCACTATTGTAAACAGTATGCAGTTTCCTCAAATTAAAAATAGAACTACCTTAAGACTCAGCAATTTCACTTCTGAGTATTTATCTGAAGAAATCCAAAACACTAATTCAAAAAGATATGTGTACCTTATGTTCATTGAAGCATTATTTACAATATATGGAAGCAACCTTAGTGTCCATCAAATAGATGATTAGATAAAAAATAAGTGGTATGCATATAATGGAACATTTCTCCACTGTAAGAATAAAATATTACCCTTTGTGATAACATAGACTGACGTATAGGATATTGTGCTAAGTGAAATAAGTCAGTCAAAAACAAATACTATATGATTTCACTTAAATGTGGAATCTAAAAATCAAAACAGAAACAGACTTATAGAATCAGAGAACAAATTGATGGTTGCCAGATGTGAGGGAGATTGGAGGCCTGGTTGTGGAGAAATTAAGTACAAATTGACAGCTGCAAAATAGTCACAGAGATGTGAAGTACAACATAGAGAATATAATCAATAATATGATAAATATGTATGGTACCAGGTTAGTACAGAGTGATCAGGGGGAATCACTTCTTAAGTTATATAAATGTCTAATCACTGTGCTGTATACCTGAAACTAATATATTATTGAATGTCAACTGAAAATGAAAAATAACCTTCCCCTTTACACAAAGAAAATCTTGGTCAGTTCACAGAGATAATAGAAGTTTCAGAAACTTCAGTGAGTATACAACAAGGAACATACACTATGCAAAAATAGTTTGGAGAAATCACTAATGGACAGCTCCAGCTCTCAACACTGAGAAATCAGCAATCTTTGAGGAGTGGGAAAATCAGATTTCTAGAATTAGCACATTAATTTTCAAAGGAACAAAAGTTTAAACATCTCACTGGCTAACTCATGAAATGTTTGATAAATTCACCTATTAAAAACTAAAATTATACATGAAGGTATGAAATTACACATTATAAATATTATATTTAAAATTGTACCATTCAGGATTCATGACCTTTCCTTATAACCACTCTCAACTCCTTTAATTACTGTGTCTTTCCTGTAAACAGCACCTCTCAGTATTCACCCTCACAAGTTATTAAAGCAAGGAGCAATTTTATATATATTAAACTAACAAAAAGGAAAATCAGTGTGTGTGAGATTATGGCAAAAGTGTTTCACTCATGCATTGCTGTCATAGTCTATAATATATTCATGTTTGTTTTTATATAAAGTTAATATCTCCAAATATTTATCAGGTAAAACTGGTGCTCCAGACATGCCCCCATGCATCATCTGGTATGGACACTCGAGCTGAGAAGGCATTTAACTGTGTGGCATTAGAAGTATTTAAATAATAAATATGCAATATTTATGACAACATCAAATATTGCAGGTTTCATCACAGTTGAGGAGCTGGAAAATTATCCTTTGACTCAATAATCTCAAATGTAGGAAAGGTGCGGTTTGGGGGAATTAGAACAGTAAAAACAACAGCAGTACCTCAAAACATGTCTTTTGTAAATAGGGTCATTGCACATGTAATTAGTTAAAATAACTCATAATTCAATAGGGTGAGTTCTAATCCAGAGTGACTGGAGGCAAGGAAGGGTTCCTTTATAGGTTTCATAGGGAGTGTGGTCCTGTCAACACCTTGTTTGTGGGCTTCTAGCCTCCAGAACTCTGTGAGACAAATTTCTATTGTTTTAAACCACTCAGTTTGTGGTACTTTGTTACAGCAGCCCAAGGGAACTAATACAATGGTCAATTCATTTTTGATAAGGATGCCAAGACCAGGAATTGAGGAAAGAATAGTCTTTTCAACAAAATGATGCTTAGAAAACTGGATATCTAAATGAAGTTGAACCCTTACCTTTCACCATATACAAAAATTACTTTGAATAGTGGATCAAAGACTAAATTTAAAATATAAAACTATTAAACTTTTAGAAGGAAATATAGAGGACAATTTACGTGAGCATGGATTTAGCAATGATTTCTTAAATGGCATCAAAAGCATGGCATGAAAAAGAAAAATTAGATAATTTGGACTTCATCAAAATTAAAAACTTTCGTGCATTAAAGAATACTATGAAGATACTTTTATTTATTAATAATGACTAATTTTTCTTTAATTTTAATTATTAGAACTATTCAAAGTGGAAAATTTGCCCCAAAGTTTAGTCCTCAACCTTAGATGAAATTGCAAACCAAACATTCCAAGACACACACCTTCCATAATAACAAGCAATAAAGTTATGTTGGAATAATTCTGACATAATGTGCAATTTCCATTTTAAAAATGTGTCTGAGAAAATTTACACTCATTGATATTCAGATCTGCAGTTAGATTTCTGAAACCTGATTCTGGCATGTAATATGGAAGCTATGTATCTTGGTACGTTTGGTTTGTAATTTCATCTAAGGTTGAGGACTAAAATAATAGGATTTGTTTTGTACTTACGATAATGACGAATGTATAACTAAGGGAAAAAGAAATAACATTGTTCATGTTATACGTGAATGATGTGATTCCCATTAATAAAGGTGAAAAACAAAAAACAAAAATGAAAAGAAAACTCACAAAACAGGAGAAAATATTTGCAAATCATATATTCACCATATATAAAAATCCCTACAACTCTATAAAAAAGTCCAAATAGCCCAATTCATAAATAGGCAAAGGACTTGAACAATATACAGTCTATAAACATGAAAAATGCTCAATATGATTAGTCTTTGGGGAAATGCAAATCAAAACCACAATGAGGTATCACTTCATATCCACTAGGATGGCTATAACTTTAAAAAATGGAAAATAAATGTCATTGAGGATGTGGAAAAATTGGAACTCCCGTATATTGGTTGTGTAAACATAAAAAGGTACAGCTGCTGTGGAAAACTAAACATAGAATTATGCTATAACTCAGCAATTCTAATCCTAAGTATATACCCAAAGGAATTGAAAACAGATACTTGTACAGCCATTTTTCACAATAGCGAAAATGTGGAAACAACCACAGTGTTTGAAAATAATGGTGTTGGTTCTACAACATTGCAAAATGTACTTACTGCCATTGAATTGTGTACTTGAAAGTGGTTAAAGTGGAACTTTTCATATTATGTATATTTTATCACAATTATGGAAAAAGACAGAGAAGTAGAGAAAGTATAAAGGCAAGTTCTTAATAAAAATGATTGGCCATGGGATCCTGGAAAGTAAGTAAGCCTAGAAAGGACTGGTAGGAAGAAAAGAGAGTATTTGAGATATCAAAGGTTACAGTGTGTCAGAGGGAAGATATTTAGAGAGTAAGCTTGAGAGAACTGAAATATAGTCATGTGCCAGATAATGATGTTTTAGTCAACATCAGACTGTATGTACAGTGGTGGTCCCATAAAATTATAATGGAGCTGAAAAATTCCTATTGCCTAGTGATGCTGTAGCCATCATAACATCTTAGCACAATGCATTACTCATGTGTTTGTGGTGATGCTTGCTGCTGTAAACAAACCTGTGTTGTCAGTCAGATAAAAGTACAGTACATACAAGTATGTACAGTAGATAATACTTGGTAATAAATGATGATGTAACTGATTTCTGCACTTACTATACTATACGTTTATTATTTTTTAAAGCATACATTTTGCACTTGTAAAAAAAGTTTGCTGTAAAACAGTATGCCATATTAACCTGCAATAGCCTCATATATCTGTTTAGTATGTCTCTTGACTGCATCATTTTTTCCCTCTCTTGCTTGATTAAATCTCATGTTGTTTTGCAACATAACATGCTGTACAGGCTTGTAGTCTAGGAGCAATAGGCTATACCATGTAGCCTAGATGTGTAATAAGCTAGACCATCTAGATTTGTGTAAGTGCACTCTTTGATTTTTCCACAATGATGAAATCGCCTAATGACACATTTCTCAGAATGCATTCCCGTTGCTAAGTGGCCCATGACTGTAAAAGCTAGATGTGTTGACTGATATATTGGAATCTTAGAATTTCAGTGGCAGAATGTTCCCAGTTAATAAAGTTGAGGATGTGACCATAGGTGCGGACTGCTTAATAAGAGTGGGAAGTGATAGTCTCAGGAACGGACCTTGTCGAAGTGGGGAACATGGAGAGGGTGTAGAAAGCAAGCTTGAGTTGAATGTTGAAGATTAGTAGATACCAGTGGTTGATTCACAGGAGCTTCATAGGAAAAATGATTGATTTTTACTATATTTCGTAGTTCTGTACTTTTATTATAGTATTGGCCCAGAGTTTGTTGAATTTCTTTTTATTGAACCATTTTTGGTAAGCGTGATGTGTTGCCAATGGCTAACTAAGCCTGTCCTAAAGTTGAGAGTTGTAGAAATAGGCTCGGGCAATTTTTCAGCTCTTCTGTACATACAGAGGCTTTATATGATTGTGTGTATCAAGATAAGTACAATGAAGGGAAAAGCATTAGCTTCTTTATCTTGCTTTAAAAAGTACATAAACGTGTCATTAAGGCTTATCATTAGTTTTAATTTTGGGGGAAGGCTTATACATTGTAGTGCTTCAAAAAGAATATCCTTTTGGATAGAGTCTGATCTAAAATTTTATACCCTATGTCACCTGATAATTGTAGTGTGTTCGATTTATAAAATTAAAGAGAAGGAAGTCATTTGGAAAGCCCCATCTAATTAAATTATACGTTAAAATTATAGTTTTGCCTCTAATTTTGTTTTCTGTCATAGCAGATCTTCATATAATATAGTCTTCGACTTATATTGAGTTTCAAAATGTTTCCATCTTTCTTAGGAAAACGGGAAATCATTTTCACAACTTCATTAGTTGGCAAGACCTAAGAGCTATTGAACTTGTAAAATCTTGGAATAGTTCGTTTATAATGAAGGTAATCTTTTTCTTTTCTGCAATTTAGATATTCCTGTTTTTCCTGTAAATGTCCCTTAACTGTACACTTAATTGTATAATCACCTACCTATGCTGTTTTTGAACATTAAGAAACAAATACACATATGAATGCTCTACACATCAGTGAAATTTAATAATTATTACCCCAAAGCATATATGGTAGACTGAAGTATTTAACAATTACACTTCAGAAAGTCCTGAGGAGGTTTGGGGTGGATTAGAGCTTTACATGTTAGTAAGAATTCATGTTTCCATTCCTAGAGAAATGGAAAAAATATAAACTATGCCCAGAAAAGATACACCTTGCTTTGAAAACTTGTGAGGCTGAATACTGAGAGGTGCTGTTTACAGGAAAGACACAGTAATTAAGGGAGATGAGAGTGATTGTAAGGAAAGGTCATGAATCCTGAATGGTACAATTTTAAATATAATATTTATAATGTGTAATTTCATACCTTCATGTATAATTTTAGTTTTTAATAGGTGAATTTATCAAACATTTCATGAGTTAGCCAGTGAGATGTTTAAACTTTTGTTCCTTTGAAAATAAACTACCATGAAAATATTCACTTCTGTAGCAGAAGCCCCAAATCTCAAATCATGATGCCACAACCACAGTCAAGAAAATGAACAGTTTCATCATTACAGGATCCATCATGTTTCTCTTACATAACCACACCCACTTCTCTCCTGTGCACTTCTCCACGCTCTCTCATTCCTAGTTCCTTTCAACAATCTGTCCTCCATTCAAAATTTTTCTCATTTAAAAGATGTTATGTATATAGAATCATGCAGTATAAAACCTTTTGGGATTTGCATTCCTAGTGTAATTCCCTGGAGAATCCAAGTTGTTATGTGTATCATCCTAGTATAATTCCCTGGAGAATCCAAGTTGTTATGTGTATCAGTTGCAGTTTCTTTTACTGAAGTGTTGTATTCAAGGGTATGGATATACTATACTACCTGATGGAGGATATCTGTACTAACCCTAGTTTTTGGCTATTGGAAATAAATCTGTTATAAATATTTGTGTACACAATTTTATGTGAATATAAATTTTTATTTCTCTATGATACATGCCCCCAAGAATGCAAATGTCGGGTGATATGATAATTACATGGCTTATAAACTGTTTTTTAGAATGGCTGTACCATATATATTTTCACCAGCAATGTATGAGTTAGTTATAAGACATACATTTTTCTTATTTTAACATCTTTGAAATCAGGATGCATTTTGAACCATTAATTATACCTTAACATTATGTCATAATTTAACTGGCAGGACTTTTTTCTTTTTTGGTGGTACATTAAGTAGCAATTCCTTTTACAATCAGTGTCTTCTTAAATGATCTCATTTGTTGATTTGATCACTTATTTGTCTGTCTCTTCCCACTAGATTATAAATTTAAGGAAGGCAAGGATTCTGCCTGTGGTTTTTACTCTTTTTTTCAAGGCCTAGTACAGTCCTTGGTACATAGAAGGAACCCAATAAATATTTGTTGAATATGTGAACCAAAGTGTTAATTGTTCATATGTTGACTAAAAGTGCCCATATTAGAACTATTAAAACTTTTTGTATAACCAACTTGCCACCACCTGAGGTATGTACATTTTAACAGAAGATCCCCGAAGGATCCTGAATCTAACTTTTATAGAGAAAAGTATAGTGTGCTTAGGGAAAAAGAACCCATTTCAGTTTGAGGTATTAACATATAACAATTCGGAAGGAGGGTTATGGGTGGCCACTTTAAATACTTTTAAAAAGTATTATATTTTAATAAATAATGTAAAATATAAAGAAATACGGGAAGTTTGAGCACTGAACAGGTGAAATGAAGTTCAAAGGGTACAAACTTTCAGTTATAAGATGGATAAGGTCTGAGGATCTAACATTTAACATGATGACTGTCGTTGATAACACTGTATTGCATAACTGAAATTGCTAAGAGTAGAACTTTAAATGTTCGCACGCCAAAAAGTTTTAAAAATTAGAATGAGGCTCATTGTTCAAAAGAAAAGGATAAGAATGAAATGTAAAGAGAACTAAGTCTACGCATTTTCTTAATTAATGTGTTAGGTAAAAGTGAAAGAAAAGTAAATGTTACTATTTTTAATAAACTAAAAAAATCTTTAAATTTATTTTTGGAAGAGGGTTGGGGAACAACAGAACAATCCAAGAGGTGGGTAAATTCTCTATAAGTGAATGTTTTATAAAACATCAGTTTCAGAAGTTGAATTGTCCACCTAAGTCCTTGTAGTAGGTAGCAGGAAAAGACTTGCTTGTTTGTTTTCTGGTGTGTGTGTGTGTGTGTGTGTGTGTGTGTGTGTGTGTGTGTGTGTGTGTGTGTGTGTGTGTGTGTGTGTTAGCATGTCTTACAAACTTTAAAACTCAAAGCTGAGTTTCTGTGTAAGTCTTTTTAATTAAAGATTTTGCTTATTAAGAAGTAAATTTGAAGTTTATGTTTTATGTTTCTTCTTTGATCATTAGGTAAGTATAGACAATATTGAAATCATATATTCCAAATTTTAAGTACATAATGTGTAGGGAAGATTCCTTCTGTGTTAATACTAACTTGATTAAAACATATATTTGTAATAGAAAGCTAGCCTTCTCCCTTGACTCTTTGCCTTCACTTCTATAGTTAAAAATAAATAAAGAGGTAGAAAATAGTTATTTTAAAAAGACTTTTCTTTTATAAGTACTTAAGCCTACTTGATTTTCTTAAGTCCTGAGAACACTCAATAAGTAGTAAAATAACTTGTTTGTGATTGGGTTTATTTGCATGTATATGGAATTGATATTGAAAAGTCAAACACCGTTAAATGTGTTTTCCTGAAATATTTTTTTAAACAGCTAATACACAGTTCCTGCCGAATGCTTCACTTTTTCACTAGAAGTAAACGATTTTTAGCTGCCAGTTTGTTCACTTTCACAACCCAGCATGTTTCCTTGAGATTGACCTGGGTTTTACAGAATCTGGTTGAGGTAAGAAGTATGTGTGTGTGTGTGTGTTTGTGTGTGTGTGTGGTGTGCGCACGTGCATGTGTATGCTTGCGTTTTTGCGTGCACACGCATGTAGAAACTATGGGTAAGATTCGAGGAATAAGGATAGTAATTTGACTTTTTGAAGGTATTGGGATAGAAGACAGTGACTCTTTACTCAGTTCATTTTTTTAATCCTTAATTGTGAGTCATAGCACATATAGAAAAGTGAATAAAACAAAAATGTCCCACTCAATGTTACACAGACATCTGTGTAACATTACTTGAATGAAGAACAAGATACTGTGATACTGTATGTCACATTTTCTTTCTACTTTGACAATTTATATATTTATTCCTCAACACTGTAGTTTTGCTGGAATATTTTTGAACTTTGTATAAATGGAATCATACAGTGTTTATTCTTTGGTATTTAACTCATCTTAATATTATATATATGAAATATATGTATGTTATGTGTAAATTAATTTCCTTATATTTTCATTACTATTTAAATGTTCAATGTATGATTTTACCATAGTTTATCCATTTATCCATGTACATTTGAATTACTTCTAGTTTGGGACAATACATTCTTCTTACATGCGCATGGAACATTCTTTGAGATAAACCATATGCTACACCATAATACCAGCCTTGATGAATGTAGAAAGACTGAATCATACAAAGTATTTCTCTGTTCACAATAGAATGAAATTAGAAGTAACAGAAAGAAATTTGGAGAGTTCAAAAACATATGGAAATCAAACAATGTAATTTTAAATTGCCAATGTGTAAAAGAAGAAATCTCAAGGTAGAAAATACCTTGAGATGAATAAAAATGAAAACTAAACGTACCAAAATATGATGCAGCTAACAGTGTTTAGGGAAATTTATGAAAAGATTATATTACATAAGGAGACCATATTTAAAAAAGAATCTAGAATCTAGAAAAAGAATCTAGACACTAGAAAAAAGAGGAGCAAGCTAAACCCAAAGCAAGCAGTAAAGTATAAATTAGAGTGAAAATTAATGAAATAGAGAATAGAAAAACAGTTGAAAAAATCAACAAAATCAGAAGTTGGTATAAAAAGATTAGTTTAACTGACAAAGAAAAAAAGAGATAACCCAAATAACTAAAATTATTAATGAGAGCGAGAACATTAATTTCAGCCTCACAGAAATAAAAAGCATAATTATGCAATAATATGAACAAGTGTATACCAACAAATTAGATAACTTAGATAAAATGGAAAGTTTCCTAGAATAAATCTTTTGTCTATTAAAAATTAGTAGATTTTAATTTTTAGAGCACTTTTAGGTTTACAGAAACATTGAGCAGAAAGTACATAGAGGTCCCATCTACCAGCAATTTCTCTTGCATTAATGTGGTACATTTGTTCCAGCTGATGAACCAAGATTGACACATTATTGTTAAGTGTTATTAATGTAAGGTATCTACCATTGCAATATCATACACAAAGTTTCACTGCCCTAAAATTTCTCTGTGTTTTACTTATTCATCTCTATCTCCTCACTTCTGAACCTCTGGTAACAACTGATGTGTTTCTGTTTCTATACTTTTGCCTTTTCCAGAATGTCATATTGTTGGAATCATATAGTATATACCCTTTTAAGATTGGTTTCTTTCACTTGGCAATATGCATTAAAGATTTCTCAGTGTCTTTTTGTGGCTTAATAGCTCATTCCTTCTTATCACCGATTAATATTTCATTGTCTGAATGTGTCACAGTTTGTTTATCAGGTCACCTATTGAAGGATATATTTTGCTCCCCACTTTTGGCAATTATGGATAAAGCTGCTGTAAACATTTGTGTGCAGGTTTTGTTTATATGAACATAAATTTTCAACTCATTTGGGCAAATAACTAGGTATACAATTGCTGGATCATATGGTAAGATTATTTTTAGGTTTGTAAGAAATTGCTAGACTATCTTCCAAAGTAGCTGTACCATTTTGCATTCCTACTGACAATGAATGAGAGTTCCTGTTGCTCCACCTCCTCGCTAACATGTGATGTCAGTGTTTTGGATTTTAGTCATTCTGAAGTAGTATCTCACTGGTTTAATTTGTAATTAATTCCCTAATAACATATGATGTAGAAATATGACTTTACTTTTACGTCTTTTCTTTGCATTGAAAAAGACCTCCATATTGACTAGAAGGGATGACAAAAAACATCCTTTTCTCATTCCTTATCTTGGAACAAAAGCTTTTAACATTTCACAAGTTAGTATGAATTTATAGGTTTTCTTCAGATAGTCTTTATCAAATTAAGGAAATTGTCTACTTTTCCTAGTTTTCTAAGACTTTTTATTATGAGTGAGTGCTGAATTTATCAAATACATTTTCTGCACCTCTTGTCTAGGTGTGGCACTATGTGGGGTTTGTAGGGCATCTTGAATTCATTGCTTGATATCTTTTGTTGATTTTGAAAATTTCTCATTTTCTTCAAATGTGATTTCTCTTCCATTCTCCTTATCATCTTTTCTTCTGAAAATCTAATTACATGTTTATTAGACCTTCTCACTAAATATCTTTTTTCTTTCACTATATTTTATATATGTTCCATTCTTTTGTCTCTATGTATTTATTCTGGGTTTTTTCTTCTAACCTATCTTCCAACTCTATTATTTTGTCTTCAGTTGTTTCTAATGTGTTGTCAAAACTCATCTATTAACTTTAATTTTTTAGTTTCTAGAATATTTTTTCATATAATTTTCATGGTATTTTAAGCCAGGACTATTAATTCCAGTATCTGTAGCCTTCATGGACTGTCTGTTTCTCTTTTTGTTTTCATGTTCTCTTATTTCCCCATATGCCTGGTTACTTAATTGGTTTTTAACTTTTTAAAACCAATATATTGAGGTGTGATTAATATACAAAAAGCTGTGTATGTCTAATGTATACAACTTGACAAGTTTGGTGCACCTGGTATGTATGTATGTATGTATTTATGTATGTATGTATGTATATCTGAGCTAGACATTGTAGTTGCAAAATCATGTGTAGAAATTGTCAGTGCTTTAAAATGCTGTCTTGCTCTGGATAGGATTTGTGTTTGTTTCTTCTCTTCTTCTAGGCTCCAGAATTAATCTTGATCCACTTTAACAATTGAGATGATTCAAAACTGAGTTGTAGTTCCCGTGAGAGCCTGTTCTTCTCGTTTACCCTTACTCCTAAAATAGAGCCACTTGGAGTCTTAACCCAATGCAAAGAGGATTGAACTTGGTCCTTCTACTTTAGGAAGCCCTGTTAGCTACCCTGTGTCCTCCTAGCTTTACAAGGGCCTACTGTTTATCAGAGGGCCTGGCTCTCAAATATTTTTGAATGAACAAATAGTACAAAAAGTACCAGCCAGGCATTGCACTACTCACTGAAGTACAAGATTAATTAATCTTTGTCTAATCTGGAACAAATTTTAGAGTCACAGTTTCTAAATTTAAGAAGAGTTTGAAAATAATAATATAACTTTAAGCACTCCATATTTAAGTGGTACAACACTTGAATGGAATCTTTAAAATACTTCTTATAAATAATGTACAAATAACCTCTTTTTTTGGAACTCATGCCATTCATTTTCATTTTATTGATTCTACTGTTAAAATATAATGCATCCTTAGATGTCTTCATTTGTTAATCTTTTTTTTTTTTTTTTTTACCTCAGTTATGTATTTACCAAGCATTTTTTAACATCTGCTATATACCAGGAACCCCCTTAGGTGTGGGTGTTATAAATATGAATGTCTTTCGGGATCTTAGGGCTTAGTAGGGAAGTAATGATGCTATGAAATAATGGCTATAACAAAGATACCCATAGGATGCTGGTTTGGACAAAGCCAGGAAATGTTAGGCTTGAAGAACAGATAAGAGGTCATAAAGTATGATTTGGAGAATTACTTTCCAGTATGTTAATAATATCCTAACAAGCATTTCAGTATATTAGCTAGTTTAAAGCGATTTTGATCTTTTATTTCCTTTGGCATGCTTTACACTAAGGATTGGTAAATTTTTTTCTATAAATGCCAGGTTTTTAGGCTTCAAAAGCCATAAGATTTCTATCACAACTATTCCATTAGCATGAAAGCAGCCATAGATAATACATAAACAAATGAGCATGGCTGTGTTCCACTAAAATTTTATTTATAGACACTGAAATCTGAATTGCATATACTTTTCATGTGTCACAAAATATTCCTGTTCTTGTTCTTTTTAAGGCATAAAACATTTTAAAACTATTCTTAACTTTCTGTACAGAAAGAAGCAAAGGGCTGGATTTGACCTGCAGGCCATAATGTGCCTACCTGTTTTAGGCTGTTTATATTAGACATATTTGTATGTCTAAACTAAAAACTGTATATACTTTGTTTTTCATCACAAAAATAACACATGCTTGTCCTACAACTAAAACATTTCATACCCTATAGTAATTGCTTAGGGGTGTATTTCATAAATTGTTTCCATGTGTACATTAATTTTGATCATAAATGGAATTATACTGTATTTACTGGCTAGCACTTAATCCTGCCCTTAATAATTTAGCCTTTTAAATTGGTTTTGTGTTGTGTTTTCAAGGTACAAAAGGCAATTGAAGAAGAGAATTGCTGCTTTGGGACTCTTGATACTTGGTTGTTACATAAACTCACAAAAGGTAAAGATGATCTGATGGATCTATTTTAAGTAACTGAAGTTTAACTAATAGAAATGACTTACATAGAAGTTACTTTTTTGTTTCTTTCCATAATCCTGGACATATTGCCCTTTGGTACCCTAGTTACTATAAAGTTAGATTAATTTCATATTTGTTGGAAGAGGAGGGTGATTTTTAGATTGTGATGAAACCTCAAATGTAAGATTAAGGCACCGTCTTAATTTAAGACTACTAAAATTTGAGTTCGATACCAAATCTCCCTCCCACTTTGCAACCGGGTATAACTATAGGCGATCACATTGCATCTCTGAACCACTTTTTTCATTTTTAAAATGAGGA
Source organism: Rousettus aegyptiacus (assembly GCF_014176215.1). Lineage (NCBI taxonomy): Eukaryota > Metazoa > Chordata > Mammalia > Chiroptera > Pteropodidae > Rousettus > Rousettus aegyptiacus. The sequence goes on along the minus strand of NW_023416307.1, from coordinate 92,434,963 downwards.
TTATGGCGTAACAGTGTGTATGTATGAAAGTGCTTTAGTAAATTATAAAAGTTCATAAAGGTTAAGTGGGAAATTGCTTTGGAGACTTTATGCATTTTGGAATGAATATACATTTTGGAATGAATTCACAGACAAAAAAAAGGTCTACATTATAAACTAGGGGTAGGTGTTAATTTATACTACCTGATAATAAGTAGATTATTTCCAATGTAAATTTAGGTTCTGAATTTGCCACGGATTTTTCGAATGCCAGTACAACTGGACTTTTTGACCCATATGAGGTAAAGTATTTTTTTCCTTCTTTTTGAATCATCAATATTTAGGTAATTTGATTGGGATTCTGATGACATATTTTTATGCTCAGATGTGTTGGAGTGGGCTCATTACCTCTCTGCTTTCAATACCACTCTCTATCCTGCCTCCCGTGAAGGATACAAGGTAATAATGAACATTGGACATAGAAACCAGCAAAATTGTCTCTGAATTCATTTTGTTCTGTGGGGAAAAGCATTTTATTACATGTTTGAGATACCTTTATGAAAATACATTATATAACATTTTGGCCTTTGCTAAAAAAAAATTTGCTGAATTTTATAATTAATATTTCTATAGCTATAACTTACTTGTAAATCAATTTTATTTGAAGCTACAATTTTGGATCAGTGAATGAAGAGCTGTTTGGTGTGCCTATACCAATAATGGCCTTGGTGAGTAGAAAATTTGAGAGTTTCTCCTTGTATAGTATAAAGTAAATGAATGTATATAAATAGTTGGAGTTAGATATGAGACACAAAACATCCATGCAGAATAAAATTGAAGTATCTTTTTTCTTTTTAAGTTAAAGCACCCTGGATATAATAAGAAGTATTCTCTACATTTTGGAAAGGGGAGTGCTGAACTATTCTTTCGCAGAAGCACTTGATAACCTTTGTTTTTTAGAAAACTGTGTTAAATTTATTTTAAATATTGTATCCTTAGTATGTTTGCTTATATTTGATACTATGAGTTAAAAAATAATAATAGGGCCAGTGCTTAGTTTAGATTCAATACCGTGTAACCATAAACAGTATAATAGGGCAATTAAAGAAGAAAATTGTATTTACATTTTATAAATCCTTAGCCAGCATCTACTTGTAGGAAGAGTGAAAAATCAGCTGTTCCTGGTTTTTAAAGGTTCTTTCTTACTTATACTCTTTCTCTTTCATGAGATAAGAGAGTGAGAACTTGGAGAATCCCAGTGATTTACCTATAACTGCATAAGCAGTGTGTATAGCTAGACCAATCTGTCCCTAGATGGACAGTTGCCACGTAAGTGGGAGAAGAAGGAAAGGGAAGGGGAATTTAACTTCTAAGTTACAAATTTCTGGTCATTTAGAGAGGATCAGTCTTATTCAATCTAAAGGTAGACTCAGGTTTAGATTAAGATATGGCTGGAAGAATTATAGATTAGTGAGAAAGTGTTCTTCAGATAAGTTTTGGTCCTTACGATATTGTTGTATGTCTATCTAGATTTAACTATATTAACAAAATGTTATAATTTTTCTTTTAACAAAAATGTGTGATTGGGAGATGTATGGTTTTAAATTACACCTATCATTCCTATTAAAAGAGAAATTTGTGAGGTCAGTTATTTTACTACTGAATGAAACCACTTGTAAGATGTAAACAAAAAATCTTGGGGTATTTTTCTGCACAATTTTTATTCTGACCTTTATTTCTAAGATTAATCCATGATACTTAAAACTCATGAAGTAGGCAGCCCACTAAAAATCCCTGAAGCACATTAGTCCTAGAGAGACTTTTATTCTATATTTGTTACTTTCTGTTCTCTCCTGAGATTTTTTTTTTAAGTAAAAGGGAAAGAGAGAAGAAAATGTTGAACCATCAGAATATATTAAGTGAACAGTGGGCTACAGTGAAATGGGCCACTTCCAAGGGCCCAAAGGTCTTATATTTGAACCTTTTCGGCAGGTCGCCGACCAGCAATCAGCCATGTTTGGAGAGTGCTGCTTCCAGACAGGAGATGTGAAATTAACAATGGGAACAGGGACATTTTTGGATATTAATACTGGAAATAACCCTCAACAGAGTGTTGGAGGTAAATAGTTAGAATGTATCTCTTTATTAATGAAATATCACCTTTTGCATATTTAAATTTCATGATACTATTTTCCCATTTTATATTAAGGGATATTCTCTAACGTATTTTTTAAATTTATTTATTTAAATTAGTTTTAAATATACAGTACATTAATTAGACATCTATATGGTTCATAAAACGAGCCCCACAATTGCTCCCTCCCTCCCCTGGTCCTGCACCTAGCCATCATATTAATGCTAACTGCATTTTTTATTATCATTCTTAGAGACAGTTAATCCCATTTCCCTTTTATCTTTAAATTAAAATCGTAAAAAATAAGAAATGTTATAGAAAAATTTAGAAGGATTGGGATATTTTGGTTAGCTTTCCAAAACTGTACCTATAATACATTATGTGTTAAAACATCTTTCTAGGCCTCTACAATTTCTTTCATTTGTTAGAAATTATTCTTCCTTTTGTGAATTTTTTTGAGGTGATAGTTTCAACTAGTGATCCATTCATATTTAGTGTGTAATGACAATTGCTAAGAATTTGTTCTCTCTAATGGGGAAAATCCTGGGACATACAAACCAAGATATCTAGATTGTATAATTAATTACACCTAGGATGACAGGGGGCTCTTAGTCTGGCCTCTGTTCCCCAACCATGGCTTCTAAGGTGGATTTGAAAACCTTTTTATTACTGTCCATCCTCACTAACTGGGAAAATGGAAGCTGGAAAATGTTTATTACTGTGGTAGGTCATTTTTATTTAAGAGCTTTGTTTAGAAATCACAGATAAATGCAGGTGATAAGCTTTCAAGTAAACCAATGTTATAATAGCCTTTTATTTCTCAATGAAAATATTGTCTCTGTGTTTTTAGAGACATAGATGCCTATAGCTAATAAAAACTAATATTTATGTTCATATTAGATGCCAGGCACTATGCTAAGTTCTTTTTATGTGTTAACTCAGTTTATTCTCACAATAGTTCTCTGAGGTAGACCATTTTACAGTCAAGGAAACTGAGGCTAGGATGTTAGAAACTGGTAAGACCACAGCTAATAAATGAAAGAATACTGGGATTTGACCCTAGGCATTCTTACTTAAGAATCACTTTGCTATTTTTTCATTTACTCAAGTCGTTTTATTATAGATGTCTCTGCAATGAATCTTCTGTTTATTATATGACTTACGTTGTTTGTTTTAAAGGCTTTTATCCATTAATTGGGTGGAAGATTGGGCAAGAGGTTGTATGCTTAGCTGAAGGCAATGCAGGAGATACTGGTACTGCCATAAAATGGGCTCAACAATTAGGTAAGTCACCTTTTATACAGATCTCATAGGCCAGACTTAAATAATTCAAGAATGCCACAGGACTGCAGATCAGTAGGGAATGAATGGATTGTTTAAATGAAACATAAAATAAAGTGACATGTGCTAGAAGAAAATATAGGATATTATTTTTATGATATTGGGATGGTAAAGGCTAAGAGTTAAGGATACCATAAAGAATAATAGATTTAAGTATATAAAATATTAGAATGCATAGGAAGAGAGATGCCATAAGTAAGGTTAAAAGACACATTGGTGAGAACAATTTGTAACATGTCAGAAAAACTAAAGATGACAAAAAATGAACAGAGGACAGAAGTATAGGTAGTTCATAAATCAATAACTATCTTAAAATGATGTTCAAATTCAGTTATCAAAGAAATACACATTTAAAAAATTATGTCACCTGTCATTGTCAGAGATTAATTAGTTCAATATGCTTGATATGGTGGGAATGTAGAGAAAAAATGTTACTCTTTTCTATTGGGTTGGCTGTTAGTATGGCCTTTCTGGAGGACAGTCAGGCAATATGTATCATTTTATAGAGTGCATACCCTTTGCCCATAGTTATATTTCTTGTTTCCTAAGAAAATAATTAGGTACGCACAATGTGTAAATACATGGGTATTTAATACAGAAGTTGGAAATAAGTTCCTATCTAATAATAAAGCATTAAGTAAGTAAATGTCAGTATATCCATTTAATAGAACATTGTACAGTCACAAATAACAGTGCAATTGCATATTTTATTGACATGGAATATTGTCTTATGTATTAAGGACAGGATGAAACAGTTCCCTGTGTAAATATTTTTTGCTTTTTTATAAAATAGCTTTATTGAGATATAATCCACATACTATATAATTCACCTATTTAAAATGTGCAGTCACTTTTTTAAGTGTTTTCACAGGGTTGTGCAACCATTGCCACAATGTCATTTTAGAACATTTTTGTTTCCCCTGAAAGAAACCCCCATATCCGTTGGTAGTGACTCCCTATTCCATCCCCAGCCCTAAGCTACCAGTAGTCAATTTACTTTCTGTCTCTATGGATTTGCCTGTTCTGGACATATCATATGGTTGGAATCATATAATATATAGTTTTTTATAACTGGCTTCTTTCACTCAGCATAATCTTTTCAAGGTTTGCCTATGTTGTATGTGTTAGTACTTCATTTCTTTTTATTGCTAAATAATATTTCATTATATGGATAAACTACAATTTATTTATTCATTCTTCAGTTGGACATTTGGGTTGTTTCCTTCTTTTGGCTACTGTGAGTAATGAACAGCCTATATATTATATGACCATATTTTATGTATAAAGTATGAAATATTATATACTATTAAATTATGGAGTAGGTTCTGGCTTTCTACTTGCTGATTTGAACTCAGCTGATATGTTTTCAAAATAAAGATAGTTCTGTTGGCAGAAATCATATGCTCTAAGAGGAAAATACCAATCCACGTCTTCCTTTTTCTCTCTTTGTCTATAAGCCTTCACCTGCATGATAAACATAAGATTAGTTATTAACAAAAAAATGTTTATTTCAAAACGTTTTATCACTTAAAAGACTCTTCTCCTTAAATGTACTTTTTGAAAAATTTTTTTGGACATATATTTTTAGATAACTCCAGATTATCAGAAATAGAAACTATAGGTGATATATTTCTTCTTGCTTAGTTATACCTTTCATTAATTTTATACCTTCCTAGAAAATGCAAAGAAAAATAATAATGTAATATTCATCATTAAGAAAAAATCATCCCTGAGTTGCATAAGACATTATGTGCATATGTCAGTGAGAATCATTTTTAACTATCCAGCTGGGTTGAATCTCATCTATTGTGATTCTCGAGTGACGAAAACTCTTTCCTGGGAGATGCAGCTAAAAGGCCTAGAAAAGTGATGTGATTTTCAGTAGAGGCACAAGCCTCTCCTCAAGGCCAGTCCCATCTCTGGAGGAAAACTGAACTGTTGATCTAACTGGAGGGAGAAATAATTCAGAGGTTAATTATTTGATTTAAAATTTCGATGATTGGTATAGCTAAACATTACTAGTATATATCTGTCTGAAATTTATATAAAAAGTCTATATTTATTTGAATATATATCTTTCTATTCTGAGAATTTACTTTAATAGGTGTACTGAAAACAATAACAACATTATATTCAGGAAGAATACAGTATAATGAGCCTTGGTAACCCTGTCATTTCCTTGAAGATATGTGACCTGAGCCTTTATATCTTCTGTATGTGACATGCTGCACTCTGAATGGTGGCTTCCTCCCACATCTTTACTGGGTTTTACAACTCTGACTCAGGCACGCAAGTGTTTTAAACCAGTTTCATCTTGATTTTTAAATTTGTTTTCTTAATCTTTTTCACGTAGGCCAGTTCTGTCTCACTGCAACATTTTGGGTCCCTACACGATCATCTCTTTTCTTTTTAATTTGGTCCATTTCTGTTCCCTTTTACTCTTTGTTCTATTTTGTTATCTGAGTCTTATAAATACTTGTATGTCTTCCAGCTTTTACTCAAGTAATTGAGTAAACGCTTTTACTCAAGTTAACAAAGTTAACAAGTAATTGAGTGCTTAGTGTGTGCCTGGAGCTGTATCTGCTAGGAGGACACAAGAGAGTAAGACAGATACTCCCTGCCCTTGTGGAGGTTACCGTCAAGCAGGAAAGACATATAGTAAATGAACGTTTGGAAAAAAACCACTCATGTTAAGCACCAGGAAATACAAGTAGTTGTAGGATTAGTGATCTCTTTCTAAAAAGAGGGTTTTGTCTAACTGACAGAGAGGAGAGACCTAATCTTTCTCATACTTTGAGAAACCCTAGAGCCAAGGGCGTTCACTCCATTAACTTTGACTGTCTGCCAGCCCCATAAGCCTGACCTGAAAGAGAACACAAAGTATTTAAGAGCATATAGCACCAGGAAAGAGGGTGACCAAGTTCAATTAAGTATAGCAGGCGGCTCCAACAGAGACAGGTGTAATGGAATAAACAGAAGATTATAATAACACCAACAGAAGTGAAACATAATGGAATAAAAGAAAATATTGCAAAGAAATGTTTGAAAAACATAAGAATTTCAAAGAACAAAAACCGTAATATATAAAACGTAAAAAACATAAAATTGACTGCTGAAAACCTAAGTAGGGATTAGAATTTAAAAGGAAAAAAAAGAAAAAAGAAAAGAAAACTAAAAGGTAAAAGTTATAGAAAAAGATCAGAGAAAAAATCTGTAAATAATAGTTTCTTTTCTAGAATATGAAAATGTAACTATGGAAATGGAATTAAATGAATGTAAAAGTTAAAGATAATTGAAAATAAACTTCTCAGACCTGAATTTCAAGATAGGAAGAACAGTTTATTTATAAAGAAAAAACATACTGACATGGAAGTTAGTTATAAAATTTGTAAAGTGGAACAACAGCTACACATTCCAGAGAAAAAAGAATGATGAATCAATATTCCAGCACCTGGCAAAGATATCATTCTCATTAAGTACAAAAGAGACATTTCTTGGCCATGCAGTATATACTTTCTGAGGAAATTATCCGAAAAGATACTCTAGCCAAAAGGAAATAGGACAAAGATCCCAACATGGAGAAAGGAAAGTGTACAAATGAGGTATTTTTCAAATAAAAATTTGGTTTTTCTCCTGGTAGCAGGCCAAACTTCTCTTTGTTTTGTTTTATTTGAACTACTCTTAAACCAGCCAATTTAAAGTTGTTTTTTTTTTTTTCATTAAAATCATTGGGGTGACATTGGTTAATAAAATCAAGTAGATTTTAAGTTTATAATTTTATAATACATCATTTGTATATTGCATTGTGTGTTCACTACCCAAAGTTAAATTTCTTTCCATTACCAAATAACAGTTTTTTTTCTTCTTCTTCACAGCTGCATAGTACCCCATTATGTGTATATATACAGGTTAGCCAGCCTATAGCCTATATTTGGGCATTTGAGTAGTTTCCAATATTTTGAAAATACAAACAATGCTGCAATGAATTACCTTGTACATATGCGTTTTTATGTTTCTGGAGGTGTGTCTTAAGAATACATTCCCAGAAATGAGATTGCTGTGTCAGAGGATTAATGCATTGTGGTTTTGTTAGATGTTCCGAAATTCTCCACTGTAGTTATGGTTTTCTTTTGCATTTACCCCAAAAGTGTATAAGACAATTTCTTCATAGCCTTTTTTCTCATGATGTCTTTCCCATAAGCAAATTATCTGCTTAGGTGAACTGCAGAAGTTGGGGGTAGAAGTACAAGTCTTATGTATTATTAAGCTTTTAAATTTTTGGCAACTTAGATGGGTTAGAAATTACATCTCTGTTTTTAAATGGCATTTCTCTTACTATGAGTGAAGTTGAGTTTTTCCTCTATTTGAGAAAAAATATTTTAAATCAATTTTATTGAGGTTTAATTTACACATAATTAAATTTACTTTTTTATGTTTTTTTTATTAACTCAGCATTGTTTTATTCTACATGGTCAAAAACAATTACAATGTCAGAAAATAAGACTAAATTAATATAAAAATGTATTATAAGCAATTTAATATTAAAAAACCTCAGATACAAGCATCCAACATGTTATAGTTAAAGATAATATTTTTTTATCTTTTATTAAAAATTATTTTTTAATTTTCAATTATAGTTGACATACAATATTATACTAGTTTGAGGTGTATAGCCTAGTGATTATTACACTTATATAACTTACAGAGTGATCACTCTGATAAATCTAGTGCCCATCTGACACTATACATAGTTATTACAACATTATTGATTATATTCACTATCCTATATTTTACATTCCCATGATTGTTCTGTACCTATCAAGTTGTACCTCCTTCCACCCCTTCACTCATACCCCCAAACTCCTTCCCTTCTGGCAACCATCAAAATGTTCTCTGTATCTATAAGTTTGTTTCTATTTTGTTTATATTGTTTTTTAGATTCCATATGTAAGTAAAATCATATGGTATTTGTCTTCCTATGTCTGACTTATTTCACTCAGCAAAACACCTTCTAGGTCCATCTATGTTGTTGCAGATGGCAAGATTACATTCTTTTTTATGGGTGAGTAGTGTTTCATTGTATATATGTACCACTTTTTCTTTATTCATTTACTGATGGACACTTAGGTTGCTTCCATGTCTTGGCTATTGTAAATAATGCTTCAATGAAGATATAGATGCATATGTCTTTTCAAATTAGTGTTTTGGGTTTCTTAGGATAAATACCCAGAAGTGAAATTACTAGGTCCTTCGTGTCTCTTGTTACAGCCTGGGAGTAGGACTAGCCCATTCTACATCTCTGCCTCTCCTACTGTGTCTATGTGGCTTATTCTTTTTATCCTTAGTTACAGGACTTCTCTTCAGCTAGACTTCAGTTGATTCTCAATAGTGGTTGTTCTGCAGTTTAGCTGTAATTCTGAGGTGGTCATGGGATGAGGCAAGCACAGTGTTTACCTACTCTGCCATCTTGACTGCAAGTGCTAAATTCAACTTTTTAAAGTATTCAATGAGCATTGATGAAGTATACATCTGTGGTTGTGTTTGGTTCACTTTTTTGATGTATAGTTCTAGCTTTAAGACCTACATAGACTGAGTAAACATCATCTCAATTAGGATTGTGATTGTTGTACTAAATACTTTCATCATCTTCCCTAATTACCTTTGTCACTTCTTTATTTTCAATCCCTGGCTCACTCTAATCTCTGGCAGCAACAAATCTTGTCTCCATCCCTATACTTTTACCTTTTCCATAATGTCATATACAGTAAGTATAATCATAGAGTATATGATCTGTTAAGATAGGTTTTTTTTGCTCAGCATAATGCCTTTGAGATTCATCCATGGTTTTGTATTTATCAATAGTTTATTCTTTTACTGCTCAGTGATTTTCTACTATATATGTAAATCAGTTTGTTCATTCGTTCTTCTGATGGACATGTGAGCTATTATTTCTAGTTTTTGGTGATTATGAATAAAGGTACTATAAACATTTAATGTACAGGTTTTTATGTGAGCATAAGATTTAATTTTTCTGGGGCATATTCGTAGGAGTGAGATTGCTGGCTAATATAAACACACATACAAATAAATATAGATTTATCTGTGTATATAAAAAAAAACAAACTTCCAAACTGTACTTAAATTCCCACCAGCAATATGTGTGTTCATGTTACTTCAATACTTCGTACTGTTAGGGTTTTGTTGTTGTTATTGTTGTTGTTGTCATTTAGCAAACCGTTGTTGTCATCGTCGTTGTTTGATTTTAGCCATTTTAATAGGTGTATAATGTTATCTCATTGTATTTTTAATTGCATTTTCCTAATGGCTAATGATGTCAAACATTTTTTCATGTGTTTGTTTGCCATCTGTATACCTTCTTTGGTGAAGTATTTTTTAAAATCGTGTGTTTTTTTTTTTTAATTGGGTTGTTACTATTGAGTTTGAGAGTTCTTTTTTGATTCTGAATATAGGTCTTTTTTGGAATTAGTGGTTTGCAGATATTTCTCCTAGATTATAGCTTATCTTTTCATTTCCTGAACAGTGTCCTTTGAAGAACAAAAGCTTTTAAATTGATGAAGTTTAATTTATCAACTTTTTGTTTTATGGATTGTGCTTTGAGAACTGTTTGCCACACCAAAGCCACACAAATTTTCTCCCTTGTTTACATATAAGTTTAGAGTTTATATTTACATTTAGATTTATAACCCATTTTGAGTTAATTTTTATATAAAGTGTGAGGTTTAGGTTATGGGTGGGTTTTTTTCCATATCGATATCTTTTAGCATTTCTGTTATAGAATGTCTGTTGGCAAGGAATTATCTGCATTCTCCTTCATTGGAGAATTTCTTTATACCTGAAGGATATTTTTGCTGGATATAGACTTTTGGGTTGTTCAGGAACACCAGTATTCTTTTCTTTTAGTACTTAAAAGATGTTTGGATCTTCCTAGTTTTTGATGAGAAATAACTAGTCATTAGAATGTTTGTTCCCCAAGATGTAATCTATCTGCTTTCAAGACTTTTTTTTTACTTACTTTTTAGCTTTCAGTTTTATTATGATGTGTCTGAGCATGAATTACTTTGTGTTTATCCATTTTGGAATTTGCTGAGCTTCTTGAATCTATAGATTTATAGCTTTCATTCACAGACATTTTTTTCCTCAAATATTTTTCCTGCAGTGCGTTCTTTGTCCTCTCCTTCAGGAATTTAAGTGACAGAAATATTAGGCATCTTCCTATTGTCCCACAGATCTCTGAGGTTCTGTTCCTGTTCTCTCTCTCTCCCCACCCTCCCATGCTCTCCCTCTTCCTCTCTTGTTAAGGCAGAATGAAAGAAATTTAAAAAACATAAAATAGGGCAATTTCCCTACTCACTGTTCTGTAGAGACCTTTGACTCCTATTCCTCAGGCCAGAAACAGGCGTTTCTTCAGAAACCCTTCTTCTTTGCACCCAGTGTATAAACCTAAGTTTGCAGTTGCAGGCTGTCCCTGAGTCTAGGCAAGAAGGTATCAGAGGAAATTAAACAAACAAACAAAAAACAGGAAACTCTCCATCACTTTGGTGATACTTAGAGTTCCTCTGTCAGTCTGCTAGCTTATTCTTCTGAGTCCTCAGCTTATCCAAGCATTCCACCCAGGATTCTGAGTTGTATTCAATGGGAGAGGCAGAGTGAAGTCTACTTACTCCAAAGGGCTTTTCATCAATAAGGTCATCTGAGAACAACTTAAGTGGAAGATTATTTAGAGAATCTTCAGGCAAGAATGTAACAACCAATTAAGAAAGTGAATGAACTAGATTTTTCCCCCCATTTCTTCATCTTCTACCAAAAATGTTCCTCAAACCAGCCATCTAGTATATTTTCCAGATTCTGATTTTAAAATTTAGAAATTTGGAAATGATTTTTAATAAGTATAGATTTTAAAACCATTGTTTTCTTTTTAATGTCAGTTTTTGAAGTGCTAGAGACATTTTGATATGTTATCTGGATATTTTTACCAAATGAATGTGACTTATGGATGTGATAACTGTCTTTATGAATAAAAATTATACTTAACGAATGATCATCAACTTGAGTTTTTTTTCTTTAATCAGTTCTTTATTATAAGAATAACAAAACATATGATAAAATAAAACCAATTTAATTAAGGCTGCCTAAATCCAGCAGTATTTATTATGACCTATTCCTAAGCTTTTTCATCTGATCTCTGCCGTCAGTCTCACATGCTCATTCAGGAGTCACTTCACAAACAAATGGCCAATGAAAAGGATTGCAACCAAAGAAACCATCATGCAATACTACCAAAATAGCTAAAATGAAAAGCATAGTATCAATTATGGGCAAGAATATGGGGTAACTTCTACTGCTGATAGAAGCCTTAAAATTTTGGAAAACTATTTGGCAGTATCTGCTAAAACTAATCCTAAATGTGAAGATCCTGGGACTAGCAATTTCATCCTTTGGTATATATCAAATATAAATGTATACATATGCTCACCAAAAAGAAAGTACACAAGTTTTTAAAGTAGCCTTTTTATATTAGCCCAAAACTGGAAACTACCCATATGCATATCTGCTGTAGAATAGTTTAATAAATTGTATATAGTCACACAATGTAATACTATACAGGGGTGAGAATGAATTAAGTACAACTATTTGTAACAAAATGGATGACTCTCACATGCGTAATGAAGCGTGATGCTGAACAAAGACATTTGTATCTTAATCTGGGTGTTGGTTATCTAGGTATAGTCATACTGTGAAAATTCATCCAGCTAATACACTTCGGATTTGTGTCTTTTCCTGTATGTGTATTATATACTTAAGTAAAAAAAAAAAAAGTATACTAAATAAATTAGATCTTTTTGTGTGTTTGTTTTTTAAAGATTGACTTTTAATATATCTTTGTTACTGCCCCTTATTGAACCTTATTAGATGGAGTAGTTTTTCAGTTGATTTTCTTGGTTATTATAGGTAGTTGACCTTTTCATCAGAAAACTGGAATGGGTGTTATCTTTAGGGGAATATATTTTTCTAATGCCAAAAAATACACAAAATTGATTTTTTAAAGCGCCCCAAATATCTTTAAAGGTTAAAGGCCTGCTGCATACTAAGCCTAAGAGGGCCTTCTGTCTCTCTTGCACCTTCCATGGACTCATAAACCTACACAGTGTAACAACCCAAATAGTACTAAAGCAGAGTGGCCTTTGTGTTAACTCTTTTAAGTGAGTGACCTTTCATATTATGTTTATAATAAATGTTGATGCAGATAAATACTAGTCATATAACATAACTTTGTTTGTCCCTCCCCAACCCCTTCGTTTTGTTTTAGGTTTTTTTTGTTGTTGTTTGTTTGTTTGTTTTTGTTTGCAGATCTTTTCACAGATGCCGATGAGACTGAAAAAATGGCCAAAAGTTTGAAAGATTCTGAAGGAGTTTATTTCGTTCCATCTTTTAATGGATTGCAGGTATATTTTTAAAAAATTAATGGCGATTAAACAATTCTCTACTCACATACACACCCAAAATTATGTATCTGACACTCCCAACCTGAAAATTTGGGCACAGAACAGAATTAAGGTGAAATGTACATTTTAGGGCTGAGAAACTGCTTTGACATAGTATGAATTCCATGAGAGAGTAGAACAAATTCAGCTGACTTCTGCTTAGAACTCTATTCCAGTGGAAACTAAAAGTTGGCAGATTTATCATAGAACTTTACATAAGATGAAGGATTACTTCGTCATGGCCCAAAATAGCCATTTTCCAGTGGGGGAAATATATTAGTACTTAGGCGAAGCGTGCCATTGAGAATTTGAAAAATAATGGTAAGGAGTGTATGCACGTACCACACACACACACGTTTTGCAGTTATTTATCTATAATTACATTAACCTTTTAAAAAAATCAGAATTTCTTATTGTGATGGGTTATTGGTAACTTTGCCTAATCAAAAAATGAACCCAGTAAAAGACTTGATTTTGTAATATTTAACTTTGTTTTTAATGGAAAGATCTATGATACTGCCTTTAATATTAACAAACTGTTACAAAAACTTTTAGTAAAAAAACTGTTCAGGTATATTATTGTAAACAAATTTTCTGTTTTTTTAAAGAAAGCTTGACATACCATATAATTTCACTTATATGCAGAATCGAAGGAACAAAAAAAAATACAAACTAATCAAAAACAGACTTACAAATATAGTGGACAATTTGGTGAAGAACAGAGGGGTGGGGGGTTAGGGGAATGCAGTGAAGGGTTAAAGAAGTATAAATCAGTAGCTGTTGGATGGTCGCTGAGATGGGGAGCGTGGCACAGGGAATGCAGTTAGCGTTCATACGTTGGCTAGGTGGAGGGTCAGGGGAGGGAAAGAACAATTGGAGGAACTGTTTTACAAACTATATAGATAACCAACCAATGTACTGTATATTTGAAACTAACTTAAATAAATAAGAAAAGAATTGAAAAATAAGAAGTACAAACTGGTAGTTCCAAAATAGTGATGTAAAGTACAGCATAGGGAATATACTCAATAATACTGTATGTAAATAAGTATGTATGGTGTCAGGTGAGTACTAGACTTAACAGGGGAATCATTAGTAAATTATATAAATGTCTAACCTCAGTAGTATACACTTGAAACTAATATAAAGTAATATTGAATGTCAACTGTAATTTAAAAATAAAAGAAGAAGAAACAAAAAGAAAAAGAAAAAAAAAAAAGCTTATACCCATCCTCCTCTAAATATTTTTCCTTTCAAAAAATAAAGATTTCTCTTCCTTCTAGTCCAATCCATACTCTGGCAATCATTTACAAAAAGTGCAAAATTTGAAAGCATAAATAATAAAATTTAGAAGCTGGTGAAAAATAACTATATCAGGATGCTTTAAATCTCAAAAAATACCAAATTTCCAAACTAGGTTTTTAAAATGAGCATTATTTTAATACCTGTAATAATTTCCTTCTATAGACTGTATCATGAAGTTTATAAATTACATATAGAGATAGCATTGTATTTTCTTCAGAATGATGTGAAACAACTATCCATGATAGGACAGGGAGTAAAGAATATTTGTCTGATTGAGGTTTAAGAAGGAAGGTTAGATGAATAGTTATTAGCAAAGATGGGATTTAGTTAGGTTACTATGTAGTCTTCCCATTTCGAAAAATGCTGGTGGACTTAGTAGTGACTATATCTCGACAACTCTGTTTTACTTCTTCATCTTCACCAATTCGTACACCTGTAAAAATGATATAAAATATATAATAAAAAATCAAAGTAATACTAAAGCCCAAAAGATTAGAGAAACCCATCACAGATGTGGTTTTAAATTACATGTTGATTACAGTATGTCCCTGACCTGCCATGATCACAACCAGGCAATATGTTGGGATTGGGAGGGGTGATGGGGGCCTGCAGACCAAATATTTCCTAATATGAAATGAAACTCTTAACTGGAAAATGAATGTTAATTCAAACAACAATAGTGTGTTGATACTAAACTGTTTGGAAAATGGGGTGGGTGGGGGAATGATCACCTATAAGCCGCCTATGTCAACAACTATAGAAAATGAGGGATAGGGGAATGGAGGGAAGGAAGACACAAGTATCTGTGATGCTGTCTTTAGTTTTAGAATATTGTTACAGCCTAGATAATGGGGGAAGGATATTAAAGGCTTTTAATAGCCTCAGTTTCTCAAGGGAATCTGCTGCGAAATGGGCATTGGAGGAACTTTGAGGTATTAAAATACCTCAAACATGGAGGAAGGGAAGTGTTTGCTAACAGTAGATGCATAGTAGCCTGTAGTCATCACAGGCGATTAGTACAGTGTCCTTCTGGTCCCTGTCGCATGGAACCCTAAGGAACCTCCACTGAATAAACACAGCTGAAGCCATTTGCCCAGAGCAGTGCCAGGCTTCTTATAGCAACCACGGAATAGATGGAAGCAACTTCTCAGAATTGATTAAGGGTTAGGGGAATTTATTTACAATATAAGTAAGCATTCAGAAGTCACAGTGGAAGAGTTATGAAGAAAATAAGTAGCATGGGAAGGATTTTAATAAGAAATAATAGTAAAATAAAAATTGTAGTGGTAGCAAACCTGTGAATTCTTATGATGTGTTAGGTACTGCCCTAAATTCTTTACATGTATTATCTCATTTACTCCTTAGTAACTCAACAAAAGACACTCTTATTGTCCCATTCTGAAGATGGGGAAACTTGAGATTTAGAGCTGTTAAATAATCTGCCCAGTCTTACATAGCTAGTGAGCAGCAGAGCTGATTTTAGGATTCAGGTGTTCTGACTCCAGAGTCCAGGTTATAATCACTCTGCCATACTATTTCATGGTAGAGCGTAAAATATTATGGTAACAGATATACACAGTAGGTGCTAGAGGAATGTGCTATTAGGGTCTAGGTTGACAAGGACAACCATTAATCGTCCTTTGAGTCCCAGCAAATTAAGCTGAGATTCCAGTGATGACAAAGGCCTACTGGGCAGATAGTCTGTGCCTTGGTCAGGAGTTGCTAGTTTTGCTCAGGCTGCCAAACAGGACTTTGCTGAGTCCTATTCCTAGTTGGGAGGCTCATTCTATGGGATTGGCAGTGATAGATGGGAGGTATGGCTAGAAGCTGTCTACCCTGGCAGGGTATCACCAGGCCCTGAAAAGAACCTTTCCAGTGTTTACCATATCATCCCAAAGAGAGATTCACTTGGACAAACTAATTGTAACCTATCAAGAGATTTTAGGTCTCTATGGAATTTAGGACCTCTTAAATTCACTTATTATTAATAGTATATTATGTTCATAGCCATTTGCATAAAAGTGTTTTCAGGCTATTCATACCAGGATTTTATGTGATATATTGGAAGAATTAATCTTTATGCCAAACAAACAAACAAACCCATAGCATACTAGAGACTAAATGAACTGGCAGAATCTGAACTATATTTTATAGTGTAAACCAGCTTTTGCTTAGTGAATCACCAAAAGATGTTAATGAATTTGAAAATTGTCAAGATAAATTTAGAATAGGAGAAAAATTATAGTTATAATAGAGGTAAGATATAATGTAGACTTTCCTCAGTTAAGTAATTAGGAAAAGAATCGTTTATTCATTGATTCAGTAAATGCGTATTGATTGCTTAATAGAGTTTCAACAAACAGTCGCACAAATATATGATTATAAACTGTGGTGCATGGTATAATGGGAAGTTAGTGTTCCATAAAAACATAGAATGGGGGACCTGATCTTGTTTCTGGGGTCAGAATTTTTCCCAGAGGAAGCTGAGCTAAGATTTGGAAAGGGGTTGGATTAACTAGGAGAAGGAGTAGTAGAAAGTTTTCCAAGTGAAGACACCAGATCTGTCTAGTCCCTGAAGCTAGAAGGTGCATTTCATAACAGCACTAACATGGTCCTCTGTCACAGCCTTATGTAGGTGTTTTGGAACTGTTCTGTCTGATTCCCCATGAGACTGAAGCTCTGGTGGGAGTATTTGTTTCTCATCTTTGTGTCCCAGGTTGTCTTGCATTTCTGGGGATATGAAGATTAATACAAATCTCATCTGATGAGTGCATCCTTTCTAGCTCAAGACTTTGACTCTTTGTTTGGGTCATTTCTTATATTAGGCGATAAGACTATTAAGCTAAGAAATAAAAGAATTTAGCTTGAATGTCTGACAACATATTGGGTATAAGTTATGACACTGCAAAACACATTATTTGTATTATCGTTCTTTATCCCATGTCTAATTTATATCCTTAAAAAGCCACTCTATATAGTAAACAACTTTAATGTAAAAACTTTATAGTTGGAGAAAGAGAGGAATACTAGTATTGCTTTTCATTTTCCTCATTTGTAAAGCTAGGCCTTTAATAATTTGTTACCTTGTGCTTCAGTCCCGTTCCTTGGTATGAGTTCAAACGGAAGATCCAGCTAAGTCCAATATCAGTGACTCAACCCTGCTTAAGTCCTGTTAAAAAGTTTTTGTAATATTTAACATAATTTGGGTGCTATCAGTTATTTTGAAACGACTTTAAGAGGCACCTTTTTTCTAACATGGTCGTATTTTTATTCTATAGTATGTTCAAGTTTATAGATATAATTTAGAACAATACTAACACATTCTTATGATCTCTTTCTTTAGGCTCCAGTAAATGACCCTTGTGCCTGTGCCTCTTTTATGGGTTTGAAGCCTTCCACTAGTAAATACCATCTTGTACGAGCAATACTGGAATCAATAGCTTTCAGGTGCCAAAAACTGCCCTTTATAATATTGCCATTTCCTTTTGCTAAACTGGAAATTTCTCAATTTTAACTGAGTGTTTTTACCTGTAGTTTGATTCAAACTCTATATGACATAATCTGTCCTTATTGCTAATTTCTGTGGTGTTTCATTTTTTTTCATATTAAATAGCACCAGTACCACTTAGATTTGATATCTGAAAATAGAACGATTCTTTTAAAATATCTAATTTCTTAAGAATTAAAGATTCAAAATTTGGATTTTTAAAGGTTTTTGTGTCTTTATTCCTGTATCTTATTAAAATTAAGAATGTGGCTATCATGAATATGGAACATTTCAATGTTTAAAATATTTTCTGTGATTATAAAATGATTATTTTGATATTTGATTAATTCGATTAGGTGTTATATATGGTTTGTCATCTTAATAGCTATCTATTAAATGGATGCTTTATATTTTTATTCATAGGAATGGTTATATATAATTAGGTCTAAAGTAAAAATTGTGCTATTTCATATCAAGGTGAAAAGTACAAGACCTTGAGCCTCTTCTTTATTTGAGCATGTTATCAACTTCCAGTTAGCATACTATTGTTTCTTTAATACTTTTTTAGCATATTTTATAAATATTATGTAAAATCACAATTTTTATTTTTCTAGATTGAAAAAATAGAGAATGACTATGATTTTAATTTCTTCTAAATAGTTGCCTTGTTTTTTAAACTAGAAACAAACAGTTATATGAGGTGATGCAGAAGGAGATCCATATACCTGTAACAAAAATCCGGTATGTAAACTGTGTTTCTAATAGATTTAATTAGAAATTGAAAGTAAATGGTAGTGGTTATTAGTATTTTCATCATTATGGTTATTCAGGATTTCAAAAATAATTTAAACCTACCTTCTTTGAAACAAAATTCTTGATCATAGGAATATGGAGAGGAAAGGAAAGCCGATTTCAGATTTACGAAGAAGGGATTTATTAAGATTTATTAAGAAGGGAAATTGGGAGAACTTTTTTTTTTTTTGAAAAACCAAAGCCAAGTTTATTTGTTCATTCTTGCATTTGAAGTACACTTTGAAGTGTACATTATCATTTGATATCTGTATATTCTATTGTGTGTATACCACCCAAAGTCAAGTTTCCCTCAGCTATCATATATTTGATTTGACCCCCTTTACCCACTTCACCCTCCCCCTAAACCCTATATTAAACCTCCTTTACTTCATCTACCTCGCCCCTTCTCTCCCACCCCACTAATAATCACTAGTCTATAGTCGTCTGGTAATCACTAGCCTATAGCCCATGTCCATGAGTCTCTGTTTGTCCTGCTCATTGTTGCTTTTAAGTTTATGTCCCACATATAAGTGATATCATGTGATTTTCAACTTTTTCAGTCTGGTTTATTTCATTTAGCATGATTATCTCGAGGTCCATCAATGTTGTTGCAAATGGTAGGATTTCATCTCTTATGGCTGAGTAATATTCCATTGTATATACGTACCATAGATTCTTTAGCCAGTCATCTATCATAGGACGCTTTGGTTGCTTCCATGTCCTGGCCACCGTGAATAATGCTGCTTTGAACATCTTTTTGGATATGGGTTTTCAAGTCTTTGGGATAAATACCCAGTAGAGGAATTGTTGGATCATATGGTAGATCAATACTTCGTTTTTTGAGGAACCTCCATACTGTTTCCATAGTGGCTGTACCAATTTACAGTCCCACCAGCAGTGTATGAGGGTTCCTTTTTCTTCGCATCTTTTCCAGCATTTGTTATTACTTGTCCTGTTGATGATAGCTATTCTAACAGGTGTGAGATGGTATCTCATTGTGGTTTTGATTTGCATTTCCCTAGTAGCTAGTGATGTTGAGCATCTTTTCATATATTTGTTGGCCATTTGTATGTCCTCTAGGGAGAAGTGTCTTTAGGTCCTCTGCCCATTTTTTGATTATTTTCTTTGTTTTTATGTTGTTGTTATTGAGTTGTATGAGTTCTTTGTATATTTTGGATATTAGGCCCTTATCAGAAGCATTGCTTGAAAATATATTTTCCCATTCAGATGGTTCTCTCTTTGCCTTGTTGACAATTTCTTTTGCCGAGTAGAAGCTTTTTAGTTTGATGTAGTTCCATTCATTTATTTTAGCTTTTACTACCCTTGCTTTTGAAGTCAAATTCATAAAATTCTCTTTAAATCCAAGGTTCTTGAATTTAGTTCCTATGTTTTCTTCTAATGCTTTCTGTTGTTTTAGGTCTTATATTCAGGTCCTTAATCCATTTTGAGTTAATTTTGGTGTGTGGTGTAGACAGCAGCCTAGTGTCATTCTTTTCCAGGTGGCTTTCCAGTTTTCCCAGCACCAATTATTGAAGAGGCTTTCTTTCTTCACTGTATGTTTTTGGCTTTTTTGTCAAAAATTATTTTCCCATCTAAATATAGGTTTACTTCTGGACTCTTGATTCTGTTTCACTGGTCCATGTGTCTGTTTTGCTGCCAATATCATGCTGTTTTGATTACTGTCACTTTTTAGTATAATTTGAAGTCAGGCAGAGTGATGCCTCCAGTCTCATTCTTTTTTCTCAGGTTGGCTTTGGCAATTCAGAGTCTTTTCTGCTTCCATACAAATCTGATGATTTTTTTTTGTTCTATTTCTTTAAAAAATGCCATTGTGATTTTGATGGGGATTGCATTTGATCTGTATAATGCTTAAGGTAATAAGGTCATTTTAACAGTGTTGATTCTTCTAATCCAAGAACACAGGATATCTTTCCATTTCTTTGTAACTTTTTTGATTTCTTTTAATAGGTTCTTGTACTTTTCATTATATAGGTGCTTCACTTGTTTCCTTAAATTTATTCCCCGGTATTTTATTCTTTTTGTTGCAGTTGCAAAAGGAATTATTTTTTCTACTTCTTTTTCTGACATTTCATTATTAGAGAACAGGAAAGCTATGGATTTCTGAACATTAATTTTGTTTCCATAAACTTTACTATATTTGCCTATTGTTTTTAGTAGTGTCCCTGTAGAGTCTTTAGGGTTTTCTGTATAGAGAATCATATCATCTGCAAATAGTGACAGTTTGACATCTTCATTTCCTATTTGGATGCCTTTTATATCTTTCTCTTTGTCCTTGCAATTGCTAGCACTTCCAATATATATTGAATAACAGTGGTAATAGTGGTACCCTTCGAAGTATACTTCAAATAGTGTTCCTGATCTTAGAGGGAAGGTTTTAGTTTTTCAACTATTAAGTATAATGTTGGCTGAGGATTGTCATATATGGCCTTTATTGTGGTAAGGTAGTTTCCTTCTATACTAATTTTGTTAAGTGTTTTAATCATAAATAGATGCTGTTTCTTGTCGAAGGCTTTTACTGCATTTATTGATATAATCATATTGTTCTTATTTTTTAATTTGTTTGTGTGGTGTAGCACATTAATTGGTTTGCATATGATGAACCATCCCTGTGCCTCTGGATGAAGCCCACTTGATCGTGGTGTATAATCTTTTTAATATGTTGCTGTATTCAGTTCACTAGTATCTTATTAAGGATTTTTGCATCTGTGTTCATGAAAGATATTGGTCTGTAGTTTTTTTTGTGTTAACTTTACCAGGTTTTGGTATCAGAGTAATATTGGCCTCATAAAATGGTTTGGGAATTGTTGCCTTCTCTTTGATTTTTTTGGAGGAGTTTCAGGAGAATAGGTATTAAATCTTCTTTGACTGTTTGGTAGAATTCACTGGTGAAGCCATCTGATACTGGACTTTTACTTTTTGGTAGATTTTTGATGATTATTTTCAATTTCCATACTGCTGATTAGTCTATTTAGATTTTCCAGATCTTCTTGATTCGGTCTAGAAAGGTTGTATTTTTCCAAGTACTGGTCCATTTCTTCTAGGTTATTAAATTTGGTGTTATATACTTTTTTATAGTATTCTTACATGATCTTTTGTATTTCTTCAATATTAGCCGTAATTTCCCCTCTTTCATCTCTGATTGTTTGTGTCCTTTCATTTTTTTTCTTTTTAGTGAGTCTCACCAGAGGTTTGTCAATTTTATTAACCTTCTCAAAGAACCAGTTCTTTGTTTAATTTCTTTTTCCTATTTTTTTTGTTTGTTTTCAATTTCATTTATTTCTGCTCTAATTATGACAATTTCTTTACTTGTGCTAACTTTAGACCTCATTTGTTCTTCCTTTTCTAGTTTTTTAAGATGAAACATTAGGTTGTTTATTTGGGCTTATTCTTGCTTTTGAAAATATGAACTTTCCTCTTATGACTGCTTTTGCCATTCCCCAAAAGTTTTGATACGTTGTACTATCACTATCATTCATTTCTGTGTATCTCTTGATTTCTCTTTTTATTTCTTCTCTGACACAGTTATTCTTCAGTAGCATGTTGTTTAATCTCCATGTATTTGTGGCTTTTCCTGATTTCTTTTTGAAGTTGATCTCTAGTTTCAAATCATTATGATTAGAGAATATGGTTGGTATGATTTCAACTCTCTTATATTTGTTGAGGCTATCTCTGTGCCCCAGTATGTGGTCAATCCTTGAAAATTTTTCGTGTGCACCAGAGAAGAATGTATAAGCAACTGTTTTGGGATGGAAGGCTCTGTAAGTGTCTATTATGTCCAATTGGTCTAATCTGTCTTTTAAGGATGTTATTTCCTTATTCATTTTCTGTTTGGATGATATGTCCATAACCAACAGTGGAGTATTTAGGTCCTGTACTGCGATAGTGTTTTGGTCGGTTTTTCCCTTTAGTTCTGTTAGTAATTGCTTTACATGTCTCGAGGCTCCCGGATTGGGAGCGTAGATATTAATAAGTGTTAAGTGTTCTTGGTGTATGATTCCCTTTATCATTATGAAGTGTTCCTCAATATCTTTCTTTACTTTTTTTATTTTGAAGTTTATTTTGTCTGATATTAGTACCGTTACTCTCACATTTCTCTGAATGCCATTTGCTTGAAATATCATTTCCCACCCTTTCACTTTGAGTCGGCATTTGTCTTTGGAGCTGAGATGTGTCTCCTGGAGGCACATATGGTTGGGTTTTGTTTTTTGATCCAATCTGCAACTCTGTACCTTTTTCTTGGTGAGTTCAATCTGTTTACGTTTAGGGTGATTATTGAAATATGAGGTTTTCCTATAACAATTTTACATTTTACTTTCTGGTAGCTCGGTATTTCAGTTGCTTCCTTGTCCTTGTGCTTCTGTTTTCTTTATTTTGGTTGGCTTTTGTGAGTTTTCCCTCTGGTCCTTCTTGTTTTGTGTTATATACAACTGTTCTGAATCTTTGGCATTTGGTTACCTTATGAATATGTAAAAGATAGTTACATATATACAATTGTCT
Source organism: Rousettus aegyptiacus (assembly GCF_014176215.1). NCBI lineage: Eukaryota > Metazoa > Chordata > Mammalia > Chiroptera > Pteropodidae > Rousettus > Rousettus aegyptiacus. Next base: position 92,411,904 of record NW_023416307.1, on the reverse strand, counting down.
ATTTTCTTCTACGCATGCCTTATCTTCATCTTCATGTGAATTTGGATCTTTGAATCCTCTCCTTTTCAGTCACTGTTATCTCAATTTGTTCCTATGCGTGCTGATTGCTCATTACTATCTTGCTATAGCAGTTCTCTTTTTATTGTTCAAGCTTATAATCCCCTGTTCTTAGTAAGGGTTATACTCCTCTGCTTCTATTTTCCTGATTATCACCTCACTCCTAATTATGTATTTTTGTTGTTGTTGTTATTTTGTCTTAGGTGAGCTGACCACTATTAGTATTTCCTGTAGTACAGGCCTCGTAGTAGAGAATTATCTCAATTTTTATATGTCTGGAAAAAATCTTAATTTCTCCTTCATATCTAAAGGAGAGTTTAGTTGGATACATTATTCTAGGCTGGTAGTTCCTTTCACTTAATAGTTTAAATGTTTGATTCCATTCCTTTCTGGCTTATAAGGTTTACACTGAGAAGTCCAAGGATAATCTAATGGTTTACCATTTTTTTCTTTCTGGCTGCCTTGAGAATTCTGTCTTTGTCATTGATTTTTGATAATTTTGATACAGTGTGTCTTGGTGAAGGCCTTTTGGGTTGAGATAATTGGGTGTTCTGTTGACTTCTTGAATTCCAGGCTCCAGCTCTTTCCTTAGCTTTGGGAAATTCTTGTCAACTATTTGTCCGAAAATGCTTTCTAATTCCTGTTCCTTTTCCTCACCTTCGACAATGCCCATTATCTTATGTTATCTTTCCTGATGGTACTAGCTAGTTCTTGTATTTCTCTTTCATTATTTTTCATTCTTCTGTTTCTCTCTTCTTCCTTCTGATTTATTTCTAGATTTTTGTCTTTGATGTTACTGATCCTATCCTCCATTTGGTAAACTCTATTTCCCAAGCTTGCTATTTCATTTTTCAGCTTTAGCAGTGTGTTCTTCATCTCTAGAAGTTCTATTTGGTTCTTTTTGGGGAGTTTCAATCTCCTCGCTCTGTTCATCTAGTCATTTTTTCAATTTCTGAAATTGTTGATTTGAGTTGTTTTGGATCTCATTGAGATTTTTTAAAAGTACCATCCTGAATTCTCTGTCGTTTAAGTCACATATATCTATGTCTGTAAGCTTATTTTCTGGAGATTTCTCTCTCTCTTTCTGAGATGCCTTGCCACCTTGATTGTTCATCGTGTTTACTGGACTATTTCTCCACCTGGGCATTAATGGAAATGTATTTTATTGTTTCTCCAGAAAGAAAATTTATTATATAAAGGTCTCTCTTTAGCCTGCTACAAAGAAGGCACTTTTCTTTTGGTTTTCAGTAGGTATCTTCTAAGCCTCTTGGATCCCTGCTTTATATAAAGTCTTAATAACACTTTTTGAATTTCCTTGTAGATATTTAATCACTGTCGCTACCCTCAGTTTCAGTTCCCGTCAGTGTCAGCGACAATCTCAGCATTGTTTGCTCAGAATCTCCTGGGGTTCCGTGGTGATTGGGCTTGGAGAGTATGGGACTAATAGGAGATTAGGGGCTGCAGCTCAGCCTTGGTTTTGCAACTACGACCAGCAAAAATCAACTGTTTCTCTGCAGTCCTGTCTCACTTCTCTGCTTTCTTCCCTGATGACTAGGCTCTGCAGCTTTCCCAGGCAGGACTGTTCAGGAAACTCGCTGCTCCTTCTCCCCTCCCCTCCTCCCGCAGGGATCTCTAGCGGCTGGGAGAGACAGCTTCTTTATTACTCCTGGTCCACTGCCTGACACCCAGGGTTCTGTCCCATGGTAGCTCTTACGTGCAGATCACACACTCAGACATGCTGGTGTACAGTTTGAGTGTTTTTCATTGAATTTTAGATGTTCAGCTTATTGTTGTTTCAAGGGGAGGGATCTGGGGACGTCTCTCACTCTGCCATGTTTCCAAAGAGCTTTTCCTTTTCTCCTTCCATCTTCAGGGCTGGGTGCTCCCTCTGTCTAAAATGCTCTGTCAAGCAATAACCATGTGGCTGACTCCTTGTCATTCAGGTCTCAGCTCCAGTGCTGATTTGATTGGTGCCACCTCCAATTTGGGAGAACTTTAACACCCGTGTGTATATTATAAAAAGTCTTTAAAATCTCTTTTTTTTTTGGTAATGTGGCTATCTTTTTGACATATAAGTTTTAAATTTTCTTGGCTACAACGTCCAAATGAATTTTTATGTTGGCTTAGTTTACTTGGCCTATTTTGAACTAGTCCCAGGACAAACATGGCAGGTGAGGAAACTGGACAGGAATAAGGAAAAATGTTTCAAGATTACCTAGTAAGGTCCTCTATCTTCAGGTCAATGCTAAGTGATGTAATTTTGGAATTAAATAGTTAAACTTAAAAAATAAAATCAAGGATCTAAATAAAATATGTGGTCTTTTTAAAAAGAATCGGTAATGTTTTTATGCTTTTGTTACAGTTATTGCAAATATCTTTCTCCCTACAGAGCAGATGGAGGAGTCTGTAAGAACAGTTTCATCATGCAGATGACTTCAGACCTGATTAATGAGAATATAGACAGACCTGTCCACCTTGATATGTCCTGCCTAGGTGCAGCTTCTCTAGCTGGTCTTGCTGTTGGTATGTGTCGATTTTATAAAAATGAGAGCTATCTTGCAAACTACTTCTTACAGATAGCATTTCTCCTTCCAAAATGCAAAAGTATAGAGAGGGTTTGGAAAACCTTGCTGTCCATTAAGCTCCATACGTAAATGCACATTACTCACAAATTATTCCTGTGTTCTCCTTTGTAGGTGAGTCTTATTGCACCTCTTCCATCCTTACTTCACTTCTTCAATCAGAAGTATGAGGTGGGGGCAGTTAGTTCTCAACTGCTTTGGTTTTTAGGAAGGCAGGGTCTCTGGGTAAACTTTCTGAGTAGATAGGTTTGTCTTTGGCAATAGAAATAACTCCTTTCTTTTATTTATTAAACATTTCCTGAGTACCTTGCTATATGACAGTCACTGCTGGGAATAAAAAGTTTAAAAGACAATCCCTGCTAATGGAATCTCAGAAGCAGTCAGACAAGTCAACAGATTATTAAATTTGGTGTGAAAACCCCAGCAAACAGTGATAGTCTTAAGCAAATGGTGTAGGTTTCCCAGAGGAGGCACCATAAAGCTCAGTTTTGAAGGGGTTAGCAGACAGCCAGGTGAGGAGAGGGTAAAAGGTGAGTTGTCCAACAAAGAAAGGAGCTCCTGCAAAGATATTGATTGGCCCATTGCCATACGCGCTGATATGATGAGAGCAAGAGGTCCAGTTGTGGTTGATTCCTCATAAAGAGGAGCTTGCACTTGATTGTCCAGGCACTAGAGAGCCACTGAAGAATTTTCAGCGTGGGGGATGGGGAGGCGCAGACTTGGACAAATCTGCATTTGAACAGATCATTTTGGTACTTAGTGAAAGGATTAATTGGGAGGGGTAAAGAATAGAAGTGTGGAGCCCAATTAGGGGGCTTTGGAGGAAGCTGGGTGATGCCTTGGGAGTATTTTAATGTGTTCCTATAGTGAAGGGAAGAGTGTTTATGCAAAACAGGATATTTTACAGTTAAACATTTTACGTTAATACTTAGCGTACCAGAGTTACAATCCAAAAAAATATGAACTCTTTGTTGTTCAACTTTATTCTACTAAAAATCTGTTAAATTTGAGTGAAATTAAGTCACTTTCTTTTGTTCATTGCTAAATGTTTGATTAATTCTAATTGAAGACAATAACTTTCCTTAAATAATCATTCTCATTTACAAATTTAAATTTTTTTGTATATTTCAACCCTTAAAAATTTAATATAGTTGATTTGTAGAAATAATTTCACATGCCTAACTGAGCAAACTTAAACCTGTAACAAGGAAATCCTTCTCCAGCACATAAACAACTCTTGCAAGCTGATAGATAAATTATGCTTATAATTATAGTAAATCAAATTCGCAAAAAATTCTATTATTATTTATAAGGATAATCAAATTCTTCTACACTTTTTATCTCATAAAACCCCATATGTCAGATTCTCTTGAACATTTAAAATGCTCTAAATAACAAGTGCATGCAGATTATTCATACATATAGCATAGTGGCTTGAGTTTTATCTACATCATTATATCTATATTAATTTCAAACTTTTTCAATGCAAAGACACTTCACTAACTTAAGGGAAACAATTTTTCCTACTCAGAAAAACTGCGATTTCTGGTTAGATTGCTTCTCCTTCAGAAATTTGAGGCCTGAAGGCTATGCACATTCTCTGTACTTTCATAATTCCTCAGAAACTGGGTCTAATCAATACATATTTAATAAAATGACTTTTAAAAATATATATGCTCTATTATAAATAAATTCTAGAAATAAGGATTTTAAGAACATATTTATTTTTATGACTAGATTTATCTAACTGTAGTATACTACATAAAATTGTTTTTAGCCTTTGTAAACTAGTTAATATCTTTAAATATAGAGTCTAAAATGTGACTGTGTAAATAGAAAGAATATGACCTGACAGGAAATTATAGAAGAAAGAATGTTATGTTTCAGCTTTATTCATAAGAGAAAATGTACTTTACGAAGGCTTGTCAACTGTTAGTACTTCAGAGTAGGTGAGACGTACCAGGTTTATTGACAAGACACCGCTGTTATTTCAGACTACTTATGATAATAGTTATTAATGTGTTTAATATTATTATAAATCATATCTTTTTTTAATTTTAATTTAATTTAATTTAAATTTATTGGAGGTGACATTGGTTAAATCATATAGGCCTCAAGTATACAGTTCAGTAATACATCATATGTATATTACATTGTGTGCTCACTACCCAAAGTTAAATTACCTTCTGTCACCATATATTTGACCCCCTTTAACATGATCCTCTTTATAAGGAACAATATATTCCAGAACTCCAGTATTTCCTCTATTATAAGTAACTTGTATGAATTTAAGTAACTTATATGAAATGTAATACTTTGAAAAAGAAACTATTTATAACACTAATTTCCAACTTTGAATTTTATGCATACCCTAAGGAGTTGCCTCTTAGCTGAAGATACATGACAAAAATCTTTCTTTATATTTTTAATTACACGAAAATATACTATTCTTTTTTTTTCCTTAATAGCAAGTCATGAAATTAAATGATGACAGAGTATGGTTGTTCTAGAAATGATTTTGTACCCTGCCACAACAAAATCAAATGGATAGTTAGAAACCAAAAGATTTTAAAATTCTGGTGTATTTATTCTTATGGATAGTCAATCTAACAAAATTCAAAGCAACAAAATATTTGGGGTTGTGTTTTATAATAATACTTGTTTACCTTTGTACCATTTCATATAGATTTGTGGGTAAACTGTATGAACTCATTTACTTTAAAATTTGAGAATAATGTTTTCATCTATAGGGTTTTGGGCTGACAAAGAGGAACTAAAGAAACTGAGGCAAAGTGAAATGGTTTTCAAGCCACAGAAGAAATGGCAAGAATATGAAATCAGTATGGAAAACTGGGTCAAAGCAGTGAAACGCTCCATGAATTGGTATAACAAGACATAACACTAAACAGAATGGCTGAAACCACAGATGGCTGGTTGATGTGCTACGCAGATGAGACAAAGCTCAGGGGTACCACTACGATGATGACTAAAAGAAGATTTAAAATGAAGTTTGCAACCTGAGAGAAAAAGCATTTCTTTTTTGAAACAAGCAAAATTTTAAAACTTTCATTTTTTAAACTCAAACTTTAGTAACATTGTAAGGCAGCAGTACCTCAAAACTTGTATCTTCTGTTTTATATCAAATTACAAAGGACATTACCCATTTGCAACTATATTTTGACAGTTATGCGTCTTCCTTTTTTTATATACCGGGTCAATGATACATATGAACATAATTGTGTACTATCCAAATCAATAGTTCTGGGTCAAGCACCATTCACGTTTTGTTCCAAAATTATGTGAAAAGTATTTCTTTAATTATTTAAAAGTAAGTGGTCTATTTGAAATACATATAGCTAAAAGGAAAGATTAACTGAGGAAATGTGGAATTTTGAAACATTAATATTTTGTATTGAAAGCCACAGTTGTTCAATGTTGTATCCAAATATTAGCTCGACGTCCCTCTCAGATAGGTTTGTTAGTCAGTTCTTTCCTTTATTGGGCTTAAAGACACTACCTTAATTTTCCTTATTTAATCCAAATCTGAGCATTATTTATGTATTGAAAAACAGTAAAATAACCCTTAGTTAATGAAACTAAAAAGGTTATTGAAACTAAAAAGGAATAAGAAAGTACTATATTTTCCTTCTCAGATACAGAAATTTCCTTCTCAAAAATGGAAATTTCCTTTCCATTTCATTCAACAACTTCTGGCTAAAGTATAACACCCCATTTTTTATAAAATATAGGTAGTAAATATAAATCTTGCCTTTCTTCTCCTGTTCTTATCTTTCTTAGTAGTTGAGATACTTGCATAAATGTCATTTGTTTTTATTAAGTGCCTAATTGACAGAGGTTAATCTGAAGAATGTGTCCTAATTTACCAGTGATTTAAGAATTGCCTTCATTGGGGTATTTTACTTTTCTGGGTATCTTTTTAATTTTTGTCCAAGCTATTCATCTCTGTGAGAGATAGCTGACAGAGATGAGGGGAGGGTATTAATGCTAATGAATGCCCTACAGCCATTGAGCCAGAGACCCGCTACTGAGAGGAGCACAGACAGTCCACATTCTCATACTTTCTTGATGGAAACAACGTAGAGGGTGAGTAGCTTCAGGCCAGGTATGAAATTGCCTTAAAGCAATTGACCACCTCCAACCTGTTCTCATGTTATTTGCCCCTCCTTATATTTAGGCTAGGTTCCCTTTAAATTTGCTGCAATAATGAATTCACTTCAGCTCTTGGTCAGGTTTTATCACATAAATTCCTACTATTATAGAGCTAGCTATTAAATAATAATGTAATTAAAGAAGTGACTGTTATAGAGAATTTTGTTGTCAATTTATGTCTGTTTCAGAAGCAGATTTGATAGAATTAGGGATCAAATTGCATTTGTACCGATTCCATTTTGTTGAACTTTGTCTTCTTAAAATGATTAATTTTTTGATGGAGTCATTATAGAAAATATATGGTATCATTAACTCCATTATTTTTGAAATTTTTCAATTATAGTTGATGTTCAATATTATATTAGTTTCAGGTGTACATTATTGTAGTTAGACACTTACATAATTTACGAAGTAATCCCCCTGAAAAGTATAGTACCCGCTTGGCACCATATATACATTAATTTCATGAATTAAGATTTGGAAATATTTTTGTTTGAAGTGATTTGTTTACTGTAATAAGTCAGATCCCATTATGTAGATAATGCTTTATTCTTCTTTTCATTCTTTGTGTTAGTGTTTTTTTAATATCCTTTTTACAAAGTTTAGTGGCCAATGAAAGGCTTTTTTTACCAAAATTGTATGAAAGCTGCTTTGTTGTTTTACTGTTTCCTACAGTCTACTTCTCAGTGGTTTGCCTTTATAGGAAATAATTCTGTCTTTTTATATTAAGACATATTGAATTGTAATATTATTAATACCTAAAAGTTTGTCACTTCATCACTTTTCCATGTTTTTCTTCCTCATCATAAAACCATAAAATAAAAGATTTTAGATCTTTTAGATAATGTGGGATAATAACTCTGAATATCTCTTTTTGGAATTGAGCATCCCCTCAAAAAGTAGTGGCTAATTTTTTCTTTCATTATTTTAATATTTGAGGCTGCTTTTAGTGGTACAGTTTAGTAAATCTTTTGTCAGATTTGACCTAAAATCAAAAATGTGACCACATTTGCTTTTGTGGTTGTAGAAATAGTTGATGATCAAAATCAGTTAAGCAAAAAAATTGTCTCATCCATCTTTCAAATTCATTTTTCATTTGTATGGTAATATTTGAAATTAAAAAATATTCTGTACTAATATTCCTCATCATGTTTTATTTTCCCATTATGGATCTATCAGATATGTTGAGGTAGTCTGTAGCTATCTTATCAAGGATACAGTCCTTCTTAAAGTGGTACCAATTGCTGTTACACTATAGACTTATATAGACTTACTGTTTTTTTTTTTTTTAGATCAACCATGACATGATTCTCGACTTCGCCTTTATTGACATTTTGGCACAAATAATTCACAGAGGACACAGGCATGGTGGTGAGAATAGGTAGCTAAAAACAGCAGAAGACAATTATAATGAGATTTTTTTTCCCCCTCATTAACCAGGAAAGTAGAAACCCTATTTATTTTTATTTACTACCACCTCTTTTGATAACTATTTCCTAAGGTAAAATGAGGCAGAAAGAAAACGAGTATGATAGACACTCCACATTCATTGAGTTTTCAATTTTCTTCTAACAGTCTATATCAGTGGTTCTCAACTGGGTGGGGATGTGGTGATTTTGTCCCCAGGCGACATGTGGCAATGTCTGGAGACATTTTTGACCATCACAACTCAGGGGATGCTATTGGTCGCTAACAAGTAGCGATCAGGAACGCTGCTAAATTTGTGGGATGAATTTTTACATTACGTTTACAGCTACAACTTTTTTTTCATTCATTTTACCCTTGTTGATAGGGAGCAGCTTATATTTTTTCTGGATTAAATAGGACCACTTTAATTATGAGAGCTAGAATCTTAAAACTTTATTTTAAAATTCTTCATATGTTTATATATTTACATGTGTGTTTGTGTAGAGATACACACCCATAAATAGACATAGTTATATGAACGTTCTCAGGTAAAATTGAAGTCTTTCTATTCACAGGGTTTTTGTATTTAAATGCAGATAACTAAAAGATTGAATCTTCAGAAAGTCAGACACTCTGACGTTAGAGGAAAGAAACTTAAGAAATAGCCCATTCTGCATGGGACTTATACTGGGGATACGTCTTTAATTAAAAGTAATCCAACCCAGGAGTTTGGTAAGAATTTTAAAATTCTTTGAGAGGGGACATAGCTGGACCCTGGGGCTCTTCAACTTTAAGTGATTCTAGAGTCACCCCAGAGATAGCCTAGAAAGCCTGAATCTACCCCCAAAGGATTCTGAATCCCTTTGAGAAATTTATATCATGTTTCTGAATTAGAATTAAAAGTCCGAAATACACCCTAGACCTATCTGGTTTTAGAATCATCTTTCATTACAAAACCAGGTCATCTGGTTCAAATCAGTTAATATGGGTAAACCCAAAGCCATCAAATAGGTAGTCCAGAATCACATTGGTTTTTAAAGGTTTTGAAGCCTCAGGGCCATATATATTTTGGCACCAGCATTTATTATTAGTCACTGGCTATATTGTCACCATATTCCCATGGGGACCTTGAACCTAGAGGAATGAAGGAATGATCTTGGGAGTGGGAACAATAGAGGCAGGAAACTACAGAATAAGAATTTCTGAAATTGTTTTATTTCTTCTCTTTCCCCTTTACTATAAATTTGGCTTATTAAAATAAAATGGTTGCATTTGTACAGATACCTATATTATTTAGGAAATAGACATATGAAGATTCCAATTTAATTTCGCCATATCATGATAAGAAACTGCCAAACTTTTCTAGAACAGCTATAAAACTTTACTTTCCCACCAGCAATGTATGAGTTATCATTTCTTCACATCCTCACCAATATTTGACATGTAAATATAACCCTAAAATTAATCCTAACCCTGAACCTAACCCCAAATATTACCCTAAACCTAACATTAACCCAAACCTCAAACCTATCTGTAACTTTAAATTTAACATAGCCCTACACCTAACCCTAACCCTTACCCTAACTGACCTAAACTTAACCCAAACTATAACCCTAAACTTAAATTTAAAGCTAACCCTAACCCTAACCCAATTTCTGATTCTAAACCTAATCTTAAAACTAACCCTAACCATAAAATTCTAAACATAACATTAACCTATTTAACAATGCCCCTAACACAAACCTCTAACCCTAAATCCTAACCATAACTTTAACCTTAAACCTAAACCTAACTAATTATTTAACCTAACCCTAAATCTAACCCTGAACTTAAGCCAAATTCTAGCTCTAACGCTAAACCCAAACCTAACCCTAATACTAAGCCTGACCCTAATCCTAAAACCCTAACCACAAACCTAACTCTAACCCTAACAGTCCAAAACATAACTTTAATGCCAACACTAATCCTAACACCAAACCCTAACCCTAAATCTGAACCTTACCCTTAACTTTAACCCTAAGCCTAACTGTAACCTTTACCCTGATCTTAAAACAAACCTAAACCTAATTCTAACCCTAAACCAAAAGCATCCCTAACTCTAACCCTAATCCTTACATAAATCTAAACCTACCTCTATCCCTAACATTAAATGTAACCCTAATTCTAACCCCAATCTTAACCCAAATCCTAACCATAGCCTTACCTCAAACCCCAAGTCAAACCCTAAACTTAAACCTAACTTTAACCACGAACCTAACCCTAACCTTTACCTAGCCCTAAACTTAACCTAAAATTTAACCACAACCCTAAAGATAACTCTAATCCTACACAATCCCTAACCCTAACCTAACCTAAACCTATCTGCCCCCCAACTCTTATCCTAAACTAAATACTAACATTATCACCTACCCTACAACTAACAGTAACCCTAACTCCAACGCTAAGCATAAAACTAACAATAAATCTAATATTAATCTTAACTCTTACCTTAACCCTAAAAATTAATTCTAAAACTCACCTATAACCCCGAACCTAACCCTAACCTTAATTTTATATCTAACCCTAATCTTAACCCTAACAATAATCCTAACCCTAAAACTAAACATAACCCTAACCTTAAATTTAACTCTAAATGTAACCCTAAACATATCCTTAATGTTAACCCTACAACTAACCCTAATACCAAAACTAAAATAAACTAAAAAAACTAAAATGTCAAAACCTAAAATAAATCTTAACACTAATCTTAACCAAAATCCAAATTTAAACCTAATCTTAACCCTAACCCTAACCTTAACTATAATCTGAAACTTAAACTAAATTTAACTCTATTCCTAACCCTAACTCTAAACCTAATGGTAAACCAAAACATACATGTAACTCTCACCTTTACCCTAAACCTAAACATAACACTAATCCTAAACATAACCATAATCCTAAACCTAACCCCCAAATTAAACCAAAACCTATTCATCACTGTAACCATAAAACTAAACTCAAACCCTAAACCTTGTTACCCTAACCCTTGTACCATTCTTAACACAAAAGTTAACACTAACCCTAACCCTAAACCCTAAAATATCTCTAAACAATTAATTTTAACCCAAATCATAACTAACTTTAACAGAAACTATAAACAAACCTAGCCCTAAACCTTATCTTTACCTTTACCCTAAACCTAAACATAACAGAAAGCCTAACCCTACCACTAATTATAACCCCTAAACCTAAACTTAACCATGAACCTGGCCCTAACCCTAAACCTTTCTCTAAACACCAGTGACACCCATAAACCTAACCCCAACCCTAACCTTAAACTCAACTGTAACTCTAACCATAACATTAACATTAAATCCTAAACCATATTTCTAAACATAACTCTAAACTTAAACCTAAGTCAACCCCTAAACCTCGCTCTAAATTTAAATCTAACCATAACCCCAACCTAACTATAAAAAAAATTCTGAAATTAAATGAAACCTAACTTTATCCTTAATCCTAAACGTATCTCTAACACCAACTGTAATCTTAACAGTGGCCATAATCTATCCTACCCTAAACCCTAACCATAACCCTAATTCTAAGCCTAATACTAACTAAATTCTAACCTTAATGCTAAATGCTAATCCTAATTTTAAATCAAACCCTAATGCTAACTTGAACTCTATTACTAACACTAACCAAACCCTAAACCTAAACTCTAATTGTAACATTAACCCTAACACTAGCCCTAACTTTAAAATTAACACCAAAGCATAACCCTAAATCCTAATTCTAACACAAAACCTAGACCTAACATTCAAACTACACTGACTCTAATACCACTAACACTATGCCCAACTACAAACTTGACCCTAAACCTAACGGTAAACCTGAACACATCCCTAACCCTTATACCAACACTTATCTGAAACTTAACCTTAACCCTACACCCTAACCAAAACCTTAAACTGAGCTCTAACTATAAACTTAATACTAAAACTTACCCTAACGTTACCACTAACAATAAGCCTAAACCTGGAGTGACATCAGCATCATAGTGAAATGAGAAGATCCCATTGGTATCACCCCTTAAACTTATAACAAGTCGGACAACTATAATTTAACAAAAGATTACCTGCTCAACACACAAACATCTGAGATATTCACACATCAGGACATCTGTAGGTGGGCGTATTGAAATGGGAAAAGGAGGCAGGACAGGGTGAAGGGTCACAAACACAGTCCAGGGCCCACTGCAGCCCCAGCTAAAGAGGTAGTGGGGAAGGAATTGAACTGCAGCCCTCATGTGATGGACTGGAAGGCTAGAGGGGTAGAAGCAACATTGCAACCTGAGTAGCCAGTACCAATTACAGCTAACCTGGGTGGAGACATGGCACATCAGGGTGACAGCAGAGGATAGCACCATTACTAGCAAGAAGACAAAGCCACAGACTCATGAACCTGCTTACCCCCTTCTCCCTCTACCTCCCCACCCATTGCGGTGGAACCTAGTAGAGACAGTAGAGATGTCGCAGACAGCAGAGTATGGCTGGCAGCCTCTGGTTATAAGGAGGCCACACAGGGAACTCACTGGCCTGGAGCCTCATCACCTGCCACATTCCATCACGAAGGTAGTACCTTGAGATGGGGACAACTCAGACATGGAAGGGACACCCACCTCTTCAGGGAATATGGGCATTTTCCATAACAGAAGTGACACTGTCCCTACCAAGATCCCAGAGATGCCGGTAGTTAAGATACCAGAAAACAAAAACTTGCACTGTGGCACCACTAATTATCAACCTGCTGAATTGTTAAGAGCAAAGCAATACCTAATAAAGAGGAGTTTGCTACCTCAAATGACCAGAAAGAGAATCTATCAAGTGCCAAGGTAATAAGGTAGCTCAGAAAGGAAATAAAAAGTCTCCAGAAACCAAACTCAAAAACACGAAAGACTGTGATATAAATGACAGGAAATTCAGGCACAGTTATTTAAAAAATCAATGAGATCCAAGAAAACTCAGACAGTATGGTGAGCTCGGGAATAAAGTCAATGACTGAAAGCAATACTTTACCAAAGAGATTGAAACTATAAAATAAAACCGAATGGAAATTTTGATTATGAACACTCGATAAATGAGATGAAGACTGCATTAGAGAGCATTGGATACAGCACAGACCAGATGAAAGAATTAATGAACTAAAAAATAGAAATCTAAAAATGACTCGGGTCAGAAGAGAGAAATAAAAGTTATAAAAAAGGAAGAAAGACCTCTACAATAACTATCTGACTCTATTAGAAAGAGCAATATAAGAATAATGGGTATAACAGAAGGAGAGGAGAGGAAGAAGGCAACAGAGAGCCTATTCAACAAATAATTATTGAGAACTTCAAAAGCTATGGAAAGAGATGAACTCTCAAATTCGAGATACTAACAGAACACCAAATCATCTAAAAGCAAAAATATCTTCTCCAAGATACATTGTACTAAAACCGTCAAAAATTAATGTCAAAAAGTTTGGAAAAAAAGACTGTAACCTACAAAAGGAACCTCATTACGTTATCATCAGATTTTTTTTTTTTTTTCACCAGAGACCTTACCAGCCAGGAGAGAGTGGAATGAAATATTCAAAATATTGAAAGAGTGAAGGCACCAGTCAAGAATAATACATCCAGCAACATTATACATTGGATATAAAGAAGAAATAAAGGCTTGTTCAGACAAACAAAAGTGGCAGAAATTTACCACCAAAAACTGGAATTACTAAAAATGTTGAAAGGAGCTCTTGTACCTGAAACAAACATGAAAGTATACAAAAGTTTGAGTATGATGAGAAAAAGAAAGAAGCAGGAAATTGCAACCCTATTTCAGCATAGGGTATTAAACACTTAATTTTAATATAATGGTTAAAAGGGGGAAGCATTTAAAAAAGACTAAAATTTCACTAATTTGGAAACAATGCACAGCATAAAGAGGGATAATTTTTGATGATGAAAAAATAAAAGGGGAGAAGGTAAAGGGCTGAACTTGCACAAATGAAAGAAAAAATGTAATCAGAAGAAAAAGGACTATTGAGACATTTCATACAAACCTGAAGGTAATCACAATATAAAGTTCCAAAACTGAAAAACAAAAAAAGAGGAAATGCAAAAAAAAAAAAAATCATAGAAAACTACAAAACTAAGGTAGCACACAGAAAAACAAAAGCAAAGAAACATTGGAGATACAGAGTGACCAGAAAACAAAAGAAAAAATGGTCATAATTTGTTCTCAATACCAAGAATCATCCTAAAAATAAATGGATTGAATTTACCAACCAAAAGGCAGAGGATGAATTAAAAAATAAGACCTGTAGTGGCGTCAGAAACATGGTGGAGTGAGAGATGTCCCCAGACCTCTTCCCTCGAGAAAATAATAAGCTAAACGTCTAAAACTCAACAACGACAAAAAAACACCCAAATTGCACAACAGCATGTCTGAGTATGGAATCTGTGCATAAGAACTACAACAGGTCAGAACTCTAGATGTCCTGCGGTGGACTGGGAGAAACAAAGAAGCTTCCTCTCACAGCCTCCAAAACTCCCTGTAGGAGGAGGAGGAGGGGAGAAAGTGTGGCAGGTTCCCTGAACAGTCTTGCTTGGGAGAGCAGTGAGCTCCACGCAGCCTAGGCATCAGAGCAGAAAGCAGAGTAGTGAGGATGGCAGAGAAGTGGGGATTGCAGAGACACGAAGTTGATTATTACCAGCAGTAGTTGCAAAATGTGAGACTGAGCTGCAGCCCCCAACCACCAACCCAGAGAGCCCCTCCCCTCATATCCTCCGAGACCAAATACCGTGGAACCCAGAGGAATCTAAGCAAACGCTACCAAAACCGTCGCTAACATGAACAGGGACTGACACTAAGGGTAGTGAGTGTGATTAAAGATCTATAAGAAAGGGGAGAAAAAGGCATTATTAAGGCTTCATATGAAATAGGGATCCAAGAGGCTTAGATGCCACCTACTGGCAACCAAAAGAAAGGTGCTTTCTTTGCAACAGGCTAAAGAGAGGCCTTTATATAATAAATATTTCTGGAAAAACAGCAGAATACTCTTCCATTAATGCCCAGGTGGAGAAGTAGTCCATTAAACACCATTAACAACCAAGGTGACAGACATCTCAGAAAGAAAGAGAAAAATCTCCAGAAAATAAGCTTACGGGCATAGAAATATGCAACTTAAATGACAGAGAATTCAAGATGGTACTTCTGAAAAAACTCAATGAGATCCAAAACAATTCATATCAACAATTACAGTAAATGAAAAAACAACTAGAATTTACTGAGCAGAATGAGCTCTTTAGCAAGGAAATTGAACCCCTCAAAAAGGACCGAATAGAAATTCTGGAGAAAAATTAACACACTGCAAGAGTTGAAAAAATGAAGAAGCAAGCTTGGGAAATAGAGTCGACCAAATGGAGGAAAGGATTAGTGACACTGAAGACAGAAATCTAGAAATAAATCAGAAGGAAAAAGAGAGAAACCGAAGAATGAAAAACAATGAAAGAGAAATACAAGAACTAGCTAGTACCATCAGGAAAGAAAACATAAGATAATGGGCATTATCGAAGGCAAGGAAAAGGAGCAGGGATTAGAAAGGATTTTCAGACAAATAGTTGATGAGAATTTACCAAATCTAAGGAATGAGCTGGAACTTGGAATTCAAGAAGTCAACAGAACACCCAATTATCTCAACCCAAAAGGCCTTCTCCAAGTCACATTGTATGAAAATGATCAAAAATCAATGACAATGACAGAATTCTCAGGGCAGCAGAGAAAAGAAAATAGTAACCTATAAATGAAAGTCTGTTAGATTATCTTCAGACTTCTTAGCTCAAACGTTATAAGCACAAATGTTACAAGCGGAAAAGAGTGGAATCAAATATTCAAACTATTAAATGAAAGGAACTACCAGCCAAGAATAATGTTTCCAGCTAAGCTCTCCTTTAGATATGAAGGAGAAATAAAGACCTTTCCATACATACAAAAATTGAGGTAATTCTCCACTATGAGGCCTGCATTACAGGAAATACTGAAGGGGGTCAGCTCACTTAAAACAAAATGAAAAAAAAAAAAAAAGAAACTAGTTAGAAGTAAGGTGATTATCAGGCAAATAAGAGGCAGAGGAGTGCAACCCTTTCTAAGAACAGGGCATTATAAGCTTAAACAATAAGAAGAGGCTTGCTATAGCAAGATAGTAATGAACATTCAGCATACATAGGGATAAATTGAGACAACAATGACTGAAAAGGGGAGGATTCAAAGATCAAAATTCACAAAGGGATATGGAGATAAAGTACATGCAGAAGAAAATGGATGACTGTATATATATATATATATATCCTTTACCTATTCGTAATGGTAACTACATGCCAAAGTTTCAAAACTGAAGTATATAACCTAAAACAAGAATTACTAGAGGGAAAACCCACAAAAGCTAACCAAAATAAAGAAAACAGAAACACAAGGACAAGGAAGCAATGAAAACACTGGTCTACCAGAAAGCAAAAGATAAATGGCTATAAGAAGACATCATGTTTCAATAATCACCTTAAATATAAATGGACTGAATTCACCAATAAAAAGGTACAGAGTTGCAGATTGGATCAGAAAACAAAACTCAATAATATGTTCCCTCTAGGGGATTGATCAGCAGTATGGAAATTGAAATAATCATAAAAAAAAAAACCTACCCAGAAGTAAAAGCCTGGGACCAGAGATTTCGCCAGTGAATTCTACCAAACATTCAAAGATTTAGTACCTATTTTCCTCAAACTATTCCAAAAAAAATCAAAGAGGAAGCAATACTTCCCAAGATATTTTATGGCCAATATTACCCTGATACCAAAACCTGGTAAAGATAACACGCACAAAGAAAACTAAAGACCAATATCTCTCATGAACACAGATGCAAAAATCCTCAATAAGATACTAGCAAATAGAATACAGCAATATGTTAAAAAGATTATACACCACAATCAAGTGGTGTATACCACATAAACAAATTAAAAAATAAGAATTATATGATCATATCAATAGATGCAGAAAAGGCCTTTGAAAGATACAGCATTCATTTATGATAAAAATACTTAACAAAATCAGTGTAGGAGGAAAGTAACTTAACATAATAAAGGCCATATATGACAAACCCTCAGCCAACATTGTACTTAATGGTGAAAAACTAAAAACTTTCCCTTTAAGATCAGGAACAAGGCAAGGTGGTCTACTATCACCACTGTTATTCAATATAACATTGGATGTCCTAGTGAGTGCAATCAGGCAAGAGAAAGATATAAAGGCATCCAAATAGTAAATGAAGAAGTCAAACTGTCACTATTTGCGAATGACATGATTCTCTGTATAGAAAACCCTAAAGACTCCACAAGAACACTACTAGAAACAATAAACAAATACAGTAAAGTTTCTGGATACAAAATCAATGTTTAAAAATCCATAGTGTTCCTATACTCTAATAATGAAGCATCAGGGGAAAAAGTGGAAAAAAATAATTCCTTTTGCAATTGCAACAAAAAGAATAAAATACCTATAGATAAATCTAACGATCCATGTGAAGGACCTATATAATGAAAACTACAAGACCCTATTAAAAGAAATTGAAGACGATACAAAGAAATGGAAAGATACTCTGTGTTCTTGGTTTGGAAGAATTAACATAGTTAAAATGACCTTATTACGTAAAGCATTATACAGATCAAATGCAATCCCCATCAAAATCCCAATGGCATTTTTTTAAAAAATAGAACAAAAATCATCAGATTTGTATGGAAGCAGAAAAGACTCCAAATTGTCAAAGTTATCCTGAGGAAAAAGAATGAGGCTTGAGGCATCATTTTGCCCGACTCTGATTTCAAATTACACTGCAAAGCGACAGTAATCAAAACAGGATGGTATTGGCAGCAAAACAGACACATGAACCAGTGGAACAGAATTGAGAGTCCAGAAGTAAACCCATATATATATGGGCAAATAATTTTCTACAAAGAAGCCAAAAACATACAGTGGAGAACAGAGAGCCTTTTCAAAAACTGGTGCCAGTAAAACTGTAAAGCCACCTGCAAAAGAATGAAACTAGACTGTTGTCTGTCGCCACACACCAAAATTAACTCAAAATGGATTAAGGACTTGAATATAAGACCTGAAACAATAAAACACATAGAAGAAAACATAGGGCCGAAATTCAAGGTCCTTGGACTTAAGGAGGATTTTATGAATTTGATCTCAAAAGCAAGGGAAGTAAAAGCTAAAATAAATGAATGGGACTATATCAAGCTAAAAAGCTTCTGCTCAGCAAAGAAACTGACATCAAAGTAAAGGGACAGCCATCCAAATGGGAAAATATATTAGCAAGCAATGCCTCTGATAAGGGCCTAATATCCTAAATATACAAAGAACTCATAATACAACTCAATAACAAAAAAAAAACAAACAATCCAATCAAAAAATGGGCAGAGGACCTGAACAGACACCTCTCCCTAGAGGACATACAAATGACCAACAAATATACGAAAAGATGCTCAACATTGCTAGGTATTAGGGAAATGCAAATCAAAACCACAATGAGATACCATCTCACACCTGTTAAAATAGCTATAATCAACAGGACAAGTAATAAATTTTGGAGAGGGTGCAGAGAAAAAGGAACCCTCATACATTGCTGGTGGGACTGCAAATTGGTACAGCCACTATGGAAAACAGTATGGAGGTTCCTCAAAAAACTTAGAATTGATCTACCATATGATCCAGCAATCCCTCTACTGGGTATTTATCCCAAGGACTTGAAAACTCATCTCTGAAAAAATATTTGCACACCAATGTTCATAGCATTATTCATGGTGCCCAGGACATGGAAGCAACCAAAGTGTCCTATGATAGATGACTGGCTAAAGAAGCTGTGCTACATATATACAATGGAATATTACTCAGCCATAAGAAGAGATGAAATCCTGCCATTTGTGACATTGATGGACCTTGAGATAATCATGCTAAGCGAAATAAGACAGACAGAAAAAGCTGAAAATCACGTTATATCACTTATATGTTGGATATAAATCTAAAAGCAACAAAGGAACAAGACAATCAAACAGAGACTCATGGACATGGACAATAGATTAGTGGTTACGGAGGGGAAGGGAAAGCAGTAGGGGGATAGATGGGGTAAAATAGCTCAAATATGTGGTGACAGAAAGAAATCTAACTATGGGAGGTGAACACACAGTGTTAATATATATATATGCCTTACTATTAAAGTTTACAGCTGAAACTTCTTGGATTTTGTTAACCAATGTCACCATAAAATAAATAAATTAATTAAAAATAAATAAATTAAAAAATGAAAGACAAGACTCAACTATATGTTGCCTTCAGGAGTCTCATATTAGCTCTGACAAGAAAGAAAGTGACAAGATGGAAAATGATATTCCAAGAAAATGGCATTGAGAAATGTGGGTGGAGCAGTACTTACATCAGACAAAAGAATTTCAAGATAAAAAAGTAACGAGAAAAAAATAGACGTTTTATAATGTTAAAGAGGACAATTAATCAAGAAGAGATAACACTTATATATTTACCTACTCTCACCACTGTTTTAAAGAGTATTGGAAATTCTAGCCAGAGGAATCAGGTAAAAGAATGAATGAAATAAAAGACATTCAAATTGGGAATGAGAAAGTAAAACTATCATGGTTTGCAGATGACATCATTATATGTATAGAAACCCTAAAGACTCCACCAACAGACTATAAAAAACAATAAACAAATATAGTAATATTTCAAGACAATATCAATATACAAAAATCCATTGTTCCTATATGCTATCAATTAAATATCAGAAAAAGAAGAAAATAATTCCATTTACAATTACAACAAAAATGATAAGATACCTAGGAAAAATCTAACAATAGTGAAGAACCTATTACTGAAAACTATAAGACATGGTTGAAAGAAATTGAAGAAGACACAAAGAAATTCAAAAAGATATTACATATTCACGAATTGGAAGATTTAACATTGTTAAAATGGCCATATTACCTAAACCAATATATGGATTTACTGCAATTTCTATCAAAATTCTAAGAGCATTTCTTACAGAAATAGAACAATAAATCCTCAAATTTCTATGGAACCACAAAAGACCCCGAATAGCCGAAGCGATCCTGAGAAAAAAAGAACAAAGCTGGAGATATCACACTCCCTGACTTCAAATTATACAACAAAGCTACAGTAATTAAAAGAGTATGGTATTGGTAGAAAAACAGACACAGAGATCTTCTTCAATAAATGGTTCGGGGGAAACTGAAAAGCCATATGCAAAAAATGAAATTAGACTGCTCTCTGACACCATACACAAAAAGAAATACAAAATGGATTAAAGACTTAACTATAAGACCTGAAATAAAATCCATAGAGGAAAACATAGGCAGTAACCATTGGACCTTGGTCTCTAAGAGATTTTTATGAATTTGACCTCAAAGCAAGGGAAGTAAAAGCAAAAATAAATAAATGGGACTACATCAAATGAAAAAGCTTCTGCACAGCAAAAGAAACCATTAACAAAACAAAAAGACAACCAACCAAATAGACAAAAATATTTGCAAACAATACCACTGATAAAGAGCTAATATTCAATTTTATAATTTCTAATTCTTTATTGATGTTCTCTATTGGTGAGACATTGTTCTCCTGCTTTTATTTTTTTGCTTTTGTATATTAGTATTTTCAGAATGTTGAAAACGTATTGCAAACTACAAGAAAATGTGTAATATATATAATTTGAATATTTCTTTCTATAATAACTTGGAAAGTATATGGAGGAATTTAAAATGTTTAATTGTATGAAGAAAATTACAATTTTTGCCAATAGTATTTTTTAATTTTTCTCAATTATAGTTGACATACAATAATATTATATTAGTTTCATGTGTACAACACGGTAATTAGACATTTATATAAATTATGAAGTGATCACCCTGATAAATTCAGAACCCATCTGACATCATTTTCTACCTAGTTATTGCAATACTACAGACCATATTCCCAATGCTATCCTCTACATCACCATCAATATTTTGTAACTACCAATTTGAGCTTAATCTCCTTTCTCATTCACACATCCTCTATCTCCTAATTAGGCAACCATCAAAATGCTCTCTATGAGCTTGTTTCTGTCTTTTTTGTTTTACTTGTTCTCCAGATTCCACATACATGTGAAATATATGGTATTTGTCTTTCTCTGTCCCACTTATTTCATGTAGCACAGTATACTCTAGATCCATCATGTAGTTGCAGGTAGCAAGATTTCATTATTTTTTATGGCTGAGAAATATTTCATTGTACATATGTACCACCTCTTCTTTATCCACTCATTCATTGATGGGCACCCAGGATGCCTCTATAACTTAGCTATTGTAAATAATGCTGTAGTGAATATATTGATACACGTGTCCCATCAAAGTAGTGTTTTGGGTTTCTTTGGATAATTTCCAGAAGTAGATTACTGGATCCTTCTTCATCTCTTGTTATAGTCTTTGTTTTGAAGTCTATTTTGTTTGGTATAAGTGTTGCTACATCAGTTTCCATTATCATGAAATAGCTTTTTCCACCCCTATACTTTAATGTTTATGTGTCTTTTGATCTGAAGTAAGTCTTCTTCTGTAGGCAGCATATGTGAGTTTTGTTTCTCTGTCCATTCGGCCACCCATGTCTTGATTGAGACATTTAATCTATTTATATTTATTTCTAATCAATTCAATTTATTTATTGTTTGTTTGTTTGTTTGTTTATTTATTTATTTATTTATTTATTTATTTATTTATTTAATGGTGACATTGCTTAACAAAATCCAATAAGTTTCAGCTATACACTTTAATAGTAAGGCATATATATTTATACTTCGTGTTTAACTCCCATAGTTAGATTTCTTTCTGTCACCATGTATTTGACCCCTTTTACCTCATCTATCTCCCCCATTTCCCCACCTCCTACCTTTTGATAACCACTAGTTTATAGTCCATGTCCATGAGTCTCTGTTTGTTTGTCTTGTCCATTTGTTACTTTTAGGTTCATATCCCACCTATAAGTGATATCATGTGATTTTCAACTTTTTCTGTCTGGCTTACTTCGCTTAGCATGATTACTTGAGGTCCATCCAGGTTGTTGCAAATGGCAGTATTTCAATTCTTCTTATGGCTGAGTAATATTCCATTGTATATATGTGCCACAGCTTCTTTAGCCAGTCATCTATTGTAGGACACTTTGGTTGTTTCCATGTCCTGGCCACTGTGAATAATGCTGCTATGAACATCAGTGTGCAAATATCTTTTTGAATCCATTTGTATTTAAAGTAATTATTTCTAGATATGTAGTTATTGCCATTTTATTATTCGTATTTTTTAGTTTTTCATCTTAAGTTTCTCTAGCATTTCTTGTAATACTAGTTCAGTAGCATTTTCTTTAGCATTTTCTTGTCTGAGAAGCTCTTTATCTCTCTTTCGATTCTAAATAATAGTTTAGCTGGGTAGAGTAATCCTGGTTATAGACCCTTGCTTTTCATCATTTTGAATATTTTTCATGCCAATCCCTTCTGGTCTGCAAAGTTTCTGTTGAGAAATCAGCTGACAGTCTTATGGAAACTCCTTTGTAGATAACCAATTGCTTTTCTCTTTCTGCTTTTAAGATTCTCTCTTTGTCTTTAACCTTCGCCATTTTAATTATGATGTGTCTTGGTGTGAGCCTCTTTGGGTTCATCTTGACTGAGATTCTACTCTTCCTGGCCTTATATGTCTATTTCCTTCACCAGGTTACAGAAGTTTTTAGTCACTATTTCTGCAAATAGGTTTCCAATTTCTTGCTCTCTCTCTTCTCCTTCTGGTACCCCTATGATACAAATGTTGGTATGCTTGATATTGACCCAGGAGTTCCTTAAACTACCCTTATTTTTAAAACTTTTTTATTTTTGCTGTTCTGATTGGGTGTTTTCTGCTATCTTATCTTTTAAATCACTGATTTGAGCCTCTGCTTCATCTAATCTACTGTTGATTTTCTCTAATGCATTCTTCATCTCAGTCACTGTATTCTTCATTTTTGACTAGTTCTTTTTTTATGTTTTCTATCTCCATTTTATATTTTCTATCTATTTGTTGAGTTCTCACTGAGATCAATGACTATTATTACAACCAGTGTTGTGAGTTCTGTACCTGTTAGATTGCTTCTCCTTTTTGTTTAGTTCTTTTTTTTTTTTTTTTTGGAGTTTTGTTCTGATTTTTCATTTGGGACATGCTTCTTTGTCTCTTCATTTTACTTGCCTCCATTTGTTTGTTTCTACATAATAGGTTAAGCTACTGTGTCTCCTGGTCTTAAAAGAGTGGCCTTACATAGTAGGGTTCTGTGACACAGTCTCCCTGGTCACCTGAGCAGATGCTCCAGGTGTGTCCCCTCTGTAGATTATGTGTTCCCCCCGTATAGTTGAGCTTTGATTGCTGTTGGTACATCAATGAGAGGGATTGACCCTCATCTGATTGGTTGTGAGGGCTAGCTGGTGACTACAGTGGAGAAGCTTATGTATGGGGGCTGTAAAGCAGGATTGGCTTTAGTGGGACTCTGGTGCCTACTGAATCTTCCCTTCAAGTGTGTTGGGTGGTGCTCTTGTGTGGTCTGAAGCCACACAAGAGTGTGTTTGTTCTGGAGCCTCTTGGAAGGGCTCTGTTGTAGACCAAGGTCAGCTACTGCCTGTGCCCTGTTAAGGCTACTTGGTATGAGCTACAAAGTGATCTGTAGATGGTTGTCATTTGTGTGGGACTTGGGGACTAAACTGCAAACTGAGGCCAGCTGCTATTAGTTCTGGGCTTGGAAATGTAAGAATTGGCACACTGAGGCTAAATGTTGCTTGTTTGGGGTTTATGAACCTTCAAGAGATTTTAGGAATATCCACAGCATAAGCCAAGACGAGCTGTTTGTATGGAAATGCCATTGGAAGTGGCTTGGGTGAGACTGAAAGTTGGATGGGGTGGGATCTCAAGGAATCACCAAGGTGGAGTGAACAGTCTCAGCCAGGTTGATGGAGACTCAGATATGGCACCCACCTGCATCTACACAATGGATTGGAGAGAGCTCAACAAAGTAATAATGCTTCTGCCAGCATTTCTCTCTGGGAGAGAGTTGTCCCTCAAGCCCTTGCCTTGAAACCAGACAACCTAGTACCTCCCTGTATGTCCCTGTTTCCTCTTGCACTTCTACTTCAATGTTGGAGCTCAAAGAAAATGAGTCCATGGTGAGTGAGTTCATGTGCAGACTCTTTAAGAAGACTGCCTGATTCTCCAGAAGCCCTTCTTCTCACTCAGTCATAATCTCTGCTGCTTTTAACAGCCAGAAGCTATGGGGACTTCTCTTCCCAGCTCTGGAATTCTGATCTGGGCAGCCTGGCATAGGGCTGGGATCCCTCATCACTCGCTGCTTAAGGGAGAATTTCTGCTGCAATATCCCTCTTGATTCTCAATTGCCACATGTGAGTGTGGGGCCAGTCCATAGACGCCTCCACCCTTCCTACCAGACTCGATGTGACTTCTTTTCTAGATCCTATAAGATTTCTGTTCAGCTAGATTTCATGTGAGTCTTAATGATTGTCGTTCTATAGGTTAGTGGTAGTTTTGATGTGGTTGTGAGAGGAGGCTAGCACAACATTTACCTACTCTGCCATCTTGACCAGAACTCCCTCATGCTTTGCTTTATTTTTTTTAATTATGTCGATATTCAATATTATATTATACTAGTTTCAGATGTACAGCATAGAGGTTAAACATTTATATAATTTATGAAGTGATCCCCTGATTAGTCAAGTATCCACCTTACGTAATACATAGATATTACAATATTATTGTCTATATTCCCTATGCTGTACTTCCCTGTGACAATTTTGTAGCATGATTTCCTTTAGCTCTTTCAGCATATTTGAAATGACTGATTTAAAGTCTTTATCTATTAACTCTTAGGTCTGGGCTTCCTGAAGGATAGTCGATTGATTTTTTTTTTTTTCTATTCCTGTATAGGGCTCATACCTTCTTGTTTCTTTGCATGTCATGTAATTTTTGTTACTATAATTTTGAATGTTATCATGTGGAAACTTGTGAAGTTAGCTACTTCCCTTTCCTCATTTTATCTGTCTTCCATTCTTTTTGCAGCCGTTAGTTGTTAACTTGTTTTAACAACTTTTCTAACTAACTTTTATATATCTGTTATTTCTCTTGTTTTTCTTCTTTTTGCCTTCTTGTATCAAGTCATATGGTTATTTATATATATATTCTGGATGGAAATTATTTGTCTAATATGTTGCAAATAGTTTATACATTTTGTGACTGATTTTTTCTGTTAGTATCTCAGAAGAGCAAAAGTTTTGAGTTATTATGATATTGATTACAAATTATCATTTTTAAAAGTTTAATGTGTATATGCTCATGTATGATACCTTTGCCTGCCCCTAGGTCTCAAAGATTTTTTTTCTATATTTTCTTATAGGCATCATATAGTTTCAGTTTTTATTTTAAGACTATGATCCATTTCACATTAATGTTTGTGTGGTGTAAGGCAGCTGTCCCCGACCTTCCTGGCACCAGGGACTGGTGCTCCTCTGAGAATCTAATGCCTGATGATCTGAGGTAGAGCTGAGGTGGTGATGCTAACACTGGGAGCAACTGCAAATACAGATTAGGCTTGGCTTGCTCACCTGCCATTCACCTCCTGCTGTGGGCTTGGTTCCTTACAGGCCATGGACCAGTACTGGTACCATGGCCTGGGGTTCTGGGACTCCTGGCCAGGTATGAGACAATACTTTTTCTTTTTCTATACTAATATCAAATTAAATCATCACCACATAGCAATATTTTACTTTCTCTATGAATTTTCTTTTGTCAAATGTCACATTTACATGTGTCTATTTCTTTTTCATTAATGCATATATATTTTTGATAACTATCTTGATTACTGTAGCATTGGAGTAAGCCTGAAAATCAGGTAAGATAAGTCATTTAACCTGGTTCTTCATTTTAAAAATCAATGACTTTGATAACCCTAGGTTCTTTGCTTTTCCATGTATATTTTATAATCAGTTTGTCAGATTCCACAAAAGGCTTTTTGGGACTTTGATTAGGATCTATAACTTAATATTTAGAGAATTGCCATTTGAATTATATGTCTTTCAGTCCATAAAATAATATGTATTTTAATTTAATTTGCTCTTTAATTTCTCTCAACAATGGTTTGCCATTTTTGAATGTAGATGTCTTAAATGTCTTTTATTAGATTTCTTCCTAGTAACAGTTTTGGTGCTACTATAAGTAAAATATTTAAAAATTTCTTTTCTAAATCTGGTGCTATAATACAAGAATACAATAAATACAACCTTTTATATTTTAAACTTGCTTCATTTCTTAATTTGAGTAATTGCTTAGATGATTCTTTGGAATTTTCTATGTGAATTCTTATCTGCAAATAGAGACAATTTTGCTTCTTCCTTTTCAACATAATACCTCTTATTTATTTTTGTTGTGTTATGACATCAGTTAGCACTTTCAGAACAATGCTGAAAGAAGTGAAAATAGAAATCCTTGCCTTTTTACCATTCTTTGGAACAATTTTGCCTTTCAACATTTATTTTGAAGTCAGCTTAATTTTTTTTTTTTTGTAGATACCTGCATTATTTTCTATTGCTACCATAACAAACTGCCAAACATAGTGGTTTAAAAACAACTCAAAATTATTATCTAACAATTTTGAGAATCAAATTCCAAAACAAGTCTCAATGGACTAAAATTAAGTTACAAGGTGAGCTACATTCTTTTGGGAGGCTTTAATGGAGAATCCATTTCCTTGCCTTTTCCAGCATCTTACACTTATTGGTTTGTTGCATTTTTTCCTATATCTTTAAAACCAGGAACATCAGGCTGAATTCTTTTCACTCTGGTATCTCTCAATCCCCTCTTCCACTTATATGGACCCTTATAATTATATTTGGCCTATCCAGATGTTATAATATATCTCAATACCAGCTGATTGTAAACTTTAATTCCACCTGCTACCTTAATTTTTCTTTTCCCTATAATCTAACATATTCACAGGTTCCAGGGATTTAGACCTGGAGATCTTTGGGGGCCATAATTCTGCCTACATCTATTCCCTAGATTGGTTTGAGGAAATTTTGTTCTATTCCTCATTTCCTGAGAGGTGACTTCAACAAGATTATGAATGGGTTTTGCTTTTGTCTAATATTTTCCTTCATCCATTCAAATAATCCTGTTATTTTTTAATTCTCTTTTGTAGAGATAGCATATTGATTTTTGAATTAAATCTATCTTGCATTTTTGCGATAAACTATATTTTGTCAACATTTATTATTCTGAGAAGCATGGTGGCATAAGAGATCCCTTTGACCTTTTCCTTGAAATTAAAACAAGATGAATAGCTACAATAAAAAAGAAAACACCCAAGCTAGCACACAAACACATCTGAGAGATCTCCATATCAGAGCATCTGAAGGTAGGTGAATCAGGTAAGCAAAGAAGGAAGACAGGGAGAGGAGTTGAGACCATTGCTGGGGAAAAATCATGGAGCTCCCTTCAGGATGCAGGGGAGAGGGAGATTTAGATGGCAGTTTGCACTCTTTGTAGCCAGAGTGTTCCTGCCTGAGTGATCAGCATATTCTATGGCAGAACCCAGTGAAAAGGGCAGAGAAAGAGCAGAGATAGAATACAGAGGGGCAACATCTTTATTTTAACAACCGCCATTGCCAGGCAGAATGCTGAATCATGGAGCCTGGCTACCTCCCCTCACTCTTCCAGAGCTGGCAGCGGGTCCCTGGAAAAACTGCAGCAGTAAGTACCTCAGGAACTGAGACACACACTGCAACTGGTCCCAATGACAAGAGCAGAGATATGGAGGCAAGGCAGCTAAAGTGTGGCAGCCAGAAATACTTGAAGAAAAACAGTTACAGAAATACTGCTGGGCAATCCCAACCACCCCACCGCTGCCCATCCAGGCTAATTCAGGGGAAAGCAGCACAGCACTACATCTGACTGTTGGATCAGTATGAGGACATCAGGGGTTCTTCGTAAACTTGGATCCCCATCACTCTTCACATTCTTGCATGGAGGTGAAGTCCTGGGACTGAGGCAACCCAGTCACAGAGGAGACACACATCTCCCCAGGAAATAAAGGGCATTTTTTTTTCTTTTTGTCACAAAGTAAAGATCTAGAAGGCCTGGGCAGCTCAGGAAGCTTGTGCTCCACCTACAAGAAAACAAAAGAAAAGCGTCTTCTTATCAACTGCCTAAAAGAGATCACTCTAAATAATAATTTTTTTTTTTTTTAAAAAAGCAAAGTACATTATCATTAATGCTAGGTGGAGAAACAATCTATCAAATACAATGACCAACCAAGGTGACAAAGTAACTCAAAATAAATGAAAAATCTCCAGAAAATAAACTTAAATATATGAAAATATATGATTTAAATGACAGAGAAATCAAGATTGCAGTTCTGAAAGAAACAATGAAATTCAAGAAAATTCTGATTGCCAGTTCAATGAAATCAGACAAAATTAACAAACAACAGGAGTACTTTACCTAGGAGATTGAAACTCTAAATTTTATATATATATATATATACACACACACACACACACACACACACACACACACACACACATGTGTACATATATATGTACACACACACACAACAAAAAAGATGAAGAATGAAACAGTAAGTTTAGGAAAAATTGTTGACTAAATGGAGGAAAGAATTGGTGATAGCAAAGACAGAAATCTGGAAATGGTGCAGATGGAAGAAGTGAGAGAATTGAGAGTGAAAAAAGTGAAAGAATTCTTCAAGAACTATCTGACACCATCAAAAGAAGCAACATAATAATGATAAATATACTAGAAGGAGAAGAGAGGGAGAAGGGAACAGAGCACCTATTTAAACAAATAGTCAATGAGAATTTCCCAAATCTAGGAAAATAACTAGATCCTTGAATCCAAAAGGCAAGCACAACACTTAATTATCTCAATCCAAGAACTTTCAAAAATTAATAACAAGTAATTCTCAAGGCATCCAGGGAAAAGAAGATGATAACCTATAAAGAAAATCACATTTGATTATCATTGGTCTTTTAAGCAGAAACTTTACGGGCTAGGAGGGAGTAGAATCAAATATTTAAACTATTGAAAGTAAAATTACCAGCCAAGAATAATATATCCAGGAAAGTTCTCCTTTAGATATGAAAGAGAAAGAAAGACCTTTTCAGACATGCAGAAGCCTAGGAGAATTTTCTAGCACAAAGCCTGCACTACAGGAAATACTGAAGGTGGTCATTCTACCTGAAACAAAAGGACAAAAAAAAAAAAAATTACAAAACTATAAGTAAGATGACTAACTGACAGAAACAGGAAGGTGTGACCCTTATTAAGAATAATTTATTATAAACTTAAATATCACATAATGGCTAAAGGTTAAAAAAAAATTTTTTTAAAGAGAAGACAACAGTAACCAAGAAATGAACTCAGAATAAATAAAGATAACTTTATACAACAAAAACAGAAAAGGGGAGGGAGTAAAGTTCTGAATCTGCAAGCAGAACAAAAAGACTACTGTATATATGAAACTTTCTTTTACATAAACTTAATGGTGACCACACAAAACAAATCCAAAAACGAGACACATAACATAAAACAAGGAGGAACAAAGGGAAAAAAATCTTAAAACGCCACCAAATTAAAATAACAGATAGAAACATAGGACAAAGAAACAATGGAGAAACCAAGCTACCAGAAAACAACATAAAATGACTATAAGAAAACCTAATATTTCAGTAATTACCCTAAATGTAAATGGACTGAATTTACCAATAAAAAGGCAAAGCGTAGCAGATTGGATTAAAAAACAAAACCCAGCCATATGCTGCCTTCAGGAGACACATCTCAGCTGCAAGAACAAAAATAGACTCAAAAATAGTATATCTTTATTGTTGATACTCCAAGTAAATATCATCCAGAGAAGAAGTGGATGTAGCTGTACTCATCTGATTAAATAGTCTTCAAGATAAAAAATGTAGTAAGAGACAACAATGGACACTTCATTATGATAAAGAGGACAATACATCAGGAAGACATAACACTTATCAATATATATGCTCCTAAACAGAGCACTAAAATATGTAAGCAACTACTATTAGAAATTAAGGGAGAAACTGACAAAAAAAAACCTACAATTATAGTAGGGGACCTAAACACCCCACTGTCAGCTATAAATATATCATACAAACAAAAAATCAATAAGGAAATACCATACTTAAATGACACATTAGACCAAATGTTGGATACAATCAACACTTACAGAGCTTTTCATCCCAAAACATCAGATTATACCTTCTCTAGTGCACATGGAACATTCTCAAGGATAGGCCATATGTTGGTACACAAACTAATTGCAACAAATTTAAGATTGAAACCATACTGAACATATTCTCAGACCATAATTCTTGGAAACTGGACATGAGCTACAACAAGAAGGTGGGAAAAATCACAAATAAATGGAGATTAAACAATATGCTGCTAAAGAACAAGTAGCTCAAAGAGGAAATAAGGAGAAATTAAGAGAAACAAACAAATGAGAGTGAAAATGCAACATATCAAAACTTATGGTATACAACAAGAGTGCTAATGAAAGGAAAGTTCATATTACAGACTTATGTCAAGAAACAAGAAAGATCCCAAATAAGTAACCTAATACTACATCTTTAAAAAACTAGGAAATGGAGAACAAGTCAGCAGAAGGAAGGAAATAATAAAAATTAGAGCAAAATTAAATGAAATTTAAAACAAAAAGACAACAGAAAAAATTAATGCAGCAAAGAGCTGAATCTTTAAAAAGATCAATAAAATTGACAAACCTCAGGCTAGATTTACTAAGGAAAAAAGAGAAAGCACACAAATAAACAGAATCAGAAATGAGAACAGAGAAGTTATGACAGATACCATCAAAATACAAATATGATTACAAGGATACTATGAAAGATTATATGCCACTAAATTTAATAACTTAGAAGAAACGGATAAGTTCTTAGGAATATACAATTTTCCTAGACTGAATTATGAAGAACTGGAAAATCTAAATAAACTGATCAACAGTAAGGAAATTGAAACAATCATCAAAAACCTCCCCCAAAGTAAAAATCTAGGACCAGATGGCTTTACTAGTGAATTCTACCAAACATTCAAAAATTATTTAATACCTGTTCTCAACTTTTCCTTAAAATTAAGACAAATCAATACTCCTAACTCATTTTATGAGACCAACATTACCCTTATACTAAAACCTGGTTAAGACAACACACAAAAAAAGGAAATGATAGACAAATATCTCTGATGAAGATGGATGCAAAAATCCTACACAAAATACTAGCAAATCGAATACAATACAAGACAAGACTGTGTGCTATCACTATTATTCAATATATTATTGGATGTCCCAGTTAGAGCAATCATGCAAGAGAAAGAAATAAAAAGCAAGCAGATTGGGACTAAAGAAGTCAAATTCTCACTTTTTGCATATAACATGATTCTCTATGTAGAAAACGTAAAGACTCCACTAAAAAACAGAAACAATAAACAAATACAGTAAAGTTTCAGGGTACAAAATCAATGTACAAAAATCTATAGCATTCCTATACTCTTATAATGAATTTTCAGAAAAAGAAATTTTAAAAATTCGTTTTGCAATTGCAACAAAAAGAATAGAATACCTAGGAATAAATAAATAAGACCTGAAATAATAAATTGCATAAGAAAAAAACATAGCTACTAAACTCATGGACCTTGGATTTAAAGAGGATTTCATGAACTTGACTTCAAAAGTAAGGGTGCTAAAAGCAAAAATAAATGAATGCTACTGTATCAAACTAAAAGTCTTCTACACAGCAAAAGAAACCATCAACAAAACAAAGAAGGAACCAACTGAATGGGAGAAAAAATATTTGCAAACAACACTTCTGATGAGGGGCTAATATTCAATACATGCAAAGAATTTATATAACTCAGCAATAGAGATACAACAATCTAATTAAAAAATGGGCAGGGAACAGACAGGCACTGTTCAAACACTTCTCCCAAGAAGACATATAAATGGATAATAATAAACGTATGAAAAGATACTCAACTTCATTAGCTATTAAGGAAATGCAAGTCAAAACCACAATGAGATACCATTTCACACCTATTAGAATGGCTGTCATAAATAGGACAAGTAATAGCAAGTGTTAGAGAAGTTGTGGGGATAAAGGAACCCTCATACACTGCCCGTGGGAATGTAAATTAATACGGCCACTATGGAAAACAGTATGATGTTCCTCAAAAAATTGGTAACAGAGTTGCCATATGACTCAGCAATCCCTCTTCTGGGTACCTACCCTCAAAATTTTATTGCAGCATTATTTATAGTGGTCAAGACATGTAAATTGAAGTGCCCTTCAATAGATGATTGGATAAAGAAATTGTGGTACATATACACAATGGAATATTACTCAGCCATAAGAAAAGATGAAATACTGCCATATACACAATGGAATATTACTCAGCCATAAGAAAAGATGAAATACTACATAGATGGATTTTGAGATGTTAAGCAAAATAAGTCAGACAGAAAAATTTGAGAACTGTATAATTTTACTCATTTGTAGGATCTAAAACTGAAAGCAATAAACAAACAAAAGAAAAAAACAGAGACTCGTGGACAACAGTTTAGTGGTTACCAGAGAGATGGGGGTAGGGGGTGGGGGAATTGGGAGGTAAATAAGGGTAAAAGAAGTCAAATATATGGTGATGGAAAGTAATTTTAATTTTGGGTGGGGAACACACAGTGCAATATACATATGACATGTTGTTAAATTGTATGCTTGACATCTATATAATTTTATTAACCAAAGTCACTCCAAAAATTTAATAAAATTAAAAAATACACCTGGATAAAAGAGTGTAAGACATTTATGGAATATGTAGATTTTCTCTGGCTTTTACATAGTCAAGTAGTAAACATTCCCTTATATAAAGTTGCACATTTTCTGTGCACACATACAGATATACAAACATACATATTACTCTAATTAGTAAGGTGTTCAAATTGTGTATTTAGGTTGTACTTCTCTTTTTTTAGTTCTTTTTTAGAGATTTCTTGATGTATAACTGCTATACAAAAAATATACAACTTAAAGCATACAAATTCATACATTTTAACACATAACTCACATGACGTAATGACACTCAATCTGAAAGTTGTTTTGTGTCTCTTTATATCTCCTTTTATTTTTTCTGGCCCCTTTCCCTTTCCAAACAATCATTGATAAGCTTCCTACCACTCATTTTAAAAGTCTGATTAAAAAATTCAACCATTGTGTTATCTCAAAATTTTTCTTTGTGTACTCACCAGTCCTATGTATGAAAGTAAATAGGTTTAACAGAAAAAAAGTAAATAGTAAAAAAAAGTAAATAGGTTTAACTTCATATATTTCAATTAACACGAATATTCTGTACTTCATGGTTAAACATTTTGAAGCTAGGGCATTGATTTATTTTAAGAGAAATGATCTATTACTGAATAATTAAACATTTACTGTCCCTCCCCCACATGCATTTTAAAACCTTGATTATTCATTTTTCATTTCTGATTAGCTCCAAAGGACTCATAGAGGCATAGCTACTGCTCACAAGCATCTGGGCACACAACCTGGGTCATTGTTCCACAACATTTTTAAGGAGGAGATAATGTAATCTAAAAAAATAAGTGGCCACAAAGAAACTTATGAAGAACAAAATGGTCTTAGTGGCCTCTCCTTTCGGGTAAAGTTTTTGGAGAAAGATTGGTGCTGTGAAGATATTGAGTCTGCCTGGACAAGGTATTATGCCTGGACAAGAGAATAATGAAGTATCCACTTGAGAGGGCCATGAGCCCTATAAGAGAGACATTCCAGAAGGTCGTCAGTGTAGAAAATAAGTATTGAAGGAAACGATTCATGGGTAAAAGTGAGAAGGATTCAGTAACAACTAGAAGATGGGTCCAGGTCACAGTGGAGATTAACAAGCAACCACTAATTAACATATTGAAGACCCATAGGAAAAGAAAGGAATACAGGTTTTGAGTTGAGGATTTGTTTTTGAACTTTGCAAAACAAATTTTTATGAGGCTGAGGGTGATGGCCTGGAGGACATTCAGTAGGCAGGTGGTATAAATGGAGAGGTCTCTTATCAACCTGTACATGTAGAAAACTGATTTACACTTGACATCATTCCAAAAAATCTCAAGACTCAAAAATGTCTATAGTTATGAAACCCATGGTTAGTAGGATCACTACATGGATTAGGGCCAAGTGACCAAAGGTTAGGTCAGTGGGCCTGGGCCTGTGCTTGAGAAGAAATATTAGGATATGGAAGTGATCATGTTGGCTGAGGTCCTAATTCCAGCTTCTGACAAAAATGTATTTCTTTTGATAATAAAATGTTATAGTTTGCTATTTGTAGTCATCCTTATGGGGGAAAGAAGGATATAGTAAATATTTGAGGAGACAAGCAAGAAAAATTGCCTTTATCAACAATATTACCACCTTCATCCATCTCAACCAACACTATTGTTACCATCAAAATACGTGGATTAATTTTGATACATACTTTTCCCCCTTCAATATTTAAGTTCACCTTTATATCCCCCCAGAAACCATCTCCACTCTCTCCTTATTCCACCAGTATCTAATTATGGCCAATTATGTATATCATCACTAGGCTCTTAGAGTACCTGAGTTTTCTTCTACAATAAATATATCTACATTTTATGAGGGATATTTCTTCATTTTATCTTATTTCTAAGATTTTCAAAGGCAGGAACTTTGTCTTATTTGATTTTGTATCTGCAGCATCCTGATAAAATGCTGGGTAAGAATTGTTGAATTTGAGAGAGAAGAATTGAATGAGGAGAATTGCATAAAAATGGAAATAAGACCTTCCCAAAATTAAAGAGTATTGATGGATAGCCATGCACACAGTTATATTATCTCAGTGCTATCTTTTCTTTTTCTGGTTTATTTCTTTCCAGTCTGAATATCCTTAATACATAACAGACCAAATGTTGATCAATATGGACTCTGAAGTAAGACAACTTGAATGTACCTCTATTATTTGTCCTTTACTAAAAATGTGACCTTGAGCAGTCGCTTAACACGTGATTCCAGTTATTTCATCTGTCAAACATAGTTTTATTCTGTATACCCTAGAGATATTAAGATTGTGAAAATTTAAGTAAATGTACCAAATAAAGAAGAGTGCTTGGAAAATAATGGTGTCTATAGAAATGTCAGCTATAAATTTTATTACAATATGGGTCCATATACATATAACTTGGGAGAGTTAATGCAGTTCTCTTAAGAATTATACAGTGCTGTCCTAAAAGAGTGGACAAATGAGTACAAGAGTTAACTCTTTTAACATTGTCTATCCACAAGACTCTGATAGAATTCTAGGTCTTTTTTCTAACTCCCCCAAGACAATTACACATTTTACCTATTTTTAGTAAAATAAAACCAATAAAACCTAGTCTAAGGGAACGGAGACTACTATCAATCATTTTTCTCCATTCTTAAGCATGCAGAATCATGGTAGTAAATTTAACCACGATTAACATAGATTTTGGGTCATTTCTTTTTAAGGTATTGTTTGAAAACAGGTGTCCACCCTCAATCTGAAAGGCGGTTCTAAATGAAAATTCCACAGTAGGACTGAAAAAGCTAATCCCTTCTCAAAGTATTACTCAAATAAAGAGACACAATTTTCTCCATTTACACAGTCAACATATTTGGAATTGCGCTATTGATATGTTCAGGAGAAACACATAAAAATATTAATCAAAGATCCAACTATCTCCAAGCTTTATGAGCCACACATATCAGGACACAGTCCTGAAGGTATTCTATGCCCTCTGTGTAATTAGAAATAATGTATAGCTATTCTGTACATCTATTTCATGTAAATTACAAAATATATAGAAAGTTATAAAAATAACATTAAATAGATATATAACATTTAAACAAAAACATTTAAAATAATGAGATCATTTTAAGTAAAAATTCTAAAATTGACTTTTTTCATGTTATTTCTATGAAATACAGACTTTGCTTTAATTCAGTTAATTTAATTTTTAAAAATTGAACCTAACAAATATTATAAACTGGTCAAGTAGAATGTTTTAATCATCTGTAAATCAAGGGCAGATTACATTGTTTTCAGTGTTATTTAGGGCACTGCGTTCCTGCAAAGATAAGTATTAAAGACAGATGTGTGCAGATGCCAGAATTTATTATACATTCAAAATATCATGGTTTATATAGATTATTGCTTCAAAACCATTAGAAAAATCTACTTTATCTAGGGAAGACCTTCCTCATTATAAGCAGAAAAGTAATCTCCTTTCTCAAAGTATTAACCAAACAGTGACATAATTTGATGCATTCATAAGCACCTATTTATATTGCTCCCACAGAGTGCCAGGAGAAACAATGGAAATTATGGTACTAATCATCCAGATGTCTCCAAACATTGCAGATCACATACAACTGTATCAGTAAGAAACGCAACTCACATATATGTTTTAAATTTGTATGGAAGTGTTATAAAGAAAAGTAGATAGCTCTTTCTGTACCTATTTTATTTTTTTATTAGACAACATTCAGGAGATATGAACATTTTATAAAAACAGCGTAAAAATAAATTCTCTTAGTTTTCTTTTACGTGTATGCATCACTATACTCACCGCCTGAATTGCACACCACTGGACATCTGGGTGATTGAATATAAATTCTTTCCCATAGCAGGATAAACTAGGAAGAACTTCCTCAAAAAAGGCTTTTAGGAGTGGTGGATGCTGAGATGGTACATAGCTTATCCAATGTACCATGCACCAATATCTCATTTTATATATTGTAGAAAACAATATGCTAACAGAGTGACTTAAAATTCTAAATATAATGACATAAATCACAGGGAAAAGTAACATAGAATAAAATTCTGAAATAGGTCATAATTATAGAGGTCACATTGTGAAAGAGGAATGACAGACTATTTGGGAAGGTTAGAGAAAAATAAACATACATGGACTAAAAAATATTAATAGAAATCTGAGCATTCATTTTGAAAAGTTACCAACTACCATATGATATAGCAAATCCGCTTTTGGGTATATACCCAAAGAAAATGAAGACAGGATCTCTAAGAGATATCTGCACTCTCATGTTCATTGCAGCATTATTTATGACAGGCAAGATATGGAAACAACCTAAGTGTCCATCAACAGACAAATGAATAAAAAAGATGTATGTATGTATGTATGTATGTATGTATGTATGTAGTATGTGTGTAGTATGTATTCCATACACAATGAAATATTATTCAGCCATAGAAAAGAAGAAAATCTTGCATTTTCAACAACATGTATGAATCTTGAGGGAATTAAGCTACATGAGATAAGCTAGACTGGAAAAGACAAATACTGCATGACATCACCTATATGTAAAACCTATAATAGACAAACTTCTGGAAACAGTGGAATGGTGGTTACCAGAAGTTGGAGAGTGAGAGAAATAGGCAAAATATGGTAAAAGGTTATAAATTTTTGGCTGTAAGATGACTAAAACCTGAGAAGCTAATGTATAACATGGTGACTATCATTCATAATACTGTAACTTGGGCACTGTCAGGAGAAAGGTAACACAGTTAAGATTCCCTTTAATATTCTAATCATGGAAAGATTCACATTGTGTGATTCTACAATACTCACACATGCATAATCATATGATACATACTATCAACAAATGGTCCGTGAACTAGTGAAGACTGCCAAGGTCAATGCGCTCACTCCAGTTGCCAGAAGAGAAATGTAATGGAAGAAGGAAACCTCTTAGTAGATCCCAAAGCAAGTTTAGGAGTTATGACCTTGTGGGGGCTGACAGATTTCAGGGCAAAGGGAAGGAAAAAAAAGGATATATCTGTCTTCTCATCTGCAATATAAGTATACTCATGTACATCTCTTATAATAAAGACGATATAAAACAATATGATTTTCTGTTTAGCACCTTAGCAATGAGTCTTAGATACATAAAAGAGTGTACTTCAGTTTATAATTATAAGTCAAATTTACCATAATCATTATGATCCTTTTCTATTAATTGAAAAGGGTAAATCTGGGAGGTAAATTTGACCACTGCCATGAAAGTTGCTGTGTATATATTGAGCAAAACGCTCCACCTTGTGGCACAATTCTAGCTGGAGAATTAGGAAGAGAACTAGGAAGAGACAGTCACCAGTCAGGGAAGGCAAAATCATCACCAAATGGATGTCAATGCTGTGTGAAATGTACAGACTTCAGAATGAAGAAAAACTTGAGGAACATTTGGCTAATGGATGGCATCTATTCCCCACACACAGACACACATATAAAAGTGTATGAGAACTCACCATTGTTTTTGGAAATTGAAAGGATTGTACCATACACCCCAGGGTGCTCCTTTGCCCCTGGAATATTTATAAGACCGAAACATTGATATCTTTTTGGGGAAAAACAAAGAGAAGAGAAAAAACAAATTCTAAAGTAAAGAGTTACTTCATTACAAATACTGTGTTGTTATCATTGGGAAACTTACACTGTCATGAATGAAAATCTGTTTTCTGAATCAACCCAATAATGAAATAAGAGCAGTTAGCTTTCTTGTTAAACAGCTTTCACTTTTAAAAAATGATATTCTTTGTGTCACAATAAAAGGAGATTAGTTCACTTTTATCTTTTCATTTGAAGTGCATGACAAGATAGCATTTGGGGAAAAATCTAAAACACAAGCATAGCAATGAGGGCCATATGAGGTTCAATTTGTCCTAAACTTTTCTCCTAATTGGGTTGGCATATCTATTATCAATAAAGGAAGAAAGAGTACTTTTATAATAATAATATATGAGGAAAATATAAATGGATACACATGATTACACAGGTTCCGAGAGATTGTATTCTTATGTTTTTTTGTTTTCATAACAAGGCAATGGAAATAACTATCATGTTGTTTTCCTTATTTTCAATGTAATTGCAGCTTCATTTCACTTTTCTCTGATTTGAAATTTTCTAACAGCTAGAGCCCTGGCTTATGTGCTAACACTATTAATTAGAAATTTGTCAAATTAAAACTGTAACATGAAAAGTCTTCCTGTATAAGGTAGCAAAAAACACCCAATCAAAACAGCAACAAGAAAAAAGAATCCAAAAAAAAATGAGGATAGTTTAAGGTGCCGCTGGGACAATAACGAACATACCAATATGTACATCACAGGAGTACCAGAAGGAGAAGAGAGAGAACAAAAAATTGAAAACCTATTTGAAGAAATAATGATGGAAAACTTCCCTAACCTGGCAAAGGAAATAGACATATAAGCCCAGGAAGTGCAGAGAGTCCCAGACAAGAATAACCCAAAGAGGCCCACACCAAGACACATCATCATTAAAATGCCAAAGGTTAAATACAAAGAGAGAATCTTAAAAGCAGCAAGAGAAGAACAGCTAGTTACCTACAAGGGAGTTCCCATAAGACTGTCAGTTGATTTCTCAACAGAAACTGCAGACCAGAAAGGATTGACACAAAATATATTCAAAGTGATGAAAAGTAAGGACTTACAACAGAGATTACCCAGTAAAGCTACCATTTAGATTGAAGGATGGATAAAGAGCTTCCCAGACAACAACAACCTAAAAAAGCTAAAGAAGTTCATCATCACAAAATTAGTATCATAAGAAATGTTAGAAGGACTTCTTTAAGAAGAAGAGAAAAGATAAAAAAAAAAGTGTAAAATGGCAATAACTACATATCTATCAACAACTACTTTAAATGTAAATAGATTAAATTCTCCAATCAAAAGACAGGGTGGCTGAATGGATAAGAAAACAAGACCCCTACATATGCTACCTACAAGAGACTTGCTTCAGATTGAAAGACAAGCACAGACTGAAAGTAAAAGTATAGAAAAAGGTGCTTTATGAAAATGGAAATAATATAAAACTGAAAGCAACAAATGAATAAGACAAACAAAAACTAATGGACAGACAAAATTCAGTAGTTACTAGAGGCAAAAGGGGAGGGGGAGGTAGATAAAGGTAAAAGATGGTTACAAAAGGAGATTTCACTTTGGATGGTGAACACACAATGCAATATACATATGACATATTAAATTGTATGCTGAAACCTATATAACTTTATTAACCAATGTCACCACAAGAAATTTAATTTAAAAAATAAATTTTAAAAATTGGAAACAAAACAAAACAAAAACTAGGGAAGCAATACTTATATCAGATAAAATAAACTTTAAAACAAAGGCTATAACAAGACATAAAGAAGGACCCAGTAATGCAATGTCTAGGTATTTATCCAAAGAAACCCAAAACACTACTTTGAGGGGAAATGTGAATCTATATGTTCATCGCAGAATTATTTACAATAGCCAAGTTATGGAGG
This sequence comes from Rousettus aegyptiacus, assembly GCF_014176215.1. NCBI lineage: Eukaryota > Metazoa > Chordata > Mammalia > Chiroptera > Pteropodidae > Rousettus > Rousettus aegyptiacus. The sequence goes on along the minus strand of NW_023416307.1, from coordinate 92,371,081 downwards.
CAACTGGAGTGTCCATCAATGGGTGAATGGATAAAGAAGAGGTAAATATATATATATATATATATATATATATATATATATATATATGGTAAGTTAGGGAAAGGTAAATGGCATATAATTTTGCTTACATGTGGTATCTAAAGAACAAAATTAAATAAACAGAACAGAAACAAACTCATAGATACTGAGAACATTTTGATGATTGCCAGATGGGAGGGGGTTAAGGGGTGGGTAAAAAGGGGGAAGGGATTAAGAAATACAAATTGATGGGTACAAAATAGTCATGGGGATGTAAAGTATAGCATAAGGAATATATTCAATAATATTGTAATAACTATGTATGGTGTCAGATGGGTACTAGATTTATTGGGGTGATCACTTCATAAGATATATAAATGTCTAACCACCATTTTGCATACCTGAAACTAATATAATATTGTATGCCAACTATAATTAAATTTTTTTTTAATTATTAAAAAATCTTCCTGAGAAAATGCTGATAGATATTTTGAAGGAAGATGAAGTTTAACTTCTTTACAAGATATTGCTTTGAACAAGGAACTTCATTTCAGTCTAAATCATTTAAAATTGTTTTTTAATTGTACAAATTACTAGACATCACTTACCAAATAATATTCTGATTCATTTATAAAAATGAGAGAAGCAAAATATATATTTAATGAAAATCTAGAGTTAAAACTTATCCCTTCCTGATGACTCTGAAAATGAGTTAGTAATGTTTTAATGTAAAATGACTAGTTAGTATTATAATGTTTACCTTGAGAATTGATATATCGAGTAAATGAAATTCATTTTATTCAAAAAAATAAGTGGAATTCTAAAATTAATTAATCCATACAAAAGTACTAATTTTTATGAATCACCAACTTAAAGGATAAATATAATAATGAAACCATGTCTCCATAGCATTCTAGAAATAACAATCTTCTGAAAAGTGGAGGTTTGATAAAGCCAGCTGACTAATCTCAGGCTATAAAAAAACCTCACTATGAGACCCATTTTTGCCTCCTTTCAAGACTCACTCACATAGTTATTCTAAGTGTGAAATGAAGAGGCACTTACCCAAATACATATGTGGGGAGATCTGTGCATGTGAGAAGAACCTGCACACTTTAAAGGAAGGATGTCATTAGCTGATCTTTCTGCAAGTTTGTAATTTTCGCATCTGTAGAAAGGTGAAAAGATCTGGCTTGGGAGGACAGAACTATAGCATCTCCAATAGAATATTTTAACTATGTCTTACAATATAGGAAGAATTGAGCTCAAAACTTTTCTATAAATTCCCTCACCATATCTTCATAGAAAGAAGTGTAACAATCATGGTAGATAATACTAGTTCTCTCATTTTGATCCAAACACCAAATTAATACGAATGCATTTAATACTTTGTATGCCGCTACTCTAGGGTGAGAGATTGCTGGTTCCTCACATGAGTTTACAGTGGCTCTGAGCATCCTTTCCTCACAATTGACCTCATCCCTAGGTCAATTTTCAGATGGGACATGTGGTTTCCAGGTATTCTTGGTTTTGTATTCCATGATTTTCAAGCTCACAGGTTCAAGCTCTCTCTCAGGTTAAATAAGATATAAAAATATAAGTGATGGCCATGAATGAAGACAGCAAAATCCCTTTGGAACCAATTTCATTTAATTTCTCAAGAATCCCTAAAATGTCCCCAAATGTGGTATAAATATGCATCCTCTTCATGTTGATGACCCCAAGCCCTTTTGAAATGGGATACAAATATTGCAAAGAGCTGGAAACCTTTTGCATTCTGTGATGAAGGTACTATGAAATCTAATCCTTGAGACCCCTAGGGCAACAAATGAGAAGTACATTATGATGGACCAGTATTGTGCTGACCAAAAGGGTTTCTGGCAGCAGAGGAAACTCAGGATTTAAATTAGAATATTTTATAAAAATAAAAATCTTTTTTTTTGAATTATGTTTATTTTGAAGGGAACCGGGAGACAAAAGTCTCTGCATATTCAATAGGTTGAAAGAATGTAAGATGCTCAGGAAACTATTGCATACCTAGCTAGGTTAAATGCGGACCAAAGACACTATTGCCTTAATAAAAAGTGCCATAAACCATCATGTGTTTATCAGGAGTGTAGATAACCCAAGACAAGAGAGATCCTCTGCTGAGGTCTGCCCTTCCTGCCCCTAATCAGGAATATAAAGACTGTATCTGTGACTGCTAATCAGACACACCGAGCAACAATTAGAAAGCTGTGTGGGGGTGGTAACCATACATGCCTATGGCAGAGTTCTATCCTCCAACATGGTGGGCACCATCTTGGTAGCCTGCTACTTTTGGCTTTTTCTCAAGCAGAAAAATCTAAGCATGTAATAAAGCTATTAACTTACCTACTTATGCCTATATTTTCAAGTTTGAACAAGTGTTCCTTTTCAGTCTCTGTTTGGGGCCAAAATAAATAGGGAGGTATGTCTTGACCATGAAAAAGAGCTCACTTATTTTTATTTTCAGATTACTAATTAAGGCTGTTGCCTAATCAGGCATGCTTGAGAGTACTGTCATGGTAGAATATACACAAAACTAAGCGTATTCTACACAAAACAAGATTGCGATAATCAGTAATAACGAGTTTTGAATATTGTCAACCAGCGGTCATTGGCACCAATTAAATATCAACAGGAATCCCCAATTTGGGACACAGTGAAGGGAAATTTATTCAGGGCTAACAGCTCAATTTTGATACAGCGCAGTTACGGAATAGCTCAGTAGTATTACCGCTCATTTATGAAGCAGGACAGCTGTGGATTAGCATGGCTGTAAGGAGGCCCTGGGATGAGGTAGCCCTGGAAGAGACCCATCTCTGACTGGACAGATCTGCTCTGCTCTGCTCCAGCAAGACCTTTTCTGTGTTTCAGCTCCAGCCAGGGTCTTCAGTGGAAAGAGATAACGCTCTCCCCAAGCTAAAGGGGAGCTGGCTTATTTAGAGAGAAGGCCCTGCCCTGGTCCCTGATTGGTCTGTCTGCTTGCAAATGAAGACTTAAAATCCTTGTAGTTTGATTGGTCCAAAAGGCACTGCCTAATTTTTTAGAATGGCACTGTTCTTATTGGTCAGTGAAGATGCTGATGGGGATATAGCTGCAAGTTCTAATTGCATGGGGAAAGTCTCAGTCCTATTGGTTGAAATATAATTCCAGAATCTCATTTATAAGGACTGGCTCAGATGATAGTAACACCGTGCAGGCTTGCAGTTCAGTGCAGGCTCCTCTTTGAAGTGCAGTTGGCATGACAGAACCCTGTTTAGAAATTGCTCCTAGGCTCTGCTTTTAAATTTGAGCCCAGTTAGCCACCAGTCCTTCTTGATAGGTATCTTCTTTCTTAGGGTGCACAATATATATTATTTTACACTTTATTTCTCTAAGGAAATAATTTTTTAGATAAAATCTTAAGATAAATCAGTTCAAGTAGAATTTGTATGTATTCTATTGACCTGAGTCTTTTACTTGTCCTGATTTTTGTGTATCAGCAAAGAAAAGTTGTTAAAGACCTCTGGGCTGTTAGGATCTATACATTAAAATTCATGAAGTGTTTGGCAGGTTCAGACAATTTGGAGAGAACTAAATAAGAACATAGAATGATATTTTTCTTCTTTTTTTTCCTATTCCTTTCACTATAGAGTTTTTTTTTTCTTCTTTTTCTTTTGCTCAATTAACACATGCATTCTGCGTCCAGTTCATATCTCTTATTTCTTACCTAGAATACCTATTATATGCATATCCAAGGACCTCTTGGGGGTCTGAAATTCATCAAGATTCTAGTATCAGCAAGTGACTTTCTTTATTGTGTAGAAAGTAAGACTCTATCAACCAAAGAGTAGAGGTCAAAGCAATTAGTGGAAGAAATTTGCAAGAAATTTGCAAGCAATTACTGGAAGACATTTCTAACATTAAATATAGTATTATCTCAATGTTGGGGTTGTGGTACCTAATGAGACCAGATATTTTAAAATTTAACATTCAATTTTGAGATAATTGTAGATCCACATGCACCTGTAAGAAATCAAGAGAGCTAAAATTTAACCTTTATCCAAATTCTCCCAGTGGTAATAGTTTGAAAAAATAAGACAATACCACAAACAGGTAATTAACATTGATATTATCAAGAAAAAGAACATTTCCATCATCACGAAGACCGCTCATGTTATCATTTTATACCTGCACTCACTCTCCTCCTGTCCCCACCACTCCTTGGCAATCACTAATCTGTTCTTCATGTCTATAATTTTGTCCTTTTAAGAATACTATGTAAAGGAATTATGCAGTCTGTAATCATATGAGATTTTTTTTTCACTCAGCATAATTTTCACCCAGGTAATTTTGCATATCAATAGCTTATTCTCTTTTATAGCTGAGAATCATTTCATGGTATGGCCGTATCACAGTTTATTTAACCATTCACCTACTGGATTCCTGGGTTGTTTCCAGTTTTTCACTATTACAAATAAAGCTGCTACAAACATTTGTGTACAAATTTTCGAGTGAGTCTAAGTATTCATTATACTGTATAAATGCCAGGAGTGAAATTTCCAGGTCTACAGTAGTTTTTTAGTTGTATGTTTTGTTTTCTAAGAAACTATGAAACTGTTCTCCACAATGTCTCTGCCATTTTACATTATCACCACCTATATGTGAATGATTCAATTTTTCCACATCCTCACCAACATTTGGTATTGTCACTTTTTTTTAGCTTAGCCATTCTGACATATAGTTAATAATATCTCATTTTAGTTTTAATTTGTAACCCTTGGCCATTTTAGAATTGGATTATTTTTCTTTTAGTTGTTGAGTTCTAGGAGTTCTTTATGTACCCTAGATGTTAAACTGTTCCCAAATATATGAGTTGCAAATATTTCTCCCAGTCTGTGGGTTAGTTTTTTGCTCTCTTCATAGTAGTTTTTCAATACACAAAGGCTTTTAATATGAAATAAGTCCAATATATCTATTTTTTTTTTATTTTTAAAGACTTCATTGCCAAAGTCATGAAGATTTGAGAGCAATGTCAGAATGATGGCAGCATAAGACATTCCTATTTTGTCCATCATTTTAAACAGCCAAAATTTGGCATCCATCCATGTGGGAGGTATGGGATCCAGTGCCATAAGCTGAGGGATTCAGGAGGAGTCTTGCCCACCTGTGCATTGGGTAATAGGAAAACAGACCTTGGTAAGGGTTATGGAACCAGTAGTAGCCTGTGAACCAGCCCCTTTTGGCCGCAGTCAGGGAAACTTGAACAGTGCTGACTTAGGCAAACAGTGAGGACCTTTGTAGAAATCCAGGATTCCTGGCAAAGAGAGTCTAGCACCCCATTGAAGCAAAATAAAATGAGTTTGGAAACAATGGAGAACATAAGGAAAACATTGCCAGTGCCACCCCCTGTCCAAGGCAGCACAGTGTGGTGTTGAACTAGCTGGCAGCCACCTACCTCACAGGAAAAGCAAGAGTGATAAGTGAGTGCCCAGCTTCTTCACCCATGCAGGATGGTGCTGAAAACTTCCATCATCTCCCACAGCGCCCAGAATATTGATGTGGGACCTCCATGTCTAGTAGGAGAGAAGAGATAAGAAAAGAGAGATAAGAATATCAAAGGGCATTAAAATGATGCAGATTGCTGATTGCACTCAGGACTCCAGCAGGAAGCCTACCCATTAACAGCTGGGAGAATCTCACTTATGGATTTTCCTCCTGTCCCATGGACACCCCAAATGCCCCAAGTGCTAAACCTGTAACACCACCCCATCCCCAACAACCAGATCCTTATATGTGATCCTGAGTGCAGAGGCATGAAAAAGCTCTTGCAGTCAGGGGGATGCACTCAGAAAACAGATCATGATCTGTGAGCAAGTGAGAAACCAAAAACTTGAGCTATGTTGTCATATTCTAAAAAGCAAGAGTGATTTCCAGCAGCCAGCCTGGTAAGTTGAAATAATAAGAGAAGATAAGCTTAAGAATTCTGCCACAGAAGAAGAAAGAAGTATGGAGCAGGTGTGTCCATATAAGGTTGGAGAAATTCTTCGGTATAAGCAGGACCAACAAGAATAGCTTCCACTTGAAGACAACTAGTAAAGACTGAAGGTGCTGACTGCCTCTTCAAATGCAAAATCAGCAAGGCAAAGTTCCAAGGAACAACAAGAATCAAAGAACTATGTCATTACCAAAGGAAAACAATAATCCTGAAATTTTGCAATTTACTTGATAAGAATTCAAAATAGCTGTTTTGAGGAATCTCAATGAGCTACAAGAAAATACAGAAAGAGACTTCAACAAATTTGGAAAACAATACTTGAGAAAAGTGAGAAATTTAAAACATGAATAGAAATTATAAAAGAGAACTAAACAGAAATGCTGGAGCTGAAAAAGTCAATGAATAAAATGAAAAAAAAAAAATGCAATAGAGAGCATAAATAACAGAACAGCCTAAACAAAAGATAGAATAAGTGATATAGAGAATAGGAACTTTGAAGTAACCAAGTCAGAAGAGAACAACAACAACAACAACAAAAAACGAATGAAAAAGAACAAAGAAAGCCTATGTGATGTATAGGACAACATCTAACAAACACATGTCAGAGTCACTGGAATTCCAGAAGGAAAAGAGAGGAATAAGGGGGCAGAAATTTTATTTATAGAAATAATAGCTCAGAACTTCCCAAACCTGGAGAGAGACATGGCCATCCAGCTATACAAAGCTAATACATCATCCCATTATCTTAATTCAAAACAACACTATACAACACATATTATATGAAACTTTCAATAATCAAGAGAGAGAGAATCCTAAAATTAGCAAAAGAAAAAAGATTGTAACCTACAGAGGAACCCCCATTAGGCTCTGAGGGGATTTCTAAGCAGAAACCCTATAGGTTAAGAAGAGTATAATCATATATTCAAAGTGTTTTTTTAAATTTACTTTTTAATTAAATTTATTCAAAGTTTTTTTTAAAAAAGCCTGCCAGTCAAGTACATCTCTCTGTTAAAGTTATCTTCTAAAATAAAGGATAAAGATAGTCCCAGGCAAACAACAGCTGAGGGAGTTCATCAACACTAAACCAGCCTTGCAAGAAATGCTGAAGAAGTTACTTAGCTGAAATTAAAAGACATTAATTAGTAACATGGAAATATGAAAACACACAACACATAGTAAAAGTAAATATACAGTCAGATATAAAAACTAATTCTGTAATATTACAATATATTGGTCACTTAACTAGGTAGTTAATGGAAAAGAGTATTAAAAATAAATACAGCTACTACAGTGTTTTAATAACTTCACAATAAAAAAAACAGATAAATATGATATCAAAAACATAAAAGAGAAGAATAAATGGATAGAGCATTTGTATGTGATCAGAGTTAAGCAGATGTCAGCTTAAAATTAAATGTTTTATCTCCAAGATGTTTTACGTGAACCTAAGGGTAGCCACAAAGTAAAAACCTGTTGCAGATTAACAAAAATAAAAAGAAGGCAATCAGAGCATACGACCACAGAAAATCACCAATTAACAAAGGTAAGCAAAAACAGAAAAAAAGAACAGTAGAACTATAAAAAGGACAAAATATTTAATAAGTTGGTAATAGTAAGTCCTTATATTTTAATAATTACTCTAATTGTAAATGGATAGAATTCTCTAGTCAAAAAGCACAATGTGGCTAGATGGATTAAAAAACAAAAACAAAAAAAACTAAGACCTAAACATTTGCTACCTGCAGGAGACTTGCTTTAGCTTGAAAGACACATAGGCTTAAAGTAAAGGAATAGAAAAAGACATTCATGCAAGTGGAAATTAAAAGAAAATGAGAGTAGCTATATTAATGAGTACAAAAAAAGGTCACGTATTAAACTTAATGAGCTCAGGGGAGACCTGCATGATGGGCCATACAAACCTAGAGACTGAAAACAACCACATTGGATGGTCTGAACATAAAAAGTCCTAACTAAAAGCAAGTCATGGTGAGTAGTCACATCCTAGACCTGTAGCTTTCTTGACAAAGGTCAATCTTTACTTTAAGTGAGTCTGTCTATTATATTTTTGCATCTAAGATAACATACCTTTGAAATGTCAGAGTAATTGCCTTTTCTACACCCCTCAGGGTACAACTTCCCACCAGAGCACAAGACCACAGAACCCTCCGTTGTTATCTTGTTGCCCACATACCATCTCTGTGTGCTGTAAATGTTAATTACTAACTATCCTGTACCCACCAATGTAAAGAAATATGGGTCTCTCCATTTTGCTTTTTATTCAGTCTCAGAGATTTCTCTGCTTTCCTTTCTCCTACCTTCCTAATCTACCTCCAATAAATTTCATGTAACTCCCCTTACATCTCCTCCTTTGATTCTAATGTATAAAACAAGCTATAAGACTGCTGTCGTCTGGAGCATTTTCTCAATTCGTTGAGATTTTGCTTCTTGGCAATTGTCAGTTTGGGTCAAATAAACTTTTTTTAAATTAATTAATTTTTAAAATTTATCTTTTTTAAAAATTAGAGTTGACATTCAATATAATTTTATATTAGTTTCAGGTGTTCAGCATAATAGTTAGACATTTATATAATTTATGAAGCAAACCTGATTAGTCTAGTACCCACCTGGTACTGTACATGGTTATTATATCATTGACTATATTTCCTATGTTGTGCTTTACAACTCCCTGACTATTTTGTAACTACCAATATGTACTTCTTAATCCTTTTACCTTTTTCACCTAGCCCTGCAACACATCTCTCATCTGTCAGTTACCAGTTTGTTTTCTCTTTCTGAGTCTGTTTTCTTTTTCTTTGTTTATTTATTTTGTTATTTAGATTCCACACATAAGTAAAATTATATGATATTTGTCTTTCTCTATCTGACTTATTTGATTCAGCATAAGACCCTCTAGATCTATCCATGTCATTGAAAATGGTAAGTGAGATTTCTTTTCTTAAATTTTTTATGTCTGAGTAATAGTTCATTGTATAAATGTACCACCTACCTCTGCTTTACCCAGTTGTCTGTTGATGGGCACCTAGGATGCTTCTATATTTTGGCTATTGTAAATAGTGCTGCAGTGAACACAGGGGTGCATATGTCTTTTCGAATTGGTGTTTTGGTTTTCTTTGGCTAAACACTCAGAAGTGCAATTGCTGGGTCATAAGGTAATTCTAATTTTAATTTTTTTGAGAAACCTACAAACTGTATTCCATAGTGGCTGTACTAATTTGCAATCCCACTCACAGCATACGAGAGCTTGCTTTTCTCTACATCCTCACCAATATTTGTTGTTTTTTGATCTATTGATGATAGTCTTTCTGGAAGGTGTAAAATAATATCACATTGTGATTTTAATTTGCATTTCTCTGATGATTAATGACATTGAGCATCTTTTCATATGTCTATTGGCCATCTGTATGTCCTCTTTGGAGAACTGCCTATTTAGTCCCTCTGCCCATTTTTTAATTGAATTGTTAATATTTTTTTGTGTTATGAGTTCTTTATAAATTATGAAAACCCCTTATCAGATGTATCATTGGTGAATGTCTTCTCTCATTCAGTAAATTGTTTTTTCCTTTTGTTAATGGTTTGCTTTGCTGTGTAAAACTTTTTAATTTGATGTGGTCTCATTTGTTTTCTTTTGTTTCCCTTGCCTGAGAAGATAGATCAGAAAAAATATTGCTAAGAGCAATGTCAGAGAGTTTATTACCTATGTTTTCTTCCAGAAGTTTTGTGGTTTTAGGTCTTACATGTCTAAGTGTTTAATCCATTCTGAGTTTATTCTTGTATATGCCATAGCTATTCAGAGTACTTTATGTTTCCATATAAATTTTAGGATTGTTTGCTCTAGTTCTGTGAAAAATGCCATTGGTATTTTGATAGGAATTGCACTGAATCTGTAAATTGTTAATTATTTCTATCCATGAGCACAGTACATACTTCCATTTATTTTTATCTTCTTCGATTTCTTTCTTCAGTGACATAATTTTCCAGGTATAAGTCTTTTACCACCTCACTTAGATTTATTTCTAGGTATTTTATATTTAGTGGTGCAATTGTTACTGAGATTGTTTTCTTCATTACTCTTTTTGATAGTTTATTATTGGTGTATAAAAATGCAACCAGTTTCTGAATATTAATTTTGTATCTTACTGCTTTACTAAATTCATTTAACAATTCTAAGCATTTGTTTTGATGGACTCTTTAGGGTTATCTGTATATAGTATCATGCCATCTACAAATAATGACAGTTTTACTTCTTCCTTTCGAATTTGGATGCCTTTGTTTATTTATTTTTTCCTAGACTGATTGCTGTGGCTAGGACTTCCAATACTACGTTGAAAAATAGTGATGAAGGTGAACATCCTTGTCTTGTTCCTAATCTTAAGGAAAATGCTTTTAGTTTTTCCCAGTTGAGTATGATATTAGTTATAGGTTTGTCATATGTGGTTTTTATTATGTTCCCTCTACTCTTATTTTGCTAAAAGTTTTTTTTTTTTTTATCATAAATGGGTGCTGGATTTTGTCAAATGCTTTTCCTGCATTTATTAATGTAATCATATGATTTTTATCTTTCAATCTGCTGATGTGGTTTATCACATTAATGATTTGCAGATACTGAACCAACCTTGTACCCCAGGAATAAATCCCACTTGATCATAATGTATGATCTTTTTAATATCTTGCTGAATTCAGTTTGTTAAAATTACTTTGAGGATTTTTGCATTCTTGTTAATCAGGGATATTGGCCTGTAATTTAATTTAATTTAATTTAATTTAACTTTATTTTATTTTGATGTCTTTGTCTGATTTGGTAATCATGGTAACAGCGGCCTCATAAATTTGGGAGCTTTCTGTTTTCTTGAACTTTTTGGAATAGTTTGAGAAGAATATATGTTAATTCTTCTTTGAATATTTGGTAAAATTCACCTGTGAAGCTATTCGGTCTCCAGGACTTTTGTTTGTTGAGAGCTTTGTGATTGCTGATTTAATTTTATTAGTAGTAATTGGTCAGTTCAGATTTTCTTATAATCCTTTGTATTTCTGTGAAGTCAACTGCCACATCTCCTCTTTTATTTCTCATTTTATTTATTTGGGTCCTCTCTCTTTTTTTTCTTGATGGGTCTGGTTACAGGTTTATCAATTTTCCTTATGTTTTCAAAGAACCAGCTCTTGGTTTTATTGATCTTTTGTAGCGTTTTTATTAGATTTTATTTTATTTATTTCCACTCTGACCTTTATTATTTCCTTCCTTCTTCTCACTTTCGGCTTTGTTTGCTGCTCTTTTTCTATTTCCTTTAACTGTAAGCTTAGATTGTTTATTTGACATTGTTCTTGGTTTTTTTTTTTTGGTTGTTTTTTGTTTTTCGTTTGTTTGTTTTTGAGGTAAGTCTGTATTGCCATGATTTTCCTGTTAGGACTGATTTTGCTCTGCCACATAGATTTTGAGTTATGTTTTTATTTTTATTTGTCTCAAGGTATCTTTTGATTTGTTCCTTGATCTCGTTGTTAGCCCATTCATTGTTTAGTAGAATGTTTGTGTGTTTTTAAGTTTTTTTCTCATAATTGATTTCTAGTTTCATACAGTGTGGCCAGAAAAGACACTTGATATAATTTCAATCTTCTTAAATTTACTGAGACTTTTTTTTGGCCTAACCTGTGGTCTATCCTGGAAAATGTTCCATGTGCAAGTGAAAAGAATGTATATTCTGCTGCTGTGGGATAAAATGCTCTAAAAACATCAATGAAATCCTTCTGGACTAGTGTATTATTTAAGGTTTCTGTTTCCTTGTTTATTTTCTGTCTGGAAGATCTGTCCATTGATGTCAGTGGGGTGTTCAGGTCCCTAACTATGACTGTATTACTGTAGATCTCTTCCTTTATGTCAGTCAATATTTGCTTTATACGTTTAGATGCTCCTACATTGGGTCCATAATAGTTTATTAGGGTTATGTGCTCTTATTGGATTGATCCTTTTATTATTATGTAATGTTCCTCTTTGTCTCTTATCATCACCTTTGTTTAAAAGTCTATTTTGTCTAAGTATCAATGCCCCAGCTTTTTAAAAAATTTGCATTTGTATGAAATATCTTTTCTCATCTCTTTCAGTCTCTGTGTGTCTTTCAGTCTGAAGTGAGTCTCTTGTAGACAGTATGTTTGGACCTTGTTTTATTATCCATTCAGCCACCCTGTATCTTTTGATTGGAACATTTAATCCATTTAAGAGATTATTGATAGATACATAGTTATTAGTATCAAATAAACTTTTATAAGACTTCTCCTTAGTCTTGACATTTTTTTTTGTCAACAATTCTGTGACATAGTTGATAGGATTCCAAAGAAACTCACCCAGAACCACCCTATGAATGCAGACCCGGTGCTAAGTATGAGCAGGGGCCCTTTGAGCCCCATTAGCTCCCCACTTCACACTGTAAAGTTAGATGAGTTATCTCTTGGAATCCAGGAACTTCACTTTGCTGTGGTAAAGAGTCTGATTTTATTTGAGCTTTTCTTAGAAGATTCTCAAAGTGGCACTAAAGATAGGAGTTGAAATTGAGTGACTGGTTTCAATGTTGGCTTTTCAATAGGAACTACTTACTGCGAGTCTGAACAATACCTTTTACTGTATAAATAAGAGTCAGAACTTGTTCAGCCCTGAAGATAAGAGTCATTATCCCTCCAGCTCAAATTTTGGGTATTTTTAGGTGACTAAGAATCTATGTGGAAGTGTTTGAAGGTACCCCTCAAAGCAGTCAGGGCTCCCTAAGGAATGCCAACACAACTGTAATTAAATAATTGACTTGTCCTTGGACACTCTTCTAAAGGCTGATTACCTAGCACTCTGAGTCCTCATGGTTGTATTAGACAGCTGGAGAGAAAAACAAAGAAAATGGAAGCAACTCAAGAAGTGACAGCCCCTTGGAACTCAACCCATAAGCAGTACACTTCAACTCATCACACAATATCCCTAGAAAATTTTCAGACTCTGCAGATATCCAAAGAAAACTAAAATGAAAATGGTGTATCATGTCTCTAAGGTCAATAAACCCCAAGAACCCAAGCCTCCATTAATACTCCCATAGGTTATATCTATACTTCACACAGAACCTCAACTTGCAAGGACCTACAGAAATGGGAAATTTTAAGTAAAAATGATATCAGCTTGAGATGGCCCAAAAGGGGAAATTTTGAAACCTCCAAAATGTGATTTTTCTGTGTGGTCGGTTAGAAAAAGCTAGCTCTAAAATTAAACTGAATGAATTGGAAGCTTATCTTGATTAGAAATTAAAAGCTTCTGGAAGGAGTACAGATGAATTTCCTTCTCTACAGGAATTTAATAAGAAAATTTTAGAAACTGTCTAAAGAAGTTTTCCGAAGTTGATAAATGCCAACACTCCATTCCTTTCCCCTTTCCAACTATTTAACTATATCCTTTGCTTTTTGAGCTTCCTTGTCTAGATTTGCCCTCTTCTTCCCTTCTTCCTCCCCCTTCTATCTCTCCTAGATCTCCTCCACTATCACTTCTCAGGGGAAACTGAGAATAGAAATTCAGAACAAGGTAAACCAGAAAACACAGAAATTCTGGTGGCTTCCTTCAGGGAAAAGCCAGTCTCAGGAGGAGGGGAATCAGCAATTGTTCCCTAGACTAGAACTGAATTAAGAAATCTAACTAAAGATTTCCTCAGCCCTCTCCAGGACTTCGACAGATTTGCAAAGGAATTTGATTTAACAATTAGAATGCATGATCCTAGCTTTTCTGACGTATTCCAATGAATACTCCTATTGGTTTGTGAGAACAAAGCAACAGAATAGCTGAATAAGGTTTACTGTGAAACTCCTGTACAGGACTTTTTAAAACACAGAGAGACAGACCAGAAAAAAATGCTGCAATTTAGCCCTCTGGCTTTACCAAGCCATACCTGAGATTTTTTTTCCCCCAGAAAATGGACCGTCAAGATCCAGCAATGCGAAAGAATGCTGATGAAGCAGTGCTTGATTTCTTTGAACATTAAAAAAAAAAAAGCAAAAACAAAAACAAAAAAACAACCTTCAAACAGTACTCAGTTCTGTCTCCAGATAGTTTTAAGGATCATCAAAATGATCCCTTATTAAGTTTGACATTTTTAAAAGAACTAGATGAAGAGCTCTAGTTAAACGACATAAACTGGCAAACTCTTTCACTGGCATACTGATGAACTGGCAATTCTGGCAATCAACTATCTAAAACTATTCAAAAGAGATAAAAAGATAAAGCTGCCAAAACCATGACCTTACAGCTCCAGCAATTAAGCAATCATGTCAGATGTCCCCAAAGGTCTCTTAGCCAAGGGAAGAGAGGAGTCTTTTTATTGTAGAAAACCAGATCACCTTAAGAATGATTGTAAAAAAAAAAATGAAATGGGATTTAGAAAAAGAAAAGAAATAGAAGCAAGCATCAGGCTATTCTAAGGACTATGAGAGGACATTTCCCTTTCTCCTTACTAACATGTTAGGAGAAATTGAAATTACCATAAAGGGGGAAATAACTAAGGCCCTTGTAGATACTGAGGCTACTTTATCTGTTCTTAATCCTACCTAAATAAGTTGCCCTCTCACTCAGAATAAAGCTTTTATACAAATGATAGGGATATAAATTCAACAAATGTCTGTTTTTAAATCATAACCTGTACGATTCTAACTAGGGAATGTTATGGAAAGTGTATTTTTACTAATCAAATCTGCCCAATTCACCTGATAGAGAAAGATTTTCTTGAAACCCATGATTTCCATGTATCATTTTCCCAGGAGGGTGAAATGTATTTAGAACTAAATAAATAAGATATTGAACCAATTGGGAAAATAACAATTTTAAAGTAACTGCCACAAGAGGAAAGGAATAATTTTAAAGGGACCACCTGAGACAGAAAGTTTGTTGTAGGGCATTTCAATGCACCTTCGGACCCTTTTCTGTACAGACATTGGCAAGATTAAGTCAGTCACTCATAACTAAATACCTATTGAGAATTCTTTGTATCTACCTAATATTTGCCAATATCCTTTAAGACCTGATGCACCATTTGGAATTAGGCCCATTATATAAGATTACTTTACAAGGGGACTTATAATTCCATGTACAAGTCCCTGTAATTTTCCTATCCTTCTAGTAAAGATGGAAATTTGTACATGATCTTAGAGCTATAAATAAGATAGTTATTCCCAAACATCTGTGGTTCCGAATTCATATTATAATCAGTTATTCCTGTTGAGTGCCAATATTTTTCAGTAATAGATTTATGTAATGCCTTTTTCAGATTCCTGTAGGGAAAAAAAAAAAAAAAAAACACCAGTCAATATCTCTTTGTCTTCACCTAAGAAGATCATTAATTTACGTGAACTGTAATGTCCCAAGGATATACAGAGAGTCCCATCTATTTCTCTCGGATATGAAAAACTGATTTAAATAATGTTAATTTTCCCAGATATTCCACTCTAATCCAATATGTGGACAATTTACTTTTATGTTCTCTACCATTACTAGACTCCAAAAAGACACAATTTACCTATTAAAACAGCTAGCCATAAAAGAACATAAGGTCTTAAAGAACAAGTTTCTATTTTGTTTGCCCCTATAAAATACTTGGCTATCTCATATTTAAAGACTCAGAAAAATCCTATCCTTCTTCTTCTCAAAACAAGAAAACAACTTACAGGATTCCTGGGTCTGACTGGATACTGTTGCGACTAGATTCCAAAATTTTCATTAATGGCCTAGCCTCTATATGTCTTATTAAAATCAGATTGACCTGATCCCATTCAATGGAACCCAGAAGGGAAACAAGCCATAAAAGCTCTAAAGAAAGAATTATGTAAAGCTCCACCCTGGGACTTCCTAATTATAAACCTCCTTTCTTCCTTTTCACACATGAAAATAAAGGAAATGCTTTAGGAGTTCTAACTCAGAAACATGGACATCATCATAGACCTATGGAATATTATAACCAGTAATTCAACTCAGTAGCAGAAGGGCTCCCTCCTTGCATGGAGGCCATCTGTGCTACAGCCACATTATGCAAGCAAACAGAAGAGATAGTTATGGGCTTTATTTTAACTATTTGTGCTCCTCATTCTGTTGAATCTTTACTAAACTCTCATCACACTCAACACTACTCTCTGTCAACTGGCTTCTTGTTCCTGCTTTCTGTGCCTGATATTACTTAAACTCAATGTACTAGTCTTAACCCAGCAAACTTTATTATCCTCTTTACAGGATGAAAACACTCATGATTGTATTTTGCCTACTGACTACCTTCTTTTTCCTAGAAATGATTTATAGGAAATTCCTACTGATAATGCTTACTTGATTTGGTTTATAGATAGATCTTACCTGAAAGATAAAGCAGGGACATTACAGAGCTGGATATGCAATAACTTTCATAGTGGACATAACTGAAAGTTCTTATCTACCTGAAATAAAATCTACCCAGCAAGAGAAATTAACTACTCTTAGCTTGGGCTTGTCAATTGGCCAAAGGTTAAGTAGCCAATATTTATAGTGATAGTTCCGAGGCCTTTGGTGTAATTCATGACTTTGGAAATTACGGAAGCAGCGGGGCTTTCTTAACTTCCTCAGGGCAGCCTGTAATGAATAAAAAACAGGTTGTAGAATTATTAAATGCCATACAGTAACTGAAACAATTGCCAATTATAAAATACCAGGAAATTCTAAAGCTGCTACGATGGAGCCACTGCAGCTAGACAGAATGAAACAGCCAGATTATCCAGACTTGAGAATGCTCCTTGCTTCCTCTTAAATCAATAAAAGACTGTCTTTTACGGTTCTAACAGACAGTTACAGAAGAATAAAAGAGGATATAACAATGAAAAGGGAGAAAAGGCATACAGATGTGGTTTGTATCCAATCAGAAACCAATCTTACTTATAGGGGCTTAACTGCCTATACTTCAACATGTACATGAGCTAACACTTTGAGGTTCTGAAAATATGATTTCATGGAGTAAACAATATTACTAGAAACCTTCTATCACTATAATTCATGAAATGTAGAGCAGATGTTCTATCTGTCCAAAATATAACCCAGGAAAACCACTTCATAGGTCCCAAGGACATTTCCAACTTCCTTTAGGTCCATTTGAGGCATGGCAATTGGATTTTAGCCAAATGCTACCATCTCAAGAATACAAAAATATATTGTTATGATTTGTATATTTTGTCACTGGGTTGAGATGGTCTCTTATAGGAAAACAACAATCTTAATGACAGGTAAATTATTATTGGAAAAAATAATTCCCAGTTGGGGAATTCCCTCTGATTTACACAGTGACTAAAGAACTCATTTCACTTGACAAATAATGTAATCTATCTGTAATGTTTGGCCTATTCTGCAGCACTTTCATTGCTTATCACCCCCAGTCCTCTTAATTGGTGGAACATACCAATGGCACAATAAAAAATTCAACCAGCCAAAATTTCAGAAACTTTTAATTTCTTCCTGGCCAAAAGCTCTCCCTATAGTGCTTTTCAACCTGAGATCTACTCCTTTTGGTAAACATAGCCTTTCTCTTTGTCAAATAGTCACCGGTCACCTTATGCATCTGGACAAAGGGGCATATGAATCATCTTAACTAAAAAAGAAACATTCTACATTATTGTCAAGGGCTTATTAACTATCTTAAAGGGATTGATGAATTAGTAACTGATTCATTTCACAGTGCACTCCCAAGACACAAAGATTTCAAAGACTATGGATTACAACCTGGAGATTTTGGTTATTGGAAAAGACATCAGATTTAAAAAATCTCCATTCTCATCAGAAAAGACCTTATCAGGCATTGCTAACTAATTCACATGCAACAAAATATAATGGAGTTAACTCATGGATTCACATTTCTTATTTTAAAAAAGATACCTAACTGCAAATGGACATCTACTCCTGTCTCTAACCCTTGCCTCCACCTATAGTGGACATTAAAGACTCCTCAAGGATGAGAAGATATTTACGTAGCAGGCAGACAGCTATCTCAAGACATCGACAAGGCCTATATGCCCACAAGTTGGTGTTAAATTCAGGAACATTTGTTTAATCATATTTTTTTTTGTCTGCTAATAATAACAGTTAAATTTGTTCTTTGAACTTTTCTCAATCACTCTTTAATCACCTAATCATTAATGATTATAAAGACATATAAAATGATTTTATATTATTATCCTTTTTTTAGTTTTCTAATGGAAATAATATCTGTCTCTTCAGACCCTTTCCCTTATTGGATATAAAACTTAACTTTGGTAGCTGATAATCTTTCCCATCTACTAGACAATGATATTTTGATTATCTGTTATGATAATGAAATTAACATCTTGTTAGGCACACATTGGTCCTCTCCTACTATTAAAATAACATTTGGTACATTTTTTTTCTGGATATATCTATTATTAAGGACCTATTCTGGACAAATACCTTCCAGAACACCTCCCTATAATTCTACCCTGGTAGAATTATATATGGATCTAATTTAGATGAGCATTGTATAGCTATAGGAAAGGACAATAAAAAATTCAGAAAAAACTTGGGTGTGATAGGAAAATGCACCCTGTCCTAGTCACAGTATATCTTATCCTCAGACTCAACAATTATGCTCTTATGGCTGGATGCCCCTAAAACTGGGTGTGGGGGGGGTGGAATCGATAGGTCCAAATTTCAAAAATTATTGGGATTACTTAGTAGGTAGATATGTCTGTAACAATGCCGCCCTCCTTGTGTCCCAGACACTTGTGGGAAACCCTATAGAATAGTCAAACTCTAGCTCATTTAGGGGTCACCTCTACTCATTTAACTTTGGCATGGGAAATTCAACATTTTGGGGTCCATTAAGTATACTCCAATTGCTCCTAAACTATAGCCTCCCAATGGCAACAATATTCCTGGTGGATCCAACAACATTGGCTCATATAAGAAATAAAAGGGGAATACTTGAAGGATTAGGGGTTGGCCTTGGTTATCTGGGACAAATAAATTTGCAGTTAATAAAGAATGTCATTCATTAGAAAAAGATTTTATCTAAAATAGGTCATACAGACGAAATGTTATTTTAAAAAGAAGGAAAAGGTTGGGAAGCAGCATAGAAAGACAATGAGGCCTTAGCTCAATGGATAGAATAGACTCAATAGACTGCAGAGACTCATGCAGAACCTAACAATGGGAATGTGCTTATATGCTAACTCAACAGGGCCTATTATCTATGCTGATGCAAAAGGAATCTGAAGTAGCTATGAAACAATGGCCAACTATAATAGATGCAGGAGCCCAGGCTGGACACTTATGGAACACTTATGGTCCCCTGGATTTTGGAAAATTTTGGATGGAAAATATAATCTACAACATTGTATCTTTAAAACTCAGGCACCTTGGTTAAATCCTAAGCTAAGATTATCAGTAGTTCAACTGATTGGTATAGGTACCATCCTAAATAACACTAGAATACTTTCTATGGGAAGTAGATGGCCTATATTAAAAAATAATAGCAAATGGAAACCCATCTCATTATCTGACTGTGAAAATCATAAAGGTGAATGGTTATTTGTCCCCAGTGTATATGAAATTCTGAATTCACCCAATCCTGGCCTATCACGTTTACTCCAATAAATAGCAATATATAGTATATGGGAAAGGGACATATGTATTGGGAAGGGTTAGAAAATTCTTCTGTTATACTAATTGATTTCAATTGTAATGACTCCCAGTTTACATCAAATGGTACAGAAATGTGGTGTAATACTGAAATTACAGGCAAAATAACTTTGCCTGACATTAATGAAACTTATGATAATATTGACACTGAAAATTCAAGGTGTTGGGAGATTGAATTTAATGCGCCTCATAAACTCATTTCTATGGAAACTAACTATTGGCCAGAAGAAAAATTAGAGCTTCAAAATCATGAAATAGAAAAACTCAGCATTCATATGGCCAATTTTTTTGTACGGTACAAATGGCAATAGATGAAGGAGGAAAACATCAATAACTTAATAAAAAATTATGATGATACATGTAAAGAGTTCTTGGGTTGGCTTGGATGTTTCTTCCTCTCAGACTCATCCTTATCTAGTATTGAATATTTTGTTTTCCTAATTGGTGTTATTGGTTTAATATTACTGCTCTTTTTCCTAGTATGTAAATGTTATACTAAATGCAGAAAAACAAAACTTAAAACAAACAGCAAAAAAACTCAGATCATGATAGATCAAAGATTTGAAATAATCCAAAGTATTTGTAATGAAAATATATAGAATCTGACTGCCTCTCATTCACCCACATTTCCTTTTAAAAAATTTGGCCTTGACGACCATCTAAGGTTATGATCATGCTCCATCCCCAAAGGTCTACTGTTCAGCAAAACAAACACTAACACTAAGACTTTCTAGGAATGAGTCTTCCTAACACTGTTGGACCACAATATCAAGGCATCCTTTAAGTTATTTATGACCAAAAGTGGAAACTGTGGGCAAAAAAAAAAGGGGGCCACATGCTAAAGCTGAGAAGCTCAGGAGAGGCCTGCATTGCAGGCCTGACAAACTCAGAGACTGAAAACAACCACATTGGATGGTCTGAACATAAAAAGTCCTAACTAAAAGCAAGTCATGGTGAGTAGTCACATCCTAGACCTGTAGCTTTCTTGACAAAGGTCAATCTTTACTTTAAGTGAGTCTGTCTATTATATTTTTGCATCTAAGATAACATACCTTTGAAATGTCAGAGTAATTGCCTTTTCTACACCCCTCAGGGTACAACTTCCCACCCGAGCACAAGACCACAGAACCCTCCGTTGTTATCTTGTTGCCCACATACCATCTCTGTGTGCTGTAAATGTTAATTACTAACTATCCTGTACCCACCAATGTAAAAGAAGTATGGGTCTCTCCATTTTGCTTTTTATTCAGTCTCAGAGATTTCTCTGCTTTCCTTTCTCCCACCTTCCTAATCTACCTCCAATAAATTTTATGTAACTCCCCTTACATCTCCTCCTTTGATTCTAATGTATAAAATAAGCTATAAGACTTCCATTCTCTGAAGCATTTCCTCAATCCATAAACTCTTTTTCTTATTCTGGACATTTTTTTGTTGGCACTTAGATCATACAAAATAGACTTTAAAATAAAGTCTATAAAATAAAGCTATAACAAGAGACAAAGAAGGACCCAGCAGACAGAAAAAGTTGAGAACCATATGATTTCACTCATACTTAGGATATAAAATTGAAAGCAACAAATAAACAAGATAGGCAAACAAAAAACTCAAAGACAAAGACAGCTGTTTAGTAGTTACCAGAGGAAAAGGAGGAAATGGGGGAAGGTAGATAGGGTAAATGGGGTTAAATGCATAGTAATGAAAGGAGATTTGGCTTTGGACGGTGAACAATACAGATGATGTATTATAAAATTGTACACTCGAAACATATAATTTTATTAATCAATGTCACTCCGATACATTTTATTTTTTAAAAGGACTAACTAATTCTACTTCTGGGTATTAATCTTAAAAAATCCCAAAACACTAATTCAAAAAGACATATGCATCTATATGTTCATTGTAGCATTATTTACAATAGCCAAGATATGGAAACAACCTAAGTGTCCATTGATAGACTATCAGATATAGAAGATAGGTAAACATACACAATGAAATATTACTGAACCATAAAAAGAGTGACATCTTGCTATTCATACAACATGGATGGACTTAGAGGATATTATGCTAAGTGAAATAAGTCAGACAGAGAAAGACAAATATATAATTTCATTTGTACATGGAATCTAAACATTAAAATAAATGAACAAACAAACAGAAACAATTATAGATACAGAGAACATTTTGATGGTTGCCAAGTGGGAGAGGGTTAAGCAGGATGAATGAAAAAAAGGGAATGGATCCAAATGTGCAAATTTTCAGTTATAAAAACAGTTGTGAAGAGTTAAAGTACAGCTTAGAGGATATTGTCAATAATATTTTAATAACTATGTATGATGTCAGATGTGTGCTAGATGTATTCAGGTGATCGCTCTGTAAGTTATATAAATGTGTGATCACTATGTCGTAGAGCTAAAACTAATATAGTATCTGTCAACTATTATTACTAGTATTAGTATCATTATTAAAAACAAAATGTTTGGGAAAGAAATAAAGAAAACTAATTCATAATAGAATCAGTGCTATAAGATATTTAGGAATAAATTTAACCGAGGAAATGAAAAATCTATATAATGAAAACTATAAGACTTCCATGAAAGCAATTAAGGAAGACACAAGCAAATAGAAAAATATCTTGTGTTCACAGATTGAAGAAATTAATATTGCTAAAATGTCCATACTGCCAAAAACCATAAGTAGATTCAGTATAATCCCTATCAAAATTCCAATGGTATTTTTCACAGAAATAGAAAAAACAATCTTAAAATTTGTATGGAATCACAGGAGGCCCTGAATAGCCAAAGTAAAACAAGGGGGAAAAAAGCCAGAGGCATCACACTTTATGATTTCAAACTATACTACCAAGCAGCAATAATTTTACAAGTATGGAACCAGCATAAAAATAAAAGCATAGACCAATGGAACAGAATCAAGAATCCAGAAATAAATCTTTGCAAATATGGGCAACAAGTATTTGACAAGGGAACTAAGAATACTCAATGGGTAAAGGATAGTCTCCTCAATAAATGATATTAGAGAACTTGGGTAATCACATGTAGAAAAATAAAGTTAGATCTCGTATTTTACGTCACTCAAAAAAAATCAACTTGAAATGGTTTAGAGACTTAAATTTATGACCTGAAACAGAAAAACTTCTAGAAGCTATCATAAGAAAGAATCTTTTCGATATTGATCTTAGCAGTGGTTTTTTTGGATGTGACACTGAAAGCACAAACGATGAAAGAAAAATCACCAAACAGGACTACATCTAATTAAGAAGCTTCTCAACAAAAAGAAATAATCAACAAAATGAAAAGGCAACCTAAGGAATAGGATAAAATATTTTGCAAACCATATAACGGTTATGGGGTTAATATCCAAATATATTAAAAAGTTGTACAATTCAACAATAAAAATCCAATTAAGAAATAGACAAAAAACTAAATAGACTTTTTTTCCTAAAAAAGACATTCAAATGGCCAACAGGTACGTGAAAATTGCTAATTATCAGAGAAATGCAAATAAAACCCACAATGAGATATCACTTCACACCTGTTAGTATAGTCGTCATAAAGAAAGGAGATAACAAGTATTGGCAAAGATGTGGAGGAAAGGTAGCAGTGGTAATGAAACTTGGCTCATCCACTATGAAAAATAATATGGAGATTCCTCAAAAAATTAAAAATAGAAGTACCACATAATCCAGCATTCCTACTTCTGAGTATATATTCAAAGGAAATGAAAACATGATATTGAAAAAATATTTTCAGTACCATGTTTATTGAAATATTATTCACAGTATCCAAGGGGTGGAAACAACCCAAGTGTCTACTGACGAATGAATAAATAAAGAAATTGTGATTATATATATCATTCAGTTACTGAATGACTGAATATATATGTGCATGTGTGCATACATATATATTCATTTATGAGAAAGAAATACTGTCATTTGTGACAATATAGATGGACCTTGAGAACATTATGTTAAGTGAGATAAGTCAGATGGAAAAATACAAAAACTATATGATATCACATATGTGAAATCGAAAAATGTCTAACTTATAGAAACAGTAGAATGGTAATTACCAGGTGCTCAGGGTGTGGAAGAATTGAGAAGATATTGGTCAAAGAGTATAAACTTGCAACTGAAAGATGACCAAGTTTCAGAGATAGAATGCACAGTATAGTGATTATAGTCAACAATACTGTATCGTATACATCAAATTTGCTGAGATCTTAGATCTTAAGTGTTCTCACCACACACACTAAAAAATCATAAGTGACATGACAGAAGTGCTAGCTAACTAGCTTGGTAACCATACTGCAATATATAAATTTATTAAATTTTAAAAACCAATCTGATTAAATTTCAAAACCTTCATGTAGCATAATATCAAGAATTAAACATGCAGAGTGATGACTGATGTCTTCTTTCTAAAGCATCTACACTCTCAGACATTTTAGGATGACATGGTTTAATTTCTCATATACTTGCCTCTTAAAGCAAAGCACATGGTAGACCCCTGAATATTATGCTTTTAATCCAGAAATTCTCCTTTTTATTTCTCTATAAAAGAAAATTCCTAGGTTATTTTCAGGTTCCAGAAGAGATAAAAGATAGATGACAGCATATTCTGTAAGTGTGTACAGATATTTATGTGCACTTTTTGTTGTAAATTTGTATCTTACGCTTTGTATTCTGGTTACCATTGCTGGGTCACAAATTACCCCCAAACTTAGTGGCTTACAATAACCATTGTACTATGCCCACTACTTTTAGGGTTAAGAATTCAGACAAAGGACAGTGAGAGCCATTTGTCTCTGCTCACCATGTCTGGGGCCTCAGCTGAGAAGATTTGATGACTAAGGTGACTCAACAGCCAGGGGCTGGAATCTTCCCATTTATTCTAGTTATTGGCTGGGACTTCAGCTGAGGGTGTTGACCAGAACTTCTCTGTGTGATCTTTCCTTATAACCTGAACTGCTTCACAGTATGGTTTTCTTAGCATAGTCTGACTTTTCACATGAGGAATGAAGGCCTTAAATTTAGTGCCTCAAGTAGCAAGACAGAAGCTCAATTGCCCCTTCTAACTTAGCTTTGAAAGTCAGATAACATCAATTTCGCCTCATTCTATTGGTTATAAGTCAATCACAGGCCATTTCAGTTAAAAGAAAGGGGACATAGGAGAGTAACATAGGTAACATGGCAGAGTAGAAAACTCTTTTGTTTCTCTCCTTAAATTTATAAGTTATATGACTATAACTAAACAAAGGATCTACTCAACACATAAATATGCCTGAGGGAGCCACACATTTGTACATATGAAGGTGAACGTATTGGAATGAATAAGTGAAGTGGTCACAGATGCAATTTGGCTTCCACTGCACCCACAGCGAGCATGGCAGCAGTGGAGAAATCAGGATGAAGCCCTCACACTGTAGCCAGGAGCACAGAAGGAGCAGAAGCAGTGCCATTTCCTAAGAAGGTAGCCCTTTCCTCTCTCCTTATCACAGCAGAGCTCACTAGAGGTGGCTAGGATGCCTTAAACTGCTCAATGGTGCAGGCAGCTGTTGCAGATAGGGAAGAGAAGCCATGAAATTGTCTCTTTTTCTCACCCATCTCTGAAGAGCCCAGGAGAGGCAACTGAGATGCTTTAAAACAAACAAACAAACAAATAGCAGTGTCAGCAGCCATTGCTGGCAAGGGAACAAAGGCATAAAATCACAAACTTGCCTCATTTAACATACCCAACCTAGAAGAACCTGGTAGAGGTAGTGAGATGCCTTCAATGACACAGAGAAGCCAATAGACATTAGTAAGAAGAAGGCAGAAGCTCCTTCTTGCAAAATGGGTTCTACACCACCTTCCACATTTCCTCACCATGGTGGTATGCTCCATAACCGCAGAAAGCCAGTCACAGAGAAGACAACCATCACCCCAATAAGCAGATGGCATTTTCCTCAACAGAAATGATGCCATTCCACTGTGATCCCAGAGGTGCAGATAGTGCAGGTAAGAGAAAACAAAAAGTTGTGCTACATCAACAACTATTGGAAAACAAAGTAAAGAATTCTAATTATCAAACTGCTGAAATGTGAAGAGCAGAAGAGTATCTAAACTCTTTTGAGCTGACTACCTCAAAAGAACAGGCAGAGAAACAATCCATCAAGTACAATGAACAACCAAGATAACATGGGAGCACCAAAAAAAAATTGAAAAGTTTTCAGAAATTAAACTCAGTGTAATATAAGACTACAATTTAAATGATAGAATTTAAGAGTACAGTTATGAAGAAACTCAATGAGATACAAGAAAATTCAGAAAGGCAGTCCAATGAATAAAATTAATGAACAAAAGGAGTACTTTAAATGAGACATTGAAAATATAAAAAAGAACCAAACAGAAATTCTAGAGCTGAAGAACTCAATAGGAGATGAAAAATGTATTAGAGAACGTTGGAAATAAAGTATAGAAGGTGGAAAATAAAATTAGTGAGCTAGGAGATAGAAAACTAGAAATGACCTCAGAGGAAGAAGAGAATGAAAGTTAAAAAATGAAAGAACTCTATGAGAACAATATGATTCTATTAGAAAGAGCAACATAAGGATAATAGATATACCAGAAGGAAAAGATAGGAAGAAGGGGACAGAGAGCCTATTCAAAAATATAATCGATGGGAACTTCTCAAACTATTAGAAATAAGTGGATTTTTAAATACAAGAAGCTAACAAATATCTAATTGTCTCAACACAAAACATTTTCTCTGAGACAGGTTACATTAAAAATGTCAAAAGTTAATGACATAGAAATAATTCTCAAGTCATCCAGAGAAAAAAGACTATAAATTATAAAAGAAACTCTACTTGATCATCATCAGATTTTTTCAATAGAAAGTTACAATCCAGAAGAGAATGGAAGAAAATATTCAAAATATTAAAAGAAAAAACATCAACTAAATATACTATATCCATCAGAGTTATCCTTCAGGTAGATATGAAGGAGAAATAAAGGCCTTCCCAGGCAAAGGCTGAGTTTACCACCACAAAACCTGCATTACAAGAAATGTTGAAAGGGTGCTTTTGCCAGAAACAATAAGACAAAAGTATGCAACACTTTCAGTAAGATCATTAACAGACAGAAGCAGAAAATTGTAACTCTATTTTAAAATAGGATATTTAACAATTATATAGAAGGTAGAGGGGAAAAGAGATCGTGAAAATAATTATAACTACTGCAATTTGGTAATAAATACACAGCATAAAAAGGAGTAATTTGTTATAACAAAAACATATAAGGGGAGGAGAAAAAGAACTGACAAAGTACAAATGAATAAAGATAAGATACAATCAGAAGAAAAAAATCATAGAAAACCATGAAAATAAAATGGTACACAGAAATACAAAAGAAAGGAAACAATGGAGATACAGAGTAACCAGAAAACAAAAGACAAAATGGTGGTAGTACATCCTCATATACCAATAATCATCCTAATAGTAAATAAATTTTTTAAATGTTATCATTTTTTAATAATTTTTAATTTTTCAATTACAGTTGGCATAAAATATTATATTAGTATCAGGTATACAACCTTGTAATTAGACATTTATATAACTTGCAAAGTTATCACCCCAGTAAGTCTAGTGCTCATCTGATACCACACATAATTATTAAAATATTATCGACTATATTCCTTATGCTATACTTTACATCCCCATGACTATTCTAGCAACCATCAAATGTTCTCTGCATCTCTGAGTTTCTTTCTGTTTTTATTTTGTTCTTTAGATTGTTACATGTAATTAAAATCATATAGCAGTTGTCTTTTCCTGTCTGACTTACTTTACTCAGCACAATACCCTCTAGGTCCAAACATGTAGTTACGGATGGCAGGATCTTATTCTATTTTATGGCCTAGTAATATTTCATTGTAAATATGTACCACCTCTTTTTTTTCCATCTATCCTTTGATGGACACTCAGGTTGCCTCCATATCCTGGATATTGTAAATAATGCAACAGTGAACATAGGAGTTCTCCTTTTGAAGTAGTGTTTTGGATTTCTTTGGATAAATACGCAGGAATGGGAATACTAGGTCTTTGTGTCTTGTTATAGCCTTTGTTTTAAAGACTATTTTGTCTGGTATAAGACTTGTATATCACTTTTTGTTTGTTTCCATTTTCATGAAATATCTTGTACCATTCCTTTACATTGTCAATATGTGTCTTTCAATCTGAAGTGAGTGTCTAGTAGGCAGTATATGTAAGAGTTTTATTTTCTTATCCATTCAACCACCGTATATTTTGATTGGAGCATTTAATTCATTTACATTTAAAGCAATTGTTGCTAGATATGCAGTAATTGCCATTTTTTTTTCTCAGTTTCTTCTTAAAACATTTCTTCTAACATTTTTTGAATATTAGTTTGGTGTTAATAAACTCCTTTAGCTTTTTCTTGTGTGAGAAGCTCTTTTTCTGTCCTTTGGTAGTTTTGCTGGGTAGAGTAATCTTAGTTGTATGTCCTTGCTTTTATCACTTTGAATATTTTATGTCAATCCCTTCTGGACTGCAAAGTTTCTGTTGAGAAATTAACTAACAGTCGTATGGGAGCTCCCCTGTAGGTAACTAGCTGCCTTTTTCTTGCCGCTTTTAAAAATTCTCTCTTTGTCTTTTAACCTTGGACATTTCCATTATAACATGTCTTGGTACAGATCTCTTTGGATTCATCTTTTTTTGGTTTCTCTGAGCTTCCTGACTTTATATTTCTTTCACTGGCTTCAGAAGTTTTCAGTCATTATTTCTTTAAATAGGTTTTTAATTCTTTGTTCTTTCTCTTCTCCTCTGGTACTCCTATGATGCAAATGTTGATCTGGTTTATGTTATCCCAGAGGCACCTTAAACTATCCTTTTTCTGCCATTTTCTGGATTTTTTTTTTTTTTTTTTTGCTGTTCTTATTGGATGTTTTCTGTTACCTTATCTTCTAAATCAGGGGTTCCCAAATACTGAGCTGCAGACTGGTCACAGTCCGTGGCCTGGGTGAGTGGCAGGTAAGTGAAATCTATATTTACGGCCACTCCCCAGTGCTAACATCACCACCTCAACTCTACCTCAGATCATTGGGCACTAGATTCTCATAGGAGCACCAGTCCCTGGTGCCAAAAAGATTGGAGACTGCTGTTCTAAATCACTGATTAGAACCTCTGCTTTATCTAATCTACTGCTGATTCACTCTAATGTATTCTTTATTTCAATTATTATATCCTTCATTTCTGAGTTGTTTTATTTTGTTTTCTATCTCCATTTTCATGTTTCCTATCTCTTTATTATTGAACTCTTCCCCAAGTTCAGTGAGAATCGTCATAACCAGTATTTTGAATTCTGCATCTGGCACATTGCTTGTCTCAATTGTGCTTATTCTTTTTCTGAAACTTTGTTCTATTCTTTCATTTGGCCCAATTTTTTGTCTCCTATTTTGACTGCCTCCCTCTGTTTGTTTCTCTGTATTAGATAGGACTGTTATGTCTCTTGATCTTCGTAGAGGGCCTTGTATTGTAGGTGTCTTGTGGGGCCCAGTGGCATAGTATTTTCTAGCAACCTGAGCTGGATGCTCCAAGTATATCCCTTTTATGGGTTGTGCGTGCCCTCCTGTTGTAGTTAAGCTTTAATTGTTGTTTGCATATCAATGAGAGAGATTGACTCCCGGGCAAATTTGTTGTAAGAACTAGCCACTAGGAGCTAGCCTTACGGAGCAAGATTCACTTTAGCAGGGCTCCATTGCCTACTCAGGATGCCCTTTGGGTGTGTCATTCTCAGATGCAGCCCTAGGTGGTGTTCCAGCTTCTCTGAAGCTGGCCACTGAATGTGCCATCCCTGGGCCTCCTGGGAGAAGCCCAGCCACAAGCCAAGTTCAGCTGCAGCCTCTGCCCTACTGGGATCCCCTGGCAAGAGTGACCGAGCAATCCACAGATTGCCACCACTCATATGCTGGGCTTAGAGGTACCTTGAGATATCAAGCTGCAAACCAAGGCCAGCTGCCACTGGTGCTGGTCTTGGGGCTGTTCAGCAAGAGGTACGGGGCATGTCAAGGCCAGATGCTGCTTGTTTGGGTTTTACAAACCTCTGAGAGATTTTAGGAAGCCCACATCTTGAGCCAAGACATGCTATTTATATAGGAAAGCCACTGGAAGTGGTTTGGTTGGGTGGATGGGGCAGGATCTCAGAGAATCACCAGGGCGGGGTGACCAGTTTTAGCCAATTAATGGAAGCTCAGATATGGTGCTGCCTTCATCTGCACACCAGGCAGGAGAGGGCTAAACAAAGAAACAATGGGTTCTGCCAGCACTTTTGTCTAGTAGAAAGCTGCTCCTCCAGCCCTCACCCTAAAGCTGGACAACTCATTTCTTCCCCATAAGTCACTTGCACCTTTCAATCTGCATCCCCAGCACTGGAGTTCAGAATGAATGAGTCTGTTAGAAAGTAAGTCTGCGTGTGAACTCTATAAGAGGAGTGCCTGGGACTCCAACAGCCCTCTATCTCACTCAACCTCAATCTCTGATGGTTTTTACAGCTAGAATTAGTGGGAACATCTCTTCCTGGCACTAAACTTTGGGTTGGGGAACCCACTGTGGGGCAGGGAACACTCACTCCTCCAGGGGGACCTCTGCAACAGAGATATCCATCCTGGTTTTCAACTGCCACAAGCAGGTATCTAAATGTAAATGAGCTGAATTTACCAACTAAAAGGCAGAAACTATCATGATGGGTTAAAAAACAAGACCCAATGATATGTTTGTTGCCTTCATTAGACTCAGTTCAGCTCCAAAGAAAAACATAGACTCAGAAGGAAGGGGTGGAAGATTGCCATCAGAAACATGGCAGAGCGAGAGACATCACCAGATCTTTCCCCTTGAAACAACAATAAGCTGACGATCTAAAACTCAACGACAACAAAAAACCACTCAAATTGCACACCAGCACATCTGAGTGTGGAATCTGAGCATAAGAGCTACCACAGGTTAGAACCCCAAAAGTCACAGGCGGTAGACCAGGAGAAACAAAGAAGCTGCCTCTTGAAGTCGCAGCTCCCTGCAAGAGGAGGGGGAGGGGTGAAGGTGCAACAGATTCCCTGAACAGCCCTGTCTGACAGAGGCGAGAGCTGCATGTGTCCCACAGCAGTGTCTGGAGTTCAGGGAAGAAAGCAGAGAAGTAGAGATGGCAGAGAAACAACAGTTGATTATTACCAGCAGCGATTGCAAAATGCAAGGTTGAGCTGCAGTCCTCATCCCCCAACTCAGAGGGCTCCTCCCCCCATATCTTCCAAGACTAAATACTGCAGAACCCCAGGAGAATCTGAGCAAATGCTACCGAAACTGTCCTTAATGCTGGAAGGGACTGAGACTGAGGGTAGTGGGCATGAGTGAATGTCTATTAGAAAAAAAGAAAGGCATTATTAAGACTTTAAATAAAGCAGGGACCCAAGAGGCTTAGACGCTACCTACTGGAAAACAAAACAAAAACGCCTTCTTTGCTACAGGCTTAAAGAGAGACCTTTATATAATAGATCTTTGTGGAAAAAAAGGAGAATACAATTCCATTAATGCTCAGGCAGAGAAATAGTTGATTAAACACCATGAACAAGCAAGGTGACAAGGCATCTCAGAAAGAAAAAGAAAAATATCCAGAAAATAAGCTTACAGGCATAGAAATATGCAACTTAAATTACAGAGAATTCAGGATGATATTTCTGAAAAAACTCAATATCAGAAACAATTCATATTCAAAAAAAAAAGCTAGATGAACAGAATGAATTCTTCAGCAAGGAGATGAAACCTTCAAAAAGTATATAACACCAAATTTAATAACCTAGAAGAAAAGGAAAAATACTTAGAAGGATAAAACCTTCCTAGACTGAATCAAGAAGAACTGGAAAATTTAAATAGACTGATCAGCAGAATGGAAATTGGAAAAATCATCAAAAACCTACCAAAAAGTAAAGTCCAGGACCAGAGGCTTCACTAGTGAATTGTACTAGACATTCAAAGAAGATTTAATATCTATTCTCCTAAAATTCCTCCAAAGAATCTAAGAGAAGGCAATACTTCTCAACTCATTTTATAAGACCAATATTACCCTGATACCAAAACCTGGTAAAGATAACACACACAAAAAAGAAAACTACAGACCAATATCTCTCATGAACACAGATGCAAAAATCCTAAATAAGATACTAGCGAACCAAATACAGCAACATATTTAAAAGATGCAGCACAGTCAAGTGGGCTTCATCCCAGGGACAATGAGATGGTTCAACATACACAAACCAATTAATGTGATATACCATATAAACAAATTAAAAAATAAGAATCATGTGAGCAGATGAACAGATGTAGAAAAAGCCTTCAACAAGATACAGCATCCATTTATGATCAAAACACTTAACAAAATTAGCATAGAAGGAAAATACCTTAATATAATAAAGGCCATATATGACAAACCATCATCCAACATTATACGTAATGGTAAAAAATTAAAAACCTTCCCTCTAAGATCAGGAACAAAGCAAAGCTGTCCACTATCTCCACTGTTATTCGATATAACATTGGAGGTCCTAATGAGTGCAATCAAACAAGAGAAAGATATAAAAAGCTTCCAAATTGGAATCAAAGAAATCAAACCATCACTATTTGAGGATGATATGATTCTCTATATAAAAAACCCTAAAGACTCCACAAGAACACTACTAGAAACAATAAGCAAATACTGTAGTCTCTGAATACAAAGTGAACATTCAAAAATCCATAGCATTCCTATAGTCTAATAATAAAATGTCAGAAAAAGAAGTAGAAATAATAATTTCTTTTGCAATTGCAACAAAAAGAATAAAATACCTAGGAATAAATTTAACAAAACATGTGAAGGACTTATATAATGAAAACTACAAGACCCTATTAAAAGAAATGGAAGAAGATACTAAGAAATGGAAAAGTATTTCGTGTTCTTGGATTGAAAGAATCAACACTGTTAAAATGACCATATTACCTAAAGCATTATACAGATTTAATGCAATCCCCATCAAAATCCCATTGGCATTTTTTAAAGAAATAGGACAAAAAATCATCAGATTTCTATGGAACCACAAAAGACTCCAAATTGTCAAAGCCATCTTGAGAAAAAAGAACGAAGCTGGAGACATCACTCTGCCCGACTTCTGGTAATTACCAGTTTGTTCTCTCTTTCTATGAGGGTTCACTTTTTTCCATATGCTCACTAACATTTGCCATTCTGGCAAGTGCGAGATGACAGCTCATTGTAGTTTTAATTTGCATCTTTCTGATAATTAGTGACATTGAGCATATTTTCATATGTCTGTTGGCCATCTGTATGTCCTCTTTGGAGAAATGCGTATTCAGGTCCTCTGCACATTTTCCAATTGGATTGTTCACTTTTTTGTGTGTCGAGTTGTATGAGTTATAAATTTTGAATATTAATCCATTATTGGGTATATCATTGGCAAATATCTCCCATTCAGTGGGTTGTCTTTTCCTTTTGTTGATGGTTTGTTTTGCTGTGTAAAAACTTTTTAATTTGATGTGGTCCCATTTGGTTATTTTTGTTTTTGTTTTCTTTGACTTAGTAGATGGATCAGAAAAAAATATTGCTAAGAGCAATGTCAGAGAGTTTACTGCCTATGTTTTCTTCTAGAAGTTTTATGGTTTTAGGTCTTATATTTAAGTGTCTAACACATGTTGAGTTTATTCTTGGATATGGTATAAGAAGGTGGTCTGGCTTTATTATTTTTCATGTATCTATCCAGTTTTCCCAGCACCATTTATTGAAGAGACTATCTTTGCCCCATTATATAGTCTTGCCTCCTTTGTAATAGATTAATTGACCATATAGGTGTGGATATATTTCTGGGCTCTCTATTCTGTTCCATTGATATATGTGCCTGTTTCTGTGTCAGTACCATGCTGTTTTGATCACTATAGCCTTGTGATATAGTTTAATAACAGGTAGCATGACAACTCCAACTTTGTTCTTCTTTCTCAAGATTGCCGTGACTATTTGGGGTCTTCTTGGGTTCTATATAAATTTTAGGATTATTTTTTCTAGTTCTATGAAAAATGCCATTGGTATTTTGATAGGGATCAACTTTAATCTATAGATTGCTTTGGATAGTATGGCCATTTTAATGATATTAATTCTTTTTACCCATGAGCACAGCATATGATTTCATTTATTTGTATATTCTTTAATTTCTTTCTTTGATGACTTATAATTTTTCAAGTACAGGTCTTTTACTTCCTTGGTTGAATTTATTCCTAGGTAGTTTATTATTTTGATGCAATTATAAATGGGATTGTTTTCTTTCTGATAGTTCATTATTGTTGAAAAATGCAATCAATTTCTGAATATTAATTCTGTATTCTGCTACTTTACTGAATTTGTTTATCAGATCTAAAAGTTTTTTGGTGGAATCGTAGGGTTCTCTCTATATAGTATCATGTCATCTGCAAATAATGACAGTTTTTCTTCCTTTACAATTGGAAGGTCTTCTTTTTTTCCTAGTTTGATTGCTGTAGCTAAAACTTCCAATACTGTGTTAAATAAAAGTGGTGAAAATGGCCATTCTTGTATTCCTGATCTTAAAGAAAGTGCTTTTAGTTTTTCCCAGTTAGGTATGATGATAACTGTGGTTTTGTCATATATGGCTTTTATTGTGGTAAGTATGTTCCCTCTATTCCCACTTTGCTGAAAGTTTTCATCATAAATGGGTGCTGGATTTTGTTAAACACTTCTTCTGCACCTATTGATGTCATCATATGATTTCTATCTTTCAATTTGTCGATAGGATGTATAACAGTTGATTTGTGGATACTGAACCCTTGCGCCCCAGGAATAAATCCCACTTGATCTTTTTAATGCCTTGCTGAATTCAGTTTGCTAACATTTTGTTGAGGATTTTGGCATCAATATTCATCAAGGATGTTGGCCTATAGTTTATTTTATTTTTTGTACTGTCTTTGGTTTGGTAATCAGGGTAATGGTGGCCTTGTAAAATGAGTTAAGGAACCTTCCTTCCTCTTGAATTTTTTGGAATATTTTAAGAAGAATAGGTATTAATTCTTCTTTGAATATTTGGTAAATTCGCCCCTGAGGCCATCTTGTCCAGGACTCTGTTTGTTGAGAGTTGTTCGTTTGTTTTTTAATTGATTCAATTTCGTTAGTAGTAATAGGTGTGTTCTGATTATGTTTCTTATTGGCTCAGTGTTGAAAGACTGAATGCTTTTAGGACTGTATCCATTTCTTTCAGATTGTCCAATTTGTTGGCATACAATTGCTTGTGGTATTTTCTTGTAATTTTTTGTATTTCTGTAGAGTCAGTCATCACTTCTTTTTCATTTCTGATTTTACTTAATTGGATCCTCTCTCTTTTTTCTGGATGAATCTGATAAAAGGTTTCCCAATTTTGTTTACCTTTTCAAAGAACCACCTCTTGTTTCCATGTATCTTTTGTATTGCTTTTTTAGATTCATTTTGTTCATTTTCATTCTGATCTTCATTATTTCTTTCCTTCTACTCACTTTGAACTTTGTTTGCTGTTCTTTTTCTAGTTCCTTTAAGTGCAAAGTTAGGTTGTTTATTTGAGACTTTTCTATTTCTTGAGATAGGCCTGTATTGCTATTAATTTTCCTCTTAAGACTGTTTTTGTTGTAGCCCATACATTTTGGTTTGTTATGTTTTCATTTTTATTTGTTTCAAGGTACGTTTTGATTTCTTCCTTGATCTCTTTGTTAACCCATTCATTGTTTAGTAGAGTATTATTTAGCCTCTATGTGTTTGTGTGTTTTTTAGTTTTTTTTTCTTGTAATTGATTTCTAGTTTCATACTATTGTGGATGGGGAAGACACTTGATATAATTTCAATTTCCTTAAAGTTTTTGAGGCTTGTTTTGTGGCTTAACATGTGACCTATCTTGGAAAATGTTCCATGTACACTTGAGAAAAATTTCTATTTTGCTGCTTGGGGTGGAATGTTCTAAATATATCGATTAACTCCATCTATTCTAGTGTGTCATTTAAGGCTGCTGTTTTTTTGTTGATCTTCAGGAAAAATCTGTCCATTGGTGTCAAAATGGTGTTAAAATCCCCTATCATGATTGTATTACTGTTGATCTCTCCCTCTTTGTCAATCAATATTTACTTTACATATTTAGGTGCTCCTATGTGGGGTGCATACATGTTTACAAGGGTTATATTTTCTTGTTAGATTGACCCCTTTGTCATTATGTAATGTCTTTCATCTCTGATGATATCCTTACTTGGAAGTCTATTTTGTCTGGTATAAGTATTGCTACCCAGCCTTTTTTCATTTCCATTTGCATAAAATATCTTTTTACACCTGTTTGCTTTCAGTCTGTGTATGTCTTTTGATCTGGAGTGTGTCTTTTGTAGACAGTATATGTATGGATCTCGTTTTCTTATCCATTTAGTCATCCTGTGTCTTTCGATTAGATCACTTCATCCATTTTAATTTACGTAATTATTGATAGGTACATAGTTACTGCCATTTTATTATTCAAATTTATGTTCTTTTTTCTCGACTCTTCTTTAAAAAGTCCCTCTAACATTTTTTGCTTTACTGTTTTTTTCTTGCCTCGAAAGCTTTTGATCTCCCTTCATGTTTTAATTGATAGCCTTGCTGGGTAGAGTAGTCTTGGTCGTAGGTCTTTCTTTTATCACTTTGATTATTTTGTGTCAATCACTTCTTGCCTGCAAAGTTTCTGTTGAGAAAGCAGCTGAAAGTCTTATGGGAGATCCCTTGTAGGTAACTAACTGCTTTTCTACTGCTGCTCTTAGAATTCTCTTTTTGTCTTAACTTTTGCCATTTTAATGATTATGTGTCTTAGTGTGGGACTCTTTGGCTTCATTTTGTTTGAGACTCTGAACTTCCTGGATTTGTATGTCTATTCTATTTGTCAGGTTAACAAAGATTTTAATCATTATTTCTTCAAATATATTCTCAATCCCTTGCTCTTTTTCTCTTCGCCTACTGGTACCTCTATGATGTGAATGTTGTTCCACTTGATGTTGTATCAGAAGTCCCTTAAACTATATTTATTTTCTCTCTCTCTCTCTCTCTCTCTCTCTCTCTCTCCATATATACATATATATATCTATATCTATATATAGATATATATATAGATATAGATAGATATAGATATAGATAGATATCGATATAGATATATATAGATATATACACATATATAAATATGTATATATATATATTTATATATATAACATATATAATGTATCTTTTTTTTTCTGCTTCAATTGGATTTTTCTGCTACTTGTCTTTCAAATTGCAGATTTGATCCTCTGCTTCATCTAATTTACAATTGATTCTCTCTAATGTATTCTTCATTTTGGTGAATGTATTCTTCATCTCTGACTAGGTCTTTTTTATGTTTTCTATTGCTCTGTGTAAGTTTTCACCGAACTCATCTATTCTTCTTCTAAGTTCATTGAGCATCCTATAACCGGTGTTTTGAACTCTGTATCTGGTACGTTGCTTTCTTCCATTTTATTTAGTTATTCTTCTGGAGTTTTTTTTCTATTCTTTCATTTGGGACATGTCTCTTTGTTTTCTCATTTTGGCTGCCTCTCTGTTCATTTCTCTGTATTAAGGAAATCTTCTACATCTCCTAGTCTCCCCGGCTAGCTTTA
Organism: Rousettus aegyptiacus; assembly: GCF_014176215.1. Classification (NCBI taxonomy): domain Eukaryota; kingdom Metazoa; phylum Chordata; class Mammalia; order Chiroptera; family Pteropodidae; genus Rousettus; species Rousettus aegyptiacus. The sequence continues at coordinate 92,333,648 of NW_023416307.1, read as the reverse complement.
TGTGGTAGGTGCCCTGTGTTTCTCAGTGTTCCAGTGTCCTTGATTACTCATACCAGGTACTGCAGGAGTGTCCCTTGTGTGGGTTGTGTGTTCTCTTTTGTCAAAATTGAGTCCTGATTTCTGTTGATACGTACATGGGTGAAATGACTCCCAGGCTGACTGGCTGTGAAGATTGGCCACACCCAAAGGGTATTAGCTGCTGTGTGGGGGCTGACCCCACAGAATAGGATATACCCTAGCTGGCTTGTGTGCCTGTTGAGATCACACTTTGGCTCTGCCACTTTTGGGGCTAATCAAGTGGTGTTCTGTTGTGGTTTGACATCAACCTCTGGGTGTGTTGATTCTGGGGCCTCTTTGGAGAGGCTCCCATGCAGGCCAAGGTCAGCCACTGCCTCTGACCACCTGAGGCTAACTGGTAGAATCTACAAAGTTTTATGTAGTTGGTCACTGCCTGTGCTGAATCTGGAGGCATATGAGAGAGGGATGCTGTGAACTAAGGCCAGCTGCCATCATACTGGGCCTGAGGCAGCTTGGCAAAAGGCCCAGGACACCTACAGGCTGCCTATAAAACTCAGTCACTAAAGAAACTTTGAGCGATATGTGAGATACATGATGCCGGATTCCAGGGGTCACCAGGGGCAAGTCACCATGGTGGACCAAGTGGTATTCCCCAGGTTAATGCTGACTCAGACCTGGTGCCTGTGCTGAGCCAATGGCCACTCCTAAAAGTCTCAGATCACCTGGATGCCATCCACTGCCAGCTTTGGGCACACAGGCCCCCAATATTTGTTCAAGAAATACTGAAGCTGGGGATGGTTTCCCACCACTGAAAGTGGTATGGAAGCAGAGGCCTGTTGATTGCTGCTAAAGGAGCCTCCTGCTGAAAGCTCAATGTTAAGCTCATTGCCTAGCCATGAAATTGCTTCCAGCAAGGTGAGAGTTGGGTGGAGTGAAGTTTCGGGAAGTCACCAAGATACAGCGAATGAAGTTCACTGATTAAGATTTGGCTGTGTGGAAGGAGGGCTCAACACAGGAAAGATGGTGCCCACCTTAAACTACACAGGAGAAGGACTCAACAAAGATACAATGGCAGCTATCCCTCCAGCTTTTGCCCTAAAGCCACTCTCTTCAGTCTTCTCCAGCATGGCTCTGGTATCCCTGGAGCTACTGTTCCTCCACTGGAGCCCATGGTAATTGCCTACAAGCGAGTCTTTGTGTAGGCCCTTTAAGGGGATATCTTGGTTCCCAGTAGCCTTCCATCTCATCCAGATGGTCAGAATCCCTGCTGATTTTCACAGGCAGAATTTGTGGGGACTTCTCTTCCTGACACTGGAACCGTGGGCTAAGGAACTCTAATGATGAGCTGGGGTACCATGTTTCTTCAAGGCAGGGGTGGGGGGTATTCTGCAGCTAAGATATCCCTTTTGATTCTCAATCACCACACATGAGTGTGGGGGCAGCCAATTTCATGTCACTTTCCCTCCTACCAATCTCAATATGGTCTCTTCTTTGTATTTTTGGTTATCAGGGTTTTGTTCATCCAGTCTTCATATTGCTCTCCAGGTTGATTGTTCTATAATTTAGTTTTAATTTTAATGCAGTCATAGGAGTAGGTGAGCACAGAGTTTTATTTACTTTCCAATCTCCTCCTGTGATTTTTGATGAAGGAGCAAAAGCAATCCAATGGAGAAGAATAGTATCTTGAAATTTTGGTACTGAAACAATTGGTCATTCATATGCAAAAAGATTTAGACAAAGATATTAGACCTTCATGAAAATTAATTTTAAATGGGTCCCAGACCTAAATATATAAGTAAAAACTATAAAACATCTAGACTATAACACAGGAGAAAATCTATATGACCTCGGGCTTGCTTATGAGGTTTTTGATTCAACATCAAAAGCATAATCCAGAAAAGAAAAAAATTATGTTAGCCTTCATCAAATTAAAAAAAACTTCTGATCTCTGAATAATATTGAGTAAATGAAAAAAGAAGCCATAGCATTTGCAAATAATATGTATAACAAATTTGTATCCAAAATATACAAGAACCCTTAATACTCAACAAGAAGAAAACAAACAACACAATTAAAAATCAGCAAAAGATCTAAATAGACACCTCGCCAAAGAAGTTAAACAAATGGCAAGTAAAAATATGAAAATATGCTCAACCTCATATGTCAATAAGATATTATGAGTTAAAACAATAATGAGCTACTGCTACATATATATTAGAATGGCTAATCCCCCCAAACGAGCAACAATACCAAATACTGATGAGGATGTAGATCAACAAGAACTCTTTCATTGGTGGTAGGAATGCAAACGATATTGCCATTTTGGAAGACTATTTGGCAATTTCTTATGAAGCTAAATTAAATATAGTCTTACCTTAAGATCCAGAAATCACACTCCTAGGCATCTATCCAAATGAGCTGAAAATTGTGCCCACACAAAAGTCTGCACATGAATGTTTCTAGCAGCTTTACTTATAAAACTAAATGCCAGAAACAACCGAGATGATCTTCAATAGGTGAGTGGATAAACAATCTGTGTGTGGTACCTCCATACAATGGAATATTATATAGCTATAAAAGAAATGAACTATCAAGATATGAAAATATATAGAAAAACCTTAAGTGAATATTGCTAAGTGAAAGAAACCATGTGAAAGGCTAAATAATATATAATTCCAGTTACATGATGTTTTGGAAAAGGCAAATCTGTGAATGCAGTAAACATATCACTGGTTGCCAGTGCCTCAGACTGGGAGTAGAAAAAATTAGTAGGTGAAGCAGATGGAAATATAAGATGGTGAAACCATTCTATGTAATTCTGTAATGGTAGATAAATAACATTATTTATTTATTATTCATCAAAACATGTAGAACTGTACAACCCAAAGGATAACCCATAATGTAAACTGTGGAATTTAATAAAATGTATCAAAATTTCCTTATTAATTATAATGATGTACCACACTTATGTAGAATGCTCATAATAGGAAAAACTGGGAAAGAGGAAAAGTGTCATATGATATTCTTGGTGCTATCTGCCCAATTTTTTTTATAAATCACAACTATTCTAAAACTAAAGTCTATAAAAATCTAAGAATCAGAGAAATGTTAATTTTAAAACTTTCATTAATGAAGAATTTCAAAAACTCAAGTTTGAGAAAGCGGATTGAGATAAACAATCCCATTCTTGAAAGAAAACTTTCTAAGGATAAAAATAATACATATCCCAGAGGAAAAGTAATATACCAAGGTTTATAATACAACCAAAATCTTTTCAAAAAATGAAAAAATTGGCAGTGACCTAAATTCCAACAGAACTGAATTATTATACTATTGAATAATATTTATAATGAGTTTACGATGCTTTGGAAGGGGAGAATTTAATTTTGCATGACATAACCTGGAAAAAGTAAATTGAAATATTAATCCATTTTTCTCTAAAACCTATAGTTCAATTTTTTTAAAAAAAACTCAAATTGCAGAAAAGTATAATGATCCAACTTAAGGTTAAAAAATATAATCTCTAAGTGAATTTAAAACTGTTAAAATTAATATAAAAGGAAAAGCAACCACTTGTTGATATCCTTTGCCTTTGGAAAGGGATGAGGGATTGGTAGAGTAAATGATATATTCCAGCACTTTTTCTTCAATTTGATATCATTTTATTTTACCTTTTTATTATAGTCAGCATACAATATTTTATTAGCTTCAGGTGTACAACAGTACAACAGCACAAAGGTATTATGTTTTTGTAACATGATTCTGTATATTACTTATACAATGTAAGATTAAAATATAAAATATAAATAAAAAAGAAATATAATGTTTATTAAATTAATAAAAACAAGAATCCAATAAAACTAAGCAAGTGGAGTAGAAAAGTTACAATCTTAATAGAAATTCACAATGTATGGCATTAAGTTATACCTTTTCATTTAAGATTCAGTTCCATGCATGCATCCTATGGATATAGTACAAAATGTTGAAAAAACTTTAAAGAAGGCATTAAATGAAGTATTATTATGTAGTCACTAAAGTGTTAAAGAATTTATAAAGGCTTGTGGATAGAATAAAGCTATACACATTATCAAATGAAAAAAGAAAAATGAAAAATTACTTAGTGTAATTCAATTATGCAAATAATACACAAAAATAGAATTAGAAGTATATCCAATAATAACAGTGGTTAAAATAAAAACTGGGGATGACTTTCCATCTTTCCCACTTAGTGATCTTGAATTTATTTGTTAGTAAAGAAAATTAAATTTAAGGAGAAAAGGGAAGATATTTATTTAAAAGACACCATCTAAAAACTTTTAACAGATGAAGGCTAACATCGTTGTACTCTAAGCCAGGTAGTCAGAAATATGGCGCCAAGGTTTCAGGAATGAATGAAATCAGCGGATGTAAGAAAACCAGCCCTTCCTTTGCAGCACACTCACTTGTCTGAACAATCTCATGATTCAACCCATTGCCCACTTGGAGACTAGACTATATGTAGTCAGTAAGGCATTGTCAGTGTCCCCAGTTCTTGCCAATGGCAATATAGAGAGTGAAGACAAGTATCATGGGCTTGGGTGTAGAAGGGGATAGGATGGACCTTACCAGGGTGGGGGCTTGATGAAATGGCTGTGATGCTTGTCAAGAGGATGAAGATTCCTATGGCTTATATAAACACAACTCTTACGCAAACTTTAGCGCATGAAGAAAATACTGAAAGTGTAAAATTATCAATTCACAAAAAACTGATGTAAAAACTACATCTTATTTTTATTTCCACTTTCAATGATCCTGTTAGGTGGGGCAGTTAAGACCGTAGTATAGACAAGTCACATAAATATCGCAGAGGTTACCTGGTTGATGTGACACCATGGGATCCTATGCCAGTAGGTGATATAACTCCTAAGGACTAGATACTTGCCCTCCTTTGTCCATCTGTATACTCACAAAGACGTATCACTGGATAAGGTAATGAAATGGAGGCAGAAATGTGAGAAGCGAAGCAACATGCGTACCACTCATTTGTATAATATGAGCTTATGGTGTTCTCTAAAGGCTATCAGATGAATACTAGAGATGGATAAAAGTATCAGATCCCTCCCAGTTTCAGGAAATCACATTAATACCAGGAAATCTCCAAAGAGGAAGTTCTGTGATGTTCTAGACAATAAAAAATTTACTATCTTTTGTGCTATTTTCATAAAAAACAAACACATAATAAGTTTCCAGGTACCTTATAACGGTATCTGAAAATTTCATGTCTAAACATTTTGAACTTAGGGCATGATCTTTAGACCCTTGGGTTCATAAGTATAATATACAGTGCCATTTTTTTGCAACTTCTTTAAAAACCTTTAAAATGTTATTGAAGATCCTTCTATCTTGGTACATAAATAATATGCTCACTCTTTTTACAGATGCATTATATTCCATTGTGTATGTGTAGCCTGGGCTGCTTTTTAAAACACTTTATTGAGGTATGATTGACAAATAAAAAGCTATACAGACTTCTGATTCAAGATGACAGAATAGGTAAACACTGTGCTTACCTCCTCCCATGAACACATAAAAATTCAACTAAACTGCTGAATAACCATCATTGAGAACTGATTGAACACCAGCTGAATAGAATTTCTATAACTAAGTATTTAAAGATGTAAAGATCAGACAGGTAAGAGGGGAAGAGACATAGATTGGACAATCCCCACACATGTGGTGATTAAGAATCAGGAGGGATATCTCAGCTGTGGATGTCCCCCTGAGGAGTGAGGGGTTCCAGCCCCACACTGGGGGCCCCAGACCAGTGCTTTAATGTTGAGACAAGAAGTCCCTATAACATCTTGTTGTGAAACCAGTGTGGATTGCATACAAGTGAGACAAAGAGCTGCTGGAGTCCCAGGAGTTCCTCTTGAGGGGCCCACACATGGCATACCTTGCTGATAAACTTACCTGCTTTATGTTCCAACATGGGGCAGCAGCTCAAAAATCACCAGGGACATAAGAGGGGGAAATTGAATTGACTACCTTCACAGTGAGAACTGTAGCGACGGGAATCAGGAAGTCTTCCCCCAGGGACTGAAGCACTAGCAGATGCCACTGTTCTTTTGTTGAGCCGCCCTGCCACAGACAGCCTAGCACAGACAGACACAAAAGCTGAGTTCTCCATTAACCTGGCTAATACTGTTCTCCCTGCTCTGGTGATTCTCTGAGACCCTGCCCCATGTAACTGGCGTGCCTTGCCTGAGTCACCTCCAGAAACTTTTTCACACAGTGTCTGCCTTAGCTCATGCTGCAGACTTTCTTAAAATCTCTCAAAGATTCATAAACCCAAAATAGGCAGCAGTGGGTCTCAGTGTGCCCTGAATCTCTTGCTAAGTGACCCCAAGCCCTGCATAAATGGCAATTGATCTCAACTAGAAATGTACTCCCATTGGGTGGCTCCAAGCTTGTCATGGCTGTGGCTAGTGTTGGCATGGAATATAGCTTCAATTACGTGGCTGCCAAACTGACACAAGTAGCAACTAGCCTCAGCTCACATTGTGGTGCCTACAAAAGGGTCCTAAGCATGGCAATAGTGGCAACAGGCTTCAGTTTGCAGCATTGTCTTTCCCAAGACCTCCAAGTCTAGCCAAGCAACAACCAACTGCAGATCACTTTGTAGCTCCCACCAGGCCGCCCCAAGCCAGGCATAAATGGTAGCTGATCTTGACCTGTACCAAAGGGCCTCCTAAGAGGCACCAGAACCAACACACCCATTCGCCAATTTCACACAATACCAGAGCACCATCCAAGCAGCTCCACAAATGACATACCTAAGGGCAGTCTCAGGTGGCACCAGAGTCCTGCTAAAGTGACTCATGCCCTGAGTGGTCTGGCCCCGCACACCATCTTGTCCGTTGTAGTCATGGCTAGCTCTCACAGCCAGTCAGCCTGAGGGTCAATCCCATCTACTGATGTGCCAACAGTCAAGGCTCAATGACAACAGGAGTGCACACACAACTCACACAAAGGACAGCCCTCAGATCAGGAAAACAGGTCCTCACAGGATACTTACACCCATTCCACTACTCCCATGTCTGGGAGACATAGAAGAGCTCCCTAATACACAGAAATGAACACATGGAGGCAGCCAAAATGAAGAGACAATAAAACATGCTCCAAAAGAAAGAACAGAACAAAACTCTAGAAAAAGAATTAAATGAAATGGAAACAAGTAATCTCCCAGATGCAGAGTTCAAAATACTGGTTATAAGGATGCTCAATGAATTTAGGGGAAGAATAGATGAACTCAATGAGAGCCTCAACAAAGTCATAGAAACCATAAAGAAGAACCAGTCAGAAATGAAAAATACAATAACTGAAATGAAGACTACATTAGAGGGGATTGATTAGATGATTCAGAAGATAGAATCATTTTAGTGATCTGGAAGACAAGGCAGTGGAAACACACACAATCGAACAAAAAGAAAACAATACTGTTTTTAATGAGGATAATTTAAGAGACCTCTGGGACAACATCAACATAGTAAGGGTACCAGAAAGAGAAGACAGAGGCCAAGGGATTAAAAATCTATTTAAAGAAATAATGACTGAAAACTTTCCTAACCTGGAAAAGGAGATAGAAATACAGGTCAAGGAAGTGCAGAGAGTCCCAAACAAAATGAACCCAAATGGGCTCACGCCAAAACACATTAAAACCAAAATGCCAAATTATAAGATGAAGAATCTCTAAATGAGCAAGAGAAAAGCAGTTAGTAACCTAAAAGGGAGTTCCCACAAGACCGTCAGATGATTTCTCAACAGAAACTTTGCAAACCAGAAGGGATTGGTACGAAATATTCAAAGTGATGAAAAGCAGGGACCTAAAACCAAGATTACTCTATCCAATAAGAATATCATTTAGAATAGAGTGAGGGATAAAGTTTCCTGAATAAGAAAAATCTAAAGGATTTTATCACCACTAAACCAGTACTGCAAGAAGTGTTAAAGGGACTTATTTAAGAAGTAAAGATCAAATATGGGAAAATATAGGGAAGAAAAAAATGCTCGCTGACAAAGGCAAACATTTTTTAGTAAAAACAGTGGTCCAACCAGCTGTATGGCTAGTACAAAAGTTAAAAGGCAAAAGTAGGAAGATGATGTATAATTACAAAAATAATTTAATGGAATAACACACATACATACAAGAAGTAAAAATAATGTTCAAAGCATAAATATAGTGGGAGACAGTAATAATTGTAGTGATTTTTATAATGTTTTCAGGTTTAAGTGACCATCAACTTATAATAGACTGCTATAAACATAAGTTGGTATGAACCACATGGTAATTACAAATAAAAAAATCTATAAGAGATATAAAGAGAAAAGACTCTAAACATAACACTGTAATCATCAACATACAAGAGAAGAGAGTAAGAGAATAAGGAACAGAGAATAACTACAAAATAATCAGAAAGCAATAAAATGGCAATAACTATATACTTGTCAATAATTATTTTAAGTGTAAATGGACTAAAATAGTCCAATTGAAAAAGATAGGGTAGCTGAATGCATTAAAAAAAACAAAACCTGTACAAATGCTGCCCACAACAGACCTACTTCAGATAGAAAGACACAAGCAGACTGAAAGTAAGGGAATAGGAAAAGATATTTCATGCCACTTTAAAACAAGACTTTAAAACAAGAGCTGTAGCAAGAGATAAAGAAGGGCATTTACAATGATAAAGTGACTATAAGTCTAAATATCTATGCACCCAACATAGGATCACTTAAATATATACAACAACTATTGGTGGACACAAAGGACAACATTGACAGTAATATGGTAATAGTAGGGGACTTTAATACCCCATTGTCATCAATAAATAGGTCATCCAGACAGAAAACCAACAAGAAAACAACAGCTTTACATGACACACTAGACCAGATGAATTTAATTGATATTTTTAGAGCATTTCACTTCAAAGCAGCAGAATATACACTTTTCTCAAGTGCACATGAAACGTTTTTCCAATATAGGCTACAGAATAAGTCTCAATAAACTTAAGAAGGTTGAAATTATATCAAGCATCTCTGATCACAATGGTATGAAACCAGAAATCAACTATGAGAAGAAAGCCGAAAAATATACAAGCACGTGGGAGCTAAATGACATGCTATTAAACAATGAATGAGTTAACAAGACCAAGGAAGAAGTCAAAAAACACTTTGAGACAAATGAAAATGAAAATGCAATGAACCAAAAATCCTAAGAGGCAAATTTGTAGAAATACAGACCTATCTCAAGAAACAAGAAAAATCTCATATAAATTAACATTACACCGAAAGGAACTACAAAAAAAAAAAAAAATCAAGCAAAACAGAAAATGAGTAGAAGGAAGGAAATAAAGATCAGAGTGGAAATAAATAAAATAGAGTCTAAAACTATAGAAAAAAAAATCAATGAAACCAAGAGCTAGTTTTTTGAAAAGATAGATAAACGTTTAGCTACACTCATCAAGAAGAGGGCCCAAATGAGAAAAATCAGAAAGGAAAAAAGAAAGTGATAACCAACACCACAGAAATACAAAGGGTTATAAGAAAATACTACAAACATTTATATGCCAACAAATTAGACATCCTGAAAGAAATGGATAGATTTCTAGGAACATAAAATTTTCTAATACTAAATCAAGGAACAACATAAAATCTGAGCAGATCAATAGCTGCTAACAAAAAACTAATCAGTAATAAAAAAAAAAGGAAGAAGAAGAATAAGGAGGAGGAGGAGGAGGGGGAGAGGGAGAGGGAGAGGGAGAGGGAGAGGGAGAGGAAGAGGAAGAGGAAGAAGAAGAAGAAGAAGAAGAAGAAGAAGAAGAAGAAGAAGAAGAAGAAGAAGAAGAAGAAGAAGAAGAAGAAGAAGAAGAAGAAGAAGAAGAAAACAATAAACAAAAGCCCAGATCCAGATGGCTTCACAAAAGAATTTTACCAAACATTTAAAAAAATAATACCTATCCTTCTCAAACTATTCTAAAAATTTGGGGAAGTCTCCAAACTCATTTTATGAGGCCAGCATTACCCTGGTACCAAATACCAGACAAAGACAATACAAAAAAAAAAAAAATAGAATTATAGGCCAATATCTCTGATTAACATAGGTGCAAAAATCCTCAACAAAACTTACCAAACCAAATTCAACAAGACATTAAAAAGATCATACACCATGATCAAGTGCGATTTACTCCCAAGATGCAAGGCTATTCATAAATCAATTAATGTTATATACCACATAAGCAAAATAGAGAATAAAAAGCATATGATCATAGCAATAGATGCAGAAGAAACATTTCAAAAATCCAGCACCCATTTATGATAAAAAATTCTCAGCAAAGTAGGGCTAGAGGGAACATATTTCAACAATATAAAGACCATATAAACAAACTCACAGCTAACATCATACTCAACAGTGAAAAACGGAAAGCTTTTATTTAAGATCAGGAACAAGACAAGGATATACACTTTCACTACTTTTATTCAATATAGTATTAGAAGTACTCACCATAGTAGTCAAGAGAAAAAATAATAATAAAAGTCATCCAAATTGGAAAGGAAGAAGTAAAACTGTCATTATTTGCAGATGTTTCTATATAGAAAGAACCCTAAAGACTTTATCAAAAAACTATTAAAACTGATAAGTGAATTCAGCAAAGTGTCAGGATACAAAATTAGAGTTCAAATATTGGTTGCATTTTATACACTCATAAAAACTACCAGAAACCAATCCCATTTACAATTGCATGGGGGGAAAAAAATACCCAGGAATACATTTAACCAAGGAGGTAAAAGACCTGTACTCTGAAAACTATAAGACACTGATGAAAGAAATTGAAAATGACATGAATAAATGCAAGGGGATACCATACTCATGAACTGGAAGGCCTAATGTTGTTAAACATCCATACTACCTAAAGCGATCTACAGATTTAATGCAATTCCTATCAAAATATCAATTACATATTTTATGGAACTAGACCTGATAAGCTTAAAATTTATATAGAACCACAAAAGACATCAAATTGCCAAAGCAATCGAGAAAGAAGTTCAAAGTTGGAGGAATTACACTCTCTGATTTCAAATTATATTACAATGCATTATAATCAAAACAGCATGGTACTGGCACAAAAACAGCCACATAGACCAATGATATAGAATAGAAAGCCCTGAAATAAGACCATATTTATATGGACAATTAATCTGTGGCAAAGCTGACAAGAATATACAAAGGAGAAATGATTGTCTCTTTAATAAATTGTTTTGGGAAAACTAGAGAGATAACATGCACAAAAAGTGAATCTGGATCACTTAATTACACAACATCCAAAATAAACTCAAAATGAATTAAAGACTTAAATGTTAGAGCTGAAATCATAAAACTCCTAGAAGAAAACATAAGCAATAAACTCTTTGACATCAATTCTAGCAATAAATATGTTTTTTGGATAAGTTTTCCTGGGGCAAGTGTAATAAAAGCAAAAATAAACAAATGGGACTACATCAAACTAAAAAGCTTTTGCATAGCAAAGGAAACCATCGACAAAAGGCAAAGACAACATAGTGAATGGGAAAAGATATTTACAAATGACATATCCAATAAAGGGAGAATATCCAGAATATATAAAGAACTCATACAGCTCAACATCTAAAAAACAATCCAATTTAAAAAATGGGCAGAAGACCTGAATAGACATTTCTCCAAAGGGTGCATATAGGTGACAAACGGACACATGAAAACGTGTTCAACATCACTAATTATCAGAGAAATGCAATCATAATCACAATGATGTAATATCCCACACATGTCAGAATGACTATTATCAATAAATCAACACAAAACAAGTGCTGGTAAAAATGTAGAGAAAAAGAAATCTTTGTGCACTGTTGGTGAGATTGTAAATTGGTGTTGCTATTATGAAAAAATAGTATAGAGGTTCCTCAAAAATAAAAAATAAAAATATCATATGACAGCAATTCCACTTCTGGGTATTTAGCTGAAGAAATCTATAATACTGATTTGAAAAAAATATATGAATCCCTATGTTCATTGCATCAGTATTTACAACAGCCAAGAAATGGAAGCAACCTAAGCATCCATCAAGAGATAAATGACTAATGAAGATTGTTCCATATATATATATATATATATATATATATATATATATATATATATATATAATGGAATATTATTCGGCCATAAAAAAAGAATGAAAGCCTGCAATTTTTGATAACATGGATGGACCTAGAGGATATTATGCTAAGTGAAATGAATCAAAGAAAAATGAATACCACTTGATTTCCCTTATATATGAAATTGAAAAGACAAAATAAAGGCACAAACAAAACAGAAACAAACTCATAGATACGGGAACAAATTGATAGTCATCAGATAGGAGGGGTGTTGGGAGATTGGTGAAAAAGGTGAAAGGAATTAAGAAGTACAACTTGCCAGTTATAAAAATAGTCACAAGATTATAAATTATAGCATAGGGAATACAATAAAAAATATAATAACTATAGTGTTAGATCGATAGTAGACTTATCAGAGTGATCACAAGTTATATAAATGTCTGATCATTATGTTGTACAGCTGAAACTAATATACTGTATGTTAACAGTAATTGAAAATAAATTTTAAAATAAGCCCCTCTGGTTATAGAGGCTCACTCATTGAGAACTAATTTTTGCTTACTTTCTCTTTCCCACTTGGACTTTGCCCAAAGTATCTCTTGCTAATTTGGGGGTGGCGGAGCTCTGTACCATCAATATTCCAGATAGATAAATAAATAAATAAATAAATAAATAAATAAATAAATAAATAAATAAATAAGCAGGTTTGTACATGCCCTGATTTAGGTTTTCTGGTATGATGTCAAGAGGAGACAACTTAAGTTTACAAAGGAATAAGTCTTCTACAAGTTTTCAATGAGTCTTAATTATTTCATTCATCTGTCCTATAAAGCCAAAAGATCAGAGATGATAAGCACAATAGAGATATAATATTGCCCACACGTACTTTTATAGAATTTATTCTGTAGAGGGGATTCCCCAATCACTATGGAGCTCTGTGGGGAATCTTCAAGAAGAAAAAATCTTTCTAGAAGTATTTCGCTGACTGCTGTGGCTACAGCCCTTCGGCATGAGAATGTTCTGTTAATGAGAATACATTCAAATCATCATTAATAAATGTTATGGTTGAGAAGGGGGCAATTGGATTAAAATTCACTTTTCAAACCTCAAAATTCTAGCATATCAAATAAGCCTAAATAGTTTAATACCCTCTTTTTATACCAAGAGATTTCCTTTGACACGCTTTAGGGATCCTTAAGAAGAATCCCAAAGCTATTTTCAGGCTAAGAGAAGGACCATTTAATTTTGGAATTTTAGGAACTTTGTCAAATATATGAAAGTTTGAAAATATTTGGTTTAACTAGATCAAAGGTAACTGTGAAATGACACAATTATCCCTTTAATCATCAGGCAAATACAGAAAGTTTAATGGTTGGAAGCAAAATTTAGCTCTTATAATATTAAGATTTGGTTTACATAAACAATAAAAGATCTGATGATATAGAACACAAGAAATAATTTTAATGAAATAAAAAATCTTTGCTTTCCCTTACAATTTCTTATTGAGCATACAAATTGGATAGAAAAACTTTTTCCTTTTTAATACAAAGAAGAAACCAAATTCTAATTCTGTACCAGTGTACTTTTGATATTGAAAAAATTAACTTAAATCTATTCTAATCTTAATTAATTAGACCATAAATAAGATTTTTTCCCAACATTCCTTTTTCATAAACCTTCTGCAACATTCACAATCCTTTTGCAACTTTTGTAAACCTTTCAGCTTTTGTCCTATTTTTCTTTCTTATTCTGGAAAATATTTTACCTCAGAACAAAATTATTTTATTTTCCTTCAACTAAATGCATGTTCATTCCTCATGCCTTCTTTTAGTAAACACATATATCTTACTTTCCATATATAATTATTTTCGATCACTATAACATCTTTCTCTTCCCTCTCAACAGATTCCCAGAGATTTCACCTCTATTGTCCTAATTAGACTTTGTCACAAGCGTCTGTCCAGATCCTTACCTGAGGCATCTTAAGCCCTTCTAGTCTTCCAAAGCTGCTCACCAAGGTCTCTAGCTTATTATTCTGCTTTCCCACTTTGTCTGTAAGTCCCAAAGCTAGCACGTAGTAGAAAACTGCATGTCTTTTTCTAATCTAAACTCTTCTTTAAAGTTTAGTTTGCTTAATCATTTAAGCTTAGCAGACTTTAAGCATCTGAGTAACTAAAGGATTTTGGGAAACTATTTACTGAAAAGTTCACTCAGAAAGTCATATCTTATTTATCTCTAATTAAGCCATCTGTTTTTAACAATCACATCTGAATTGTTCTGTGATAATTTCATGCAACTTGAAAGCAATTAACTATTATCTTACATTTTTTTCTTGTTGAAAATTTTATATCAGATAATATGAGCTTATTTAACTAATAAACTCAGGTAGAATGAGAGTGGTATGTTTGCATTATGTTACAGTCCTGATACTCTAAAGACGTGTCTATTTTAATTAAATCAACAGGCTCAAACTAGCTTTTATTTATTAAAGATTAATCTTAGACTATGGGCAGTTGAAGGGTAGTTGGGTTAGTTTCCATAGTTCTTTAATTCGCATAAGCACTTGTTTATTTTTAAACCATTTGAATAAGGCTTCTTTACTTCCTAATTTTGAGTTTACAAATTAATCCTAGCCATACTAAAAGTAGATAAACACCTATATCCATACCTATATACTGTATCTATGGCATACATATATAGACATACATAAACAGACAAGACAGAGGTTGCACAGCTTATATTTTATAACCATTAGCTATCATATCCCAGGCACAAAACTCTGGCTGATGGTTTAAATTAAAATTATTTGTTCAGATAGGTTAACTTTTTGCATGCTATACGAATTTCTTCAAAATTATTTTTAAAGTTAATTTATCTTCTAGAAGTTTCTGAATCAATTAAAGAATGCACTCCATTGTCTCTGGGAGGTTTGGGGTTCCCTCTTTTAAGGGTGCCCTTTAAGGTGGACTTCTGTGCATAAAATAAAGTCAGAGCTCTCAGAATGCAAAGAAAGCAGCCTCGGAGGCCTGAATTTTAAAGGGGGCAGATTTTTCTAGAATGGGAAAGAAGAACATGGCACTGGAGGGGAAGCCTGAGCATAAGATGGCTGTCACATGCCTGGAGACAAAGAAGATAGAGGAAAGGAAAATGAGGCCTCGGAAGTTATTTTACTTCTTTCAATTATTTGTTCACCTTGGTTAATTCAGAGTCTTGAATATGTTTGGAAGCCTTAAGGTACCACTTAAAATAGTATACCATTCAGTTGGTTTTATTTTAGAGCCATGGTTTTCTAATTTAGTTTTGAGAAAAACAAGCTTTGATCGACTTATCTGTAAATCATCCTGGCTAATCATAAAAGGGTGGCCAACCAGTAGAGGAAAGCTTAGAACGTGGCTTACCCATTTGCATTCATCTGATGAAGGAAGGCATCTCTATAAGTGCCCTTAGTGTGCATGTTCTCACAAATCTTATGAACAGGGTCTGAAGAACTATATGGACTGAGTCTAAGCCTTATGGATAAGGTCTGAGAGCTGTATGGCCCAAGTCTAAAGAGTCTTTTCCCTGAGGTATTCTATGTAGACACACAGAAACAGAAAAGTCGAAACCTGAATTTCCATCTTCAAAACAAAAGGAGACAGAAGCTGGCAGACAGGAGAAGGAAGGAAGGAAGGAAGGAAGGAAGGAAGGAAGGAAGGAAGGAAGGAAGGAAGGAAGGAAGGAAGGAAGGAAGGAAGGAGACAAGAAGGCGAGAAGGCAAGAAGGCAAGAAAGTAAGAAGGCAAAAGAAGGCAGGAAGGCAGGAAAGAAAGGAAGGAAGGAAGGAAGGAAGGAAGGAAGGAAGGAAGGAAGGAAGGAAGGAAGGAAGAAAGAAAGAAAGAAAGAAAGAAAGAAAGAAAGAAAGAAAGAAAGAAAGAAAGAAAGAAAGAAAGAAGAAAAAGAATGCTCAAATAAAGGCCAGAATCTCGACAAAGGAAGGAAGTTCAGATCCAGGAGAACTTAGCATCAAAAGCCAGGACCACCAGAGCAGACAGTAGAGAGCAATGGTCTCTTGTAGATGCTTTGCATGAATCTGAGGCAGAGGTGGGAATCAGAGGATGGTTACTCTGAATCCTACCGCTGCTACCACTACTGTAAACCAAAATTAATTTTAGACTGTAATAAATAATAAAAAGCATTTATTTGAGCAAAAGTAGCTGCAGTCTTGGAGACACAGATTCAGGTAGAAACAAGAGGTGCCAAGTTCCAGGATGTACACTTCCAGCAAGCATGAAAGTCCTAAAGTCCAAACTCATCTGGCTGGGAACTTGCATAAGTCTGACTTCTCTAATGACCTGACTGCATTTTAGGGTCCCCTGATATTTATGACTCTGTTTTAGATATTTCAGTTCACAAAGGAAGTAGTATATATTGCCTCCAGCCTAGCCCTAAAATGTTCCACTCAATCTTCCTCTCATAGGCTAGAAGCAGGGATTGGGGGTTGGCAGAGCCACAAGTTGTTCTAGCCCAGACCTCAAGACATCTGGAGTTGCTGCCCAGAGTGACCCTCCAACCACATTGCACCATCCAGTGAGTAAGAAATAAACCTTTTTATGTTAAGTAATAGATATTTGGAAGCTTTTTGGGCACCACAGCTAACATTTACTCTCCTAGACACATATAAAAAGTACATGTAGAGACTGATTCATTTAGAACAGTAGATACAGTAGATATCTCTGTGACGGTACCTGAGCTAGATATATCAGGCAAGATGAACTTCAGCCTAATCTGCAATAATTTTATTTTCATGAGGATAAGCAATATATGGATTTTAGGTATTAATAACAATTAAATTTAAAAGACAATCCCTGCATTCCCATTCTCTTGTTTCTGGAAGACTCTGTGTATCCCACAACTGCCCTTCCTTCATGCACCTCCATGGTTCTCTGGTCTCCATGGCCTAGGTACAGTTAGGATAGGAGGGGAACTATGAGACACAGTCAGTGAATCAGTCAACAGGTACCAGAACCAAGCACTTGGGCCCTGGGCTGGTGCAAAGCAGGTACCAGGAGGAAAATGAGCCATGTTCTCTGGCCTTGAGCAGCTTCATAATATGGCAGCTTCTCCTCAGAGTGACTACTCTGTACAAGGAATGATACTGCATCAACCATGCTCATATGCTGAAGATGGGCTTG
This sequence comes from Rousettus aegyptiacus, assembly GCF_014176215.1. Lineage (NCBI taxonomy): Eukaryota > Metazoa > Chordata > Mammalia > Chiroptera > Pteropodidae > Rousettus > Rousettus aegyptiacus. Next base: position 92,316,298 of record NW_023416307.1, on the reverse strand, counting down.
CTCAGGATATAAGGGAGTCCACTCCCTGGGTCTCAGTCTCCTCATGTTTGTCCAAAGCTGGCAGAAAAAGCAGAACAGAACAGATAATTGCATCAGGGCTAGCATACAGGTGTGTCCTCTGATGGAGGGAAAGGGTCGTAAAGATAGAAGTGATCAGATCAGGAAGAAGTAATGACTTGCTTGAGATATGCCTTCATGAATGAGCAGAAGACACCAAGAGTAGGGGAGAGGGCATGCAAGGCAGTAGGACCCACATGTGCAAGGGCACAGAGGGGCTGAAATGATCCTTTACTTTCAAGGCATTGATGGCTTTAGTTTGGTAGAAACAGGGCAGGTGTATGGGAGAGGCACTCAGGGCAGGCCCCTCTGTATGAATTTAGACATGATCCATAGGGCTACCACAACCACAATGTAAATTGTGCCCTTGAATGCCTTGCCAAGAGGGCAAGTGGGGTGGAAATTCAATCACGCTCACTCACCAAGCCATTCACCCGGGCACAGGTTTGGGTTTACCAGAAAGAGATGCCTTTTTCTATTCTGCCTAAATGTACTATGTATTCTAACAGCATCCTCGTTTATCCTGCCCTCAACACCTTCTTTCAAAGCCTTTTCACTTGCAGGATCTTACTGAATACTCACAACTCCATGAAATGGGGATTATGAGAACAATTTCATAAATGAAGAAATGAGGCTGCCAGGTTGAGAAAAACAAAACTCTCCCAGAGACACCACTCAAGTTCCAGTGATTTCACTCAGGCCAGAAGATCTTGGAATGACCCAACAAGACTCCTGGCCGTTTGCACTGTGCAAAACACAGGCTTGATGAATACAACCAAGATTCATTATGTACATTACACAACATGACCAAAAATAGAAAAATTTAAAGGTAAAGTAAAGTAATAATTCTTTTTTATCATCCTCATATATAAAAGGGTGGTATGTCCCCTAATGAATGGCCTGGCAGAAGAGATCAGGCATGTCCACTTTTGACATTGATGAAAATACATTTTGTGGCCCTTCCTAAGATGAAGAAGATCTTAAAATTTCACACATTTGAAATAGAAGAAATTTTGCTGAGAAGCGAGTGCAAGTAATATCTGGCTTTCGCCTAATACTAGTTGGGTGGAAAATAAATAGCGTTTTGAGGGAAAAATCCTTTTGAATTCTGTTTTCCAGATTCTAAAAAACAGAGCCTAAAAAAAGAGAGGGGAATGTCTCCGACCTTGCCCAAGGTCCCTAAAGCACCCAGACAACAAAAATTGTAGGAACAGGGTGTGAGAAAGTTTGGACCCTGAAGTGGTTTCTGAGTACAATTATGTGGCTTGCTCTCTGAGAGCTAGGTGATGATATTGAAACACTGAGTAGACAGGTTCATAACACTACTCTCATTCCTGTTTATATCTGGGAAATTAATTAGATACATAAAATTCATTGAGAATTGTACTAAAAATATACAGGCTGCTTATAAAACAAGTTGTAAGGGGCTTTCTAAAAGGCCCGATAAGCAAGCCAGTTTACAGGTAGCGAATAGTGGCCTCTAGAGAAAGCCTTTAGGACAGTTCTGGTGCCATCTTGTGTCTAACGTTGAGATCAGCACTTCTAAACAAGAATTAAATACACAGATGGGTGAAGGAGATAACATACTCTGAGAAGGGCCAGTCAAGAGTTCCTGAAAATTTGGGGAGAAAAGGAAGGTGCAACTAGAGAAGTAGGATGAGACCAACTCCCGAGGGAGACCTTGATCTCATAAGCACTGACGGGTTGTCAGCACTTAAGAAATGTGATCAGATGTGTGTTTTAGAACAATGCAGCTGTAAGCATTAGACTGGGAGAGGCTGGAAGAAGGAATCAGATGCCTACGGGGTCAGCGTGTCCAAGACGATGTTGACTGCCTGAATTCTTGGGCCAGACCATTGCAACAGCTGCCTCCTACTAGAATATAAGCAGGAATTATGGCTTATTTGTTCACGTCTACATCCTCACTGCCTACAATAGTGCCTGGTACATAATAGTTTTCATTAAATATCAAAAGAGGTATTTTTACTATATGAAAGACTACATGATAATACTGTCAAAATATAGATCCCCTACCCTATCCATCCCCAAAGCGTCTTTCTGAGAATAAAGAATTAGCTCTGGGCTTTATACCATCCTGAGAGGCAGGCATCAGGCTCTTCGTCTTACAGATGAAAACAATGAGGCTCAGTGAGGTTGCTCTCCTCTTCATTTATAAGCCCTTGTTTCCCATTTTTGACTTTCACTGCTCAGGCTCTGGAAACACCTTGCCTGTTTCATAAAAAAACACTGGAGTTTGGGACCAGACCAGGCTTAACTGAGTGTTAGCTTTGTCACATAGTCAGCCTTTCTGGACCTCCAAGCTAGAGCAGCTATCACAAGAGGAGCCAGGAAAATGTTCCCTGAACAATGTAAGGGATGATTACTGTTCCAGAAAAACAAATGACCTTCCCCAGGACCTCTCCCAGGTTAATGGGACCAAACAAACCTCACAGAGAGAGGTAAGATCCAATCCCACTACAAAATATGAAGTCTGTATCATCCCACAATGGGAAGGGCTTCGGAAAGGCTGCGGCACACCAGTGTCTTCTGCCTCCCTCCATTACCTTAAATTTACAAATGAGGAATCTAGGGCCCCTAATGGAAAAGATTCTCACAGAGGTTATTTTTCAGGCTCTGAAAACTGATTTCCCATTTATCCTTGAAAGAAAGGGTCCACAGGTGATGAATTTTCAGAGCAGTCTCGCTTCTACTGCCTCCATTAGGTCCGAAACTCTTGGCCTTCTTTTGTTACCAACTCCACTGGCTGGACTCCCTCAGCACAGGTGCTGGACTCTGCTCCACCCCATCGTCTCCAGTTGCCCCACTCGGCCCAACTTTGTCCACTTCGTTGGCCTCTTTCAGCAGGTGGCACTACATGGATTCACATGTTCATTCTACCTCACTCCATGGGGTCACTTGCTGGTCGAGCTAAGCCTCAGTTTCCACCACCTTGGGTCTACCTGGCCTACCTTTCTCCCTTCTTCAGTCAACTAAGCAGCACCATCTGTTTGCTAAGCAGGGCATGAATGCAGAAGGGAGTTGGATGACAAGATGGTGAGAGCCCTGGCCTTGTATCCTTCAGGAGCACACAGAGAACAAACTGGAGGGTGGGTGTATAGAAAATCTGGCCCTCTGTTTTACCTATCTGTGTGGCTTTGAACAGATTGCTTAGACACAGTGAGCCTAGGTTCCTGCAAGTAAAATGAGCATGGCACCTTGGCCAGTAAGAACTATACATGCTTGCACTGCCCTCCAACCCAAGACATCTTAGAATGAGGCTGCACAAGTATAAGTTGCATCACATATCCTTCAGAAGATTAGGTTAGGGGGAAAATGGCCTCTTATAATGACCCTCGATGTAACTTGAGATTTATTCAATAAACCTTGAATAACTTAGAAGTCAATGCTGGGCAAGTAGCAGAAACTAAATTTACTAATTTAAATAAAAACAGTTGTCGAAAGGGGAGATAGTGAAATAAGAGAAACCTGACAGTAAAGGTAAAGGAAAGCAGAAGTCAGACTGTCTCAGGTAGCCTTGGTACCAAAAACTTCTGCACAGTCGCCCCTGGACACTGCAGTTATATGAAGGCATGCCAAGCCTTTCTGTTGTCACTGCTCAGACTGCATGTGTCCAGAGGCAGGATCTGATTAAAGGGGCATAGGTGTCAGGAAATTTTTCACATTGAAATAGGTTTTGAAGGATTAATAAATTTGCCAAAGAGAGAGCAAAAGGCCTTGCAGGTAGGAGCAGCAGCATAGGGGATGGAATCTTAGGGCCATCTCAGAATTCTGACTGCCACACTAGGCCAAGTACTCTCCTGGTCATCTTATACCCACAAAACCCTACAAAAATAGGTATTATTAATTGTCTTAGAAAATGTTTTTTATTTTCTTTATAAAATATTAAATGCTTTTATAAAGAATTCAAGATACACAGCAAAATACTGCAAAAGTAGATGGGTTGGGGGGGGGCGGGGAGGATCACTGCAAATTCTAATACCCCAAATATCTAGTATTAATATTGGGCAATGTCATTCCAGATATCTTTCTAAGCATATACACATATATAAGGCAGGAGGCAAGATAGAGAGAAGGAAGGTGGAAGGTTGGGAGGAAGGAAAAGAAGGAGGATGAAAGGAAGGAAGAATTAAAAAGCATTTTATAAAGCATACTATATACTAAATTTTAAAATATAGAGAGCTTATTTATATTTGAATTTAACAAAAGAAGAACAATTTAAGTGAAATAAAAGCTGTTGCTAATTTTACCTATTGTTTTGTTACCACAACAGATATTTCCTACAATCCCCTTCTTCAAAATTATGAGGTTTGATCATTTATTTTCTTAAATTACTTGTTTAACTCTTAACTCTATTTTTCCTATTATGAAAGATGAGAAAAATAAGTCCCTCACACTTTCTTACATGCCTACACCCAACATTCTGCTGTTGGGTTGTTGTTTTTATAATGCCAAGGTCTATAATATTCGCTGTGGACCAAAAAGGACTTATATGGAAAGTAAGCTCACAGGGTGATCTGATCATAAATTCCTAACTGGACAGGTCATGGTGGGTAGTCACACCCCAGGCATACAACTTCTTTAGTAAAAGAAGTTGCATACAATTTCTTTAGTTTATCTCTGCCTTAAGCAAGCCCTGTCCACTTTTCTTGTGTATCTAGGTTAAGGCATCTTTGAAATGCCAAAGTAATCTTTTTCAGACCCCTCAGAGATACAATCACTCTCAAGGGAGCATATAATCTTATTCACTATCCTGTACTTCAGCTCCCACCTTGCTTTCTACCACCTTCACGTAATCTTTCTTAAGTTCTCTCATTAATTCCAAATACATAAAAGAAGCTGCAACTGTCATTTCTTGGAAGGATTTTTCTTATTTCCTCGAGATCTTCCTTCCATGTGTATCCTCTATTTGGTTCAAATAAATTTTTATAAAAATTCTTTACAGGTTTGGATATACTTAATTACCCTCCCCTTGGATGTTTAGTTCTAGTTCAGAGTTTGTTTGGAAGTATTGTTCACCTCTAACTCCTTTACCTTGACTTTTCCCTCTGTGAGTTCCTTGTTTAGATTTATCTCTTGGTTGGCATAGCCCTACTTTACAACAAACTGTGGGCTTCCTCCTCCCCAGCTGAGCTCCGCCTGTTATGTCAGGCCCAGAGTGGGTCACTAGCCAGAAACTGGAGGGCTGGCAGGTAGGCAGGGTTCCAGGGCCAATTTTGGAGGAAGTCACATGGTAGAGGTCACAGGCCTGCCCCAGGAATGGTGAAGAGAGGAAGATATTTCAGGCCTGAGAGGAAGGGCCCATCCCACAAGATGAATCGCCTGGGACAGAAGACGACCTTGGGAGTGGAATTGTGATAAGCAACCTCCTCCCAAGCTGAGTAGGAACTCATAGTAAGCTGGCCAATGATCAGAAAGTCCAAGTGTGGCTAGAGCACTCGGATGTATCTAGGAACTCCCGCTAGCTCCAAATGCTTTCCAGAAGTGACTTCTCAGTGACCTCACAACATGGCAACGATTACTTCCACTTTAAAGGTAAGAAAATGCAACCTTGTAGATAAGCCACTTGCTCAAAGTCACACAATCAAAGACAGGATCGGAAATGAGAGTTTGCCTTTTCATTGCTGCCAGCTTGCTTCCCCAAAGCAGGGAGCTAAGACTGCTACTGCCCTTCCCCTTCTCATGCTCCCTGCATGGACATGAAGTCTTACAAATAAAACAACCAGGCTGTAAACTCACAATGCAAACCAGGCTTCAGGTCTTATGCTTGCTTTGGGATGAGTCACTAGACTTGTCCAACCTCTTCCTTGTACAAAGGATGGAGTCCAGAGAGAGCAAAGGGCTGACCCTGGATTCCACAGTAAGCCTGGCAGAGACCTACTCAACCTGACTTCCTCCTCCCATCTCATAGGTCCATATACTGCACTACCACTTGGTGTTAAAAGTATCACTATGGAACATTTTCTGGATTTCTAAATGAAGTCCTGGAACATCAGCATGGCCTGGGGACTTGTTTGAAATGCACATTCTTGGGCCCCATCTTCGATAGGCTGTATCAGAACCTGGGGGTGGGCAGCCCCTCTGCGTGTTAACAAGTGTTTCAATGGATTCTGATACCACTAAACCCAAACACACACACACACACACACACACACACACACACACACACACACACACACACACTTTCATTCTTTAATGTAAAATGGCCTTATCCTAACTTTAAGTTCAGTAAAAAAAATCCCATTTACCTGATGGACCATCTACTGACTCACAAACCATGAGAGTGCATAGGTCTTTGGAAATCAATGGATAGTTTTTCTCAAACTTGAGAAACATGCAGTCCTCTTTCAAGGGGAAAGCTGTTTGTGTGCTACTCCCTTTGTACAAAAGAGTGATCTGACTGATTTTTATTATACCACTGCCTAAATATATACTATCATAAAACTAAGTTTACGCCCTTATGAAATTCTAAAATTAGCAAATTTCAGATTAAATATAGACCACTACAATCTACATTACAAAACCTAACCTTTTTATTAATGATATTGACAGTATGGCAGAGAAAGCTGATTTGCTGAGGCCAAGTGGCAGCTTGCAGCCTGACTGAGGCACTGCCCATACCATGCAGCACCCTTTAAATCTGACACCATGCATTACCTGTGTCATGAGATGAATCAACTTTCCCACTCCTTTTCTCTATTCCAACTCTGCCTAACCCTTCCTTCATATAGTGCAGTGTCTTCAATACATTATCTACATGTTGTCAACTTCTGCTTTCTCCTCATTAGCTCTAAATCATGAAAATGGTTTTAGTTGGCAACCTCATGACTGTAAACTCAAGCAGGGAACTCAACTGGAGGGTATCTCTCAGTTATCAAGTGGTCATCTCAATAGTCCAAAATGAATATTAGATTTATGTTGACATGAAATAAGACATTTTCACTCTTGGAGGCTTGACCCTGTTTTTGGAAAACTAAGGGTCTGCAGAAGTCTCTTTTGGAGAGATGCTGACTTAGAGCTACCACGCCTGGCCCTATCTCTGAGCTGGACAAATCAAGGCTCAGAGAACAGAGTGGAACTGCTTTTCCCTTCTAATGTCTATCCTTCTAATGTCTATCAGCTGATTTCACATTGGTTTGAAGAACTGTGTTCCACCCAAAGTTGTCCCCAAATGCAAGGGGCTCCTCTAAAATGAAGTAAGCTGCCCTTCCTAAAAGACGTTCGTGCATGGTTGGCCACCACTCAGTGGGGATGCATTAAGGGGTATGGACGTTGGCTGAGCATTGGGCAATGGCAGGGATCCCCAAAGGCCTGTGCTTCAGTGAAGCCAGACTTCGTCGGCACCTAGGGAGCTGCTCATAAGTAGAGAAGCTACGCCCACCTCTGTCAGGAAGTCCTTTAGGATTTCTTCTGGTTCTAAATGGCTAGATTCCAATATGCATAATTATCATCGTAATCATCATCATAATCGTCATCACCAAATAGATTTTATATGTTGAGGGTATGATGTAATACAGACACTCTTTTAAGTGCTTTACTTTTGTGATTACATACAATCCATGTAGCAGCATTATTGTTATCATTCCCATTTTACAGGTGACATAATGGAGGCTGAGGGAGGTTAATCATTTTCCTAAGATCACACAGCAAGAATCTGGGCCAGCACTCAAGACTGGGTGTGCTGTCCCAATGCCCTCAGTAGCATTTCATATCTGACTCTGTCTCTAGCTGGCCATGTATCTTGGGAGCCTCTTGTTCCTGCTTTGAGATTCAGTCTTTTCATCTATGGAATAGAGTCTCTTTGCACCCTTTGGGTTCCTTGATCTCTGTCCAAATTTGCAAATATGCCTTTTCCATTTGCTGCCCAACCTGGCAGTCACCTGGACTTTGGCAGCAGGCACAAGAAGGTACTTTTCCAAACTGATGTCTATGTCTCCATTCCTCCCAGTCAGGATGCTTCAGCCCTATCTGTCCTGCCCCACCTGTGCTAAGCACTGAATCACTACCTGGAGTGAGCAGACTTTGTGCATAACAGTGGGAGGTCTGAAATGTAGATGAAAGCCTTGTAGATGAAATCAGCGTGAAGGACCCTATTCTAAGCAGGGGTGGGGAGATGTGGGGGAAGACAAAAAAAGTGACTGAATGCTGGGCAGCAGCAAAATAGTGGAGATTCACCTTACCTGCGAAAACCCACATGGAACTATGTCACTGCCCTTCTCAGATAGTTAACTTTTATTAAGCAGTCAGTATGTGTCAGACCCTCAATGCTGGGTGAGCAATTTAACCTCTCAATACCTGATTTCTCTTTTGGAAAATGAGGTTGTCATGAGAAGTTAATGAGATTAGTTCAATTATTCATTAATCCAACAACCATCTATTGACGGTTAACTATGTGCTAGCCATTACTCTAGGAAATGCAGCAGTGAAGTGACAAATATCTCTATGTCGTGGAAATTCTAGTGTAGCATGGAAAACAAAAATATAAGTCAACAAATGAATATATTTGTAAAGTTAGAGAAGGTGGTAATCAATGCTAGGAAGCTAAATAAAGCCAGGGTAAGGGGTATCTAGAGAATGCTGTGAAGGGACAGGGTGGATGCTCAGGGACTACTCGAATAAAGTAAAAGACTACTGATAAAACTATCTTGGAGAAGAGTGTTTCCATAGTGAAGAAATAAGAAGGATCCATCGGGGAGCCTCGCACGTAGCAAGTGCTCAATCAATAGTGCGTGCCCTCATAGTTCAGAAAAAAGGGCCATGTTCTTATTTTTCTAGATGGATTGCTCCCCAGCTATAAGAATGTGGCCTGTAGTCCCCCCTTCTCATGCCACTTGCTCTTATCCTGGGAGAAAGGACTTGGAATCGACAAGCCCCCCAAGCAGGAGGAAGGGGAAGAACTTCCATAGAGGAGGCTGCACCTTTCGCCCCAGCCTGATACAGTGGGAGGCTCTCTGAGTGGAGACCAGGGTGCCAGTCATAAGGAGGCTGAATGCTGGGCAGCCACAACATAGTGGAGGTTCACCATGCTTGTGAACACCCTCATGGGACTATGTCACTGCCCGTTTCAGAAAGAGGTAATATGAGCAGCTTTCCACATCTATGGAATGAAGTCCACAAGCTTTTGCAATCAACTGAACAGCTTCTATGACCTTTCCAACTTCTCTTCCTAACTCTTTGTTCTCCATGGGCTGGTCACCCTGAGATCCTTTGAGCACTGCCTGAGTGTCTCAGCCACAAACTCTCCTCTGGAGGTGTTCGTGTCAGGTGAGCGGGGGCAAACAAACACACACCGCGATGGCTGCTCTGGCAGGGGCGAGCATGGAGGCTGCGAAGATAGCCCCCAGGTGGAAGAGTCGGCAAGGGATGACTTCTGAAGGAGAACTGAATCTTAAAGTGTATTTTCATTATTTAATTCTCAGCACACATATCTCTCTTTCAGAGAGGCCTTCTCTGGTCACACCAGTCGAGATTCCCCACCAAGCCACTGTCTTTCATGGCAACTTATACAAGCGGAGCTGTGATGGTAAACAGTACACCGTGCCAGCCCCTACTCGACCTCATGGAGCTCTCCTTCCAGTGCCGGGAGACAGACAAGAAAGAAACAGTGGGCACAGAAACAAAGGCAGAGTTCCCTGGAGCGGCCATTGCCATGAAGGGAATAAAATAAATAAAGGGAAAGAAGGTAACTGGAGATGAGGCTGCTTTAGATTGAGTCACCTGGGAAGGTGTCCCTAAGAAGTGACATTTCAGGGACCTTCTCAAAACCACACAGACTAGTGACAAAGCTGAGAGGAGAATCTCATTCTCTTAGCTTCCACACAAGAGCTCCTATCGCATGTCTCATGTCCCCAGTTGTCCCCGATACTGGGGGGGGAGGGGAGGAGAAAAGAAAAAGAAAAACACTTTTTCAGCAACTTTCCCCACTGCAAATCACTGGGGAGCCTGGCTCTCAGGAATCTCTACTCCTCCCGGCTGCTCCCAGAAGCTCCCCATACTTCAGCAATAAAAGCTTTTTCTCTGATTTGTGTTGCTGAAGTTTTCTTATAAGCACAAATGAAGAAAATTAAAGCAAATTCAAATACTCTGTAACCCCAGCCCCAAGAATCCAGTATTGGAAACTGTCTTAAACAGAGATGTCTTTTCCTGGCGGGTAGGGATACCAAAGTGGTGGCTTACTTCCCCAGTAATTTAATGCTACAAATGCATACGCAACACTCATTATTTTCCAGGCAATGTTCTAAGTACTTCACGTGTAGCATCTCAAACCTCACAATCCTAAGAGGTAGGAACTGTTATCATCTCCAGTTTATACATGAGGGAACAGAGGCAAGGAAACATTTAAGTAACTTTCCCAAAATCATAGAAATAACAAATGGTGGAGTCAGAATTTGAACCTCTTTAGAACCTTCATTTACAACTATGTCTGGTGACTAGCAGAGGTCAATGCATGTTGTAAATAATTATTAATGTTGTCCTTGGGACCCAAGTCACTTCTCCTTCTGTATTCAGCAGAGGGAGTCAAAGTTCCTGGCCCACTATATCCTTGCCATAAGGATGTTTGTATGACTGAAAGTAGAATAGCATCTGCTATAGAGACCTGCCCTTCTCCTCGCTTGATCCAAGATCTCAAGAGGGAGCCAAACGAAGAGAAAGACTTTGGGTTAGCATGACTCTGCCAAAGAAGAACTTTCTTCAATGGACAAGTGAAGGTTTGATGAATGTATGAACAAAGAAGAGACCAAGTGCCTAGGACAGAAGCAAGGTTAATCAAGGAAGGCTTTTCAGATGAGGTCCTATTTGGGTGGGGTGTGAAGGATGAGTTAGGAGTTTGCCAGGTGGATAAAAGGGGAAAAGGCATTCCAGGCATATGCAAAGAAATAACAAGGTGGAATAAAAAGTCTCTCAACTTTTTTTTTTTAATCACAACCTGCAATAGACATACATACATACACATAAGATGCACACAATATATATGCATACATACGATTAGAACTTTATTATGTATAATGCCCTTTGTTATTTTCTGATCTATTTTGATTTTGTAAATATTTATGGCAATCTACTAATTTGTTGTGATATGGGCACAGGGGATTTGGCAAAAGTGGAAGCTGGAAGGGAAATTTGGAACCAGAGTGTAAAGACCTTTGGAAGCTAGGATGATGATCTAGACCCTTTTTTGTCTTTGACTTCCCTGCAAGGCTAAACCCTGCACACTCTTTGCTCTTTTTCTAGCTCTTTGAGTAACTTCTTACAGCTCTAGCTAGTCTGCTTTAGTTGCTTCTAGCTGCTCCTTTTCCCCAGTTGGTTCTTTAAATTATGCTGAGTTCCTGGGCTCTGCGTTGGGCTCTTCCCACTGGGTATTCTTGCCTCCCACAGCAAACCATCGATGGCCTTGGTTCGGAGGACTGCCCACTTCTAGCTGTGGAGATCCATCAATCTTGAAAGCCCATACCTTCCCTCCCAAGTGTCCAGCACATATATTCAGCCACCCCTCCAGTGACCTACAGATACCTCGAACTTGCTCTTCTAAAATTAAGGTCATTGCCCCCCCCACTGGATCCTTCTCTGACAAGCTCCATGTCGTCATCACCAGCAATATTGTCCCACAGTACAGAATCCTGTCCTTGAGGCCACTTCATACTGTCTATTCTGCTCTCAAATCCATCCACTTCTCTCCATGCCATCTGCCACTACCCTTGTCTGGGCTGGGCCTTTTCTCCCCAGATAACTGTTTTACCTCCTGCCCTCGTTTACTGCCCTTTCTACTGATTCCCCATAACAGCTGCAATGAGCCTTCTGAAACATAGATTGGACAGTGTAACACCTCTTTTTCCCTTTATGATGAAGCCCAAACTTATTTACATGCCCTAAATGTATCCCCAGTCTCCCTGTTGGGCCCCTTCTCTGTGACCCTCCCTCACCCCAACTGCCTCTCATGCTCCATCTTCCATACCCCTCAGACCATCATGGTCCCTGCTTCCTCTAACTTCAACACTTCTACCTTGTGAACACCGAATCATTCCTTCAGGATCTCAGTTTAGGAACATCTCTTCCAAGAAACCTTCACCTGGACTGGGAGTCCCTGTTTCTGTTTCCCCACAGTCCACTGTGCATCACCCAACTCGATGCCTAACACATTCTTTTCTATTGCAGTGGTTCAAGTCTCTTTTCTCCATTAGGTGGTCAGTATAATCAAAGCCAAAACTCTCTAGGTTAACATCCCAGCTCTGCCATGTATACTGCCTGTGGGAGTTTGGAAATTTATTTAATCCCTCCATGATTTGTTTTCCCCATACAATACAATAATGATAATTACGAGATAATAATAATAACAAAAAAAAACACCTATATCATAGTACTATTAGAGGATTAAATGAGTTAATATGCTGAAGTTCTTAATGACAGTGCCTAGAACATAGTAAGTGCTATCTATGCATTTGGTTATTAAGTCAGTCCTCAGACTAGTTTTCTCAGAAGAGTAGACACTGGTTTTGTTTGATCCACTACTATGCTCCCAGCACCTGCTCCAACATCATGAGAGTGACATGGATGAATCTTTGGTCTCAGAGAATGACAATACATATAGAAAAGGAGGCATACATTTGTGCAATGCTTTGGAAGCAGACTGATGAGGGCTTAGTGCTGACTGTATCAGGAGGAGGAAGAGAAAGAATACAGGAGAAGGAACATGGCCAAGACAGACCTTGTGACTTTTACTTCCAAAACTTTGGTTGTTCCAATTCACCACCCCCTCTCCCACCTCCATCCTCTCTAGCATGAGTCATTGTTCGTTTCTCTCTTCTCGATACTCCTCCATCTCTCTACTGAATCCTTTCAAGTTCTGTCAGTTCTGCTTGTGTCTTAGGCTCAGAGTCTTGTTTCCTTTCTGCACCCCACTTCCACCCTAGTTGTTCTAGTTATGACTACTGTGTAACAAATGACCCCAAAACATAGCGGCATAAAGCAACTATTTCATTATACTCGCAAGTTATGGGGCTCAGGAATTTGGACAGGACACACTGCAGACACTACAAAAGCCACCGTCTATAGTGCTTCAGCTGGGAAGACTGGAAGGCAGGGATGACTTGACGGCTGGGGGCTGGGATCATCTGGAGGCTCCTTCACCCACATGTCTGACACCAGGGCCAGACTAACTCAACTGGGATTGTAGACTAGAGCATTTACATGTGACTACTAAGTATGCTTGGACTTCCTCACAACATGACAGCCTCCAGAGCCCTTCGACTGTGGCTCAGGTCTCCAACAAGAGTGTTCTAGACAAGGCAGAAGCTGCATTACCTCTGATGACATAGCTTTGCAAGTCTTGCAGCATCATTTTTGTCACACCTCATTGGTCTAAACTCTTACAAACCCATGCAGATTCAAGCAGGGAGAGCACAGAGGACCCACCTCTCAAGAGGAGGCATGTTGAATAGTTATGTGGCCCTGTTTCGAAACTGCCACTTGAATCAAAACCACCAAGTCTCACACCTAGACTGGTGAGTAGTCTGCTCTCTGGTCTGCCTTGCTCCACTGTGCCCAAAGGGGCAGTCAAGGGGAGCTTGTGAACACCCAGATCAGATGAGTCACCCTTCCTTCCTATCCCTCTAATGTCTTCCCACCAAACTTTCCACTGAAATCTAAGATCCTTGACATGCCCACACAGTTCTGAGGGATCTGCAAAGGCATCTCCTTCCTCCTAACTCAATGGTCTTTTCTTGAGCACAGCCTCCCCTCCCCTCCTGGGACTCATGTCCACCTCCTTTTTACTGTTGTCCTCCTTCCTGAAATGTCAGGCCCCCAAATACTGTGTCCTTCAGATCTCAGCTGGAACACCACCTCCTCCTATCTAAAATACACCTTCTAGCACCCAGTGTTGTCTCTCCCATAACTCTATGTTATTATCTTCACTTGCCCCTGGGATGTCTGAAATTACGTATTTGCCTACTTCTGGTCTGTCTTCCTCACAAGCGCCAAGAGAGAAGGACCTTTGTCTTTCTTGCTCCTTGTTGTATTCATGGTTCCCCACCATGGTGGCTGGCATAGACATTTGTGGAATGGGAATGAAAGCGTGAATCGTAGTTTTCAGGGAATGAGTGTGTGGTTTTAAAAAGAAATTCTGAATGACAGACAGGCCTGGCCTGGGGGCGGGTGGCTTACTAGAGTCAGGCACGACTTGCTTCCAACCTAGCTCTGCCATTCACTAGCTGGTGACTTTGAGAAAACACCTCCACGTCCCTGATCCTCAATTTCTCCAGCAGAAACTTGAGTTCAACAGCCCCCAGCTCACTGGGCTGGGGTGTAAATCATAGGAAAGGGTTCAGCACCCTCTGGTTACCCAGAACCCTGTTCCCTAGAGTGAGGACGAGCCGCACCGCCAGATGTCGCCGCGAGCGCATGCTGAATGGCCCGCTACGCCCTGCGCTCTCGAGTGGCTCCGCAGTTTCTCGTCTTGGTTCCATGAGGGGCATCCAGGCCTTAACCTGACTCTGACTGTGCGCTAGAAGCTGGCTTCTAGAGGAAGCTGCCCAACCTCGGCGCCCACCTGCTATCCTCCATCGAATAGACAGCGGTGGTGGTGGTGGTGGTGAGAGGGAATATGCTGAGCCAGTTATCCCCGCCTCGCTAGTAGCACTAAGGAAGGGGGGCGCCCTCTCCTGAAGCGGGTTTCTGGGAGCTTACGGGAAGGCGAGACCAGGGTGCGACCTAACACCTCACCGCCAACGCCAAGCTCTAGGCCACACAAAGGTGACGGGGAGGCAGGCGGGCTCGCAAGTTTTCTCCGCGGAGCCCTGGTTCCCCAAAATCCGAGGGCAGTCCTCGGGCGCCCACTTGCCCGGCAACATGCGAGTTAGCGACGGGTAGGGATAGAGCGGACTCCTACCTCCCCTCCCAGGTTTCCGCGCCCCAGAGCCGAGAGGGGGCGCCGCGGGAGCGCGTGGGGCAAGGCTCGAGCGCGCGCCGGGAGCAGGCCTCTTGGTCCCGCGGGCTCAGGGCTGCGGGGCGGGCGCTCCGGGGAGGCGGGCAGAGGAGGGACAGTGGAAAGGAGGGAGCGAGGGAGGGAGCGGCTGCAGCGCTCCCGCACTCCCCCCGCGCCTCGCACATTTGCACCGGCAGCTCGCTCGCAGCGCGGCGTCGCCCAGCGCAGTGTTCAATCCTCCCTCCCGTCTCCTGCTCCGTGTCTCCCGCGCTCCCGGTGAGGCTCAGGCACCTAGCGCGCGGCCCGACACACAGACAGACGGCACTGGGGACACCTCGGCCCGCGCCTCCCGGGCGGGCTATGTTGATTGCCCTACCGGGGCCGGCCCGCGGGATCAGCGCAGCTCGGCCCGCGGCCCCGGCGACTAGCAGGGACTATGAACCGGAAAGCGCGGCGCTGCCTGGGCCACCTCTTTCTCAGCCTGGGCATGGTCTACCTCCGGATCGGGTAAGGACCGCTCGCAGTCCCTGAATTGTGTCCTGGCCAAGTTGGCGTGGCCCGGGGAAGGGTCGTGCCGCCCACGACCGCCGTCGGCCACCAACTTCTGTGGCCCCTCAGTGAGGCTGGGTGGGCACGGTGAGGGAGCGGTAGGCACACAAAGGCCCTCCGCAGGTGGGCACCCTAGGGGTGCGCACAGCTCGAGAGGCATGAGCAAGGGGACCGGCCACCCTGAGGACGTGTCGATCTGGAAGCCCTCAGAACCAGAGACAGTCCTCCAGCTTGGGGGACTCAGAAGACGGCTAGCTGTTGCAAAGGGTCACTCAATACCAGGGGACCTTCAAAGCCAGGCATAGAAACAGCAGGTCCAGCAGGAATGCCGAGCCTAGAGCCAGGACCGTAGCCTCTCCCAGGGAGCTCAGTCCCCAGAGCCCCCAGAAAGACTGTACACAGAGGCCCGGACACAACCGATCCTGGAGAGACAGGGTAGTCCCCGGGTGGCAGGCAGGGCCGGTCCGTGCAACAGGGAACAGGTACCCCGAGGGAGGGACATTCGCTGGCAAAAAACGCAAACCGCTGCTCAGAGCCCTGGCACCACCCCATTTCCAAGGACTCTCAGACTCCCTGAGCCCTTTCCTAGGTCGAGGGTACGGCGCCTACCGGCCTCAGCAAACACACACAAAGGTAGGGCTAGAGCTTGCGGGAGACACCCAAGGAGACAAGCTCGCAAAGCCATCTCCTGAGAGAGGCAGGACACCACGCCCCCTAAGACTGGGCGCTGGAGTCCGCGGGCGCGCGGGCAAAGCGGCCCTCCCCGCTTCACCACAGCATTTCTACGGAGGTGGGGACTGAGGCGGCGCTCTGACGAGACGGGGAGCTGGGGAGAGGCACTCCGGATGCGTCTTGGAGCTGCATTTGCACGGCCAGTCGCCCTTTGTACTTAGATAATGCGTGTGAAGCACGGAGGGGTGGGGATGCAGGGGCTTTGGGGATTCATAGAGGTTCTGGCGCTAATGGGCCTCCTTGGCAGGTGGCACACAACCTGCACTCCCACCCCCCACAGAGAACCTCCTCACTGCTCTGCTTGGGGAGGAGGCAGGCTGGGGGGGGGGGGCGTTGGCTGCGGCAAGAGGGTGCATGTAGCAGATTCTTTGTGTTTTGTCACTACTCCTCCCCTCTGCCCACTCCACGTCTCTAGAGCGGGGATTTCGCAAGTTGACCCGAAGTAGCAGCAAGCAGGTGCGCACAGAGCGAATGAGACGGCCTGCCAGCCCAGACCGCTGGCCAAGAGGCGACCGCGGGCGGAGAGGCGGCTGCAGGGCTCGCGCACTGCCTGCTTGCCCGTGTGTTTTAAGTGTTATTGATTCGTCCGCGTCTGGGTGGCTTTCCTTTCTTCCCCTTGCTTTAATCTTCACCTTGGCTCGCGCCCCCTCCGCCCAGCGCGCACCCAGCATCCAGGAAGCCGGTAGGGCTGATTGGCGCTGGCCGCTTGCGGTTTTATCTCCTTTTTCATTAGAAACGGGGAGGTGGGACCGGGGAATGGGGGGAGAGAGGGAAAACAACAGAAAATAACCTCCGCTGGCTGCCCCGCCCACCCGACCTCCCGCGGGCGCCAAAACCTCAGCGGCCCCGCGGGGACCCTGCCGCCCTGGAGGGAGGGAGCTAGGGAGAATGCCGGCCTGTGACCTAGCTGCTGCCCTGTAGGGCAGGGAGAGGTCCAGGTTGGGAGGAATGGCAGGGTAATTTGGGGCCAGACCCTGCTGCTCGCTGGGCCTCAGGTTTTCTATCTGTAAAATGAGCTTGAGGGGCAGTCCCTAAGAGGCCTTCTAATTCTCTAGATGTTACAGGTTCCTCCCCGCTCAGAATCGATGTCAAGACATCTGTGCTGCTCTTATTTCATTTGAATAGTTCAAGTGACTCAAGCACTAGCCTCTTGTGATCCAATAATAACAACTTCAACAACAGCACCTTCTTAGCATTTCCATGTTTTAACACGTTTAATTTTCACAGCAATCCTATGAGGCGACGACTAATTAGCAATACCTTCATTTTAGAGATGGGAAAAACTGAAGTACAGAGAGGGCATGTAACTTGCCCAAAGCCACACAGCTAGTAGGTGAAGGAAACTTAGATGTCACCCTAGGCCTCACCTCTTAGCTGCTAGACTATTATTCCCATGAGTTTTTAACCCTAATATATCATTACACTCTTTGCTGGTGTAGGAATTTCCTAGTGGTCAGTTAAGTGTTCAAAGGTTCCTCCTAACTTGTGGCCAGAACCTCCACTTGACTTAATCTTTCTGTGCCATCTCTGCTCCAAACATTTCAAACATTCTAGCTCTGTGTTAGACTCTTTTAATGGCTGAGATGAATAACTGATAGCTCTTGCCAGGCTCCTGTTTCAAATCCATCACTTGCCAGTCTCCACTTCTCAATCTCTGTGAGCCTCAGT
Organism: Rousettus aegyptiacus; assembly: GCF_014176215.1. Classification (NCBI taxonomy): domain Eukaryota; kingdom Metazoa; phylum Chordata; class Mammalia; order Chiroptera; family Pteropodidae; genus Rousettus; species Rousettus aegyptiacus. Next base: position 92,298,354 of record NW_023416307.1, on the reverse strand, counting down.
TTTCAGATATGTGAAATAGATATGGTGAGTTCTGCCCAACAGGGCTGTTTAAAAAGGTCATGTAGGCTACTGTTTGTTACGGGACATCCCCATACTGCCTTGGATCATAGTAGGGATGCTGTAGAAGTTCACTGATGCATTCAATGCATATTTGGGGAGCAGTGACATTCTTGAAGCTCCACAATCCATTTTTTCAGTACCCATTTAGTGAACCAGCAGACAGCCTTCCTGCTCTCAAAGAGTTTGTAGTCTAATGAAAAAGCAATAAACAAGTGAGAACACAGATTAAAAACAAAAACACACATTGAAACATTTCAGAAGACTATGAATAACCAAGAGTATTAAGTAACAAAACAGAGATTGTGATGGAAAGTTAGGAAGGGTGGAGTGGAAAGGTAGGTTCCCTTAACCAGGTGGTCAGAGAGGTGACCCTTGAGGTCACATGAATGGTGACAAGAAACCAAGCATGTGAAGTTTAGTGTGGAGAGAGCTTCCAGGAAGAAGTACCAGCAAGGACAAAGGGCCTGAGGCAGGAAAAGGGCTTGTGTGAGGCAGGAGCAGAGAGAAAGAGGAGGCAAGAATGGTCAGTTATGTGCTTGGAAAGGAGTAGGATCACTTCATCTCTGGTGCTGTGATACAGGAGAACCTCACTTTAAGAAATTCCAACTCCAGAAGGACTTTCCTTACTTGAGCTCCAGGATGGAAAGTGTGAGGTACTTAGCCCAGTGGCTGGCCATGGCCCGCAATATGTAGAAGCTCTTATTATAACTACAGTAAAACATCTAGGGTGAGGTCTTCTCTTTCAAAGTACTTTTGATGAAGTTTAAAGAATTATACAAACAGAAGCTCCAGATTAGTGGGCCATCTTTGTGTAAAGGAAGGGCTACTTGAATTATCAGGGTTACCATAAGAGCCTGTTAGGAGTTATCTTGATATTAGGAAATGGCCCCACCCTCAAGCCAGATATCCACAAGTCACACTGATGCCTGTGTTTCCTTTGTACCTTTCCCATCTCTCCCCTCAGTTTCACTCTGTCATTCAGTCCATCAGTAAGTTTGGTCATCTCTATCTGCAGGCTCCCCCGTCACTGTCACCAAAGCCAAGCCACCACTCTGGGCGCGAGCATCATCTAGCCTATCTGTTTTCTCTGTTCCTGCCTTGGCATCCCACAGTCCTCTCACATGAGGCTAAAGAGATGGGATCCTATCAGTATAGAGCTTACAGCCCTTCAGTACTTCCTAATAATGCACCTGAGAAAATTCCAGCCCTGAGCCATCTCCTTTCCTCAGAGTGTCCTTCCCAAGCTCTGTTTCTGCATCAGCTTCTATGTGCTCTTTTTGTTCCTTGGCAACCCCAAGCTTGTGCTCCTCCCGGGACTGTCCATTTTTTTGTCCCATTTGGCCAGAATACTCTTTCCCCAGACATTTCCACTGCTGACTCCTGGCCAATCTGCTTCACTGTCATTTCCTCAGAGAGACCCTCCTTGAACACTCCAGCTAGAGTGGCCCCTCTCCCATCTCTCTCAAACCCACCCCTAGTTGCCATCACAGCATCTTTGCTTACTTTTTCATAGTGTGCATCACTGTCTGAGATGGCCTATTGTATTAATTTGTAATGTGTGCCTTGTCTCCCTCCACAGTTCCTTGAGGGCAAGGCTTAGCACAGTGCCTAGCAACTGATAGGTGTCCGATATGTATCTATGCAGTGAATAACCTTGCCAGAATAGTCATGAGCATCCTCTAGGCCAGTTGTGTCCGTAGGGGGATAAACTTACTCCATTGACATGCAGAGAGAAAAATACTTAGAACCTCTTTTCACAATTTCTCTTTATTTTGTAATAAAACATATACATACATACCATTGAGTATATATAATGTGTACGAATAGTTGTCTTTTTAAATGAACATTTGCGCACTCACCACTCTTTCAGAGGCAGCCGCTACATGAAACTGTAGTTTCCCTTGCTTGCCTTTGCAATTTCACCACATAGAAATGATTCCTAAACAATATTGGGTTTCCTTTTGCATGATTTTAAACTTCATCTCAATTGAATCCTATTATAATTACAAAGACAACTTGCTTATTTTACTCAATGTTTATAGTTGTAACATACTCATCATTTTTTGTCTCTAAAAAGGAAATCAAGCCTCACTAATATTGTACATACACGCTGAGCAAATGCCAATATGAAATCTCAAATGAGTAAACACAGGTTGGGGTGCAGTATCAAAAAGTTGGGAGACTCCTGCTAGGAGTTGCTGAGTGAGGTGATCAGGGCAGAATGCCCACGGAGGGGCTGTAGGCTGTGAACCCCGCTTTGCTGGCCTAATGCTCAGTCTCTCTGTGTCCCCTGCTCTAGTGGCTTCTCCTCGGTGGTAGCTCTGGGCGCGAGCATCATCTGTAACAAGATCCCAGGCCTGGCTCCCAGACAGCGGGCGATCTGCCAGAGCCGGCCGGACGCCATCATCGTCATAGGAGAAGGCTCACAAATGGGCCTCGACGAGTGTCAGTTTCAGTTCCGCAACGGCCGCTGGAACTGCTCTGCTCTGGGGGAGCGCACCGTCTTCGGGAAGGAGCTCAAAGTGGGTATGTGCTCACCCGACATGCAAACAGGGCCAGAGAGGCTCTCCAGAGACCAGAATGCCCTCTGAGCCCTCTGGGACCCCTCACTTGACCCCTGCTGGAATGCTCCCCAGTATGAGAACCTGAAGATGCCACTCTTGAATTCACATCTCCCGATGAGAGTCAGCTTTCTGGTTTGAACCCAGATCACCCCAACTGTTATGGCAAAGTTTAAAACCAGTGGCCCCAAATGCTAACTGGCTGATACACAGCATTTATGTTGTTGTTGTTGTTTAAATTGAAGCCCAAAATTTTAAACTAGCTGTTTCACCCAAAAATGCAAGTTTCTGGCTTCTTTTGAAAAATTGGCTTATACATGTACCCACATAGTTATAATGAGCTGGAGCTAGGAACACAGTATTTTTAGATGGAGCTCGGGCATCCCATTCACTGCCACAGTACACAGTCCTCACCACTTTCTATTGTCCACCTCATACCCACCCTTATCTGACTTGCCTGACCCCTGTGGGCATTTGAATTTGCAACCCCTGTTTTATGGGAATTGTGTGTCGGTTGGACATCCACACACACATCCTCACACATAAATATGCACAAAATGTTGGGCCACACATTTGGTTTTCAAAGCAAGCATGATAAAAGCCTGGTGGAAAGGGAGCTGATCACCGAGAGGTCCTGATCGGTGTGGGCAAGGACATGTTGTGTGTCTAGCTTGTGTGCGTCTGGATTGGGGAGCCAGCAACTCTTGCTCTGAGCGGTAAACTTCCAGGTCAGCCTCACGTCTTCTGGGGCTGGAGTGGTTCACCTGACCTGCTAGACTGCTCAAAGGGCACCCCTGAGTTCTCTCTATCCCTCAGCCCCAATATCAGCAAATCCAATGGTTATTGAAAAGATTCGCCCCAAATCCAGACACTGCTCCTTGTCCTCACTTCCTCCTTCTTGAGTCACACAGCTGGCATATATAGGCTTCCAGGTGCCTTTCTGCCCCCACCATCCTGCTGTACATGGGCCTTCCTGCAAACCCTCCTGCAGTCAAGGTCATCCTTTGTAAATGGAAATCAGAGCATGTTATTTCCCTGCTTATAACCCCAGGATTAGAATGAAATTCCAACTGTTGATCTGGCATTACTGACCTCTACATTCATCTGCTCCCATCTTCCCCTTCTCCCTTGCCCACTTGGCCCCTTTTTGTTTCCCAAACACAGCATACTGGGTCCTGCTGTTGGGCTGCAGCACCATGAGTTCCTCTGCCTCAGATCCTTTCCCATACCCCATATTCCTGAGCCCCTGTCGTCTGTGCGCGTGGCTTCCTCCCAGCATCCAGGTCCCCAGAGCCTCCCTTGTCTAAAGTCCCCTCTAACCACAAAGCTCCGTCCTATCAGCCAAGCACTTGGCACTGTCTGCATCTATTCTTCACCTGTTGGGAATGCTGGCTCCATGGGGGTCAGGGTTCTCTTGCAGCATTCACCTCTGAATATTTTCTTCCCCCTTCTTGAAAGTAAGAATAGCATCATCTTGGTCCTGCGGCAGGACTTGTTTTTTCAGCTTCCATACCTGCCTTGTGCTCACACATGAGGGACTGCAGAACAGGATCCAAAGATCAGGGTGAGGTTGGGAGGGGGCAAGGTCATCTCCTCCCGCAGGGCTCCTCTCCACATGCACACCCTTTCTGGCATCTTGGTGCAGGATTTTGCCGTGCACCACCTGCCCTTGTTCCAGCATCAGGGCTTGCTTTTCAGATGGGGAACCAAGGCCCAGAGAAAGAAAGGATCTGACCCAGCTCATACCTGGAGGTGGCCTCAGCACTAGGACTCTAATTTAGGCTGCTGAAATCTCCATCTTGTGAACCTTCCCTTGTCATCACCTGTAGTTTTTACGTCTTCTCTTGGTCACACCCCTGACCTTGGTTTTGAGACCCAAGCCTGGGCTCTGGCATTATTTCAATGATGAGAAAACAAGCTCAGAAGAGACCTGCCCAAGGTCAACAAAAGTGAGTGTCAGGGTCTCCAAGACTGGGTTGATTCCAGCACAGCTTGCAGTCTTGGAATAGCCAACCCATTGGTGGCATCGTTATAGTGCCTGCTGGGGTGTGGTGGAAGGCTATGGTGCAGGGAGCCCCTGCTGTCCAGCATCACACCCCCTCACTCAGCTGGCCAGAGTTGTAGAATGGAAGGATTTGTTGCACATTGAGATGGAGAAATACCATTAATGTGCACTGCCAGTATACACTGGGGAGGAGCAGAGGCCTGAGGCAAGGAGCATTCTTAAAGAGGATGGCTCGGGTGGGCAGAGGTGGCTTCAGGAAATTTAAGCAAAGAAAAGAGCCCAAGAAAACCTATAGAGTAACAATGCCCTAGCCTGGAAGAGAATAGGATCCAGAGCCAAGAGGCGTGTGAATTTCTGAGCGGTTTGAATTTCTAGGTTGTGGGAGCAATTGGAGAATTTTGAGCATGGGTGAGACTACCAAAGTGAGTTCAACATTGTATAAAATAGCCACTATTCAGTGATTTTTGGCCCACAAAAATGACATCATATGATTAAACCTAATAGGAGTTCTGGAAGATTTATTAAAGTGTGGGTGTGGAATTCATTCATTCATTTTGTCATTCATTGATTCACTCATGCATCCACCAAATATTTATTGCATGCCCACTTTAACTGGAGGCAGTCGTTCCACCTGTGTGGTAAGGGAAGACCCCCTAGATTCATAAAAAAGGTGAACCACAGATATGTCTGGGCAGAGAGGATGCCAGGCAAAAGAAATGGTACATACAAAGGCCTTGAGGCAGAGACCTGTTTGGTGGCTGGAGGAACAGCGAGGCCGCTGTAGTTGGAGAACAGCAAAAGAAAGGAAAGAGGAAGATTCATAGGTCAGAGAAGGAGCCAAGAGCTGGACACTGCAATGTCTGTCAGGCCAAGTCAGGAGCCTGGTAGTTTTCCAGGCAAGAATAATGGTGGCTGTAGACTGAATGAAAGCGGTGGAGATCTGCTTTGGAAGTGAGCTGCCAGGATGGAGACTGATGACTCAAAGTCTATGTAGGAAGGAGCTACCTTGCTAAGGTGATAGTAGTGGGAACAGAGGAAGATGAGATCAAGTTGGAATCTCCCCCACCTCCACAAGTTTGAGAAGTCACTTTCCCTCTAAGCCTTGGTTTCCTCGTATATTCCTCAAGGGCACCAAGAAACAAGTCTCAAATTCAGGCATTCTGGGCTCGTCATCAGTGCTCTTGCCCTTCTGAGTGTTCCAGATTTTACTCGTTGATCTGAGGAGAAGGCTATGGAGAGATCTTCTTGGCTGCAAGAAACTGAAACCCAGTTTAAGCCACCTCAGGAGAAAAGCCTTTCTCTGGTAGCAACTGCAGAAGGTTCACTCTGACTGGATCAGCTACCAAGGCTTGATGTTCAGTCGTGTGTCCATTCCAAACCAATCATAGTGGCCAAGGGCAGCAGTGCTTTTGTTAGCCAGGCCTGGGAGCCCCACCTAGACCATTTCTCATGAGAGAGAGATTGCTCACGAGTTTATTAATCAGGTCAGGTCACTGTAACAAAGTACCACATGCCGGGCAGCTTAGACACAGGTATTTATTTTCTCACAGTTCTGGAGGCTGCAAGTCCAAGATCAAGGTGCAGCAGGTATGGTTTCTACTGAGGCTTCTTTCCTTGGCTTGCAGATGGCCACCTTCTTACTGGTCCTTTCAAGGTCTTTCCTCTGTGCCCATGACCTTGATGTCTCTGTGTGTTCTAATCTCCTCATTTTATAATGACTCCAATCAGGCTGGATTAGGGTCACCCTAATGGTCTCATTTCAATTTTTTCACTTCTTTAAAGGTTACACCTTCAAATACAGTCACATTCTGAGTTACTGGGAATTAGGGCTGCAACATGTAAATTTTGGAGGGGGGTGGGGGGACACGATTCACTTTATAACAGTGAGCTTGGGGAAGGCATACAGGGTGTGGTGGGAGCACAGAGGTGAAACTCCTAGGTGGGAGGAGTGGCCTGGACAGTGGCAATGGCCCTTGACATGGGTCTTGAAGGGTGAGAAGAATTTTATTGGTCAGCGAACGGGATCCCAGGCAGAGGGAACAGTCAAATGAAGATATAGATGTTTGATTGCTAAGGGGATGGTGAAGGGATCTGCAGCCTCAGGAGGCAGTGTGTCAGTAGCCTCAGGTGAAATGACAGGCTGGTTATTCAAGGGTCTTAAAATGCCAGAGATTATTTGGGTGTGGTGTGTGACCCAGTGTAGCTCTTAGGGGCTTAAAAAGGCATTCATCCACCTCTCAGCTTTTCCTTTTCTTAAATAATACAATGGACTCTCCCTTGAATCCAACTCAGCAGCTACCCCTATGAACATCCCTTGTGCACCCCCTGCCACTCCCTCCCAAGCCACACTTTTTCTATCCTGAATATTGGATTTTCCATTCCTTGCTTGTTTATGTCCAATTTATCATATAAATGCATTCCCCAGAAGTCAAATATTTAATTTTATTTATATTTAATTTTTATAAAGAAAAGGCATTTTATTATATGCAATCTTTTGGAATTTGCTTTTTCACTCATAGTAATAAAATTCATTTATGTTCCTTATAGCTATTGTTGATTCATTTTAGCTCTGGTAAATAGGCGCCAATCTATGCACCCACTCTTTGGGTTGTGGGGCATTTGGGTTGTCTCTAATACTTGTGATCACTAACAGTGCCACCATAGGCTTCCTGGTGCACATCTCCTGGTGCCTGTGTGCACGCATTTCTCTTGAGCATATAGAAAGGAATGGAATTGCTGGTCATGGAGTATGAATGTCAACCTGATTTCCACAGTTATTGTACCAAGTGCCACTCCCACCAACAGGCAGTGTCAATTGACAGTCTTGTCTGCAACAATTGGGATTGTCCAGACATCTTCATTTTTGCCTAGAGAATGGGTGTGACATACTTTCTATCTATCATCTTGATTTGTACTTCCCTGAGAAGTGATGCTATTGAAATCTCTTCCTACATTTATTGGCTGTGCATGTTTACTCTTCCGTGAGTTGCCTATTCATGCTTTTTGCCTACTTTTCCATCGGGTTGTGTGTTCTCCCCTCAGTTTTGGCCATTACGGCTCTGTTATGTCATGGCACCCCAGAGAGGCTTGTTCATGGAGCCCAGGGCTTCACTCCCCTGTAGGGACAAAGAGCTGAGACAGTCCTTCCTCATTTATCTCATTTGGTCTCATCCACCCTTGAAAGGAGGGCTGTCCACCTATACCTCAGGCTGGGAATGAGGTAGAAGCTGACCAAAGTAATGTGGCTGTTTTACAGCAGGAGTGAGATTGGTAGTAGTTCACTGTTGCTGAGAGATTCTTCTGTTTATGTGAGCCTGCCAGATTTGAGATTCCCAAGGCTGCCATGAATGTGAGAACTTTGTCTTGTTTCTGGGCTGTGGGGCAGCCATGCAAGCACTGGCATCAAAGTCATGCAGCCAGCTTTTCATCCCAGCCCCACTGCTACCTTACTGGTGACACTGTGTAAGTACCTCACCTTTCTGATTTCAGTCTGCTCATCAGCAGAATAGGATAGTCACATGGCCCACCTTGCCAGGTGGCAACGGCATTATACAGGATAGAAGTCCTTGGCATCTGCTGGGTTAAGGCCGTCAGAGGACATCCTTTTTCCCCTCCAAGGAAGCCTGCAAGCCCAACTCAGATGAAGAGGAGCTCAAGGAATGAGGGGTGCATGTTCTGGATTTTATTCTTGTTACAATAGAAAGAGGGGATATAGAGTAGAATGGAGAGAAGCTATTGGTTCAATTATTAATTTAAGCTCACCTTTCGGACTCTTCCTACAAAATCTAACTCCTCTCCCAGTCTGTCTACTTCTCACCACCTCCATCACCACCTCCTGCTTCAAACCTCCATCTTTAGAGAGTTATTGCCCAGACAACTGCACCACATAGCCATTCAGCATAGCATCTTCCGCATGTTGCTCTGATCATGGCAGCCCCATGTGTAAAACCCTACTATGGTTTCCTATTGCCCTGGGAATAAAACACTTACAGACCACAATGACCTGCATCCCAACTTCATCTCCACCCTAGCCCCTCTGGCCTTCTTCCAACTCTCAAGCAAGCAAAAGTCCTTCCCACCTCAAGACATTTGACCTGGCTATTCCTTCTGACTGGATTCTCTTCTGCTTTTCCATTCTGTGCTCACATGTCACCTGATCCCAATAGAAGCCTTTATGACTCTCCCGTGTAATGTAGACCACCCATCTCCATCTGCCCCTCATCTTGCCATACTTTCTTCATATCACTTTACCACTTTATGGCACAGTCTTGATGTATTTGCTCATTGGGAAGCACTGTGTAACGGTTCAGACCTGAAGCTACCTCTCAGCTCTCTCCCCAGCTGAGGACCTTGACCAAATGGTAATGATAATAGTGCCTATCTCAAAAGTGTGGGAGAAGAAAATTATTTATTCCTCATGAGGCACTCAGAACCATGCCTGACACGTTGCACAGGCTCCATAAGTCATAGTTGTGGTGTTGTTATCATCTGTTTCTTGGGCCAGAAGGCAGCTCCATGAGGGAAGAGAGGAGACTGACACAGTGCCTGGCGCATGAGGGCGTGGTCACCATGGGCTCAGTGAATGTGGAGACAGACTCCTACCCAAATTCCTTCTGGAGCAGGAGGAGGAACAGAAGGGTGACAGGAAGAAGCTGCTGAGTGATAGCAGGTAACTTGCCCACTCAGCATTATGCAGGTCTCCGCTCAAATACCCCCTCCTCCAGAAGGCCTTTCGTGACATCTGACCTGAGACAGTTTCCCCCGCAGGTTACCCTATGCAGCTATCTTTACAGTGTTTACCAGTTTCAAAAGTGACCTTGCTTGCTTTTGTAATGATGTGTCCAACATCAGTCCATGGAGCCTGGGGCTGTCAATCATGTTCTCCTGGTACCTCCAGTGCTTATCATACAGAAGGTGCTCAGGAAACACATGAAGAAATGCATGACCAGCTCCTCTCTGTCCGATGTGCCAACAGTTATTCTGAGCCCTTGAGGACAAGGCCCAAGTCTTGTTTATCTTTTGACTCCCAGGTCTGAGTGGCACCTCATACATATGAAACACTCTCTTCTCTCTGTTGTGTGAGTGAATGCTTTTTGACCCAAACAACAAGACTGAGCGTTCATTCCTACATGTTTTCATTTTCATCTGTTTCAGCCCAGCATTCTGTTAGCTTTCCCTTCTGCCTTTGCATTAGCTTCAAATGGGATAAAAATGTTGACTAAGTCAAGGCCTAGGGAAGATCTGTTCCCAGGGTTGGTTCAGTAGAAGGCTAGTCTCTGCTACCTCCCCAAACCCACCAGCTTCTCTGGGAAAATAGGGGGGTTCCTTGCATGATAAATTTATAAACTCAGAACAGTGTACTCCCTGCTCAAGAGAGCAAGAGTTTCTACCAGCATATTAAAGGTTCTGAAAACCTGTAGACAAGAGAATAGATTGAGCAGGCTTCCCTTGCAGGGTCCACTCTTATCTCACCTTGGACTCAATGACCCACCTGGCTGAACTGCTCTTCAGAGGCACCCACACCAGGAAACACTGTTCTGGAGGCCCTCACAGGTTGACTGTGCACATAATATGGGTTTCGTGTCGATCAGTAATCTCCCAAAGTATATGCACTCACCCCCAAGTCCAACGTTTTTCTCCAAGGGCATAGCAGACACACATCCTAGCTTCTGATATTGATATGGATGGTGAAATGTAATTCTAGTCAATATTACCCTGGAAAGTCCCTTAAATCAGCAACAAAATTCAGAATACCTGGTTTTCTATGCAGGTGTACGTTATACATGTGAATTCAGAATGAAGAGTACCTATCCAAAATATACATATAGTAATTTTGAGTTTTCTTTCTTTCTCTCTTTCTTTCTTTCTTTCTTTCTTTCTTTCTTTCTTTCTTTCTTTCTTTCTTTCTTTCTTTCTTTCTTTCTTTCTTTCTTTTAGATTTTACATATAAGCGAGAGCATACAGTATTTGTCTTTCTCTTATCTCACTTAGTATGTCTTCAAGGTCCATCCATGTTGTTACTAGTGGCAAGACTTCATTATTTTTTATGGCTGAATATTTCATTGCATATATATACCACAATTTCTTTATTCATTCATCTTTCAATGGACACTTAGGTTGTTTCCATGTCTTGGCTACTGTAAATAATGCCCCACTGGACATCTCTTCAGGATAGTGATTTCGTTTTCTTCGGATAAATACCCAGAAGTGAAATAACTTATTTTAGTTTTTGTGGCCCCTCCATTCTCTTTTCCATAGTGACTGTACCAATTTATATTTCCACAATACAGTATTTTAATTTATTTTCTCCTTGGTGTATTTTCTTGAATTTATATAAATTAAATGTTCATGGAATCACACACCATGCCTCCCACTCCCATGGGTCCACCCATTTAGTCATTTATCTGACTCATAGATATTTACTAGAATCTTCTGAGTGGTAAACAGCTGATGAATTGGCCACAGGCTCTGCCCTCAGGGTGCTCACTGTCTGGTGGTGACAAACAGCAAAGTCAGAGCTGAAATGTGCTCTGGGAATCTAGTAGAAGGGAAGAGGGTACTGGGCAAATAAGCAGGTGGACAATAGCAAGGAAAGCTGCCTGTAAGGGTCACCTGAAATGGGCTGGCCCACAACCTCAGAGAGGAAGAGTGTAACAGGGGAGGAGCAGCCAAGAAAAGCTTTCAGGTGTGACCCAGCCAGGAGCCAGGGATTCAGAGTGATCCAGGCGCCCTGGACTACAGGGTGTCAAGTAAAGAAGGCAGAAAGAGACTGGAGAGAAAGGTGAGGATAGCCAATCCACAGGGTCTCATGTTCCAGACATGTGGGTTGCCTAGGTGGGGAACTGTCAGAAGAATTTCTCCCCTGTCTCAGGGTAGAGATAGGATGTAGCATATAGAAATTTGCTATGTCTCCAGCATTATTGTCAACAAAGAAGTGGTGATTTCCTGACGTGTGCTCCTGGGGACAGCTGCATTCTTTTTCAAATACTCATGACCTCCTGTTTGGTACTTCCCTACCAGAATTTTTCCAGGGATGGGCACAGATAACCTAGGATTCAGTCCCTGGGGTCCACCCTCTTCTGTCTGTAGACTGAATAACTCTGGTGCATTTGTGGGCTTCTGTTTCTGTCACATTTGTCACCACTTCCCTTGAGCAGTCACTTTAGCAGCTCCCCCCTCTCTCCTTTGGGTGCCCAGCTGGATGTAAGATTCCTCCTCTGAGTATCTGTATGCCTTGCACAAATGGCTCCATCTTTTTACCCCTCTGGGTCTGTGAGAGTGGGTGGAACACATGTCTGATCAGCTAATGACTACTTGGAGGGATGGATCTGAAGGCCTTTCCAGTGAGTGAGACGGAGGCAAGGAGTGGGCCAGCTCCACTGTCTCTGCCATTTCTTAACAATACGCCATCTTGCCTGAGCAAGACCTTTTCTTTCCCTGTTCTTGCTTAGAACACAGCTAACAAAGGACTTTTTGTTTCATTTGCAGGTTTTGCAAACCTCAGTTCATCCTGGGTTGTAGCTTTTCTGACACTAATGTTCTCTTTCCAGCTTTCATATGGTAGACAAACAGACAGGCACACATACACATGCATGCACGCTTTTACACCCACGGTCATTCATTCATTCAATTGTTGAGGCTTCACAGATAAATAATCCAGGTCACTACAGCATAGTGGGAAGAGACTGATAATTTCCAACACAAAATAAGGATGATTAAGGTGCTAAGCCATAAGCAGAGAGAAATCTTAGGAAAGCCTCTCAGACAGGGGACATTGGAGCTGCATCTTGATGGGTATGGTTAACCAATAATGCAACTGATAAGAGCTACTGCTTGTTGATCCTGGTGTTATGCGAGCCTGTCATATGCCTTGGTTTATTTAATCCTCTTAACAACAAGGCAGGTATTTTATTATTTCCATTTTATAAATGAGGAAACTGAGGCTTTGAGAGGTCAATTAATTCACTCAAGGTCTTGCCACTGGCAAGCGGAGCCAGGACATGAACCTAGGTTTATCAGCCTCCAGGGTCTTGCTTCGAAACTACTGGACTACATTGCCTGACACCAGCAGAAGGGAGAGGAAGGTCATTATCAGGCTGAGGGAACAAAATATGCAAAGACATGGTGTCACGAAGGAGCAGGTGTTGACCCTGGATAAGTGGTCAGCAGTGCACTCTCACCTGGTAGAAAAAGAGACCCTTGGATGGAACCAAGGCAGAAGAGAAGGACAGAGGCTGGGGGCCTGCACATGTCCCTCCCCCACATCCCATCTCTGTGACCTTAGCCAAGCTCAGTGCAGACACACACTCTCTGCTCCCTTGATTCTTCTGATTGTTCACAGAGAGGCTCTCTAGTTCCTCTGGATAAAGACAGCCAGATGTGGCATTCTGAGCCCAGAAGGGCTGTGAACTGCCATGCCACAGGGCTGGCAAAAGTAACCTTTTTCCAGCTGTATATTTTCCAAATCATATATTTCAGCCTGTGTCACTGCAGATTGCTCACTCTCTGACCCATTGGCTTTAAATAGAAAATGAAAAAAAAAAAAATACAATGCACTTTGTGGTTTCCAGTAAGATACCGTAAATACACCCAGATAATATTCCGGTGCAAACCATTTACAGTGGCTGCACAGGGCGGTGGAATGGAATCTTTTGGGCAGGCTTGGACATCAGTTTATTTCCTTTGTACTCGCGGGGATCGTTACAGAGCTGGAATGTGTGGAGGGCGTCAGCCGGGCTCCCCATTTTCATCTGAGTAATAATCCCTTTCTTTACAGAGTACCTCTGGAAGCCTAAGCTCTTTCCCCGGGGGATTCCATTAAATCTTCGTGGAAACCTGGCAGTGTCCTCCTGTTGGTCCCCATGTCACAGATGGGGAAGATGAGACTTGGGGGAGGCAGAGTCCTTGCTCAGTGTCACCCAGCTCCATTTTATTCAAGTTCTGAGCTGAAACCATCTGGACTTCGGGATAGAAATTTTACTTGGAGATATGGGTAGACTGAGAATTAAGAAGGATGTGGTGGAGATGGGAATGGGGATTCCATGCTGAAGACCTTGGATAAGTCTCCTGGCTTCCATGAACCTGTCATTCCAGGAAGAACCATGTCTGTGGAAGTCCAGGAAGAACCAGGGCTTCATGTCTGTGGCTCTAGGAGACTATTCTCTGATTCCAGGGACATCAAGACCTCTACCCAGGGCAGAATGGTGGTGGCCAGCTGGACCCACCACTGTCTTCTATAGCTTCGGGTCCCCCATACCCCCTGGCTCACTTGCTGCCACCACAAGCTACATCATGTCAGGGCCATCACACAGGCTGCCCCTGGGTCTGAAGCCCATTTCCCCACCCCAGAAAGCCTCATGTCTGGCTCCTCCCCACTCAAAAGTTACCACCCCAGATGCCCCCTGCTCTCATCAGTGTCCTGTTCTACATTCTTCAGAGTACTCAGCTGCCACTGAGTGATCTGATCTCACTATATGTCCACCATAAAGGCATGTATAAAACCCTCTTGTCAGTCTCCCCAGCCCCCGCCATGGTGCCTGGCACATAGTAGGTGCTTAAGAAATAGCTGTTGAATGAAAGAACAGGGTACATGACTCAGTCAAGAATGTCAAAGAAAGAGCTAGGTTTGAAGAGATTCTCCCTGTGCTTGTGGATAGAAGGGATGGGTGGATAGTCAGGGCAGAAAGGGAGTGGTTCTGTTTATGGAGGGTATATGGTCAGCGATGGCCAAGCCCAGTGTCTACTGTTCACCAGCCCAATGTGGAAGATCCAGAAAAGAGCTTGGGCTGGCGTCAGTAAGACTGGAGTGATTATCCTAACCTTGGGGCAGAGAGTAACTCAGACACTGGAGCCAGACTAATCAGGTTTGAATCCTTGGCATCACTGATCTGGGCCTCAATTTCCACATCTTTGAAATGAATATAACTGTCTATACCTCATAAGATTGTTGCAGAGTTAAGTGAGTTGATCCATATTGAATGCTTAGAACAGAGCCTGACAAAATAGTAAGCAATTTTATGACTTTGCTGTGCTTTTTATGAACTATGTGCCATTGGGCATATCATCTCACTCCATTTCTGCAGCAATTTAACAGACATCTTAGAACCACCCTAAAAGACATGTTATAAAAGACAAATGAGATGGCATTCAGACAATCATCTAACTGGATAGGCATCCCCATACTAAGGGACGGGTCCTTACCTAAGTATTGAGCACAGCTAGGGCTTGGGGAAGTTCTCTGGAGTTGTTGGAGAGCATGTGACCTCTGAGTTTGAATCCTGACTCTTCCTGGGCAAGTCATCTCTCTGAACCTCAGTTTCCCCACTGAAAAAATAAGGATGAGTGAAGGAGGCATGAGTGGCTGGAGTTCAATGTGACCTCTCACCCTGAGAGTCTGAGATCTTAAGCTTACAGGATCCTTTTCAACCTTCTTTCTGCCATCAAACCCTGTTCTAGGCTTAGCAAGCTTAGCCGTCTGAGTTGAATGGGTCTTATAAATAATTTATTGATAAATCTTTACTGATAACAACTGAGTAGTATCTCTGGACAGAAATAAAGGCATTTTATTCTGATGCCTTAAACCGAAGGAATGGTGAGTTTTCAGATGCAGCAAGGAACCAGGAGGGCAGGCAGGATGCGACCGAGGAAGGACGCTGTCCCACTCTGGCCCAGAATCCCACTCTGGCCAGTTTCTAGGTGGGCAGCCTCAGTGGGTCACGTGACTTCTCCAATCCTTGGTTTCCTCCCTTGTAAAGTTGTAAAGAATGATGTCTACCAAATGGGGCTGTTGTGAAATACCACACAGAGTGCCAAATGTGGGTCTGGCACATAGTAAATGCTCAACAAAGGTTACTTTCTTTCCACCCTTCTCCTCCACTCAGAAACAAACCCAAAACCCTAGTGGTGTCTGGCTAATTCTGTGCTGACACCCTAGGGGAAGTCATGCTGAATGGGCTGGAGTTCATTACTGCTTTGCACCCACCTCGCTGAATCTCTCTGAATCTCAGTTAGTATGTTCTCCTAAGAACCAGATGAGCATGCTTTCCAAAGCGCCAGCATGGAAGCATAAAATAAGGGTCATCCATGGTTCTCAATCACTATTTGGAGCTTTCTTT
Organism: Rousettus aegyptiacus; assembly: GCF_014176215.1. NCBI lineage: Eukaryota > Metazoa > Chordata > Mammalia > Chiroptera > Pteropodidae > Rousettus > Rousettus aegyptiacus. The sequence goes on along the minus strand of NW_023416307.1, from coordinate 92,282,614 downwards.
TATTCATTCATTTTTTTCATTCAACAAATAATTATGGAATGTCTACTACTTGTCAGGCCCTGGGGACATGACAGGGAACATGACAAAGTGCTCACCTTCAAGGAAATTATTTTCTAGAAGGGCGATGGAGGTGGTAGATGTGATGGGAGGAGCAGACAATAAACAAATAAGTCTAAAGTAGCAGGAAGGTTATGGAGAAAACTAAGCAAGAGGAATTCTCTCTCTGTAACTCCCAACGGTGCCTGTGATTTCATCATTATTAATCATTATAATACTATTGTTTACTTAAGTACTGTGCATGTGACAGGTGATATCTATGTCTTTCTAGAGGGTGGATGATATTAACAAATATGGAAATGGAGGCTCAGGGAGGTTAAGTGACTTGTTCTGGTAAGGTTGAACTTGGAATTCAGGTCTGCTCATTCATTCATCTCTCACACATTATGGTGGGTGTTGTAAACTAGAAGCAAGATAGACATGGTTCGTGTCCCCTTGTGAACCAGTTTGGGTGGGCATATAGATGTCGGATTACCCATACACTTGCCTCTTCATAGGCTGTCTTATCCCTCAAAGTATCATAGAGCACAATGAGGCAAAATGAAACACAGCAGTAATAATAATAACAAAAACAACAATGACTGGCATTAATGGAATGAACACTTACTACATACCAGGCACTGTGCTCAGCACCTTCCCCTCATTCTATGATTCAGCCCACCCAGCATCCCATGACATATAGATGCTGTTATTATTCCCATTTCACCGGGGAAGCAAGAGAAACTTAAAGAGATAAACAGACTTCTTGACAGTAGTTACACAGCTAGCTTGATGCCCAGGGCAGTTTCCTCAGTGGTCGTGTTGAGGGAAGAAGGTGGGACTGTGCAGTGCCAGCCTAATATTGTGAGCAAGGCCAGTTTCCAAAGGCTGAGTCTGCAGCTCAGCTCTGCAGTTCACCAGTTGGTGGCCTGGGCAAACCAGACCTGTCTCTCTCCTCAGTTTCTTCAACTGTGAATGAAGATAAATGAAGACTTCTACTCCTTACTTCACAGTTCTCTTATGAGTAACTGTTAACTACTGCCATCAATAGAAGTTGTAAATCTAATATTTGGGGCCATTTTTCCTATGCCAGGCTCTGTGCTAAACGCTTTACTTTTGTTAATTTTTTTCTAGCCGTAAATAAAGTGGATAATTGAAATCCCTATTTTATAGTGGAGGAACTGGAATTCAGAGAGGTTAGTGACTTAGCCAAAGTCACATAGCTAGAAAGTGGTGGAACAGGGATTCCCCACCACCGTTCTGTTCTCTTTATACTCTCCATCTGATTATTCTGTTCTCTGATGCACGCGAAGATCTAAACCCCCATTGTCTGTCTGCTCTAGTACTTTTTTTGCACATTTGACACTCTGTAGCCGTTTGAGCTGGTGCCCAAGGGCTTTTATCTTTGCTCCTTCAGGGATTTCAGGGAATCACTAATTGGCATCATTCTTCCCCCTTGGCTTGGGAGACCTTGGAACATTCAGGGGGAAAATTTTAAGCCTTAAATCTGTGCAGAAACAGAAATAAGGATCTAGTTTCCAGGAGATCCTGGTTGCCCACCTCTCACTCTCCCACTTTCCCACTTTCTGTTCTGACCAAGTCAGTCTCACTTGTTGTCCAGTTTTGTTAGTGGGTAGTAATTTTCCCAATTTACTCTCTCCATGGAAGTCTATCCATCAAGTGCTCTTTTTAAATGTCCTGCCTCAGTAGGACTTGAAGCCTAGTCTCTTGCCTTTGTAATCTTAATTCCAAATCTTTCTCCTTTGCAGAGCCCAGCAACATGAAATGACCACATTCTGTTTCTATCTGCCCTGCAGGGGTTCAGTTCTGTCTTCAACACATGGCCCCAATGGATTTCCTTGCCTTCCTGTGAGCCCAGGCCAGCACTGGTAGATCTTATGCATCATATCTTAATTTCACATAACAAAAGTTTTGTCAAGTACCCAGCCCGCCAAATTGCCAAACCAGAAGTCAAGCCTATATGCATGTCCACTCTGTAGCTTTCCCCTGTCTATGTGGCTCTGCACCAGGCCCTCTGTCAAGCCCATGATACACACATATTTCTAATACCACTATGATAATATCTGCAGAGTCAGGAACACAGTTGGTAAGTAATGAAGCTGGAATTGGAGCCCCTGTGTTAACAGGTGCCATAGTTAGGCTGGCATGGAATGTCAGAGCAAAGCGGCCCTGGTACAGTGAAGTCTTCCAGTCTAGCAGGTGGACAGGCTTATGTGTCTACAGGGTGAGAGAGTGGTGATTAGGGTGGAGAGGAAGGGGCTACAGGTTGTTTGTGTCTTAGCAGCCCAGGTGAGGGAGGCCATAGGTAGACAATGGGTGGGTAGGAAAAGGGTGTGTCTGAGTGTGGGGGTCAGAGAGACCAGGGGTTCAAACTAACTTGGAGGTTGCCTCATCCACTACCTTCCCCACTGCTTAAGCCATCTCCACCCCAACATCCTGAAACATTTCTCCCCACCCCATCATGCCTGGTCAGCTCTACTTCATCAACCTGCTCTGGGCTCAGAGAACTTTTCCTCCAGGGTACATTCCCTGAACCCTACTCCGTGCTGGCTCTGAGCATGAGCTTGCTTAATGCCTACTCAGGGCTCCCACTGCTCACGTGGCTTCTCATGGAGTGCCTTGGTTCATCTTCACCCTATACAGTAGACATTGTTCATGAACCCATTTTGCAGATATAGAGACTGAGGCCAAGAAAGGCTAAGAGTGTGGGCAGCAGCACTCTTGCACCCTAGCTACTCAGGACCTTTTAACCCCCCACTAAAAGTCCCAGAACCATCTGGCAGGGCCATCTCCAAATAGCTGGGAAGGCCTATGGGAAAGCAACTTCTCAGCAGCTTCCCAGACCCTCACTGAACCTTCTCGTTGATGTACCTGTCTCTTTCCACCATGACTATGAGCAGTCTTTTCTCCCCTTCTCTAGTCTCTGCCTTTTATGTTGGACAGAGGTCTGAGGATGCTGATATGAAGGGGGCTAGGTCCCAGACTCCTCTGGAGATGCTCACAGTCTAGTGAGGGGACCACAAAGAAGAAGAAGGGATGGACCTATAAATGGCAGGCGACACACAGCAGTAATAATAGGGGCCAATTGAGAACAAGAGTTGTTATGTCAAGCAGGTGCCAGAAGCCAGGCACAGAACTGAGAGTGATATTTTTTTTTAACTTCTAGTTTTTATTTTTTGAACATTTATCAAAAGAAACGATCAATCAAAATTTAAAATTTAGGATGAATTAATTTATGATAAAATAATCAACCTAAAATATTAGCCTTTTCATTTAGGGCCAAGGAAGTCAATAGTTCCCATTTAAACAGAGAATTATAAAATTGATATTTTAACCTATATTTGATGGCACAGAAATATAAAAGTCATACACCTTTCATTGAGACCTTCCTTTTCTTTCATAGTAGAATTCATATAATTGCTCCTTAGGTTGGTAATCAGGCTTTTAAAAAGTCACTAGTTCTTTTTTGAAATATATCTACAACTCCTCTGATAATGAGAACACTTTTAAAACAGTTCTTATAGGACAAACTCTTATTGTTCTCTGTCACCAACATGAGAAAAATACTACTGCAAAGTTCCTGTTGTATAGCTGAGACACTGAGACGCAGGGAGGGGTCATCGTTGGCTAGAAGTCACAGAACGAGAGACTGATGTTCCTGGGATTTAAGCCCAGGCCTCTGGTTACAGAGCTTGTGCACACTGTAGGTGTTCAAGAAATGCTGCCTTATTGTTTGTTGCCAGATGTTGTGAGCATTGCACATGTGTACAGTTTACACTGTTCTGTTGAGTGTTGGTGGGAGTGAGTGCAATCAATAGAGGGGTTCCCTCTTCTGGCCTGCCAGAGCCTGGGCAACCCAACCAGCTCACATGTCTTTCTCCTCTCCTGCTCAGATTCTTAAGGGCATGTAGTGATTGGAGGTTGAATGAGTATGTGCCTGACAGGGATGCTCAGGCACTGTCATCACCCTAAGACATAGCTTTCTTGGATGTAAAGAAATGGCTTGGAGCTGTTACCATGAGCTCAGCTTTCCTTCTTATCCAGGCCTGGCATTCTCCCAGGATGCCCTGGACCTGACCCCAGTCTTTCCACTCTTCTCCTTGCAGGGAGCCGAGAGGCTGCCTTCACGTATGCCATCATTGCTGCCGGTGTGGCCCATGCCATCACAGCTGCCTGTACCCAGGGCAACCTGAGTGACTGTGGCTGCGACAAGGAGAAGCAAGGCCAGTACCACCGGGACGAGGGCTGGAAGTGGGGTGGCTGCTCTGCCGACATCCGCTACGGCATCGGCTTCGCCAAGGTCTTTGTGGATGCCCGGGAGATCAAGCAGAATGCCCGGACTCTCATGAACTTACACAATAACGAGGCAGGCCGAAAGGTAGGCAGCCAGGAAAGGGAGCCGGGAGGCTCTTGCAGAAATGCTTCAAAACAACTTATTCATAATGGCTGGTGTTGGGTCTCTGGTGATGAGCCACAGGGCTCTGCCCTTAGTCTCATTCCACTTGACTCCATTGTCCATTCACTGTTGGTTGGGATCTGTGTATGGCAAGGAGCTTATCTGTTACTAGAGAGATCAAATAACTGAATCTCTGTTAAAACATATTGCGTATAACTCAGCAAAGTGGAAAGAGGGATGCATGTGAACTTTTATCTTTGGGTCTACAAAATCAACTGTACAAAACTCTGATTGAAGGGAGGGGTCGAGGTGAGTTCAGTAGGAGTCATCCCTATGAACCAGGGTCTCTAACATGTCATTGGTCACCTCAACCAAAATCTAGAGTTAGAAATAAAGGAGGTGACCATTTTCTCTTTATTGCCTCCTTAAGTCATCCTGGATTCTGGACTCAGCTTAGAAGAGAGTTGGGATGTTTCAGGATGTTTCAGTGGAGATGGCTGGGATTTAAAGGGGGCTGGACACCCAATCTCATGAGAAGCTGGTTGTCCCAATGCAAGAGAACCAGCCCAAAGTACAGAGTGAGGGCACATGCGGTGGGGTGGGGGTATGACAGAGAGGCAGCTCCTGCCAGGGTAGGGATAAGTCGTAGCCATGAGATTCAGAGTGAGTTAACAATAAAGGAGTGAGCTCTTTATCTCAGGGAGTATGTGGGGAGAAACAGCTTGACCAGACATCTCAGGGTACCCAAGTCAGTGCCACCTGGCTCAGGCAGTGCTTTAGGCTGTGGCCTGAGGTTGCAAGTGGCTTCTTAAATACCTGCGAAGGCCGAGGGGCTCAGAACCCACCCTGGAGCCTTCAGGTCCAAGAGGTGCTGAAAAAGAAAAAATTCTCATCTCAGGTTGGAGCTCTGTGGAGAGTTGTCTGTGAGCCGGGGCAGATGGGAAGGGAGGGCTCAGTGCTTTCTGGGTGGAGGACAGACCACTGCAGTGACAGGACTTGTGCTGACACCACCGGGGGCCACAAATGCAGGTTCCCAGGGAGGCTGGGCAGGAACAAGAGTGACAAGGACCTAGGCGACTATGCATAGGGTTATGGTGAACCAAGGAATGCAGACGCCATCCATAGGACCCCCAACTCAGCTCCAGCTTATTGTGGCTGTGCAGAAATGCCAGCCCCCAGTGGCCAGACCTTCTGATTTTAGACTCAGATTTTTATGTACAATCACTTCATTTTTAAGTGTTGGCATTTAAAACTGATAGTCACCAGTAACTCTTAAAAAATATATAAAAAATTAAAAAGAAAGAGAATTACCAGAGTTTCAAACACGTAAATCTACTAAGTGTGGGCTGTGAGCTGCCACATTTGAGTGACGGATATATTAAGTGGTCCAGATCTCATTCTGTTATAGCACGTCCATGGGCCAGGCAGTCTTCTAGCTCTGGACACGTCAGCTCACTTCATTTGCAAGGCGTCTCTAAGAACAGTAGCATCTTCATCTCCATTTTATAGGTGAAGAGATTGAGATACAGAGGGGTTTAAATGATGTGCTGAGGGTCCCACAGCTAATGAGCAATGCCAGAATTCGAACCCAGCACATTTGGCTCTCAAGTTGTCCTTCTTTGCACATCATATGCTGCTGTAGCGTGGTGGTCAGAGGTCTATCTGTGAGCTTTGTCACATTCCTTCCCAAGAAGAAAGCAGAGCTGGCCACGGTGTCCTCAGGGCTCAGGTGAGGAGGGAAGGAGACAAAGCAGGAGAGCACTTACCACAGGGCCTTGTTCCTAGTCCCCTGCATGGGAAGGGTGTGATTACAAGTTGTGCAAATACGTGTCACACAGGAGGGAGTCTGTCTAGTAAGTGTGTTGGAAGGCAGCCTGCACACTTTGGAGGGGAGCGAGGCCCCACACATGCATGTGAATGGGAGAGGCAAGCTGGCCCTTCCTCCAGCCCTCACATACTACTCCTCCTTCCCTCCACTCCAGCCTCTGGCCACATCCTGTGTGTCAGAGCCTCCCAGTCAGCTCAAGCCGCTGTGAGTCACACTGGCAGAGCTGCTCACCTGGCCTGCCCCACGAAATGTACTGCGGTAAATTGTAAGGCCCTGCCTGGCCCTACCTATTCAGTCTTGTGGCTGAGACCTACTGCCAGGGCCAGCACATCCTTCTAGACTTCTCGGCTATTTATTCCTCTATGTTTCTGTGGTCAGATCACTCTTTAGAGCAGAGGTCACAGGCCACCTCCTACTCTGGAAGCTCTCACTCCCTGGGGGCAGACAGAAAGAAAACAACTGGCTTACCTCTTCCACCTCAGTTTCCTCATCTGTGGCTACCCAGTTGGACCACCGTGAGAACTAAGGAAGAGAATTTCTAGCTTGAAGTAGGAAGGGTTCAGTAAATATCAAGTAAGAGAGAGTTTTATAAGCCACAGAGCCCCAGCAGACATGAGGGCAGTTGTTGCGGTTCGAGGCAACTCTTGGGTAATGCAAATGCTAGAAGCTATCGGACATCATAAGACCAACCTCAAGGGGCTTCCTGGAAGAGATAGACCCTTACAAGATGAATGAGGTTTGGCTAGACAGGGAAAATAGGTCAAGGCAACTCGGTTCTAGTGTGGAGAGGTAGTGGCCAAAGGCCCAGAGGTAGTGGCCAAAGTCCCCAGAACTTAGGGCAAGTTTAGGGGCCCAAAGTGGCTGGTCTGTGAATCCCTATGGGGTAACAGCAGCCAAGGAGCTTGCAAGGTCACCTGCCAGGCCAGAGAGTGAGAGTCTTGCTTTCTCTCAAATCTTTCTGTGGCTGCTGTTCAGGTTTCAGCTCAGATGTCCCCTCCTCAAACAAGCTTCTCTTTCAATTCCTTCACAGCCTTTACTTGGAAGTAGCCTTGTTCCTGAGCTTTTTCCCACTCCCCAACAGACCATATGCTTCAGGGAGACAGGGACCCCAAGGATCTCATTTGTACCTATACCCCCAAGGTCAGCATACAGAGCTGAACTGTGTATGTATAGAGTGAATGGTTGAGTACCTTATGGTCGCTGGGGAGCCACTAATGGTTATGGAACAGGGAAGGGACGAAAGTCAGAGATCCTGACTCCAGGGAGGCAATGTGAGGCTGTGGAAGGCACCGGAAAAGAGTTCTGCACTAAGTGTAGTCCGGGCTCTCTCAGCTCAGGGAAACCAGCCTAAGAGACACCCCATCTCCACTCTAGTTTGTGAGGACTTTTGTGGATGGGTTCCTGGAACAGCATTTCAACCTGGCACTATGTATTTTCCAGAGCCAAGAGGTGGAATTTGGGACTCTCCAATGTGCATAAGGAAGAGCCTGACCGACCACCAATCTGGCCCCTTTGTGGTGTTGGGGTGCAAATGGAGGCTCAGTGGTGGTCTCGACTGGCACTCAGGCACCCCGGGCAGTGGCCACACTGCTCAACCAGAGCACCACATGAAGGCGTTGTCTCAGCCTAGCCCTGGGGTAGCCAGACCCTCACTCTTTGCCACGGGGCACCCCAAGGGCCCAGACACTTATCCAAGTGGTTAGGAGCAAGGGTAGCCACTGAGGTCGAGGTAAACAAGGCTTAGCGTATATTAGCTCTGAGTTCTATCCCTACTTGAGGCCTCGGTTTCCCCATCTGTCAGAGGAGACTATGACACTCATTTGTTCTGGATCCTCAAACAAAAAAGAAAAAGAAAAGAAAAGTCAAAGAGCCAGTCAGGGCCATGTGAAGACACACACTGGAGATGCCTCAGAATTCTGCTATTCGAAGGCATGGGGCCCAACCCCAGAATCTCCCCCACAGTAGGCTTCCATGCCCCCCGCCACACACACAGCAGAGGTGAGGAACCAACAGGAGAAATGGGGCCAGCCCGTAGCGTCTCCTGGCTGAGCGTCTTGGAAAGGATCACACATGTGTTTATCACTGGCTCCCTTGCTCCTGCTGTGAGGAGACAAGACTCAACCTGACCAAAGGCTCCAGGGTTTGTTGGCAGCTCATGCGAGAAAAGGAGGAGGCAAGGGAAGTCAGGGAGGGGGTCTATGTCCTGAGGGGCAGAGGTGTTTACAGGCCCAATGAGGGGGGACCCAGGGCAGCCCACTGGGTCTCCTTCATCTGGCAGACGAGGGAGAATAAACGTTGTGGGAGCATCCTGCCCTCACAGGTCTCCAGTTTGGGTCCAAGGCTGGGCAGAGCCCAGTGCTAGCCTGTGGATATAGGCCACAAGGCTGAGGCAGTAGGGGCATCGCACTACAGGCTCGCCTGGCTTTCCCTGTCCTCGTCGTTTCATGCAATTGTGTGATCTGCAGGGTCAAATAAGAATGACCAGGCAAGATAGAAATTATAGTATTTCCCTATTGAAATTTTAGGACTATAAAATTTTTGGATTAAAATCATAGACTGTTCAGGTTGGGACTGTAGAATATTAAATTCACATTCTCACATGTAAGGTTTGAAATGATAGGATCTTTGGTTGTAAAGGAAACAGGCATGAGAAGCATTGGGTTGACATCTTCAGATGGTAGAATCTCGGTCTTTGAGTGATTTTTTTTCTAGCCTTTTGGGCAGTGAGGAGATGAGCTAATCATGATTCTTGCTCTCAAGATACTAGTCTAGTGAGAGTCAAATAAGAGGAGCAAAAATTATGATTCAGGGTTCACACCGCAGAAGAAATGCCACACAGAAGGCTCAGAGGGAGTGCAGAAGAAGGAGTGATTTTCTCTCAGAGAAGTCTGGGGACCTCTTCGGGGAGAAGAAGGGACCATTAGCAGAGCTTTGAAGGATGAACAGAAGTCCTCCAGGTGGACAAGGCAGGTGGGAAGGAGGAAGGCAGTTCAGGCAGAAGTAATAGAATGTATTAAAGCATGAAGGCTTTAAACAGTATGGTTAGGCTTTGTGGGAGAGGGCAGAGCTCTATGTGTCTAGAGAGAGAAGGGGGATGGGTGATGAGGCTGCAGATGGGGCTGGGGCCAAACGCAGGGCCTTGAGTGCCAGGCAAGAAACAGGACTTTCCGCTTACACGAAGGTTCTTGGAGACACTTTGGTTGGGGAGTGCTGTGGGCAGGTTTCTGGCACTCTATGGGATAGAGTGTAGAACTAAGTGAAGAGGGACAGGGCAGCAGCTGGTGTCCAAACCCAGCAAAAGCCTTGGGGTGGACAGGAAGAACAGCTGTTAAGGAAGCAGAATAAATAGGACCTGCCTTCAGTTACATTTGGGAGGGATGGGTGGGTGTTACCCCTCGCTGGGGTCAGGAACTGAGGCAAGGGAAACTGATCTGGGGAGAGATGATGAGGGTGCCTTTGGGTGTGGGAGTGGGAGACCCTGTAGGCAACAGGTAGGGATGCCCAGGGACCACTGGTGCCTGGATCTTAATTTTGGAAAGAGGCCTTGGCTGCAACCACTTCCTGACAGCTACCAGCAAGAGGTGGTAACAGAAGCCCTGGTGTTTGGTAGGATTGCCCATGGGAGGATTTACATGGGGAAAGTCAAAGAGCTGGGCACAGCCCTGGGAAATGGGCACTGGAGCAAGCGGGCTCTGAGAAGTCAGAGAGCCGGGCAGAGTGCCAGGAGTGGGCCCCGTGGGATACGGAGAAGCCCAGACTGCACTTTGAGCTTCTGCTATGTCCTCGCTCTGGAACCTCAGCCAAGAGCCCAGCCTTTCTGAGCCTCCATGATGGTATTACCTGGACCACTGTAGAGGCCTCGCTGTACACTAAAAGCAAAGTGTGCAGGGAGCTCTGGGGGCCTCGAGGGAGGGAGGAGCCCTCGGCAATCCCTTCCTGGGTGTGTGGTGGCTGAGCTCAGGAGAGGCAGCCCTGGGGATGGGGGCCCAGCTGGGACAGGGCTGGCCCCTGCTGGAATGTGCTGCTTTCACCCACAGAGGTGAGCTCAGGGGGATGGAATTCCACCTGAGTGAGAAGTCACCTCCCAGTCCCTGCCCAGCTTCATGCTCCGGGAGGGTGCCGGTCTTGTCCCTTCCTGCCCTGTCCCGTCAGGTGTGGGTGCTCCTGGGAGCTGGATTACTACCCTGCCCTGGCTACAGGCAGGCCTGTGAGTCAGGGGACACCAGGGACCCAGCCAGGCCACTGGGGTGGGGCCCAGATAAGGCTTGCTCAGCTATGCTTCTCTCCACTGTCCTGAGGGCCACTTGCATATTTGGCCAGTAAGAGTGGTCGGTGGTGGTACGTGGAGGGCCTGGAGAGCCAAGCCCTGCCTGCCTGGCCTGAAGCCTCTGACCAGGGCAGGCTGTGAGGACGCCTCCTCAGGCCACTGTGCCCTCCATTCCTGCCCTAGATCCAGGAGCAGATGTACCTTCTCACCTTCCTAGATGGAAAGATCTCTAGCCAGAAATTGAGGGACTTGGCCCAGGGGCATCCTTAGGTAAATCTCATCCATTTAGGGCTTTGGTTTCTTCCATGGTGGGACCCTATGGTCTCAGAAGGGACCTCTAGGTCTGACATGTATGGAGGGAAGTCACAGGCAGGGTATTTAGGGCTAATGGAGGCCAACTTTGTCTGCAGCCACGTACTCCTAGAATCCACCAAGCTCGTTTCTGCCTCGGAGCCTTGGCACATGCAGTTTCCTCTGTCAGAAATGTTCTTCACTCAAATCTTTGCATAACAAACTTCTATTCCTTCAGGTTTCTGCTTAGATGTCCCATTCTCGGGGAGGCCCTCCCTGACTTCCCTATGTCCATGTTATCTCTCTCCATATACTACATTGCTTTGTTTTCTATGTGACATTTATCACCATATGAAATTATGTTATCTACACAGCTCTTCATGTGTTTATTGCCTGTCTTTTCTCACTACAATGTCAGCACCATAAGAGGTAGGGGAAGCATGAGTTCACAGCTGCATCCCCCTGTACCTAGGACATTGCCTGGTACACAGTAAGTGTTCAAGAAATATATGTTGAGTGAATGAATGAAATGACAAATGTCTGATCTAACCTTGAGGAATTTCCCAGGAGTGCAGTTGTCAGATTAAAAAAATAAAAAAACAGTAGTCCTAGTTTAATTTGTATTTGAGATAAAATGAATAGTTTTTAGTATGAGTATATATAGTCAAGATACAGAACATTTCCACTGCAAGGATCCCTGTGCTACTCTTTTAGAGCTTAATCTACTTCCCTCTCTCCCTTATCCCCCTCCTATTCCCTGGTAGCCACTAACCTGTTTTCCATTTCAAATATTTTATCATTTCTAGAATGTTATATAAATGGACTTATACAGTATGTAACCTTTTGGGATTGGCTTTTCACTTAGTATAATTCACTCAATATTCATTCATGTTGCTGTGTATATCAATAGTTCATTCCTTTTTATTACTGAGTAGCAGTCCGTGCATGGATAGACCACAGTTTGTTCAACCATTCACCTGTCGAAGAACATCTGGGTTGTGACCAGTTTTGGGCTACTACAAATAAAGCTGCTATGAACATTTGCATATAGGTTTTGGTGTGAACAAATGGTTTCATTCTCTGGGATAGATGTCCAAAAGCACAAAAGCTGGATCATACAGTAGTTATTTGTATGCTTAGCTTTGTTAGAAAGTGCTAAATCATTTTCCATAGTGGTTGTACCATATTACATTCCCTCCAGCAATGTATGCATGATCCAGTTTCTCTGCATCCTCACCAGCATTCGGTGTTGTCACTTTGTTTTACTTTTGCCATTCTGACAAGGGTGTGCAATATTTCACTGTGGTTTTAAGTAGCATTTCTCAAAGGGCTCATGATGTTGAACATTTTTTCATGTGCATATATGCCATCTGTGTATCCCCTTCAGTGCCATGTCTATAAACGACTTATGCCCGTTTTCTAATTAGACTGTTTATGTTCTTACTGTTGAGTTTTGAGATATCTTTCTACGTTCTAGATGGTAGTCTGTCAGACTTATGGTTTACAAATATTTTTTTCCCTGATCTATAGCTTGTCTTTTCATCCTCTTCACAGGATCTTGTGCAGAGCAAAAATCTTTCGTTTCGATAAGGTTCAATTTATCAACTTTCCCTTTTATGAATACTGCTTTCGGTGTTGTCTAAAAACTTTTTCCTCAGCCCAAGTTCTCAAAGATTTTCCCCTATGCTTTTTTCAGAAGTTCTGTAGTTTTACATTTTATAATTAAGTTTGTGATCTGTCTTTAAATTAATTAATTAATTAACTATAAATCAACAAAGTTTCTATCTTTTAACACTTTATTTATTGAAATTTATTTATTTTTAATTGTAAAATATGCACAACATAAAACTTACCATTCTAACATTTTTAAGAATAGTTCAGTGGCATTAAGTACATTCACACTGTTGTACAAACATCACCACCATCCATCTCCAGAATATTTTTCATCTTCTTCAAACTAAAACTCTGTTCCCATGAAACACTGTCCCTATTCCCCACTTCCAGCCCCTGGCAACCATTGTTCTACTTTCTGACTCTATGAGTCTGACTACTCTGGGGATGTTGTGTAAGTGGAATCTTACAATATTTGTCCTTTTGTGACTGCCTTATTTTGCTTAACACAATGTCCTCAAGGTTCCATGATACATTTTGAGTTAACTCTTGTATAAGGTTCTTTTTTTGTTGTTGTTGTTCCAGTTATGTGCTCAGTCTGGCAACTCTCCTCAGCTCCTACAGCCCCGTGGAGGAAAACAGCTTTTGAATAGTGCCAAGAACCACAGAATAGTTTTAGAACCAGAGACTCTTTCTTACTTGGGCCCATTTAATAGATGAGAGGTTGACAGGACGTGGCGGGCCCTTGGCAAGGCTACATGTACTAAGAGATTGGAGGATCAGGATTCACACCTAGGGCTCAGCTCTCAGATTAGTCTCCTTACTGCTTCCTGTGGCTGGCCAAGGAGGATGGTGCTGGGCTGGACAAAGTGCTGACGTGGGATCTGAGAGGTCCATCAGGGACAAACCACTGGGATGAGTAGGCCAGGTTGGGCATGACTAGAGGAAAAAGCTAGATCCAGAGCAGGAGCTGATGAGGAGGGATCAGAGAGGAACTGGCCCAGGCCCTGATGGAAGATGCCCATGAGACCTGAGGTGCTTCCGGTTTTCTCTGATGACACAGCAAGGGCAGGGTCCAGCCAGGTCTAGTCAGTGATGCCACAGTGATAGCAGTGGATATTACCAAGGAAGGGAGTGGGCCATATAGGGTGTCCTTGGTGGGAGGAGGCAGAGACAGGGCAGGAGCAACCCCTCTCATGGAGAAGAGAAAGGGCAGTGGGCCCAGCATCATGGAGCCTGGTCCTCAGTATCCCACTTTGCTCTGGATGGGCTCCTGAGATCACTTCCCCACCCCAACCCAGAATGGACACAGGCCACCTAGAGCAGGCCCAGAGGAGGTTCAAACTGGAGTGGGGTATCCTCAGTTACTGAAAGCCTGGGGGTCCTGGGGGAAAGGATCAGGCAGGACTGGGACTCAAGAAATAGAGTTGTGGAGAAGATGCAAGTTTTAGCTCTGGTGAGAAAGAACTTGCCACCAAAAAGTGAGATAAACTGGAGAGCAGATATGCTTTTGATGAAGAATAAAGACATAATTCTAATATTAGCACTTGAAATGCATATACTAATTTAATTCCTACAACAGTCCTCCTACAAGGTTCATATTCTCTGTTTTCTCTCCATTTTACAAACGGAAAAACAGAGAAATAGAGAGGTAATTAAACTTACCAAGGGCCATACAGCTGATCAGTGCTGCCCTGGGATCGGAACCCAGCAGACTGGCTCCAGACTTAGTCCTTAACCACTGAACTGTTTTACCAGTCCCATGGATTCTTGGACTTGGATGTGTTTATCCTCACCTCCAGTTCTGACACACTGTGATTCTAGGATATTATCCTAAGATACTCAGATCCCCTGTTCCAGGGAACTTGAAGACTATAGCCTTCAGCTCCCAAAGGCCCCAATATTTGGTATGGGGATCGCGGATTACTCAGACACTGTGAGTCCTCTCCCGCTCTGGTCACTGTGGCCCTGTGACAGTCCTTTGGCTACCATCCTCTGTCTTGGAGAGGACACTTCTAGGCCAGGAGGGAACCTGGCTGTGTGGAGAGGAGAAGTCTGAATGTTGCCCTTCCCGAGCAAGAAGGGGAGCTGGGCTGTAATGGGGGCAAGATCGGGGAGAGGGTGGTGGTTCAAGGTACAACTGGATAAGGAATTGCCCAGCCCGTGGCATGCCCAGGAGTGCCCTTGCCTATGCAGAGACCTGAGGCACCTCTTGTTTCACCAGAGTTTCTGTGCTGGCTCAGTCTGGCGAAGCTTGGGGAGCCACATCCTCTTCCCTGGCAGAATTCTCCTTGTCTTTCCAGGCAGCTGTGAGTCACCCCAGAGTCTCCCTCCCAGAGCTCAGCTTGGAGCCTGGCATACAATAGGTGCTCTTAGTGGAGTAGGTTGCTCTTACCTTTGCTGTCCAATACAGTCACCACAGGCCACATGTGGCTATTTAAATATAAACTAATTACAAATAAATAAGATTCAACATTCAGACCCTCAGTCCGTGTTTTGAGTGGCTACCGTATTAGATAGTTCAAAGGAAGGTCTGTTGGACAGCGCTGGCTGGCTTAGAGCGCAGGGAGCACAGACGTGAGTGCTCGTAGCTGTTATTAAGGGGACCCTGGAAGTCTCCGCAGTGGTGGGGGCCAATCGTTTCACCTCCTTGGCCCACCTGGCCAGCCCAAGGGTGCCAGTCTCAAGTATTGGCCATCTGATTTCTCCTGAAAGGAATTCACAGTGTGGCTGTTGGCCCTTCAGCCAGGGGCTCATTTGAAACCAACCTGAGATGGGAGGGGACCGTGCAGGGGGTCCTGGGAGGCCTCCCAAGTGAGGTGGAGCTGGGGGCTTGGTTACACCACGGTGAGACTAAGTCAAAAGGCGCCTATGGAGACAATTGCCGCCTTTGTCCTCAGGAGGGGGACTGGGACTCATGGGTGTTATCAAATCTGCCGGGATGAAAGGAGGGAGAGCCAAGTGGTGGTGAGGAAGGCAGGGGAAGGGAGGGACAAGAATAGTGCTAGAGGGAGGGAGGAATGGGGCGTGGCCCAGGTGATGTGGAGAAAGTGCGCAGGAGCAGGCTGCTGTCACTTTCACTAATCCTGAACACTTATGGGTCCTTTGAAGAAAAATCCAGGTGCTCTTATGTTCTGCAAAAGGACATCTTGCCTGACAAAGGGGCTTCTTTAAATTGTCACCTTGTAGTGTGCATTTGAGATGCAAATAATAGTCACTGCTCACAGCAGAGATCACTCTCTCTGTCCCAGCACTACTCTGTCCACATGAGTTAATCCATTTCATTGGTCCAACAACCTTGGGGGTCTTTGTTAACTCCATTCTGCAGATGGGCAGTAGAGGTCCAGGCAGTGATTGAGCAGTGTCATAGGCCCCTGAGCAGTCCCAGCTGCAGTAGAATAAGGGCTCACCTGATCTCAGGGCTTCCCAAGGACATTGTGGGAGGGGGATAAGCCTTGAGCCAGTGGAGCGTGGACAGTGCGAGTCCAGCATTCCGCTTCTCTGTGTGCTCCTCTCAAGACCTGGCACATTATGTGCCTGCCTATTTCCAAGTGCTCTCCAAATGATCTCATGGGGAAGACTCTATTGTTGTTACTCCCATTTTACAGATGAGGAAAACCAAAGCACGGAACAGTTAAATAGTGTACCAAGGTTGCCCAGGTAGAAAGCATCTAAGCAGGATTCTCTCCCAGCCATCCTGTCTCTGTAGCTCATGCTCTATGTGGCCTCTTTTTAGCCCTCAATAGTGTGTTTGTACATGTATATGTGTATACATGCATATGTGTGTCTATGAGTACATATATATTTGAGGGGCAAGGCTAGAAGGATCAGTAGTATTTTGAAACGAGTGATTTTAACAACAACATTTGTAAAACACTTTTTAATTTGCAAAACCTTTCTTTAACACTTGCATGGCCAAGCCTAACAACTCTCCTCCAGGCGAGATGTGTAATTATGCCCATTTTGCAGGCATGAGACTTGAGGCTCTGAGTAGGTGCCACTCAGTTTGCTGGGAGGGTGGCTTTGCAAAGGTTGTACTCCTCTGGGCTTTGAAAGCCCCAGTGGGGAGGCAGGTCAGGGAGCGCCTAGCTACACCTGAGCTCTTGACTCGTGAAAGGATGCTGAGTTTTTGTTCCATGGGAGATGGAAATGCCATGGTTGTGGAAAGAGGTACAGTTAAAACCTGACTCTGCAACTTGTTTGCTGCACGACCTTATTTAGTCTCCAAGCCTCAGTTTCCTCCTTGGGAAAAAGGCAATGATAATTTGTACTTCTCAGAGCTGTTGTGCAGATTGAATGAAATAATACCCATTAAATGCTGAGCGCCATACTCTCTTGCATGATGCATGCTCAAGAATTAGCTACTATTATTAATATTGTTATTATTAGTAGTAATAGTAATTTTAAAGCCACATTAGACTTTAATTCCTATATTCTATTCTTAAAGTTCTTTCTAGGTCTAAAATTTCCTTCTTCTTCTTTTTTTTTTTTTTTTGCCACATAGCATGCTAGAAGGATGTGAAGAGAAGGAGATGTTTAAAAGGTCATCGAGATTTCACTTTACTGAACAGATAGGGTCACAAGGGGACCAAGCTTTTGTGATCTCACATTGGTTCTCCCCTTTCCAAGACAGATGAGGTCCATCTGGGGATCTCAGTCGTGTCTAGGCAGCCACCTCCAGAGAGGGCCCCGCCCTGGCTTTTTCCAGCCCCATGCCACTGGTACCCAAGTACGTGCACATCCTGGGACCTGCAAAGGTATCCGTCAAGTCCAGTTTCCGGCCCAGACATCCCACCCTATCTCAAGCCTAGTATCTCCAACTGCCTTTCCCCATCTCCCTCCTCTCCCAAACCTCACTCCTGACCTTTCTTCCATGAAGGCACTCCTGCCTTCATCCCTTCCTACTTCATTCCCACTCCAGCTTATCTTCCTAGTATAGGAAATAGCAGCTCCATCCTTGCAGTTGTCTGGGCCAGCGGTCCACAACCCTCTTGACACCAGGGACTGGCACTTCTATGAGAATCTAAAGCTTGATGATCTGAGGTGGAGCTGCGGTGGTGATGCTAGCACTGTGGAGCGGCTGCAAATACAGGGACCAGGACTAGTCCATGGCCTGGGGTTGGACTCCTAGTCTAGGCCAAAAATCTTGGCTTTGTTCTTGATTCCTTCTATCACACCCCTTGGTTCTACCTGCAACACCCATCCATAATCTTCCCTCTTCTACCTGCAACACCCATCCATAATCTTCCCTCTTCTAACAACCTGCACTCCTGACTTCATGGTCTGAGCCACCATCATCCTGAAGTAGTACAACAGCCTTCTAACTTGTCTCTCTGCTTCCCCATTAGCCCCCCTGCAATATTTTCAAACATAAATGAAATTGTCTCCCCTCCATCCATAGCCTTGCAATGACTCCCAACTCACTCAGAGTAGCAAGGCCCTTCATGATTTATGACCCTCTTACTTTATTTCCTTCTACTTTCTCTTTGCTCACTCTGTCCCACCTATACTGTTCCTCAGACACACTGGGTAATCCTTACCTCAGTGCCTTTGTACTTGCTATTGCCTTCGAATGGAGGGCTCACCCTCCAGACATTCACTGTCTGACCTCTTCAAGTCTTTGCTCAAATATCACCTTAATGAGGCCTTTCCTGACCACACTATTTGAAATTGCTCTCCCATCTGCTTCACCAATTCCTGTTCCCTTCCATGTTTTCTTTTTTCTACATAGCACTAACGACCACCTGACATAATATTGGTAGTTGACCAAATGATCCCAGTGTGGCTGAGAAAATTAAAATGTTTGCGATAGAGGGCCTCCTGTGGGAGCAGCACGGGCTCAGACAGAAGCTTTCTTCTCACCTTTTGAACTCAAGAGTCTGTGCCTTCAATATTTGTTCCTATGGCCCACTTTTAAATGTGAGTTTTATTTTTAAACGCTTATGTAAACCTTGTCTTATTCCAGCACTATCAAAAGTACGTCATATATATCAACTCCAAATTCTCATAAGAACCCAGTTAGGTAAGTACTATTATTATCTTCCTTTTATAAATGAGGACACCGAGGCACAGAGAGGTTCACGGACTCAACCAAAGTCACACAACTAATAAGTAGAGCCAGAATCTGAATCCAGACAATCTAGCTCCAGAGTCTATTTTCTTGCTGGATATAGTTCCCCTTTCTTTCATTCACTCATTCATCAAATATTTATAATATGTCTTCTTTGTGTTAGGTGTAAGGTTTTAGAGACCAAAAAATGATTGAAAATGTTCCCTGCCATCAGAGAGTTCACAGTCTAATAGGAAATGCAGAAGGGAAAAGAAAAAATATATTCATGTAGCAAACATTCACTGACACCTACTAAGTGTAAGCCCTGTTTTTCAGGTACTGGAAATCAGGATAGGAGGTTTATCATTTGGGGGCTGGTTTGGATGCATGGATGGTGAGTGGATGTATGGATGTATGGATGAATATTTGGAAGGAAGGAAGGAAAAAAAGAAGGAAGGAAGGAAGGGAGGGAGGGAGGGAGGAAGGGAAAGAGGGAGGAAGGAAGGAAGGAAGAAAGGAAGGATTTAGAAGAATGGTTGGATGAATGGTTATATGAATGGACAGGTGGATGAATGGATGAAGGGATGGAGGGAGGGATGAATGGATAGCTATTTGGAAGGATGATGGTTGAATGGATGGGTGAAAAGCTGAGCTCATTGCTGGTTAGTTGGATGTTTTCCCAGTGAGATCACCAGACCAGTTGAAAGAAAGGGATGAAAATCCATGTATTCATTCATTCAGCAAATGTTTATTAAGCACCTATTTATGTGTCTGGGACTGTTTTAGGCTCCGGGATTAGATAGTACTTGCCTTTATGTAACTGACATTCCAGAGGTAAAGCAGAGGACAAACAAATAATCAAATATATCTACTGTCACAGAGTAATAAATGTTATGGTGAAAAAAAATAAAGTGAAGTGAGAGGGCAGAGATGACAGCAGCAGAGAAATTTATATTGGGTAGTCAGGAAAGGTCTCTCTGAGGAGGTGAATTTCGAACAGGAAGTGAGGAAGTGAGCCATCTGGGGACAGAGGGAATAGCAAATATAAGAGTCTGGGGCAAAAAGGTTCAACAGGCAGAAGGAGAGAGAAGATGATTGTGTTTGGGAGTTCGGGGTAGGAAGCTGAGGAAATGGGCAGATTACTTCCTGGACCCCGTGAGGAGTGTGAGTTTGGCTGTATCCTGGAAAACCAATGGTGGACTTTGAACTTGGGCTGATTTACATTTGGAAAGGCACCACCCTTTCTGTTCCCCTCTTACGGTTTCCCAGCCCTGCTCCCTCCTAGTGTGTTCACAGTTGGGAGGCTGTCAGCATTTTAATTACAGCTCCCAACGCTCAGTGGTTTACAACTCAACCATAAAACAGGCCCTGGGCAACATGTTGCACCTCTGAGTGATTTACTTGCTCACCATTTCCATATTTAGTGCCATTCGATCCCTGTAGGCCAAGTTTTCAGAGAAAGAAAGAGGGAGGAATTTAGGAGGAGGAGTTGATTAGTTGTGTGTGTGTGTGTGTGTGTGTGTGTGTGTGTGTGTGTGTGTATTTCAGCACATAGTTCTATTTTTCAGTTGTTTCCTGAGATTATTTACCAGCCTTTAAAAAGTTACAGGATGCCAACTAAGGGCATATTATATGATATTGTTCATTTCTAAGAGAGCCTAGTCCCTTGCTATGCTGCCCTTTTCTCTTGAAAGTATGTTTTTGCTTCCTGGCAAGAGAAAACTGGATTTAAAGAACACCATGGACTGAATGTGTGACTCAAAGGCAAAGGCATTGATTACTTAATATTTCACATCTTCTGGGCTGGACTTCAGGTCATTTGCTCCCATTCCCTCCTGAAGCAGGGATCCCTCAGACCTGAGCCAAGGCATCTGCAAGTTGTTTCAAATTTCGATGTGCAGATAAATCACCTGGTGAGTGTGTGAAAATTCAGCTTCTGATCTTTTAAGTCCAGGGTGGGGCCTGAGAATCTGCATTTCCAAAGAGCTCCAGGGTGATGCTGGGACAAAAGCCCAAGACCCTCTGGGGCCTGGGTCTCGATTTCTATGGCAGCTCCTCATGGCTTCAGAACAGTAAGGAATTGGTTATTCCTCAGCTGTGCCTACCACCTTGGGAGAAGCCCCACCCCATCTCAGCTGGAAATTGCCCTGGGACAGAGATAACCCAAGGTATTTTTCCCAGTCGCCTGGCTGGAAAAATCCTGACTTCACCAGGGGCAGGAAAACCATTATCTGTGGTCAGGTTGTGGGGCAGTATAGAACCTCAGGCCAGGCCAGCTCACCCTCCCAGATACCAGCTTCTGCACCAGACACCAACACAAAGGGAGCTCGTGTTCTCAGATGGGGGCTTCAAAGGGCATCACAGGTACCTGGTCACCCAGACAAGGCCTTGCTGGGGTCAGGGCAGTTTACCTGAAGGTGGCCTGGGGCGCAGAGGGTGTTTGGTCAACATGACCTGGCTCCTGGGTCCTTCTTCCATGCTGTGGAGCATCTGCCCTTTCGATCCCTTCCCAAAGCTTTGTGGGACTAAGTCAGGGCCTCTTCTACAAGACCCATCCATGAGGGAAATGGCTATCTAGGCCCCTGAGCCAAGGTGAAATCATTCATTCATCCATTCACTCACTCAGTCATTCACTTACTCGTTTGCTCATTCAGGAAATGCTTGCTGAGCTTTTCCTGTGAGGCACACCTCTTATAGATGCATTCTGACAAGACAAATGAGAGCAATATATTTCCGGAGATAATATTGAGGCGGAGAGGGAAGAGGCAAGCAAGTCATCCTCAAGTAGCTCAAGTGCTTGGGAATATAAAACAGGGTGATATGAGAGGAGGTGACATCAGGGAGAGTGGGTGGGTGTACCATGGAGAGGTTGGCCAGTGAAGGTTGCTTTAAGGAGCAGAGCTGGAGCTCAGGAACTGGAAGAAGTGTGTCAAATACAGAGGAAACAGCAGCTGTAGAGGACCTGAGACAGACATTGGCTTGGTGTGATTCCAAAAGACCTGACATTAAGTGTTTGCAGAGGGCATTCCGAGTTATACAACCATCACCACAACAAATTTTAGAACTTTTTCCTCACTCTGTAAGGAAATCACACACCTATGAGCAGCCACTTCCCCAGTTCCCCTTTCTCCCAGCTCTAGGGAACCACTTCTCTGCTTTTTGTCTCTGGTTTTCCCAACTTTAAACATTTCAAATAATTGAAATCCTACAACATGTGATCATTTTTGACTGGCTTCTTTCACTCAGCATCATGTTTTCAAGGTTCATCCATGTTGTAGCTTGTATCAATACTTCATTCCTTTTTGTGGCTGAGTAATAGTCAGTTGTAAAAATATGCCACAGTTAGTTTATCCATTCATTAGTTAATGGACATTGGGTTGTTTCACCTTTTAGCTATTTGTGAATAATGCTGCTGTGAACGTTCATGTACACGTTTTGTGTGGACGCATGTTTCTTCTGGTCAGACTCTTCTACCATCCTTGTGGGTAGGTAACACATGTCTTTAAAGTCTACCATCTTCAGGGTTGTTGCTGAAAGAATGCAGACCTCTGGGTCAAGAGAGAAGGAGGGTTGGTACAGATGTAGACACAGGCCAACTGGGCAGCATGAACCAGCCCTGCGCTGGGTGGTCTGGCTCTGCATTCCCAATGGGCTGGCAGGGCTATGCAGGTCAGTAGGTGCTGTGTGTGCTGGCTCAGCCCTCATCAGCTGGGCGGTTTGTAGCTGATTCACCAAAGTGGGTTCACAGGGTCCTTCCCCTAGAAAATTGCCAAGTGATCCTCTGGCTTTTGTGTGCTTCCTTGCTCTTCATCTGCCTCCATCTCATGTCTTCCTGCACCAGCTCAGGCCTCTGGTCCTCCAGTGGCTGCCTGAGGGAGCTTCTCTAATGTCAAGCACCCCTTTGTCCCATCATGAGGCTAGGCTAACCCTCTAGCCTGACCCACTAACCTCCTTCCAATTTCTTGACCACTACCTGCTCCTGTCTCCATTGGGCCTTTGTTCATGCTGTCCCCTCTGCCCAGCCTTCCCTCTCCTTTTTGTCTATCCAAGTCCTCCTCAAAGTCTTGTTCTCATCTCAGGGGTTATTTCCCTAACTTTGCATTCCAATCACTTACTGCTTTCAGTCATTCATTCAGCAAGTATTTACTGAGCACCAACTATGTTCCAGGCACCAGTCTGAGTGCTGGGAACAGGGCAGGGAGCAGATAAGCCCAACTCCCTGCCTTAGGGCAGTTTACATTCTAGTGGGAGACAAGAGAAACCAACTGAACAAGGAAAATTTGTACTATGTCAGATACTAATACCTGCAAGGGAGAAAACATCAAGAAAAGTGTCCTTGGAAAGGTGAGATTTGAGCAAAGGTCCCAGGGAAATGAGGGAGGGAGCCATGTAGAAAGTGAGGAAGAGTGTTCCAGGTAGAGAGATAGCTAGGGCATAAAAGCCCTGAGGCAGGAGCAAGTCTGATGTGTTGGAGGAACAGCAAGGAATATGTTGTCACTAGAGCTGAGAGAACAGAGACATAGGAGGTGAGGTCGAAGTGGTAACAGGGGGTAATTAGGAATAGAGGGAGAGAGGAACCTGACGTACCCAACCCCAGCATTTGGCCAACAGACATCAACATCCTTTTAGTTGCTACCCTGGAAAAGTTTAGAGCAAATCCCAGACATGTTACTTCGCCCATGAATTCTTATGTGTGTATCTAATCAATAAGGATTTCTTGAAAACATAAAACTGTGCCATTATTACTTGCAACATCATGAACAATTCATCAATGTCATAATATATTGTCTCAGAATCCTTCATTGTCTTAAAAACACTTTCCAGTTGGGTTGTGGAAGGGAAACCATTGTGACCACAAGAGAGGCACGTTTTCATTGTTGGTAGAGGTTGGCATTGGTCTCATGCCCATGTGACAATTGGAGGCAACTCATCTTCCCCTCCCCACTCCCCCACCCAGAGGATAGGTTTCAAGAGATCAGGGGGCTTGCCTCTTTCTGCCCACCTGGTCCAAAACTTCAGGACCTAGCCTAGGGCAGGGATTAAATTAACATATGGTGGAAAGATGAATTAGTGAGTGAATGATGAAAGATGAATGAGTGAACTAATGAATGAATGAATGAATGAATGAATGAATGCCAAGGCCAATTCACTGATACTCCAGAAGTTGGGAGAAGCATGTGGGTTCAATAGCTCCACTTCCCCCTACCAATCTCCCTGCCCCTTATGCTGTAGTTGGGGTCACCTGACTGCCTCACTCTAGGCCACAGTCCACATTCCCCACCCAAACTCCATTTCTAGGCTGGACCCTGTCAAGGGAAGCCCCTGACCCTTAGTCAACCAATTTAGAGGTAAAACAGATGAGCTCCAAGATAGGCAATAGCTGCTCATGGTGCAGCCTCCTTACCCTGAGACTTTCAGTACCCATGACAGACTTCTAAACGGGTTGTTTTAGCCTTAATTTGCAGGTGAGTAAAGCTAACACCTGGGCCCCTGGCTAGCAAACACAGTGGAGCCCACCTGCTGGCCTCCACTGTCTGGGCTCCCCTCATGTTTGAGGATGTGTATATGAGTTTGTGTGAGCTTGTAGGTGGAGACCTGTATGTGTATATGCATGTGTGAGCACAAGAAGGTGTGACCGTGAGCAAAGGACTGTGTGAGCATGTGTTGTGCAGGAGAAAATGGTGTGTGGTGGTATGTATAAGGGTGTGCAGGGAGGGCATGAGCATGTGGAAGTGAGGGGGAACATGTATAAAGGTTTGTGGATGAGTGTGTAGATTATGTGTGTGACTATGAAGGAAGGAGCAGGTGTGTGTGAACACACACATGACAGAGTGTGTGTTGATTAATGTGAGGGTATGTGAACAAGTATGTGGGTAGCTGGGGGATATGCATATGGGGGAGGACATGTGTGTGTATAGCTTGTGTGTATAGCATGTGTGCATGACAACGTGCAAGGATATACAGGTATACTGAGAGGATGTGGGAACTAGAAAGAGACAAGTGTGGAAGTGAGGGGGTGTTCACCCACAACACACGGCTTCCTTCAAGACCCCAGTTCATGGAGGCCTCAGAGCCAGGCAATGAACTCTGGGCTTTCACCCCAGGGACGTAGTGTGTCATAGATGTTTCTTAAGCTGTTGTAACCTGGCCACCACTGAATTTCAGAAGGTCCCAGTAGAGAACAGGAAACCCTTCTCTCTAATTTTGGTTGGCATTCTTCTTCCTGAGGCCCTGGCCAGACTCTGCACCTCCCTTGCAGTCAGGGCTAACCCAGGTGCATTCCAGTGGCCCTGCTGTATGGAATGCAGCTTTCCCCCTGCCATCCCCACCTGAGGCAGACAGAAATATTTTCCTGAAGTCAGTGCATCCAATATGACTTAAAGAATGTGACCAAAGAGAAAATACTCCAAATGTTTACCCCCCCCCAAAAAAAAGTTGTCTTTCTCCCTCTTTCATCTGAGTTGCCCAGAGGAATACAGCTGCAGGTGAATGAAATGCAGCTTTCTGCTCATGATGGATTGACATGCAGGAGGAGGGGCGGTAGAGCAGCAGAAGCGACAGGAGGACGATGAACCAAAGGAAGAGGAATAGTAACAGAAAGAAGAGCTGGGATAGGAGCAGAAAGAGGAGGAGCAGGAGGAGCAGGGAGAGGTAGTATAGGCTCTGGGCTCCCAGGATGTGCTCACACCTGTAGTCCCTAGAGGTGGCGTCTACGAAGGGTTCTGGGGAGATAACACCTCTAAGGAAGTGGAGAGAAATTGGGCTGTGATGCCGCTGCAGCACAGGTTTCAATTGTTTGCATCAGAAGCTCTGGGGCCGGAATGGCCCCTCAGAGTTGTCCCCAGTTGGGGCAGGGAGACCAGGCCTTTGTACCCAGCCTCAACCAGTCATTGGCTGGGGCTGCTCTGAGGAGGCGGCTCCCATAATGAGCGAGCACTTCCTGGGAATAACTGAGCTGACTGCATCAGTGCTACACTCCAGGCAGCTGAGCATTGAGTGCCTGGTCCCGGAGAAGGACCTGAGTGGTCACCACAGTGTCCACTACACAAAACTGCCCTGTGAACCATGGCCGTGGGAGCTAAGTCATCCCGTCCCTCCACCTTCCTCGCTGCTTCGCACAGCTCTAGAGCCAGCCTGCCTAGGTTTGAATACCAGTTCCAACACTTCCTAACTGTGACCCCTTGGTGCCTCAGCTTCCTCATCTGTAAAATGGGAGTGATAATAATAAATCTTCCCCATAGGATTTCTTTGCAAATTCAATATGTTAAGCACTTAAAGCAACAGCTGACTCAAAGTCAGCAGCTTTTATTGGAGTTGGGCCTGGTTCCTGCCCTCATGGGGCTCACAATCTTGTAGGGGGAACAGGTGTGCAAACAGGAAGTAATGATGCTGAGCAGCTTGGGCACGAAGCCAGAGTGGAGTTCTATTCTGAGAAATTGTCCCCGTTCTTATCCAAAACCAACACAAAAAATTCACGCAGCGCCATAAATAATTTAGCAACCACGATAACCTAGCAGCATTTCCTGAGAACCTCCTTTGGCCCAGCACTATGCTTTGGGTCATTCAATCCTGATATTGCCACCACTGGGTGTTTCATAGAATGAGGAGACAAAACTGAGGCTCATGGGGGTGGTATAATTGACCCAGTGTTCCAGACAGGGTCTGGTAGATGATATAATCGGGGGTAACAGAAGAGAGTTTAATGAAGGGATTATTTATAGGAGTGTGGGTGGCATTAAGGGAATCCTCTAAGGCAGGGGTCTCCAACCCCTGGGGCGCAGACCAGTACCGGTCTGTGGCTTATTAGAAACTGGGCTGCAAAGTAGGAAGTGAGCAGCAGAGGAGTGAGTGAAGCTTCATCTGTATTTGCAGTCACTCCCCAGGACTAGCATCACCCCCTCAGCTCCACCTCAGATCATCAGGTTTTAGATTCTCATAGGAGCACCAGTCTCTGGTGCCAAAAAAGGTTGGGGACTGCTGCTCTAAGGGTTATTGCAACACCTGCGGGAGCTCTTCCTACCTGGAGCTCTTCCTACCTGGAGGCTGAATGGGGGTGAAGGGAGCATTGTAGCTGGAGGAGAGGGGCACTTGGCAGAAGCCATCATTATACGTAGGGGAACGTGTTAACAGCTACCACGTGGCCCTACAGAGAGGGAAATCGGGAATAAATGTCCTAGCCTCTCTCTTCCTGCCCTCTAGTCTCCTGCTGGTGGGAACTGACTGGAGGCCGGAGGGCAGGGAATCCATGTATGTAGTATACACAGGTAGCCTCCGGGTGTGGAGAAGGGGGCCCTCAGAGAGTGCCCAGCACACTCAGGCTCTCACGGAGCTGGCCTTGACTCCAGCAAGGCTCCACCTCATTAGGCTCCTTAGGATGATACCCATGAGGTACCCAGCGCAGGAAGTGATCTGTGTGTGGCACTGTGCAGTAAGGAAGTCAAAGGTTCGACTCAGTCAGTAAAGATGGTTTGGGTCGGGTGCTGCTTGAATATGAGACACATGTGTAACTGAGGCATAGAGAACTGGGAGAGTAAATCAGCCAGACTTGGTGACCATCGTCCTGCCTCAAATCTGACCCAGGTAGGGCCTTCTACGGAAACAGAACATCAGCCTAGGAAGAGGAAGCTTCATGCCCAGCAGATCTGCCACCTGCTTTTTTCACCTCTCCTTGACTGGTGCCCAACTTTCTCAGATGATCCATCTGACTCAGGGTTTATTGAGAGGAGGTTCAGGAACCAGGTATTCTGCTGGGGAGAGGGTAGCTGGGATCCAATAGTGGGAGAAAGCACCAGTGGTAGCATAAATAGGAGAGGATGTTGTAGGGACCCAGAGAAGATGATGTGAGAGGAGAAGGTGGTAACAATCTTAGGGCTTCTGAAAGATGCCCTGAGTTCCCATGCCAGGAGGCAGACAAACTGCAGGAGCTAGCCTGGGGCATTTACAACAGGATGGGGTTCTGGGATGAGTTGGCCTGGAAATAAGAGGGAAATCAAAAGGCCAGAGCTGCTTTAGCAGTGTGTACTCAACACTCACAATGACCTCTGGGGGAAATGGGCACTTCCTCATGTCTCTGCAGATACTGTACCACCTCGAAATTGATTCCTACCTGGGGCACATCTGGGAGAATATAATAGCTTCAGCCAAGCTGCTCCTCTCCTCACCCTTCCTTTACTTATTCCTCTGTGTTTTTATCTTCGCTCTCAAAGATCCCCTTTAGGCCTTTCATTGTACAGGGTGGGAAACTGAGGCCCAGAGAAGGAAATAGACTTGCCTACAGCCACATAGCATGTAGAGGCAGAAACAAGACCTCCAGCCAACTGTCCTTCCACCCCATAACCCTGCTCCCCTACCCCTGCCCTTCTATACTGTCCCAGTTCATCCCAGATGTCACTAAAGGAAATGAGGAAAACTCACACAGATTGGAGGCATGTAATGCGATGCATTGTACCAGGTCTTGATAGCCTTTTCTTCATTTAATCTCACTGTTCCCTCTGAGGAAAGACTGGCTCCTACTTTACAACAAGGAGCCAATCACTGAAGATACCTCTGCTTCCAAGTAACAGAATATCTTACTAGATATGGCTTTAATGATAAGAGTTTGCTTTTTCTTGTCAAATGAAAATCCGGATGTTATTACTTTCAGAGGCTCAACAGTCCCTTCAAGGGCCCAGGCTTCCGGTCTGCCATTGTAACATTTTCAGCTTCTAGGTCTCTTGCCTTTTGATTACGAAATGGCTGCCTAGACTCCAAGAATCATGATCTCACACTGCAATGTCCAAAGATAAGAAATGAGAAGTCACTCTCTCATATCTCTCTTTTCATCAGACGGTGGGTGCGGTATATTTTTAGCCATGGTCAGAGCCAGGTAGGCTGTAATGAGAAAATGGAGATCCAGACAAGAGTGTGCCCAGCTCTTTTTGGCCATTTCTGCCATTACTTGCATGTGGCAGCCAGAGGTCGGATTTGAACCAGGTTCTTGGGCTACCTGGCCCTGACACTGGTTTTTTTCTCCCCTGTGGCAGGCTTTTTATTTTATTTATTTATTTTTTATTTTTTAATCATCACAATGTGCTGCCATGTAGAGACTGATTCTGATTACCTTGGTCACTGATAACCATCTGGGGTCCAAATGGTTCAGAAGTGACTCCTCCCTGCAGAGGAACCAGACTGGCCAACAGCAGAGGAAACCAAGGGAAGAAAGCATCAACTAACCCAGAGCTCGATCTCCAGCCATCAAGGTCTAGGCTTCCCCAAAGTCCTTCCAAGCAAACCAGTCCTTGGCTCACCAGATCTACTCCATGCTATGCCTTAGAACTCGTGAACTAAGGACTGGCTATTGGGTTTTACAAAAGACATTCCGCTGTATAGATGAACGAAACTCTGTACTATTTAGGATATTTTTAGCTGTAAGGGACAGAAACCTAACTCAAGCTAACTTAAAAACAAAGGGAATTCATTAGTTTATGGAACTGAATGGTCTTGGGCTTAATGAAATCAGATCCAGTTTGATCCATGGTGTAAATTATATTCCCAGGAACCAATTGCACACACCCCTTACCCTCTCTCTCTGTCTCAGCTCTGCTTTCTTACTTAGTTAACTCCATTCTCAGACTTACGTGGTTGCAAGATGCCTGTCCACAGCTCTGGCCCTTGCATTCTTTCCTCTTCACATGTGCAGAGAATAACCAACGTTTCTTGTTTAATATTCACACTGAATCCCTGGCACTCGCTCTAATTGGCCCTGACTGGCCTGAGTCACCAGCCTATCCTTAGCAATGACCAGTGGGACCTGGAGGCAATGACCGGTGGGTACTTGAATGACGACTGGTGGAAACTGAGAACTATGGCCAATGGGAACTGAGAGAGATGACTGGTGGGATCTTGGAGTGGTGACCTCTGGGAACGATAACAGGTGGGGCTACTTTAGTTTCAGTGGCTAGGGAAAGCCTCACTGAGGAGCTGGTGTTTGCAGAGTCCCAAAAGTTACGCCAGGCTTGCTATAAAACAAGGCTCAAGAGAAGGTCATCCAGAGCAGGAGAGATCATGCTGGGAGAGTCCTGCTGTGGTAGGGTGGGGCAGGATGGCTCTGAGAGAGAGGTGGCATTTGTGGGGACCCTTGAAGGGTCGGACTGGGCCCTGAGGAGATGAATGGAGCCATGTTCCTGGAGGAGGGCATAGCAGGAGTGACTGATCCCTATGAGGTGGGAAAATCCTCCTGGACTGTGTCGAGGACATCAAATTCTTCCTCGGGCCTGCAATGTGGGAGGGAACATGAAAGGGAGCAGTGGAATTCAATGCTAGGAAACAGCTTTTGATTTTTAAAAATTAGATGTCCTTCAAAATGCTATGGAGGGTGACAGGATCACCATGTGGCATGGACCATGTAGAAGATCACTGTCTGATCTCTTTCCCCTCAGAAACCTTTCTTCCTCCAGGAAGTTCATCCCCTGGATCTTCTGGGCAGCTTAGAGAGTCTGGGACAATCCAGGAGGCTACCTTCAATAGTGTCTATTTGGTGTTATGAATCAAGGGATTTTCTGGAGCCAAGTTTCTCTCAAGGCCCCTCCTAGGCCTGAGAACCCCGCCCTGGGTAATTCCAGGCTCTGGGCAGCACCTGGTACATTGTTGGCACTTCCTGGGGGACCTGTCAGAAAGAGATTGATTTTCTCCCTCCAGTGGTGTGGAACATTCTTCCTGCTGCTCCAGACAGGTTTGAGGGTGAGCTGGGGACAGAGAAGCAGATTGAGAATGGCTGCCTGACCCAGTGGAGGAATCTCCTTTGTAGACCCCAGCTGCTACTCCCACACACATCCGGGACAGAGAGCTCATCACCCCTGTAATCCCTTCCAGCTCTGGGCAGCTCGGTGGGGAGGGCTTGCCTCTCACTGAGCTTGTATCTGTTGCCCCCTGCAACTAGAGTCCCAGTTTTGCCCTCTGGACACATAGTCCCTCCTCCTCACTCTGCCCTGGGATAGGCCTGAAGGGCATGTAGGGCAGTAATCAGGCAGAAACTGCCTTCTATCCACTGAGTGGCTCCAGCTCCTTCAGTATGGGGTC
Source organism: Rousettus aegyptiacus (assembly GCF_014176215.1). Lineage (NCBI taxonomy): Eukaryota > Metazoa > Chordata > Mammalia > Chiroptera > Pteropodidae > Rousettus > Rousettus aegyptiacus. The sequence continues at coordinate 92,252,058 of NW_023416307.1, read as the reverse complement.
ATCATCCTCCTTCTACACATTCTGTTTCTGTCCATCTGCTGAGGTGTTGCCCAGTGCTGAAAATATAGCAAGACCATTTCTTCCCTTACTGTGGGCACTAGACCTCAGTTAATATGGCCTCAGATGGCTGGCTTTTTAGCAACCTCTTAGTTCATATTGAACTTGTGGTCATCTAAAGCTTTCAGTGTTTATCCCACTTCTGGCTGGTTTCAACCACATGTTTTAATCTATGGAAGTGACTGAATCCTGGCTGGGACTTAATTCACATTATCCTCTGTGGGCACTCAAGCTGACCTGAGCCAAATTTCAGTGGCACCAAAACACCCTTCTGCTCCCCAGATGTCCTTCCCTTGGGCCACTCACTGTATCTGAAATTTTCTCATTATGCCTTCAATGTGTACTCTTTCCCAAGCCTAGTTCCTCGTCATGTTCCTTGTCTCAGTATACAGCCTCTACATCCATCAGAGGCCCGAGAGTCATCTCTAGGCCCCCCACAGTCCTCAGGGGGTCATTTATAACCACAGATCATTCACAACCAAGTACTGCCAGTTCTGCTCCTTATCTCCCCTCCACTACCACCATCTTTGTTGGAACCATCATTGTCTCTGGCCTGGATGATGGGGATACCTTCCTGACAGATCTCCATCCTTCCACTATGAGTTTCCCAATCTAATTGCCACTCCATCTGGAATGATCTTTAAAGTTGTCCGTCAGACCTCATCACACCCCTGCACAGAAAGCCCCTCAGTAGCACCCCTTAGTCTGTGGATAATCCAGAAGCTTGCTGCTCTGAGTGGCCATCTCCACTGCCTCCCAGCTCCATGTTCCTCTCATTCTGCCCAGCCATGCCTGTGTCATGCTGCTAAATTTGGCCAGCTACTAACTTATTCTTCCTGTTATCTGGCTGCTAGCTTGTCTTCTTGGCGGTGGCTTCCTGGAGCTGCACAAGAGCAGCTCCTCCTGGGTCACGTTTTCTTTGCTCTCTGTTCCACTCCTTCACACCAATTTATAATTAGATTTGGGGCAGGGGGTGGGTCTGCAGGCTCAGAGACGGCAAGAACAGCATCTGCTCGTATCTTGTTCCTCCCAGGACCTCCAGAGCAAGGTTGATGCCAAATAGCACACAGTAGGTGCCCAATGCAAAATGAGAAAGTAAGTTGGTGAATGTTTCACATAAGAACGGACACACACTAGGTCCTTCTTCCACCTTGCACCTAGTCAGCACCTTTTCCTTGCCAGGCTAGTCTCTGCCAGAGGGAAAGATAGAAGTGCATGTCCTGGCCCCAGCCTCTTAGGAGTGTCACACGTGGGGTTCTCCAGAAACAGAGGCTGAGATGGAGTTTCAGGTCCACGCTGTTTATTAAGGGTCAATGAAGAAAGAGAGGAAGAGCAGAATTGGGCAGAAGTGGAGCTGCAGTACTGGCTGGGCTGCTTTGGTGGGAACTCTGGAGCAAGTACTGCCCATCAGAGCGGCCAAACATTAAGACTCCTGCCTCTCTCTGTCCCCTGCAGCAAGCCACCAAGAAAGGCTGCAGTTCTCTGTAGTTGGGACAAATCCCGAAGGATCTGACAATTGGGCAATGTGTGCTGACCTTACTCTTGGTCCTGCGGTATGCTGGAGCTGGTCCTCATGGTCTTGCAAGACCCAGTGTTAAATATTCAAGGACTTGTGAGCTAACTGTTAAACCTTTGGTAGCTTTAAATTAGCCATAGTGGGAGCATTTATCCCATATTACAAAACAAGGCTTTTTTTTTTTTTGAGAGCCGTATTATGAGCACACCACTACCTATAGCTACAAAGCAAGAACACCTTTGAAGAGGGATCTGGGTGGTATATCTCCATGTTCACCACGAAGAGTTGTTGGCCTGAAGGGGAAAGCTGACAGCTAGACAGTCATCACAGGGCCAAGGTGACAAGTACTCAAAAGCTCAGACAGCTATGGAAGCCATGAGAGAGCCACTGACTGCCCTGGCAAATCAAGGAAGGTTTTATAGAGGAGGTGACTTTTTTTTTCTGACATAAAATATTCAAAGGGTAAAAAAGGCAATCTCATGAAAAGAAAGGCTTTCATCCACCTGGCCATCCTGTCCTCTCCAGGTGCCTACCCCAGAGGCAGCTACTCTTACCAACTTCTCACCTATTTTTCCAGAGATACTATTCTGTGCTCTTATGAGCACACATACACAAGGCTTTTCTTTCTTACACAAACAAGCTCATCCCCTACATACTTTTCTGTACCTTGCTTTTTTCTCTTACACATGTATCTTGCTGATCAGCTCTCATTAGTAAATGCAAGTCTACTTCATTCTCTCTAACAGCTGCAGAACATTCCGGTTTATGATTGTACCATCATTTACATAACCAGTTCCCATTGGTGGAGCTTTAGATTCTTTTGGCCATTTGATATTTCAGGTACTTCCTCTGTGCAGCTCTTTGTTATTTCACATATGTACAAGCCTTCCCGGAGGGTACATATTCAGGAGTGCAATTGTTGGGTTAAGCATCAGTAATATCAGTAAAGATTGGCCTTCCAGATTAGGAACAGCGGGTACAAAGCCGAGAGGTGGACATGGAGCAAAGAGCACAGGACTGGGAGTCAAAAGGACAGGGCTCATTCTGGGCTTTGCCACAGAGGAGCGGTGTGTAGCTGCCAGGGAATGGCCAGGACAATGAACCCACTCAAACTGGGGAAATTAAGGAGAGTTTAAAAAGAGAATACTGTTTAACAACTTATGAATGGGTAGGTAGTTTGTGCCATACGCATACAATGGACCATTATTCAGCCAGGAAAAGGAATGAAGTACTGATGCTATACCATGGAGGGATTAGTTACACCATGCTACACCGTGGATGAGCTTTGAAAACATTACATCCAGCGAAGAAAATTAGATACAGAAAGGCCATGTAGCGTATTATTCCATTGATATGAAATGTCTAGAATAGAAAAATAAAGACAGAAAGTAGATTAGTAGTTGGCAGGGACTGAGAGAAAGGGAAAAGTGGGGAGTGACTACTAACAGGTGTGGAGTTTCTTTTAGGGGGATGAAAATGTTCTAAAAGAAAATAGTGGTGATGGTTACACAACTCTGAATATATTAAAAACCATTGAATTGTATATTTGAAGTGAATGAACTGTACAGTGTGTGAATTACATTGAAAGACAACTGTTAAAAAAGAGAGAAATTGCTAATAAAACAAAGGACAAAGTTAAAGGCACCAAAAAGGATGATGCAGTATCCTGGGGCTGGCAATAGTGAGGAATTGTTACTCCTTAGGCCTAAAGGACCAGGAGATTGGAGTGCTAGAATCCTGGAAGACTGTACCAGAAGGACGTCTGAGCAGGAGCTGTGACCTTTGATGGAGAATGCAGCCAACCTGTGGGGCCCATGGGGAGGAGCAAGAGTAATAACTACCAAAACTCTCTTCCTTCCCTCAGCTCCTTCCAGTGCCTTTCAGTGTCCAGACCCACCTGGAAGTGACACAGCTGCATACAAATCATCCCACAACCAGTATGCCCTGAGCCCAATCACTCAGGGCATACTGGTTGTGGGATGATTTGTATGCAGCCATGACTGTATGATAGAAATGGTCAGGGTCCTGGAGCAAGCAAACTCATTAGTGCGGCCCTAAAGTTTACCCTTCTGGGACATGGAACAGGAGGAGGAAGTATGGGAGGTGGCCTGGAAAGACATATGGAGGAGATCCTGCATATTCTGTTACCTTAAGTCCCTTCCTTTCTCTGAGCCTCAGTTTCCTCATCTGTGAAATGGGATGAAAATCCCCATCTCTCAGGAGGTGTAGTAAAATCCAACTCTGTCAGGGCTTTGGAAACATTTTGTATAGGTTAAAGAGCAGCATGGCTAAGATTCTCAGAGAGAGTCAGAAGTGGCCATAGAAATCATCTAGTTCAAACTCTTGAGTTCAAAATGGGAATCCAAGGCTCAGGGAGGGTACCCAACCAATCGGCAGTGGAGAGAGCCAAGTTTCCACTCCAGAGACAGTCCCTACATACAGCTTCTCTCCTGAGATCATTTTAAAGCAGACTTTACTTTTCAGAGCAGTTTTAGGTTCACAGCAAAATTGAGCAGAAGGTATAGAGAGTTCCACGTACCCCCTGCCCTTACATATACATATTCTCCCTACACCCCTCCCCTCTGGCAATTATCAGTTTGTTCTGTGTCTATGAGACTGTTTTCATTTAGTTTATTTCTTTTGTTCCTTAGATTCCGCATTTAAGAGAAATCATATGGGATTTCTCTTTCTCTGACTTATTGCACTCAGCATAATACCCTCTAGTTTCATTCATGCCATTGCAAATGATAAGATTTCATTTTTCATGGCTGAGTAATAGTCCACTATGTAGATATGAACCATAACTTCTTTATCTGATCATTCATTGATGGCCAAATAGTTTGCTTCCATGTCTTGGCTATTGTGAATAGTGCTGCTGTGAACATAGAAGTGCATAGATCATTACGAACTAGTTTTGGTTTGGTTTTCTTTGGATAAATATCCAGAAGTGCAATTGCTGAGTCAAAGGTAGTTCTATTTTAATTTTTTAGGAACCTCCAAACCGTTTTCCATAGTAGTTGTACAAATTTGCAATCCCACCAACAGTGTACAAGGGTTCCCTTCTCTCCACATCCTCACTAATATTTGTTTTTTGATTTATTAATGGTGGCCATTAGGCCAGGTGTGAAGTGAGATTGCATTGTGGTTTTAATTTGCATTTCTCTGATGATTAGTGACCTTTATTATCTTTTCATAAGACTATTGGCCTCCTGTATGTCTTCTTTGGAGAAATGTTTATTCAGATCCTCTTCCCATTTTTAAATTGGATTGTTGTTTTTTTGTTGTTGCTGAGTTGTATGAGTTCTTTATAAAATTTGAATATTAATCCCTTATCAGATGTATCATAGGAAAATATGTTCTCCAATTCAATAGGTTGTCTTTCTTTCATTTTTTTGATGGTTTCCTTTGTTGTGCAAAACCTTTTTAGTTTGATGTAATCTCATTTGTTTATTTTTTCTTTTGTTTTCCTTGTCCTAGGAGATATATCAGAAAAAAAAAAATTACTAATAGCAAAATTAGAGACTTTACTGCCTACGTTTTCCTCTAGAAGTTTTATGGTTTTAGTTCTTACATTTAAGTCTCTGATCTATTTCAAGTTTATTCTTGTGTATGGCATAAGAAGGTGGTCCAGTTTAACCTTTTTTCACATATCTCTCTTGTTTTCCCAGCACCATTTATTGAAGAGACTGTCTTATCTCATTCTATATTCTTGACTCCTTTGACACAAATTAAATGAACGCATAGGTGTGGATTTATTTCTAGGTTCTCAACTCTGTTCCATTGCTCTATGTGTCTGGTTTTGTCCCTGTTCCATGCCATTTTCATTACTATACCCTTGTAGCGTAGTTTGATATCAGGTGATGTGATATCTCCAACTTTATTCTTCTTTCTCAAGATTGCCATAGCTATTCAGGGTCTTCTATGGTTCCATATAAGTTTTTTTAATATTTGTTCTAGTTCTGTGAAAAATGCCATTTGTATTTTGATAAAGATTGCATTCAATCTATAGATAGCTCTGGGTTAAATGGGCATTTTAACAATGTTGATTATTCCCATCCATGAGCATTGGGATATGCTTGCATTTATTGTATGCTCTTCAATTTTTTTTTTTTTCAGTGACATACTTTTCCAAGAATAGGTTCTTTACCTTCTTGGTTAATTTGATTCTTTATTTTATTGTTTTGATGCAATAGTAAATGTTTCCTTCATTTCTCTTTCTGAAAGTTCATCATTGGTGTATAAAAATGTAACTGACTGCTGCATATTAATTTTGTATCCTGCTACTTTAATGATTTTATTTATCGGTTCTTATATTTTTTCGTGGAATCTTTAGTGTCATCTGCAAATAATGACAGTTTTACTTCTTCCTTTCCAATTTGGATGTCATTTATTTCTTTTTCTTATCTGATTGCTGCAGCTAGGACTTCCAGTACTATGTTGAATAGAAATAGTGAAAGTGGACATCTGTCTTTTTCCTGGTGTTAAGGAAAACATTTATAGCTTTTCCCTATTGAGTATAATGTTAACTGTAGGTTTATCATATATGAACTTAATTATGTTGAGGTATGTCTCCTCTATTCCCACTTTGCTGAGAGTTTTTATCATAAATGAATGCTGGATTTTGTCTAATGCTTTTTCTGCATCTATTAATATGATCATGTGATTTCCATCTTTCAATTTGTTAATGTGGTATATCACATTAATCGATTTGCAGATATTAAACTAACTTTGTATCTTGGAATAAATCCAATTCAATCATGGTATATGATATTTTTAATATATTGCTGAATTCAGTTTGCTAATATTTTGTTGAATATTTTTGCATCAATGATGGGTATTGGCCTATAGTTTTCTTTTTGTATTGTCTTTGTTTTTGGAATTAAGGTAACGGTGGCCTCATAAAAAGAGTTAGGGAGCCTTCCCTCTTCTTAAATTTTTTGGAATAGTTTGAGAAGAATAGGTGTTAATCCTTTTAATGTTTGATAAAATTCACCTATAACACCCCCAATTCAAGACTTTTGGTTTGGGGGAGTTTTTTGATTACTAATTCAATTTTGTTAGTGGTAATCTGTCTGTTCAGTTTTTCTTTTTCTTGTTTATTCTGTCTTGAAACATTGTATGTTTCAAAGAATGTATCCATTTCCTCTAGCTTATCCAATTTGTTGGCATGAAATTGTTCATAGTATTTTCTTGAATTAATTCTTTGTACTTCTATAGAGTTCATAGTTACTTATCCACTTTCTTTTCTGATTTGATTTATTTGGGTCTCTTTTTTTCTTGATGGATCTGATTAAAGGTTTAACACTTTTGTTTATCCTTTTAAAGAATTAGCTCTTGATTTCATTGATCTTTTGTATTGTTTTTCTAGACTCTATTTTATTTATTTCTGTTCTGATCTTTATTATTTCCTTCCTTCTACACACTTTGGGTTTCGTCTGCTGTTCTTTTTCTAGTTCTTTTAGGTATAAGGTTAGATTGTTTATTTGAGATTTTTCTTTTTTCTTGAGGTAGAACTGTATTGTTATGAATTTCCCACTTAGGACAACTTTTGCTGTATCCCATAGGTTTTGAGTTGTGTTTTTCATTTTCATTGTAGCTAGGTATGTTTTGATTTCTTCCTTGATCTCATTGTTAACTCATTCATTGTTTAGTAGCATGTTGTTTAACCTCCATGTGTTTGTATATTTTCCAGTTTTTTTCCTCTGGTTGATTTCTAGTTTTATACCATTGTAATTGGAGAAGACACTAGATATGACTTCAATCTTCTTGAATTTATCGAGACTTGTTTTGTGGCCTAACATGTTTTATTTTGAAAAATGTTCCATGTGAAGTTGAGAAAATTGCATAGTCTCCTGCTTTGGGGTGAAATGTTCTGAACATATCGGTTAAGTTTAGTGTGTCATTTAAGCCTGTCGTTTCTTTGTTGATTTTCTGTCTGGATGATCTGTCCATTGATGTTGATGGGGTGTTGAAGACTTCTACTATGAATGTGTTACTATTGATCTCTTCCTTTCTGTTGGTCAATAATTGCTTCATATATGTAGGTTCTCCTATGTTGAGCACATATATGTTTAGTAGGATTTTATCCTCTTATTGTATTGATCCTTTATAATTATGTAATGTTCTTCTTTATCTCTTATTATAGCCTTTGTTTTAGAGTCTATTTTGTCTGATATAAATACTGCTACCCTGATGTTTTTGTTTGTTTGTTTGTTTGTTTTTATTTCACTTGCATGAAATATTTTATTCCATCCCTTTACTTTCATTCTCTGTGTGTCATTTGACCTGAAGTGGATCTCTTGTAGACAGCATATGTATGGATCTTGTTTTATTATCCATTCAGCTATCTTATGTGTTTTGATTGGAGCATTTAATCCATTTATATTTAAAGCGATTATCGATAGGTACATAGTCATTGCTATTTTTATTTTTCTTATTTATGGGGATTTACTTCTTTTTATAGAAGTTCTTTTAATATTTCCTGTAATTTTGGCTTGTTGGTATAGAATTATTTTAGCTTTTTTCTGTCTAGGAAGCTCTGTATCTCTTCTTCATTTTCAATTGATAGCCTTGCTAGATAGAGTAGTCTTGGTTGTAGGTTCTTATTTTTTTATTATTTTGAATATGTCATGCCAATCCCTTCTGGCCTGCAAAGTTTCTGTTGAAAAATCATCTGACAGTCTTATGAGAGTACCTCGTAAGTAAATAGCTGCCTTTCTCTTGTCACTTTTAAGATTCTCTCTTTGTCTTTAACCTTTGGTGTTTTAATGATGATGTGTTTTGGAGTGGGTCTTTTTGAATTCCTCTTGTTTGGGAGTCTCTGTGCTCCTGAATTTTTATGTCTATATCCTTCACCAGGCTAGGGAAGTTTTCTGTCATTATTTCTTCAAGTAGGTTTTCAATTCTTTGCTCTCTCTCTCTCTTTCTCTTCTCTTCTGGTACTCCTATAATGCCAATTTTGGTGTTGTCTCAGAGGTCTCTTAAACTTTCCTTATTTGTTTGATTCTTTTTTCTTTTTGTTGTTTTGAATGGATGTTTTCTGTCACCTTGTCTTCCAACTTGCTAATTTGATCCTGCACTTCATATAACCTACTGTTGATTCCTTCTCGTGTATTCTTCATTTCAGTTATTGTAGTCTTCATTTCTGACTGTTTTTTTTAATGGTGTCTATATCTTTTTTTATGCTTACTCTTGCTCTGTTGAAGTTCTCACTGAACTCATCTATCCTCCTCCTAAGTTCATTGAGCATCTTTATAACCAGTGTTTTGAACTCTGTCTTTGGTAGGTTGCTTGTTTCATTTAGTTTGTTTTTTTTTTTTCCTGGAGTTTCCTCTATTGTTTCACTTATGGCATGTTCCTTTTTTTCCTCATTTTAGTTGTTTCTCTGTGTTCATTTCTATATGATAGGTAGATTTGTTACATTTCTCAGCCTTGGCCAGGTGGCCTTATGTAGTAGGTGTCCTGAGCAGTGTCTCACTGGCACAATCTCCCTGATCACCTGCTCTGGGGGCTCTAGGTTTGTTCCTTGTGTGAGTTGTGTGTGTTCCCCTGTTGTAGCTAAGCCTTGATTGCTGTTAACATGGCAATATATGGGACTGATACGGAAGATGGGCTGTGAGGATTGGCCACACCCACAGGGTATGAGCTGCTGTGTGGGGGCTGACCCCACAGAGTGGGATTCACCCCAGCAGGCTCATGTATTTCTTGAGACCACCTTTTTGGTGTTCTGCTTATGGAGTTAGTCAGGTGGTGCTCTGTTGTGGTCTGATGCTAGCCTATGGGTATGTTGGTTCTGGGGCCCCTTGGGAGGGGCTCCTGTGTAGGCCAGGGTCAATCGCTGCCTTTGACTATTTGGAGTTACCTGGTAGGAGCTATAAAATGATCTGCAAAATGTTGCTGTCTGCACTGGACCTGGAGGCATGTGGGAGAGATTACACTATGAACCAAGGTCTCTTATCCCTAGTACTGGGCCTGTGGTGGCTCGGCAAAATAAGCAGTGCATCTCAAGGCCTGAGGCTGTCTGCAAGTTGTCTGTTAAGTGTCCACATTTGAGTTCCTTTGGTTGGTAAAGAGTTGGGCAGGTTGGGGACCCAGGGTGTCCCTGGGGTAAAACATGTAGATTTCACCTGGCCAATATAGAATCAAGGTTTTTTTCAGTGCTTAATCTGTGTCTTTCTGTAAAAGCCTCAGATCACAGTAAGGCCAGCTACTGCCAGCCTCAGGTCTACAGATGCTCAAAATTTGTTCATGAAATATTGTAGCTTTGGGCAGGGTTTGTGGCCCACCACCAAAAGTCTCTCCCGGGATGCATTGCCTCTGTGCAAGCCACGCAAGCTGAGGGCTGTTGTTTCTTGTCAAATTCACAGCCCAGGGAAAACACAGGATGGGACTGGCTGCCTGACAGTAGGCCCACCATGGGCAATTTGTGGATTGGGTTGCACACAGTCTCAGGGAGACACAGGGTGGAAAAAGTCAATCCTTCAGACCAATGCAGATTGCTGCCAGAGCTGAGCCCGTAGGGTCCCACAAAAGTCACAGATTACCATGAGGCCAGCCACTATTGGCCTTAAGCCCACAGACCTCAGTGATCCACCCAAGAGACACTGCAGTTCGGGTTGGCACCAGTGGCCCGCCACCAAAAGTCTCTCCTATAAAGTGCAGGCCATGCACAGTCCATGGAAGGTGCAGGGAGGGGCCAGCTGCCTGGCAATGGACTGCCGCAGGCAATTTGTGGATTGAGTGGGGTGTGAACCCAGGAAGACATGGAATGGAATGGGCTGATCTCACCAGGCCAATTCAGATTCAGAATTGGCCATGCAGGGGGAGGATTAAACCCAGGCAAGATGATGCCTCTCTACAGACTGCCTTGGAGAAGGTCCAACAAAGGCGCAATGGCAACTGTCCCTCCAGCCCTCGCTCTCATGCCACACAGCTCAGTCTTTCCCTGTATCTCTCCCATACCTCTCAAGCTGCTGACCCTCCACTGGTGCCCAGTGTGAGTGCCTGTGAGTGAGTAAAGGGGATGTCTGCATTTTCATGTTCTTTCCATCACACCCAGATAGCCAGAGTCTCTACTAATTTTTACTGTCAGATTTTGTGAGAACTTTTCTTCCTGGGAGTGGACCCCTGGGCTGGGGAGCTAGGGCCTCTCTTTCCTTCGGCAGAAACTCTGTAGCTGCTCTCTCTCTCCTGGTGCTCAGCCACCACAGGCAGGTGCGGGACCAGGCCGCTTCACACCTCTGCCCCTCCTACCAGTCTTGATGTGGCTTTTTCTTTCTATCTTCGATGTATGTGTTATAATCAGCAAGAATTCATGGTTGTTCTCGAAGTTGTTTGTTTTATAATTTGGTTGTAATTTTACTATGGTCCTGGGAGAAGGTGAGCCTTATTTTTAACTAGCCTGCCATTTTGATCTAAACCCTTCTATGTGTGTTTTTTTTTTTAAATCATAAATTCTGCTCCTTGTCTCTACTGGCTTTCCTATCCACTCAAAGTAAAATCTCATCCCCTAGCCTAAGGAGACAAGACAATTAAATCATGTGGTGGTTGATATGAGATCCTGGAACAGAAAAAAGATGATCAAGTATAAACGAAGGAAAGCCGAATAAAGTGTAGACCTCAGTTAATAATAACGTATTAATATTAACTGATTAATTGTAACATTTACGATACTAATGTGAGATGTTAGTAATAGGGGAACTGGAAACAGTGTGCATGAGAACTCTCTATACTATCTTCACAATTTTTCTTTAAATTTGAAACTGATCTTAAAAATAAAATTTATTTTTAAAAAACTGAATAAGAAATAAATCCCACCTTCGCATGGTCCATGGAGCCTGTGGGATGGGAGCCCCAACCCGTGTCACCTCAGCACCTGTACTTATTGTCCCAGTCATCACATTCTAGCCAGATGGCCTGGCTCTACTCTGCAATAATAATAATAATAATAATAATAATAATAATAATAATAATAAAAGTCTCAGACCCTTTGCCCTGCTGTTCCTCACATGGGAATGAAATGAGAGAATGATTCTGCGCTGCCATGTGCTTGCTTGTCTTATCTTGGGTTCTGCCCTCTGCTCAAATGTCATCTCCTCAAAGAGGTTGCCCTCTACCATCAAGGTCACATAGCCTTCCCTTACCTCATCCCTCACTCTCTAGCTCATAACTCCTGTTCCATTTTCTTTTTCTCACTTATTTTATTATTTGAACCAGTTACCTGTTTTCCTCTGCCATATAGATTGTGCTCTTTATAAAGATGGCAGCTCCATCCCCCTTTTCTTTGCTGAATCCTCAATCCTTGCATGATGTAAACACATAGTATGTGTTCAGTTCATACCCTTGGTTTCTGTGAAAGCCAGTTTCCAGGCCTGCACTGACTGACGAGCAGTGAGTGGGGCCTGTGGCTGGAGCTGGAGGTGAGAAGGGAACACAGCCCTGTCATCATGTCATCTGAGGCCCCTGGTGGTTTTCAGCCCCCAAACCACTGTTGAGGCAAGAGGCATAAGGAGAACTGAGCGTGCTCAGAGGCTGCTGAGACCAGACATCAGACTCTGGACCTCACAGATCTATTTTCTCGTTTCTTTTCCTTTTGTACTGAGGCATCTCTGCAACACAGGATGGTAAAATAGCAGACCATGAGCAGTTTTATGTTGCTAGTCTTTAAGCTGAGACCCAGCAATGCATCCATGGATGTAAAATATTGGCATTGATCCATACCAGCGGTTCCAAGACCCCTCCTTCCCCACTATGGATCCTCCCTGGATCCTCCTAATTTCTCTTCCATCCAGCAATGTAGGGTCGATGCTCAGGGTGGTTGTTTGGGCCTGAGCATACCAGTTGTGGAATAGTTTAAATGCATCCTGTTAGCAAATTTACCTTTGGGAATTTTCTGAGAACACCTGCTGTGTACCAGGAACTGGGAAAGTACATGGAGTCATGTAATTTACACCCTGAAAACCCTCCGACTGGTAGATACTGAATTACAATCCAGACTTCAAGCATAAAGGGAGATCCAGAAGTCTCTCTGGACCTCTCAGAAGCTGGTAGTCAGCCTGGCCTCATGGGGTTGGCACAGAGTGTGCAAAGAATGTAGCTTTGTCCTGCACACACTTCCTCTGTTGTTGTCTCCTGCCTTGGAGAGAGGGCCTGGGGCTTACTTGGATGCCCATCTGGGTGACCAGTGCTGGCCAGGAGGGCTGTGATTATGCCCAGCTTAATGCAGACATAATGTAATCACTGAGGCTCTCAAAATGCAGAGTTTGCAGGGTTAACAAGCTGGTGTCATCTGATTAGGGGCCCACATAAATACCACAATAGCCTCAGGTCATAGGCAGCCACAGAAGAAGAAGGAGGACATGTGCAAGAGTGGCAGCTATACACAACCCAACCCAAGAGCCTGCCCTTCAGCACTGGAGTCCCTTGCCCAGGGTCCACCACAATAAAAACTTTTGGTGTCACACACCTGCAAATAGTGGTTTCTAATTAAAACCTTCTAGGGACTTTTTTGAAAAACAACTTTGTTGAGATATAATTCACTTATCGTACAGTGCACTCATTTAAAGTGTGCAGTTCAACACTTTAAAATAATATTCACAGATGTGTGCAACAATCACCACAATCAATTTTAGAATATTTTTGTTACCTCAAAAAGAAACCTGTACCCTTTAGCAGTCACTCTTCATTTACCCAACATCCTCCAAGTCCATAGTCAGGTTCCGGAGACTACTCTCTTTCTGGTTCATAGCCAACACCTTCTCACTGTACCCTCCCGTGGCAGAAGGGTCTGGAGTCTCTTTGGAGCCTTTTTTACAAGGCACTAATCCAATTTGTGAAGGTTCCACCTCCATGATCTTAAAAACCTTCCAAAGGCCCCACCTACTAAAATCATCACCTTCTTTCAGGGTGTGAGTGGGGGAACACAAAGATTCAGAACATAATTCTGAGTCATAGGATAACTCCCTGTCCAATGCTTTGAGAAACTGCCAAGCTGTTTTTCACAGAGGCTGTACCATTGCACATTCCCAGCGGCGGTGTATGTGAGTTGTCACTTCTCCACATCTTCACTAACACTTGTTATGTCTGAATTTCTTTCTTCAGCCATCCTAGTTTGTGTGAGGGAATATTTCACTGTGGTTTTGACTTGCATTTACCTGATGATTAGTGATGCTGAGCATCTTTCCACACGCTTATTGGCCATTGTACTCATTGCTTTTGTGTAAATTGCAAGATATAGCTTACATGCAAAAAAAGGGCTCAGACTACGCTGATTTAAAACAACTATAAAGTACCCATATTAAGGAACAAAACATTACCAGAACCCCAGAAGTCATCTGGGTGACCATTAACAAACAGAGCCCTTTACCTCCTACCCCAGAACAACCACTGTCTCGATATTTGCATCTCTTATCTCTTTACTTTTCATACTTTTTCCTTCTGTGTGTGTCCTTAAACAAGATAATCTAGTTTTGCCCACCTATGAACTCGATACAGATGAAATCACTCTGTGGAAATCTTTTGTTTGCATGTTTACCTCCCCACTACATTTCTGAGGTCAGCCTCTGTTAGTATGGGTTTCTGTATCTGTTCATTGTCCCTGCCCTATAGTGTCCTGTTGAGTACACACACCTCAGTTTATCTTTGATGGACATATATTTCCATGACGGACATCTGGGCAGTGCCCAGTTTGGAGCTAGCCTAAAAACTTCTGCTATGAACATCTCTGAGCCTGCTTCCTGCTCACACAGCATACATTTCTCTAGACTCCATGTTTGGAAGTGAAATTTATGAATCATAGATCTGTGCATCTTCAGCTTTCTTAAACACTCTGCTACATGTGCACTCCCAACAGTAGTGTATGAGAGTTTCAGGTGCTCCACGTCCTTGCCAACACTCAGTAGTGTTGAAATTTGTTCTGAATGTCCCCCAGGCATCTCTGTGTTGAAGTCTCTGACTGCACTAAAATCTCAGTCAGCCAGGCTGTCATGCCTCAAAAAATGTCTGCCTAACCCTGCTCCAAACACATATCACACCTCTGAACTTCACTGTTTTACTGCTTTTTAGGCCAAGAAGAAAGGTAAGCTGGACCTTTGGGAACTCTCTCCTCACTGACAACCAAAAAGGATGTCTTTGTTATTTGGGCAACTAATCATCGGTGCTAGCTGTAAGTGTATAAAGGTCACATAAGGGTGTCAGCTTACAGTAGGCACTCTGTCATACTAAGTGTCCTGATACTAGAACTGTCAACCATCCAGAACTTCTGTCCTTGAACATTCTGGATACTTGTGGCATCACTTGCTCATTTGACTGCCGGTATTGTGGTTGAAATACAGTGACCCCCACTTCCTGTTGAGCATATTGACCAAGCCCTGGTCATCTCCTCCTGGAAGCAGAACAATCAGGGCTGGAAAGATCCTGAATACGAACCCATCCTTGAAGACGGGAACCTTATCTTGTCACCTCTGTATCTCCAGCACCTGCACAGGCCCAGGCCCAGTGGAAGAACTGATGACTATTTTCCGAACATTTGATTCTGTTTCAGAACTCTAACTTTTGTCAGAAAAGATAAAATTGCCTTAACTCCCTGTTTCAGTGAAGGCAACTGAGGCCCAGAATCAGGGTGTGACAACCTCAAGGGCACATAGCCAGTAAGCAGCCACCAAGGATCTGGTTCACACTCCTCAGCCTCCTTCACCAGTATGCCCACTCTAGGAGTTAGCTGAGTCTCAGTTTCTTCCCCGTAAATGGAATCATACTAACCTCACAGAGTTAAATATGATGCCATATATAAAAGCATGTGCCCAATGCATGTACAGATGATTAATAAATGTTCAGTCATTTTCTCATTTGTTCACTTATATTCTTTCACTGTAAAACAGACAAAGGCAATTTGACAATCCAGATGAAGTCCCATAAAAATGTTCATACCCTGTGACTCTAATACATCCCCATCCTTGGTACACAGAAAGAACTTAATAAAATGTCTATTAGGATGAAATCAAACTGAAGAGGATAAGGAAGAGAAACTTCAGTTCCAAATATACTTGCTTCCACATTACATATAGTTAAAATGAAGAACAGAAAGAAAGAAGGAAAGAAAGAAAAACACAGAGAGGAAAAGGAGGGAGGGAAGGAAGGCATGAGGAAAGGAAAGAAAAAAAATTTTTTTTAACTTGAAAACAACCTAAATATCCTGCACTATTGGAGAGAGGGATGGTAAATGTTGCCTTCTTTTATTGTTGGGGTGTTCCAAAGCTGGGAGTAGCAAAATATGGCCCATGGATCATCTCTGGCCCATTGCCTAAATATGTAAATAAAGAGTGAATGAAAATCAGCCATTAGTTTTGCCTGTCCTCAAACTTCCTATCAATAAAATCATACAGTATATTCTCTTTTGTAGCCAACCTTTATCATTCAGCTTTATACCTTAGAGATCTGTTCTTCTATGTATTTAGTAGTTCATTCATTTTTACTGCTGTCTAGTATTTCATTGTATGATTATTATTAATTACTACTTATTATCCCCATTCTGCATATAAAGAAACTACAGTACAGAGGGAAAAATTAAGTTGCCTCAAGACGCACAGCAGGTTCATGTTAGATCTTGGATTTAAACCCTGGGTCTAGAGTCTGTGCTTCCCCTCACCTCCACCCTTTCCTTACAATGCTGCCTCTCATGCTATGATGATGGAAGCCCAAGAGATATTGGAAACTCGAAAGAAGGAGCACAGTATCTAGCCTGGGAGTCAGAGAAGCCTGCCAGGGAAGCTTAAATCAGAGCCATGGTTTCCAGATTCAGCTGTTCACAGGGCCTGGCAGGTGTCATAAGTAATCAAAGCAAATGACCTGGAAAACCATAGCTTTAGATCAGGAAGGCAATAGGGAGCAGTGAGGACTAGGGCTTACTAACAGATACTGACCCATGAGGAAGATAGATACTGGTACTGATCCAAGTACTGTTGCCATATGACAATGCCAGCAGAAGTTGTGGTGAGCTAGAATATAGCAGTACTGCCAGGCTGGCATTTGTGGCCAGCTTCTATGCTAAGAGGTCAATACTCAGTTACACTAGTCATTAAGTAGTTTGAATATCACCCCAGAGTTGTCAGATACCCTTTCTATTTGCCACAAAAACAAGAACAAGAACAACAACAACAACAACAACAACAAAAACATGGAAGTCTGCCTGTTAATATCTCCTGGTTTTTAAATGTTGGTTCAAAAATTATTTTAAACCTGTTCAGACCTAAGAGAACCTATGTGTGTTCCGGACTAACCCGAACTGATCTAAGAGCAAGTCTAACAATGTCATAGGAATTGGGAGACAAGGAAGGCAAGTTAGTTCCAGGTGAAAGACAATACAGGGGTTGGAGATGACAGGGATTTGAATCCAGGTCTCAGTTTCCTGTGCCGAAAAGAATAAAATCAGACTCAGCTAGGTGGGGCAAAGGGTGGGCCAGGCTGAGGGCTGCGCTCTGCTTAATGTACAATGACATGTTCTATGCTCTTTTCTGCCCACCCCTGCAGATCCTGGAAGAGAACATGAAGTTGGAGTGTAAGTGCCATGGCGTGTCAGGCTCGTGCACCACCAAGACGTGCTGGACCACACTGCCACAGTTCCGGGAGCTGGGCTATGTGCTCAAGGACAAGTACAATGAGGCCGTCCATGTCGAGCCTGTACGCGCTAGCCGCAACAAGCGGCCCACCTTCCTGAAGATCAAGAAGCCACTGTCATACCGCAAGCCCATGGACACAGACCTGGTGTACATCGAGAAGTCACCCAACTACTGTGAGGAGGATCCAGTGACCGGTAGTGTAGGCACGCAGGGCCGCGCCTGCAACAAGACAGCCCCCCAAGCCAGCGGCTGTGACCTCATGTGCTGTGGCCGTGGCTACAACACCCACCAGTATGCCCGCGTGTGGCAGTGCAACTGCAAATTCCACTGGTGCTGCTATGTCAAGTGCAACACCTGCAGCGAACGCACGGAAGTGTACACGTGCAAGTGAGCTGGAGACTGCACCATATGTTGCCCTTGGACCAGGCAGGCTACCTCCAGCTACAAGTTAGAATGTGGGGAGGACCAGTTTCCAAGCTGAAATCATCCTGGCAGGTCACTTCTCAGATCTTCACAGGAAACTACAGAGATGCTGAGCTTGTCTTTTCTGCTGTGGGGGCACCTCTCTTGGGTTTCCGGCAGGCACCTGTGGGAAAGAGCTCTCCAGAGCCCTTAAGGATTCTGCTCCACACACAGTTGCTGCTCCACCCTGCCCCAGATGCTGCCTGGGGCCCTCCTTGGCTGCAGCAGAGCCTTTTGCAGCAGAAACCCTGGATCCTTAAGCCTCATCATAGCAATATTTAACAATTTATTCTGATAAAAAAATAATATTAATTTATTTAATTAAAAAGAATCCTTTCACCTCATCGGGATCCGTTTTCTGCAATCAAAGTAGACTCTTTGCTTTCCTTGCAGGATAATTTTGTCAGTAGGACAAGGAGCCAAGTAGACTACTGTACATAATTATTCTTTATGCAGATATTTCTACTAGTTGATTTTGCAAGTATCCTCTTGCAACATTAGATGTTTAAGTACAAGGGCAAATGTCCTTTATGCATATATAGATACACACACACACACACACACACACACACACACACACACTTTTTTTTCTGTTTGCTGCTACTTATCCAGAAATTTAAGCTGGTCCATCCAGATTTGAAGATGTTTTTCAGAATATGTTTCCCATCCTTTAATCCTTCTCAATTCAAACTTCATCATTAGGAAAATCCAGTTTGGAATATATAGGAAGAGGAAAGATAATAAAACTTTCAGCAGTTTCTGTCTTTTGGAAAGAGAGCCACTGGATAAGAAAGAATATTTTGTAAGAGACTATTTTTATATGAATATTTTATTTATATCAACTCTGGCTGTATCATTCCATGGCCTGTGCCTCTAATTCTGATACTTGCTTTGGGATAAGGAGGGGCCAGGCCTGGGTGTGGAGTCGGGACCCATGAGGACCCTCACATAGCTGGTTTTTAGTCTTATTGGCCAAGCGGGCAGAGTGGCCCCTGGACACCTAGGCTGCAGTGTCGTCGGTGTTACCTGGGAGAAGAATTGAGTCCCCAGCCTCGACTTGTTAAGCTCAGGCCTCTGGAACAAGGTCACTGAGTGGTGATCTTGTAAGGAGCCATGTGGTGAGCAGGTCTGTGCCCTCAGCATTGCATCACTATCACAGGGACTTGGTCATTGCCACATAGCAGAAGCCTGCCCAAGGAACCCACTCCTCACCGGAATATACCTGCCGTTGCCGTGTGTCCCCGGGAAGGGAGCATGATGAGGCACAGTCCTCAGCTGTAGGGCAGAAACCTGGAGTGAGGGGTCCCGTCAGCAGCAAGGCCCAGCAGGGCTTCCTAGCTGTCACAGTCCAGAGCAGAGTGTCAGAGTTGTGGATAAGGCCACCCTGCTCTGGGCCCACCTACATCCAGTGCCTCTCAACCTGAAAAGCTTTCCCCCAGGTGGCTGTGGGTATTCTGTGTCTATTTGCATGCGTGTGTGTGTGTGTGTGTGTGTGTGTGTGTGTGTGTGTGTGTACACTTTAAGAGTTCTTGGGGGAGTCATGTGACTTTGCACCTTCAAATACCTCTGGGGTGCTGATTTGTGTGTAGCTCATGTACTCCTATGTGTACCCAACTTTCTCTTTATCACTCTCTATCTGTGTGCCTGAGCGATTTGGGGTGGTGTGTGGATGTAGGTGTGTGCCTGTGCATCTGCTGGTTTCCAGGTGTCTCTGCTTGCGGGAGAGGACTTGTGGTGTGAGGCAGACTGCAGGGACCTTTGGCAATTGTGCTGAGCCACCTATTGATGGCACCTCTGAATTCCATGTCCACAGACACTGGTGAAACTCAGGAACCTCTGAGATTACAGCCCCAAGGCCCCAAGCCCTGGGACCCTCTTGGTGTCTAGGCTCTGTCAAACACCCAATGTCAGCACTGGGCCTGGATCACAGCATGGACAAATAAAATTGCTGGACGGTTGGTTGATTTCTTCCCTTGGACCATTTTTTCTTCTTTACTTGGGTGTTAGGATGGGTAGCATGTGAAGGAATGAGTGGATGGATGGATGGATGGATGGATGGATGGATGGATGGATGGATGAATGGATGGATGGATGTGTGAGTAGATGAATGGGCAGGTGGGTGGATGGGTAAGTAAGGAGAAAACATACAGAAGCTTTTTGAAGGCCCCCATATCACAGTTTATCTTTGTCTTGGAAAACCTGCAGTGTCTACCATGAACAAAGAGGTTTCCTAAGCCCGCAGTCCCTCTGTTCCTGGCCTCATGGCACCTGAGAATGGGAGAGGTTCTGACCAGTCTCCCCAGATGACTAATGTTAATCACATATACATGATTTCAGAAGTCACTCCCATGTCCTACCTTACTATTCATATGAGGACTTGGCATGAGGGCAGCCAGGTTTGTGAGAAGAATGGACAGGTTGGCTGGTAGCCTGTCACCTGTCCCCATTGCACACTGTCAGTTCCCAGCCCTGGAGCCTATCCTCTCTCTGAGGTGCCAAGTTCAGCTGTACTCTAAGCCTCAGTTTCTCCATCTCTACAAGTAGGATTACAAAAAACGTGCCTCACAGGGCATTTTTGAGAGTCCTCCCAGTAATGATTGTATAGCATTTTGAGTTTCAAAGCAATGGATGAATAGTAAATATTATTATTAACTATTATTATTACTATTATTACTATTCTCTTCATAATAAGATTCTTAAAACACAGCTTATGGTAACAAATATTTGGCTCTCTATTAAGCAAAGCTATTTTCCCCCTTTTGCTTTATTCCTAAAGTAGCTTTCCAATAAAACTAACATTAAAAAACCAAAAATTTTAAAGGCTGAATCAAAAAATCAGAAGGTCCAGGTAGGTAACAAAAGTGGGATGTGAGCTGCTCAAAACAAGCTCATTATAGCCACATGGGAATATAGGATTCCTCATAATCAGACCCTCTGATTTTTCAAGAAGGGATGAACATCAGGTTTTAAAAATAAGATCTCCTACTGTTTTAATATGTTGACAAATGCCATAAGGATGAAGCAAAAACATGACTACAAGCTTGACTTGGCTTTTGTGCCACTAGTGTGCAGCCTTTGACTTGGACTGAATCTCTTCTTTTAGCGATGGAGAAACTGAGGCCCAGAGAGACAGGTCTTTACGCAAAGCCACACAAACCAGCAGAGAGAAGACCAAGGATAGGACTTGTGCCTCCTGGGAGGGCCTTTCACCAATACAGCACACACCTGAGGAAGCAAAATAATTTGGAGTGGGGGTTGCAAGGGATAAATTTCCTACTCACTCAGTTGTACATAAGTGTTCTCATGTTTGTGTGCAGATGCACTCACATACCCTCTGGACTTAAGTTCAGAATTAGGCTCTTCAGGGCAATGGACCTATGCCCCAAACCATTCTGCAGGGGGTGGGCTGGCAGCCGGCTAGGGGAACCCTAAATCCTCTCATTCTCTCACCCACACCACTCCAATAAAGAGAATTCCTCACCAATACCTGGGTCAAGAGAGTTTTGGGGTAACTTTTTATCCACCTAAGATGGAGCTGTCTCCTGCAATCTTCAAGGCAAGTTTGTGATGTGTTTTCTGAGCCCCTAGGAGACTTTCCACTCCAATTGACAGATCAGGACCAGTCTCAGGAAAGGGAAATGACTTCTTCAAGACACCACCACCAGGAAGTGAGAAAACAAAGGCTGTAGTCGGGTTGTCCCACATCAGTCCATTGCACTTGGTCCTGAACCTTCTGAAGTTTAAGGAAAATAGAGAAGCCTGTGGACCACACAGGCCTGAAACACAAGTCTGACACAGATGGTCATTGTCAACTCTTCTTTCCACCTTATCAAGTGCATCTGAAAGGTTATAAAGCTCTAGCACTTCTTTCCATGGACATGACACAGTCCACCCACCTTCTTCCCTGATTCCGGCCACCATTGTCTGCTACCTAGAATAATGCCACCACCTCCTCCCAGGTCCCTCTGCCTCCACTTACACCCCATCAAGCCAGCCTTCCAAGCTCTGGCTAAACCAATCTAGTCCCTGCCTGCAACCAGCTGTGGCTCTTCATTATCCTGAAAATATAGACTAACTTCCTTAGCCCCTTACAACCTGGCGCTTGCCATGTGGAGAGTTTTGCCTCTGCCTCTTCTGCACAGCAGTAACAAAGGTGCCATTTGTGAAGTAATTGTTCTGTGTGAAGCAAGGTCCTAGCAATTTTTGTGTCCTCTCTCTTATCTTCACACTTCCCTATGCATCTCATATCTTTGCTGTTCCCTCTGCCAGGAGCACCCACCTTCCTTTCCTCCACTTGTTAGACTCCTGGTCCTCCGAGGAGCCTTCCTGTACTGCTGCAGGAAAGATGGGAACTGGAGCCACCTGTGTGCAGGTGTGGCCATGCCCTTTTTCTCATCCTGAGCTGCTGGAATTGGAATTACATACTTCCTCATGGTGTTCCAGAGCTACCTTCTGGATGAAAGCAGAGAGACAAAGAGACTCATCCACGTAAATCACTGACAGGTACAGGACCAGACCTATGACCCAAGTTATATGACTGGGTCTCTTTGTCTGCTCGAGGAATTGTATCAGTTAGTTATTACTGAGTAACAAACCACCCCAAAACTCAATGACTTCAAATAATTTTATCATTGCTCCTGAGTTTATGGATGAGTTGGGCAGTTTTTCTGATCTTAGCTGGGTTCCCTCATGCGCCCACAGTCAGCTGTGGATAAGGTAGGTAGCCCTGCTAATCTTGGCAGAACCGAGTCATGTATTTTGGGGTTAGCTGATTATGGGCTGGTCTGGAATAGCTTCAGCTAGAATAAGTGGTCCATCTGTCACATGATCTCATTCTTCAGCAGGCTAGCCCAGGCTTGTTCACACCAGAGAGGAAGGATCTCAAAAGTAGAAGCAGAAGCTGCCAGGCTTCCTGAGGCCCAGGCTCAGCACTAGCACAATGTTAGTTCTGCTACGTTCGACTAGTCAAAGGAAGCCATGGAGCCAGCCCAGATTCGAAGCATTGAGAAGGAGACTCTCTCAGGGATGTGAGCTGCACAGTCACATAGCAATGGGTGTGTGATAGAGAAGGGACTTGACCACAGGATCAGTGTGAAGACATTCACATCTGCTGTCTTGAGCAGAAGAGAGCCTTAACATTGACCATGTGGCAGGGACACAGTCACTCTAGTGGACTTCCTAGAGCCTCAGCTTCTCTATGTCTCTCAGCTACCTGGTTCTGAAGTCAGTCTTAAGTCTAATCTTCCTTTACCCCCATCCATCAGCAAATTCCATTGAATATACCTCAAAATAGACCCACTCCGCACACCCACCAACCATTCGTGTGACCAAGTTGGGCTAAATTCTCAACACTCCCAGGTCCTCTTACATAGATCACACTGCTAGACTATCTTTCCTAACTCCCATGCAGTTGGGAGTGGCCATATAACCAGGCTCTGCACCATGGAGTAGGGATGATGTGCTCTGCTTCCAGGCCTATCAACACCTCCCATGGCTTGGCACAGCCGCCCAGGGGACTGTGGTGCATGGGCAGTGGAGCCACAGAAGGAAGGTCCCTGAGTCCATGAGTGGCCACCAGAAGGAGAGTCATCTGATGATCAGAAACACCCATGGGGAAGGGATATGTCTGTTTTAGGAAAACACTGAGATCTGGGAGCTCATCTGTTATAGCACAGAACCCCCTTCTTTGCTAGGCTTCAGCCACAGTGGTATTCCTTCTGTTCTTCCAACATACTAGATTCTTTCCTGCCTCTAGGCCTTGTACTTTCTGTTCCTTCTGATTTTTTTGCAAAGCTGGACCTTTTTGGTTAATAAGATTTGACTCAAATGCCAACACTTAAGTGTATACCTCCAATCATCCTGGCTTCCAGCACCTTTCCTCCACAATTTTTGTTTCTCTGTAGCATTTACCGCTAACTGAAATGATATTTCTCATTTATTAGAGGCTATACAATATAGTGGTTAAGAGCATCAACCCTGGAGCCAGACACCTTGTGTTCAAACCTGGTTTTGCTGTTTACTGGCTATGTGATTTAGAGCTAACAACTTAACATT
The DNA here is from genome assembly GCF_014176215.1 of Rousettus aegyptiacus. NCBI lineage: Eukaryota > Metazoa > Chordata > Mammalia > Chiroptera > Pteropodidae > Rousettus > Rousettus aegyptiacus. The sequence goes on along the minus strand of NW_023416307.1, from coordinate 92,228,355 downwards.
TCTCTGCCTGTGTTTCACCATTTGTAAAATGGAGGCAGTAATAGGACTATCACAGTGATTAAATGAGCTAACCCATGTAAATTGTAAAATACAGTGCCTGGTACACTGTAAGGACTGTGGATGTGTAAGGTTTGGGCATTACTTACTGTGTTTATTGAGTTTCATGCATACAGGACTCCAGCTGTCTTAGTTGTCACTGGGTCCCCAGTGCATAGCACACAGTTAGGTTTAATAAATGTTCGTTGAATAAAAATGAATAAAGAGCTGGAGCCTATCACCAGGTCCCTGCCTAGGCCCACGCTAGAGGTGGTAGGCTCAGGCAAGCATCTGAAACCAAGAGCTAAGGGATAAGAGGCAGGGGCTTGGTGGGGGAGTGTACAGAGACAGATCGAACCCCCTGGATGTGGTCACAGGCACATCTGCCCCCATTGACAAGGTGGCTGCTGGTTGCCACAACAACACTTCTGACCCCAGAAGAATGTGCTGGAAACAACAGGAGAGTTCTGTAGCCACCCTTCAGCTTAGCCCCAAGATGGCAAGCTGCCTCTGACCCAGAGAAAGTGTCATACCATATGCTTGTGCACAGACCCACAGACCCATGGGTGCACATGGACACTGAACAAGAGACCCAGAGGAAACTGAACACACCGGAGGGCCATACAAAGCCAAGGGAAGGACCAGACCCTCACAAAGGAAATACAGATACATACAATCATCATGGACAGGGCATTAGACAGACCCCACGAGAGGTCCCAAGAGATACACACTGACCAACACAAAGTGTCCAGGGTCACATTCACGAAATGCTACCCACCCAGGTGCCAACCACAGACTGGGCAACTTGTCTCACCTGGGAGGCCATGGCTTAACTTTCACTATTCACCTGTAATCCTGGCAACTGCAGGCCCCCAATACATGTGGGTGTATGGTGTAGGGGCAGGTAGAAATCAGGGGTGTACAGGTTGGAGGGAGACCCAGGGCCATCTCCCTCGGGAGAGAGGCCACGCTTAGACTAGAGACAATTGAGTATAAAGAGAGAAAACCTCTGAGGCCTGAGAGAGAACCTGCTGAGGCTCCTGCTTCACTCACACAGAGCAGTGTGACACCACGAAGGCCCCTGCTCTCAGCCCAAAATGCTGGGGTCTGATTCCAGTTCTGCCCCTTCCTACTGCGGAGAGGTTGGACAAGGGCTTCCACCCTCTGAGCTTCAGTACTCTCACTGCAAAGTACACTGGGTGATTTCCAGTGGGGCTCCCCAGTGCTGCCAGAGCAGACAGTAGCTGTGAATACCCACCATCGATTGACAGAAGCCTGCAGTACCTTGAAACTGCAAGCCTGGATTCAGTCCTCACTGCCTTCGGGGTGCTGGGTGGGTGCCAGTGATGGTGGGGAGCCTCTGCCGGAAATAGGCCTCAGACAAGGATTCTGAAAGCCCAGTCCTTGGACTTCTCTGAGGGGATCAGGAGATCAATAGGTCAAAACTATTTTCATGGTAATACTAAGTTATTTGCTTTTTTCACACTCATTCTCTCACAAGCCTAAGGTGGAGTTTTCCAGAGGCTATGTGACTGATGGTAACACAAGCAACGGAATGCAGTAGCAGATGTGAGAATCCAGCTGACTTCCATTAAGGCACACATTAAAAAGATTTGAAAAATTGTAAAACAATGCCACTCTTCTCACAGAGTTTTATTTTATTTTATTGGTTTTAAAACATAAAAACCTATTTTTCATTAAAAAATGTGTTACTTATGTAAACATAAGTGGGTTCATTATTATTTTAAATAAATTAATACATAAACATTTCTATTTTTTCTTGGCTTTGATTTATGTTACTGTAAATATTGATAGATATGCATACACACAGCAGCTCTTCGTCTGCAATAATTTTTTAAATGTTAAGACGTCCTGAGACCCCAATGACTGAGGCCTGCTGCCTGAGACACACAGTCATAACTGATTAGAGTTCCTTTGTTCATCCAAAATCAATAAATAATAAAAATAAGGAGCATATACTGAGTCCTTCGCATGTGCCAGGCCCTATTCCAGGGGCTTTAGAATCCCCACACCAGCTTTATGAAAGAGGTACTATTGAGGCAGAGAAAGAAACTCAGACTGTTTCCATAGAGCCTGATGCTCTTGTGGGACCAAAAACTGGCGGAGTCAAGACTGAAATCCAGGCTATTTGACCTGAAAGGCCACCCCTCCCCCAATCCCACTCGAAGTCTCTGCCCCTCCCTGCTCCAGACAAAACACAAGATGCCCATTTAAATTTAAATTTCAGATAAGGAACAATAATAACAAAAAATGTGGTACAAGTTTGCACCAAACATTGAATGGGATGCACTTATACTATACTAAGAATAACTTGTTTATCTGAAATTCAAATTTAACTAGCATCCTATATTTTTATTTGCTTTTTTAAAAATTTTTATTTTATTTTTATTTGCAACCCTGTGTGTGCCAGGCCTGCTCTGGGTGCTGAGGGCCCCTGCCTCTTATATGTCTGCCCCGGGAAGCATGGACCAGCCACTTTCCAGCCATGTACGATGAGGGCAATGCCTCCCCCTCTCTGATCTGCTTTATGGTCCCTCACCCCAGGACAGAGATGAGGGAAGGAGACAGGGATAGCTGAGTTGTTGTGGTGATCATGGGCACTTTTTCTGGTAACATTTCCCTTAAATTTCAGAGCCTAGTAGAGTCTCTCCCTCAAACACCCATCTGTCCCCCGTACCATGTCACCTTTCCATATTTCATAGCTAGTCGAGCCTACTCTGAGAGCTTGTTCCAGAGCTGCTGCAATCTAGTAACCCTATTCCCACCCACTGCCATCCTCTAAGGCAGCCTTTCTCCCTCCTGCTTCCGCACCCCAGTGGACCCCACCGTCACCTCAGCACTGGTGCCCAAGGGAGGACCATGTTCACTGTAGCCTTGCTTTGACCTTCTCTTGCCTCCATCAGGGCATGGCTAGGGAGCTGTCACTCAACAACAGGATTCTGAACATCCGCAGGTCCTGGGGCTCCCCCATCATGGGGACACCCATTTTACAGACAAGGAAACAGACTTGGCTCCTAGGGCCTGGCATTTGGCACTGACTTAGATACCAGGCTACTGCATTCTGAAATCCAGGCTCTCTTCTTCACAGGAATGTCTGTCTTCTGCCCAGAACACCCTCCAGCTTACCTGCCAACCAGCACACCTGGAGAGGAGCAGAGGGGTGACTATGACAGACACTCTGACCAGCTCTTGCTGCTGGAAAGCAGCCAGAGCCACACATCCGGCAGGGACATGGCAGCACTGAGTCAGTGAGCACGCTGGTAGACTGTTTCGCTTAATATGTAATTATTTCCTTGAGTGAGAGCCTTTCTCCACCAACCTGTCCCTCTTCTTGGCTGTTTCACTTTTTTCTCCTTTGACCTCTGAGAGGAGGATCAATTAGTGTAGTTAAGCATCAGCTACAGGCAAAGGCGGCACTGGGTATCAGGAGCCCCAGCAAAGTGCACTTGGGAGAAAACTTAAGATGGAGATCAGGCAAGATAGAAGAGTTATCCAGAGAGTAGGGTCTGGGCTCAGACACTGAGCTACGTGATCCGGCAAGTCATTGCATCTGTCTGGGTTCGGCTTTCTCGTCTATTATTCACTGTCAGTGTGTGCCAGGCCCTTTTCTAAGCACTTTCACATATTCTTTCATGTAACCCTCACAAAATAAGATAGATACTGTTACCAGGTTTGGTAAGTGAGTTTGCTCAGGCTGCTGTGACATAGTGCCACAAACCGGGTGGCTTAAACAATAGAAATTTATTTCCTCACAATTCTGGAGGCTAAAAGTCCAAAACCAAGGCATCAACAGAGTTGGTTCCTTCTGAGGGCTGTGAGAGAGAACCCACTTCACACCTCTCTCCTTGGCTCATAGATGGCTGTCTTCTCCCTGAGTCTCCATACTGTCTTCCCTCAGCGTGTGTCTCTATGTCCAAATGTTCCCTTTTTATAAGGACATACTGGATGAGGGTCCACTCAAATGACCTCATTTTAACTTGAGCACTCCTTTAAAGATTCTATCTCCAAATAAGGTCACATTCTATGATACTGGGGTTAGGGCTCTAACATATAAATTGAGGGGACACAATTCAACCTAAAACAGCTGGTTATAGGTGAGTAAACTGAGGCTAAGAATCTAAGTGACTAATCCAAGATCACACAGGTTTTAAAGGCTAGAAGCAGAATTTGAACACAGTTTCTAAAGCCCCAATTACTATCAACTCCTTAGCAGTACTGCCTGTTAAAAACTGAGTCAATTGTTCCAATCCAATAGGGTTGTGCCAGGGATGAAATAGCACAAGCCATGCAAAGTGTTAAGAACAGTGCCTGGCACAGAATCAGTAGTGAACAAATGTCAGCTGGTAATATGTGGTCTGTCAAGCCTGGGTTCAAATCCTGCCCTGACCTCTCATGCTGTATGATCTTGAGAGGGGCTTCACCTTTTGGGGCCTCAGTGTTCTCATCTGTGAAATGTGGAATGGATAACAGTCCTTTCCCAGACCTTGTAGTAAGACTCCTCTGGGCTCCCAATGTCCTCCAAGCACATCTGCCAGCAGGTGTAGGCTGTGATGCCAACCTCTCTGCCTTCTCTCCAGGTGCTGGAGCCACTCCTGACCTCACCTTCATGTGGTCTCCCTCAGGGTATGGCAGGGGATCTGATCCAGGACACACATCAGCCTAGGTTGACAGAAGGAATAAAAGAAAAATGAGAAAGAACTGAGTTTATTCCAGGTGAGAAGGTTAGAGAATCACTAGGAATGTCTGCTTCTGGCCAAAATGGAGTCATAGGGACCAGGTTACCCTCGTGTCTGAAACAAACCAACAAAACAGGCAAAATAAATAAAACAGTAATTATCAAGACACTGAATTTCAGACCACAAAGGACAATGATTCCTGCAATATAGGAAGCAAATTAGGTGAGCCCTATGAATGCCCAGCTTGCTGCCTTGAGAGTTCGAGTTTCTAGGCTGGCGCATGGGGATGGGGAGCAGCACAAGGCTCATGGAATTCCCTGAAGGTACATGGAGATCAAAGCAGCCATGGTTTTCAGGGCAGAGCACCTGCAAGGAGAGAATACCCAGAGAGAGAAGCCTGCATATTCGCGAGGGTCCCCCTTGAGTACCCAGTAGAGTAACCAGTGCTTGCACATGAGGACACTATTTAAAGCCAGGAGAAGAAGAATCTGAAAGGCTTAGAGAGAAGATCTCCTGTTGTCACACAGAACTGGAAACAGTACCTACTCCCAGTGGCCAGACTGAAAAGTCTCCCAGTTCACAGAGTGGTGAGTCGAGTGCTCAAGAAGGCCTTGCCTCAGTATTGAAGAACAATCACTCCTGAACTGAGCCCTGCTGTTGACCCACCTACCAGACCATAACAGTCAGATCTGAAAGAACCAAATAGTTTCCAAGTGACTTGACTACGTCTCTAAAGAAGTAGGACAAAAATATCCAGCACCCAACCAAATAAAAAATCACAATGTTTGGCATCCAATAGAAGATCACCAGGCGTGCAAAGAGGCAGGAAAACATATCTATGGTGAAGAGAAAAATCAACCAATCAAAACCAACCTAGAATGGACACAGGCACTAGAATTAGTAGAAAAGAACATTAAAATAGTTACTGAGACTGGATGCCAGTTTCAAAAAGTTAAGTTGAGATGTGGAAGATATATATAAAAAAAATACCTTCTAGAGATGAAAACTATGAGGTCTGAAATGAAGGATATACTGGCAGGAGTAACAGCAGATTAGACACTACAGACGAAAAGATTAAAAACACAAATACTCAGCAAGAGAACTATTTACCATGAAACACACAGAGAAAAATAATTTAAAAAAAAATTAAAAGTGCATTTGTGAGCTGTCAGACAACTTCAAGCAGCCTAACATACAAATAATTGGAGAATGGGAAGGAGAAGTAGTGAAGAAAGCATTAAAAAAAAAAAAATTGGGAGTTGAAAAGAAATAATGGTTAAAAAATTTCCAAATGTCATGAAAAATTATAGACCCACAGACCCAAGAACTCAAAAAACTCTAAACATAAAAACATGAAGAAAATTACACCAAGGCACATTATGTCAAATTGTTCAAAACAATTATTAAGATAAAATCTTAAAAGAAGGCGGGGGGGGGTGGAAATGTTACTCTTTCAGACATAAGAAGATTGAAAGAATTCATCACTAGCAAACAAATACTCCAAAAAGTGTGAAAGGACACCCTTTAAGAGGAAAGAAAGTGACCCAGACAGACACCCAGGCCTACACAGAGAAATGGAAACTCCATGGGGAAATGTAAAGTAGATTTCCCGTATTATTTAAATATATTTCCAAAACAATTGACTGTTTAAACGAACAAAAAAAACCCCAATAAACCATCTGTTATGAAAGTTATAATTTCAGTGAGGAGAATGTGGCACAGAAAAGTTAAGTCACCTGCTTAACAAGGGTGTAGGCATTGTGAATGCCGTTCTGGTGAGCTCTGCTTGAATTTAAGAGTTTGGTTTTATTTCTGGTGGAAATAAAAATATTATAGTTACAAATACTTGGAGATACAGATACATAGATATACAGATATATGAATCTATACCTATATAATGAACATATTTACATAGAATTGGCCTGTAAGGATAGTCACTGCGGTTACACCAGGTGGTGAACTTATGTGCTTTTGTGTTATTTTTGCGTATCTGTATTTCATAATTTTATTTTATTCTGATTTGGTACAAAAACTTTAAATTACTTTGAGAGGAATAAAGCCCGTGGTTACACTGGGGTGTGAAAACTTTTCGGAATTCATTTCCTTTCTTATCCATTTATTAAAATTGGTCTCCACAGGCTCCCCTTCTCAAGAAGCCCTAAGGCAGCATGACTCCCTCTTGGAAATGTGCTGGCTTGTGTGTCCAGAGACAGGGCTCTGCGGTACCAGGAGGATCCCCTACTTGCCTCTTGTATGTTGCTGTCTAAATAATGGTACAAAAAATTATAGAATCAAAACTAAAAATAAAAAGCAACTCTGTTATCAGTCCTTCCAGTGTGCCAGGCAGAGCAGGTGGCACAGTAGCCCCCGACTTTGACTGCACATTGCATCACTCGCCAAACTTTGGAAAGACAGTGCCTTGACTCTGCCCCAGAACTGCAATTGAATGGGGCAGGGGCAGGGGTGGGAGGCATGAAGATGTCTCAAAGATCAGTGTTGTGCTCGTGAGCAGTCAAGATGCTATCAACATGGCACTTAGGTGACATCAGTTAACTGCCTACACCCCCAGAACTTCGCAAGGTACATAATATTTGTTGCCAGTTTACCAGCTACAAATAAGGATCAGACAAGGACAGGCTTCTGGCTTGTCCCAGACCACACAGCCAAGCAAGGGCAGATCTGGGTTTAAAGCCTAGGGCCTCACGACTAAGCAGCACACTGTCCCACCAGACACTTCACTTCCCACGTGGCCAAATGTAGACTTATTTTCTTTTGCATCTCACAGTCTTAATTTCAGAAAACAGCCCTTTCTCAAGCTTCCCAGTTACCTTTGGTCCCCCTTCTCCTCCCAGCCCCCAAATCAAATTAGTCACCAGGTGCTGCTGATTCTACTTCCTAAGTCTCTCCTCTCCAGCCCACTGCCACTGCCTATTTAGGCCTTGTCTTTCCCTAGGACTATGGTCTTGGTCCCCTAGCTCTCCAAGCCCAGGCACCTCTCTGGGCATCCCTGACCAGTGTGCTTCTCTCTCACACATTGGATAGTAACCGCCTCCCCCACCGGACTAGGAGCAACTCAAGGACAGGGATCATATCTGATTTTGCTCCAAGGCCCCAACAGGGCAGGGCACTCTATGAGCCCTAAACAAATGCTTCGTGGATGAATGAATGAATGAATGAATGATCAAAATTTATTAATACCCAGCCCTTTCCTTTCTTCCCCATTGGGCTCTGAAGTCTTCAGATTTAGAGATCATTTCATTCTTCCCCATGTGCCAAGCTCTCAGAGCCTACCTACCCAATCTGAGAAGGCCCTAATAAATGTTTGAATAATGGAATGGGCCTTTGCTTCTCCCTCTGTCCGTAATGCTTTTCCGTCAGACATTCCTGAAAGGGACCAAAGTTTTGCCACCCTAAAGCTGCCCTTTGGGATATAATTTTAAGCTGATTATTAAGAAAAAAGACTCAGAAAGAACCTTTGACCCTCCCTGCCCCACTTTCCTGCCTAAGAAATTTGAAGGTAAAGACCTACTCCAAGAAGAAAATCTTAGAATGCTCTCCCTAGAAGCCTAATTTGAATTGAGTATGGTGAATGCGAGAGGGTCAAACAATGGCCTGTTTAATGGAGTTACTTAGCAAAAATTTACCTGCCATGTGTGTTCTGCTCTTCCTCAATTACCTGTAAATCACCCATTCTCACTTTTGAAATCTAGGATCCCATCCCCCTGTCTTTCTCCTTTGTCCAAAATATTATATATACCTACCTAATTTTGCCACACTGTCTTTTGAATTTTCATGCTTATGTGAATTCCCCCTGCACGTATATCAAAATTTGATTTTCTCCTGTTTATCTGTCCCTGTTCATTTGATTATTTGACCAGCTAGAAGAATTTAGAAGGTAGGGAGAAAAAGTTTTCTTTTTTTAGTCCCCACATGACTCACTCCTTCATCTTTTTCAAGTCTTTGCTCAAATGTCCCCTTCTCAGTGACGCCCAGCCACCCTACTTAAAATCAAAGGTGTCTTTTCTTACAGGACTCAGATCTTTCTTCTGCATTGTTGTTTCTACCTCCTCATTTATGATATCACTCATTTATTTATTATGTTGACTGGTTATTGCCTGTGTTCCCACCACCACCAGAAAAAAAGTTTTTTTTATACACAGATATTCCTAATGCCCAAGACAATGTCTGGCACATAGTAGCTGTTCGATAAATACTTATTGAATAAGGAAATGGCTCTTGTTCTTGTTCTGTTTTGTGATCTGGGTCTGACTCCTTGATCCCTCTAAGCCCCATATTTAAAATAATATTAGCAACAATAATAAACAGTAATAAAGTAGGTCAGGTGGTGTAGTCATTGGCACCGCTTGCAAATATTTTGCCTCTCCATTCTCCAGGTATATAGTAAGACCATACTCCTTGCCCCTTTGGGTTTGGTCATGTGACTTTCATTGGCCAATTTGAATGGAAGGGGAAGTGATGCGTTTCACTTCCAGGCAGACACTTTAAGAGCTGGTAGCAACTCCCAGCTCCCTCTCCGCCCTGCCACAGTGATCGACAGTGTTCCTGACAGTGGCTGCTCCATCAGCCTGACTCAATGACACAAGCAAAGCCACAGCTGACCCATTTTGGACATGTTGCATGAATGAGAAATAAACTTTTGTTGTATTAAGCCACCAGGATTTGGGGCTTTTGTTACTGCAGCATAACTTAGCCTCTCCTGACTGATGGAACTGACAAATCAGATTCTGCAGCTCCTGGGTTACCCTGAGGGCTCATTCCTCTTTGCACTGGGGGATGGAAGATGGGGAAGGTAGACCTGCAACAATAACAATGACAGTGGCTTATCAATGTTGAATGCTTAATGCCCCTAGATTGTCCCATTGTGTGGTCACAACAACCCAGAATAGGCACTGCTGTTGTCTCCTTGGGTGTACAGAGAGGTGAGATACTTTCCCAGGGAACTGCAAGGAAGCAGGACCATGACTTGAACCCAAGCAGTCTAGCTCTGGTGTCTGGACTTTTCACAGTGAGCCATACCATATGTACCTCTTGTTTCCACTTCTGTCATTCTTCAAGTTCCTGCCACTGCCATCCCAGTTGCTAGATTGAGGAAAGCTTGCAGCTCAATGCCTGGCCTCTCTGTTTGTTATACTTGGGCCCCGGCTGAAGGCAAGGAGTGCCAGGTCTAAGTATCTTTGCTAAGACAGTTACAAGGGGAGGATCTGTTGTGCAGAGTGAGGTCTAGTAGGCACCAGGACACAGACTCTGGCTGTTGTAAACGCAATATGCCTTACATGTCAGTGCTGAATTTAACTTTTAAAAACCAGTTTCCATGATTAGACATACTCTCTCTGAGAAGACTTCCTTATTTAAATTTGGAATGTACGATAAGAGATTTCTTCCCATGTACCTGAAAAATGGTGAGAAGGAAAAGAGACATTTGTTATGCCAGGAGCTCAACATAAGAAGCCTCACTAAAGCCTCTGAGGTGGGTCTCATTGTGCCCACTTCACAGGTGAGAAGCCTGATGATGCCAAGAAAAGGGGCCACTTCTCTGAAGTCATAGGGCTGTTGGATGGCCACGCCAGGATTTACACCCTGGCTCCTGACAATAGCCAGGTCTTGACCTGCAAGATCATGTACCACCAGCCTCATGGCCACCATCTCTGCAGGAGCCGAACCGAATAGGGAGCTGAAACCACCCAAAACAGCCGACTTTGGGGGACACAAATCACATCAACCTTAGCTCTTGGTTCTTTGTAATTTGGGTCAGGGCTTCTATTCGCTGAGCCTCAGCCATCTCAACAGTACGAGGGATCTTTTCTGCAATGATATAATGAGGTCAAGTGCATTGTACTGCACTTACACAGAGTAGGTGCTCTGTACATGTCCACCCCAAGCACTCCCCAAGTAATGGGCACTCAGGTGCCTGCAACACCTGCTGGCCCAAATAGCACTGCATGTTGCCTAAGGGATCTGTGAAGAATGTCTTGGGATAGGTATCCAAGAGCAGAATTTCTGAGTCATAAGCAGGTGCCACTTCATTTGCCTGAGCTCTGGGAGATCACTTTCTTTATTGGCGAAACCAGTTGCTGTTCCCACGTAGGACACCAGGGGTCCTCTATGCCCATGCCCATGTTCATGCCAGCACTTGGTAGTACCCACCTTTCCAATTCTTGCCAGTCTAATCAAGACATAAAGTAATATGTTGGGCTTCTCTGGCTACTAATGAGTTTGCCCCTCTCTTCATGTGCTTTTTGGCCTTTTCTGTCTTCTCTTCTATAAATGGTGTTTGGCCCAGTTTTCCTCTGGGGCCACTATCTGGGAAGCCCTTCCTGAGCTTCCTACATGGTCAATATTTTTGATCCCTAGGCATGTCTCCTTAGGAAGCCTATACTGGCCACACATCTGCAGGTTTCCCTGGACCCCTGCCGTTCCCTGTGTTTCACCTCTCCCTGCCAGAGCTGGACCATGCTGCATTCTCACGCCTGTTTGCTCTTCTGCCTCATTTATTCATTGGTTCATTTCCCATCACGGTTGGAATAAAATTTAAACTCTTCACCATGCATAGAGAGTCCACATAATCTTGCTCCTACTGGCATCTACCTCTCCTAAAGGGCTCGCTTTCTTGCTGAAGTCAGGGCTACCAGGCTAGGTTTGATCTGTCATGTTCATCCCTGCCGTGGAGGACTCCACATGGCTCTCTCCCTCCAGGCAGTTGCCTGTTTAGAAGTCACTTTCTCACGGAGGTCTCGGCTGCCTTGCCTAAAATATCAGCACATCGCTATGTGCTACCCCCCCCCCCCCACCCAATCCCAAGCCCAGCTTTATCTTTCTTTCTGGCAGTACCAATACTGCTCATTAAATCATAGACTTTTTTTAGTAATGTTTAAAGAAGAGGAAGCTGAGGGATGCCAAGTCCATAGCAATCATAAAGTCCTCCCTGAGCAGAGGCCCAGAGCAGGCTCTGTGGGCCTTCTCCAGCACCACCCTGGAGTAGTTCCTAGGGTAGTTTTAAAACAAGTCCACCTGGATAGTTAGGAGAGTCCATCTAATTTCTATCATGAACCCCACTGCCTGCATCTAAGTTATGGCAGCTTCTTAGCACTGTTTATCTTCTGAGAATCAGAAGCAGGAGTGGATATGCATCATATCCAGACCCATGTAGAGAAGAAGTAAGTGGGCCTTGCCTACCTCTCCTGCCCCCACAACCACCTTTACAGAGGAGCCACAAGGTGACAGGAGCCCAGGGTGGTCTCCCCTGTGGAGATCGCCTGCAACACATCCATTCTAGCCTGCTGAAATGCAAGGAGCTGACCTCAATTGCATTAAGCCACAGAGATGCCTAGGTTTTGCTACTAGGGGAACTGGAATTGCCAACTAGAACAGTAGGATTGGGGCCATGTCCATCTCATTAGCTAGAAGGAAGTACCTGTCCCAGCCTCAGTGAAAGAACTGATAGATGGAATTAAGTGAGCCAGCCTTCCCTCTCACATTCTTGCTAGGTGGATTGTCTCGGTGAAAGAAAAGACATTCTCTTTGTATTTTTATATATATTTATGTATTTTTATATATCAATTATAAAAGTAATACATGTTCCTTTGTTAAAATGTGTACACACACACACACACACACACACACACACAAGGTCTAAAGTAAAAGATGAAAATATGTATGTCTTTTCCAAAACCCTCCACCCCAGAGGGAAGCACTAGGACCAGACTTTGTCTATAAGTACAAACATACATGTATATACCCCTACTATATGCCTGCTTTGCAAGTTGTTTTCTGAACTTTACAATACATGTAAGTAGACCTGCATCATTCTTTTGAACAGTCCTAGAGTATTTCATAACATGGAGGTACTCAAATTTATTTCATCAACCTCCTGTTGATGAAATAAATTCTATTTGTTTTTCCACCATGACACACAACATCATAACAAAGATCCTTGAACATCCGTCCTTCTGTATTGGTGTCAGTCTTGCCATAAGATGGTGTCTTAGAAGTGGAGTTTCTGGGTCAGACAGGTGGCTTTGACACTGTGATAGATATTTCAGAAACAGGGGTTGATTCTCCCAGAGGGTGACCCTGGATAAACCCTGGAGAGAGCTTTCCTTTGCTGGAGGAATTCAAAGGTCTTTAAACAACCACTCATGAGGGTGCTGCAGAGCGGGGCCCTCCATCAAGTTCTGCGTTGCCCTGGACAACCTTTCATTTGTTCCCACTGGCAGATTTTATTTCTGTACAAAACTTTTGGGATGGATGATCCTAGTTGAGATCTGCATGAAGTTTCTTCACAGCCACTATCTGAAGTTCCATCTCCTGGGGGCATGCTGGGGGAACTAGAGCAGCCTTGAGCCAAACACCCAGCTTGAGGATAAAACTCCCCCATCCTCCTCTGGGATGGCCCTGTGAAGTCCACCTAAGAAATGCACAGCCTTGTAGAATGAGTGCCACTGTTTGTCACCAGATGTTCAGAGGCAGGAGTGCTAATTTATGCAGGCTAGTAGGAAGGGAAAGATGGGAGAGAAGCTGCTAGGAAGAGGGGTGGGCTGTCTGAGGGGAGGCAGGGGAGCCCCACACTGGGGGTGTGCATGGAAGTGCATCTGTAGGAGAAAATGAGCAAGAGGTGGGGCACTGAACATTTAGGGTCTCCTGGAAATGACATGTAATGAGCCTGAGAATCAGGATCTCTGATATTATTATAAGAATCTATAATACTGTTGAGAATTTCTATCATCAGTTTCCTGGATTCTACACTCCATTTTAAAATGCTCTGATCTTATGATTTTGAGCCTCCGATTCTATGTTAAACTCCAGGGGGAACACAGAGTAGGTGGCTTTAGAGAGAGGCTACTGGAGATAAAATTCAACTCATATGAATGTTGAGAACTTGGGTTCATCGCCTCCCAGCTCCACTCCTCCGTTCCGTGGAAGATAAATGGGGAAAGAATGGTATTGGCTCATAGTGTCCCTGGGAGGGTTGAAGCATACATGGACCCCTCAAAAGGGAGGTTGGAACCCAACAGGTGCCCAGCAAAGGCTTAATTTGATTGCTCTTCAATTAGTTTCAAAGGCCAGAGGTCCAAGATTTGATTCTGAGAGCTGAGGCCAGGGACTGAGCTGTTGTTCTAAACTGCTTACTTCTCTGACTCTGGAAGCATCCGGGGCTCCAGGGCTTGGGTCCACAGGGCAGCTAGCCCTCCACAGCAGGCAGCTGCTGGGAAGAAAGCAAACACACAGAGGGAAGGAAGCTCCTGGGGCTCCAGGAAAGCAAACAAGGGCCACTTCCTCTAGCCGCAAGCTGCAGAGGACAACCTTTCCCAGGGTCATTCCTTGGGAGTCGTCCTTGGGCACCTGGCCAGTATTTGGACAGCTTGAGTGGTGCCGGGGCAGAGAAAGCAGAAATGCAGAGAGCTAGGCCTGGCCAGGTCAGCCTCGGCCCCTCCTGCCTGTCACCTTGGCAGGCCACTGCCATGTGGCCTTCCTGGCCACATGCCCAACTCCATCCAGGAAGAAGCGGTGGGGCTGGGACTACAATAACATCAATAATAATAATTAGCATTAACTAAATGCTTACCAGGAACCAGGCACTGATCTTAGTGCTTTATGCAGAATATATCATTTAATCTTAATCATCATAACAATAACAGTAAAGGGGGGGGGGTGTTATTACCGTAATTTTGCAAATAAAGAAACCGAGGTAGAATTAAGTAATTTTATAGCCCAGATAGAATGGCTCTGGGCACTACGCTCCCAAGAAATTACATATTTCCTTTCAAGAGATATACTGCCAACAGGGAGCCTTTTCTGATCTTTCATGATCTCTCTCAAGTCTTTTAATATGACATCTTATTAGGTAGGTATCATTATAAGCCCCATTTCTCAGCTAAGGTACACTGAGACACAGAGAAATGAAGCCACTTGCCCATGATCATCCAGGTAGAAAAGGTAATAGCTGCGATTCAAACCTGTTTTAGCCCAGCGCCCAAACTGTGGATGTTAACCACTATGCTAGTGTATTGGTTTCCTTTTGCTGCTTTATCAAATTAGCACAAACTTGTTATGTAAAACAACAGATTTATTCTCTTACAGTTCTTGGGGTCAGGAATCAGTTTCCCAAAGCTAAAGTCAAGGTGTCAAGACCCTCCTTCTGGAGCCTCTGGGAGTAGAATCCATTTCCTTGCCCTTTTCAGCTTCTAGTAGCTGCCTATTTTTCTTGGTTCCTGGACCCTTCTTCTATCTTCAGAGCACATAGCTCCAGTCTTTGCTTCCATCATTATATCACCCTCCTGCTTCTTCTAATACCTTTATGATTACATCAGGCCCACCTACATAGTCCATAATAATCTCCCTATCTCAAGATCCTTAATTTACTCGCATACCAAAGTCCTTTTTGCAAAATAAGGTAATATATGGTCAGGTTCCAGATATACTGGGGGGCCATTATCCTGTCTTCCACACTAAGGTTAGACTCTGTATTTCAGAAATGGAGGTAATAACTCCTCATTCCTGGATGTGTGGAAGCATATTTTAGGCCCACTCCAAATTCTGGTGGTGGAATTTCAGGTGTACTTAACTCATAACTGGAAGGCCTCAGAATTCATTGTCGACCCATCTTGCACATTTCTGTATAGATAAATGACGGTATCCCTTACTCCACTGGGGGTGACTTCTGCTCCACCAGGCCTCAGCTCGTGGCCTGTACATCTCTCCAGGGACTTAACACAGGTTTATGTTACTGTGATGTGCAGCCTGGCCTTCCCTCAAGTGCCTGCTGCAAGCTTGCCAAGGACAGAGCTCAGGTGCCCCCCTTCCCACTGCAGCACATGGTGTGCACCTAGTATGTGTGCACAGAAGGAGCAAGTACTGGAAGTGGGGCCTGTTACATCATAGGTGCTCCGCAAGCACGAGCTGAATTAACTAACCCACCAGGCTCTAAAGCAGCGCTGTCCAAGAGAACTTTCTGTGATGATAGAAACATTTGACAGCTGCACTGCCCAATGTGGTAGCCACTGGTCACATGTGGCCACTGAACACTTGAAATATGGCTAGTGTGACTGACAAACTACATTTTTAATTTTATTTATCTTAATTGTAAATAGCCATATGTGGCTGGTGGCTACTGTGTTGGACAGAGAAACAATAAGGTCTGCCCAGGACCGGGGCTCTCCTACAGGTGAGCTCAGACCATTTTTCAGGGCCTGGTCTTTGCTTGGGCTGAATTCGCTCTCAAGGACCCCAAGTCCTGGTATGAAGTTGCACCTCTGCTGTGTTACCTCTCCACCCTTCTTTAATACGTACAGGCATACCTCAAGATTTTGCAGGTTTGGTTCCAGATCCCCACAATATGGTGATTATGGCAATAAAGCAAGCCACACAAATGTTTTTGGTTTCCCAGTGCATATGAAAGTTATGTTTCCACTATACTGTAGTCTATTAAGTGTACAATAACATTGTCTTTTTTAAAAAAGTACATACCTTAATTAAAAAATAATTTATTGTTAAAAAAAAAGAGTTATATCATCTGAGTCTGTTGAAAAAATGGCACCGATAGACTAGTTGGATGCAGGGCTGTAAAATAATATCTGCAAAGTGCAATAAAGCAAAGCACAATAAAACGAGGTATGCCTGTATTGCTGTAAAGGTCTCAACCTCAATTTTGGAGCTAAGCTGGATCTTTCTCATTGTCCTCAGATAAAAACCCTCTCACCTGATAGTCCCACTTTTGTTCCAGTTCTGATAGGTCTGCCACCACCCTTGCTAGCATTAACTGAGGGCCTATCGTGTGCTGAATGCCAACATTCAGCCCTAGCAACAATATAGAAGGTAGATATCATTCTCTCCATCTTTCAGATGAGGAAGAAAAGGTTCAGTGAGGGCCAGTGGCTTCCCCAGTTCATCCAGGAAAGCAAGGCAGCAGTACACCCAGGCTTCCCATGTGCTACTGCAGGGAAATTTCTGGAGCAAAGAAGCCTAGCCTCTTGGGTCAGAAAAGAGATGAAATCAGAAAACAGCAGCACCCTCCCTTTCACTCCCCCTGCCACTCTCATTCTGCTTTGTGGCCTTGGAGATGGTGTCCCACCACGGGCAGATCAGGGACCCAGGGGGCTGCCCACAGGCAGACGGCTACCCTGGCAAAGGCAGAGCAGACCCTTATGGTGCCAGGCCCAGTCTCGTCCAGGGCTGAGGAACAAAGAGCTTTCATGGGATGTAATCTAGGCCGAGGGGAGAAGAATGGTCAGGTGTACGCAGAGGCAGGTTCACATGGAGGGAAAGAGCGAGCGGAACAGGCCTGGCTGGCACAGGGGCCTGGTTCCGGCCCGCACTCCCAGGGCGGCAGACAGTCTCTGGCAGCGAGTGAAGGCCCTGTTTGTGTGATATGTCAGCTGGGAGGGCAGGCCTTTTAGAGGGGCAAGATCATGTGGCCTGATAGCATGCCCAGGGCCTCTCCCTGGGGCGGGGCAGGGCCCCTGGTGAGGACTGTCAGCCATTGTTAACTGCACCTCATGTGAAGGAAAACCGGGCAGAGGTGGTCAGCTGATACCTGTGCGATCTGGCCACTGGGACCAGCTCCACTGGCTGCGGCTCCAGTTACACAGCCGTCGGACAGATGAGGGGGGTGCACTAGCCCTGGGAAGGGTTCATGGAGTTGCTGGCCCAGTTGAAGGCCCCCTGGCATGTCCACGGCAGGAGGGATGAGGTAACCCACCCCAGAGTGAAAGAGTAAGAATCACAAGGCCACAGGAGTGGTGGTGCTAGGTACAAGGAGGGTATGCCACCGATGGGCCTTCCCCACCCCTCTCAGGGGCCACACAGGAGAAAGGAAAGAACATGAACACATTGTCTGAGATCGCTTGACCACGTGTACCCAACTGTCAACTTGAAAGATGAAGTCAAGGATAACATGGGAAAATTAAAAATTAAACTCCATATAGGAATGAAGGTGACTCCAATTTCCGTGGTGTCAATGCTGGTAGGCACCTGTCACAGTATCACCCCTGACGTCTATCTTCTAACCTGTGATTTTGTAGTCTCTAGGCAATGGCAGTCACTGACTTTATTGATATATTTAGTCCTCATGTGATAGGCGTTATAATAACTACCATCTCCATTTTACAGGTGAGGCACAGGGAGCCTGAGTATGTGCTCAAGGTCACACAACTGTGATATGGCAGAACCCAGACTGTCTGGCTCCAGAGTCCATGCTACCAACCATGACCCACTTTGTCCCTCTCCTCCCACAGCATGGTTAAATAACAGCCATTTAGTGAGCACTAGTGATGAGCCAGCCATACTGCTAGGTGGATTTTCTCATTTAACCTATTCAACCGCCCTATAAGGTGGTTACTATTATCACTCTTGTTGTACAGAAACCAAAACTCAACTCCAGGAGGTGACATGCCTGGTGAATCAAGCAGGGCCCTGGCAGGAAACAGATAGCATAGTCAAATGGGTAACTAATAAAGGGGCTAGTTACAGAAGTCTGGGCGAGGGTCAGGAGAATCAGCAAGAGATGGTAAGGCACCCACGGGCTGGCCACGGTGGGGAGCTATTCTCTCCTGAAGCCTGAGGCACAGAGCCTTTCCTGGAACTTAGGGGTGATTGAAGGGCAATTGAGAGGCTGAGGGCAGCTGCAGCAGGAGGAGCAGGCTGCCTGGCAGGGACCACAGTCTGGTGGACAACAACAGCCACCTGCCACCTTGCAAAAAGGGCCAGGGAGCTCTACTCACCCTTGGACCCACTTTCAGGTCAAGAGAAGCCAGTGAGCTGGGAGGCTGTGAGTGCAGCTCCAGGGCACAGAGAAAGGCCAAGAGTAGATCTGGAGGGGCTGATAGAGAATAGCTAGCCTATTGTCCCCACAAAGCTGGCGAATGCCACAGCCTGGGTTCCCACAGAGCACATGTGCTTCCCATTGGTCCACTAGCTCACCATGCCACCTAGGGACCAGCTTAGGATGGCATTGGCCGCAGAGATGACAAAAAGTCCCAAGGATACCATGCCTCCATCTAGCAAGCACTTATTCATCCATCTACTAAATGCTTCTTCATGCCGAGCAGGCTATAGGCCCCATACCAGATGCTTTGGTAGGCACAGAGTGAACCAGATAAGCTATGGAGGCTGCAGAAAGCATTTAACTCCTGCATCCACCATTACCTCCAAAGTCACCTCTTATGGCCAGGCTTTCAATTGGCATCTATGGGGTACAGAGTTGCCAGAGAGTCTGGACATGCATATGGCATTTTTAAATGCAGATGGTAGTTTTACAAATTGAAGATATCCTTAATATATATATGTACATCTATGTATATGTGTATGGTTGTGGATATATGTGTATGTATATACATGCACACATAATGGATATATGAATATATGTATATGTTGATGTATGTGTGCGCACACACTCATATACACATACGGACACAGACTGTGTTTCCAGACTATGGGTATTTTGTGTTACTTCATTTAGTCAGTCACTGAACAAAATGTACCTGAGTGCCAAGCCCTGAAATAAAGGAGATGGGAAAAGAACTAGACCCAGAAGTTCTTTGAGAAGCCCTTGAGAAAAGTCAAGGACCTCATCATCAAGCAATGATCAGTCATGGGCCGTGGGTGAGACCAGGACCCAGTGAGGAAGCTAAGACACTTGGAAGCTGGTAACCACAAGGGCAAGCAGGACCTGCTGTGAACCGGACATATAGGAGTAGCTGCCAGGCTGATGAGAGGGGAATGGGGAAGGCCAAGGCTGGGCTATATGAAGAGCCAGAGCCAGGTAGCCAGCTAACTCCAGGTCCTGGATGGGCTGTGGGTGGATTCAGGTGGGTGGAGGCAAGACATGCCCTCAGTTGGAACCAATTGAAGAGAATCAGTTACTGGCACTACTTACAGGGGTATGGGAAGGGCTGGGGAGCCCCCAGGAGACAGAGCAGTATTCGGGGCTATCCACAATAGAATGTCATCACCACCCTGAGCCCCAAAGGTCAGGACAAGGAGTAGTTCCCAGAAAAGTCTGGGGCCTTGAACAGGAGCTGTGACTGTAGGTAGAGGAATGCAGCCAGTTCATGGTGACCCTGGATGGAGGGAGATAAGGAAGTGCCCTCATACCCCTCCTCTGCCTTTTCATTGGCCAAGCCCAGTCAGGAGCAAGAGGGTAGGGGAGTGTGGATGAAGGGGTCTACAGAGGTAAGATTCTGGGTGCTAAGGAGGGCAGAGAAGAATGGGGAGTACAGGAGAGAAGGGGTGACGTAAATGAAAACCAACCAGTCCAGGAGACATCATGCAGTATTTAAAAGCAAGCCCTTCACAGCTATTTAGACTGGGTCTGGGTGGCAGCTCCACCTGGGGTAGGCTGGGCCTTGCTACTGCCTCCTTATCCTAGGGAGCTGTGGCCTCAGAAACTTTGAACCAAGTGCGCTCACAAATAGGAGTGAAGTGCAAGTCGCAATGAGGCTGCACACATGTAGGGCTGGGTCACCTCCATGTAACCTGTGGACAAAACAGCAGGTGGAACCTGGATGTTCAATCCCACCGGCTGAGATGCTGCCATCAGAATTTCAGGTCACTGTGGCTGGCTGGGGAAAGGGGAAGTTTTGGTGAGGGCCCATCAGGGTTCATCATGGCCTGACACCCTGGACGCCTGAAAGGCAATGAGCTTTTACTGCCAATCTGAACACTGCCAGGAGACGCTGTACTACCCACCCCACCCCACCCCCAGCTTTGAAACCTCTTGGTCTCTGCCTTAAACCACAGTGTCTGTAGGCTTCATTTTCTAGAGCCTGCAACTGAGGCAAGACCTACCACTACCACCCTAGTAGTGTGCCCTCTAGTAAGTCCCTCCCTCCTCCTCTTTTTTCCTCCATTAAGTAGGAATAATAACAGAATGTATGTCACGGGTTTCATCAGGACGAGCCACTGCGCTTTGTTCACAGCAGCTGCACTTGTTGTTTCTATTCCATTTTCACAAATGTTTAATGCCATTTCCCATAGAAATATAATAAAAGCCATGTAGATCATTTAAATTTTTCTAAAAAGTAAAAAGAAACTGGTGCAATCAATTTTAATAATATGTTATTTAACCCAATATATCCCAAATACTATTCCAACATGTGGCATCAACCGCATTTCAAGAGCTCGGGAGCCACATGTGGCTGATGGCAACTGCATTGAACAGGGCAGGTAAATGGATGCATGCAAACATGAATGAATAAATAAGTTTCCTTCAGGCTACGGAAATCAAGAGACTTCCTGCAGAAAGAAATATTAGCACTGGGTATCTAAGGCTGAGCTGGATTTGAACATGTAGGAGTGGGTAGGGTTTATACTCCTGTTCTACGGTTGGGGAAACTGAGGCCCGGGGAATTGTGAGCAAGAGTTACAAGCAGAGGGCACAGTGTTTAGAAGGACTGTGGAGGTGGGAGAGGGGAACTGTGTTAAGGACACAAGCCAGTTAAGGGGAAAGTGGTGGATGAAGAAGTAGAGAAAATAGGTGAAGAACCTCAAAGGGAAATTGTCTATAGCTTTAAAAGATCCAGCTGCATCCTGCTGCTGCTTAAGATGCTTGGCCTGCCATCACCCTGGTAACGGAAGAAAAATCACAGAGCAATTTGTAATCAGCAGAGGTTCTTGCTGCATCGAAACAGATTAGGGGAGGGCTCGTGGCTCAGGCTACTAGAAAGGTCCCCAGATACCTCTGGCTCAGAGGAAGGGCTTGGGACTCTCGAGTTCATTTATTGTGTAACCTTAGAAAAGCCCTTTCCCTCTTCCAGTTCTCAGCCTTTAGTTCTGGAAAATGGAGCCAGCACGCCAAGCTGAGAGAGCTGGAGAGAGGCTCAAAAGAGGATGTGGCATGGGGGAAGAGCTGGGTTGGGGAGGGGAGGACAGGAGGCATGCCACACCTTAGCTGTAAGGGACCCAACAGCCCCCCCAGCCCTCATTACCTCCAAAGTCACCTCTTATGGCCCCATAACTCACTCTGTGGTCCATTATTGACTGTCCCAACTCCATCCCTGGAAGTTGTCCAGTCGCAAATGGAAAGGAGCATGGTGGGGTAGTGGGTGTGGCAGAGCAGACAACCTGTGGTTCTGAGAAAGGGAGACTCCTCTGGATCAATGGGGTCTGGGAAGGGAGCCATGAGGGAGAGAAGGAGCTGCATCCACACCCGGTCTTTGCCCTTTCACCCCTGACCCGGGAACTGCTGTTGACGGTTTGCAAATATTGACCTCCCTCTCCCTGATACACTTACCTGTGAGGATGAGAGGGCAAGTGATTTACCTACAGTTGGCCATCACGGACAGCCAGCCAGAGCTGAGTTCAGGCAGTCCCAATTTAGGTTGCCCATAGCTTCTCCCAGCTGCCTCTCCCTGGGTTCTCACTCTGGAAAGTGGCATTTCCATTTGTAAGTGAAGGAGCCTTGTAAATCTTTGAAGAAATTGGAATAGGAAGGACTCTCCTAGCTATCTTCTACAAGAATTAGGTGAAAGGGCAGCTCAGCCACTCCCTCTCTATATGTGTCTTTGGATGAGTGGGCCTTTGTTTCCTTGTCTGCAAAATGGGTTCAGCATGGGGAGGTTTAGCAAAGAAAAGCAACCTTGGGACTCCTCCCTGACCTAGGAGATAGATATTCTTCTGGTTCAACCCCCACTTGCCATTACCCACTGCCTTACCTCAGCACTCCAGAGGGGCAGGATATAGAGGCTACAAGAACTCTACTGTCATGAAGAGGAAAGGGACCGCCCCAGCCTGGGCCTGGGAGTCAGGCTTCTGGGTGGGGTGGGAGGCACTGCAGAATGATCCAGGGGTCTCAGTGAGGGCCTGCCAGGGTGCCTACACCTCAGCAACCACAAACCAGGGCTCCAGGAACACCAGGCTGTGCTCCTCTTCATCACCAGGCCGAAGGGACCTCTCTGTGACCCCCCCAGAGAGGCAAGCAGCCTACCCAGGGGGGTCACAGAGTGGGTAAATAGCCCAGGCAAATGCAAGTTTATCTGCTGGTCCCCTTTAGAGCTGTGCTATCTAGCACAACCACCACCAGCCACATGTGATCCCTGGGCACTTGCAGTGTGGTGAGTCTGGATTGAGACATGCTGAGTCTCTGATACCCACCAGATGTTAAAGTCTTAGTATGAGAAAAGTAATGTAAAATGTCTCATCAATATTCTTTTAAATATAGATTACATGCTGAAATGAATGTTGGGGTAGAGTTACATAAATTATACTATTAAAGTTCATTTCACTTATTTCTTTTTACATCTTTTTAACATGGCTACTGGAACATTTGAGATTACACATATGGCTTGTGCTCTGTTCCTACTGGCTAGTGCCGTTTTCATGCTTGCATCCCACAGTCCAACTACAGCATGCCTCTTGATGTCTGGTTACCTGTGATGCCTCCTCTGTAAACTGGAGGTAGTAAAATCTCTGCCCCAAGGTTACTGCAAGAATCATTAGAGAGAATGTATGTCAAGTGCTTATGGCAAATGCTCAGAAATATCCACTTTGTGTAATGATTATTACTGTTGTCACTGCTATTATTATCTGCTGAGGTTCAGAGAGAGAGCACCTGTCCTGAGATCACACAGTAGGGCAGGGGGGCTAGTAGCCCTACTGGTGGTCTGGGGGCCCCTGTACCTGCACCCTGGACATATAGGCCTCAATGGCAGGAGTTGGAGAGAGAGAGGCAGCTGGGAGATCCTTTGAATTGCTCAGGTCCAAGCGCCTGACACAATGGCATTACTGACCAGGCCAAGGCCGGGTGGCCCAAGGCGAGCCTGGCCTCTGTCTGTTTAGCATACTAGGCGGAGTTCCCCGCCCCTTCCCAGAGAGGGTTCCAGGAGCAACCATAATGTCCTGATTGTTGGACAATGCCATGATGGAGGGCCCTGTCACATTTTTGACTGCGTTACTGGGATCCCCATTCACGGCCACTGTCACTGGGCTCAGAACAAGCCAGGCCTGGCAGCCTCCTTTGCATTAAAATCGGATGAGAAATAAGCCTTGTCTGAAGTTCAGCAAGGCAGAAAATAAGATTAGGCCAAGGGATAGGGCTGAAGGCCCCTGATGGGGGCCGACCCTGCAAAGGCGAGTTTCAGCCACTGCCTGCCCCAGCTTGCACAGGGTATCAGGCCCTTTCCATGGGCCTCAGTTTCCCTGAATCTAAAACATGGACAGGGAAAACTGGAAAAAGCAGAATGGCCCAATTGGTTGGTGATGACGAGGAATCAAGGGGCAGAGATGTGCCTGTCTATCCCTCTTCTCACCCTCGAGAAAGCTTCATGTGGCGAGGAGCTACAGAAATAAGGCTCTTTCTGAAGTAATTTAGAATTAAAGCTGAAAGACATGTGAAATATCAAAGGACTGAAAGCAAATAAGGCCCAGCAGTGGGGGACTGGCCCAGTCAGTCAGGGGACCTCACACTGTTGAATACTTCACTGCTAGCAGATACTAGCAGATACATATGCCAAGGTATATGTACAAATGTGCTCATGCAGCCTGACTTGGGGTAGGAAGAATCAGAAACAACCCAAATGTCTATAAAAATGGGGCCAGCTAAATAAATCATGAGACATCCGTAACTTGGAACACCATGCCCCACTAAAACGAATGGGGGAGGTCTGTGAAATTTGAAATAGAAGGATGTTCAACAAATAAATAAAAAATAAAAGATAAAAAGATGCAGACAGAAGTGTCTAAGGGTCCATTTGTAGAGAAATGTATACTGTGTGTAGATGAATAGAAAATGTCTGCAGTGAAGTATAAGAAAATATTAACACTCTAGAAAATTCGAGAGGTTGAGAAGGAAATTTTACCTTTCCTTATGGACTTCATTACTGTTATAGCTTTTTTCCTTATCAACAAAAGTTTCCTTTAAATTTTTATTAAAAAGCATATACCCTAGCATAGAAGTCCTCTTGAAGAGGAATTTTCCACTCAAATGGCTAACATTTTAATCTGTTGACATCCTTGCCGCACAGGGTAAAAGGATGGGCAACCTCGAGATCGACTGAAGACAACACTGCTATTCTGTCTAGATTGTTTGCTTGTTCTGTCTAGATAACAGATGCATTGCCTTTGCTGGTTAAGAACAGATGTATTGCCTTGGCTTGTTAAGAACAGATGTATTGCCTTGGCTTGTTAAGCCCTATAAAAGTAAGGTTACCCCAGAGCTCGTGGCCCAGATCTTCAGAGTGCTAGCTCTTCTGGGACTGCCGGCATAATAAACCTGAGTTTTCCAACTCTCCAAATGGTGCTTGGTTTCTTACTGGTCTTGTTTCTGCAACATTTCTGGAGGCCCCAGAGAGATTCCAACCATGCCGGCCCTTTGAGCCACTGAATCTGTGGTTCAGCCAAGCCAAGGTAGAAGGGCTCCGAGACAAACAAGGAGGTGTGCCACCTGATGGCAATCCAGGTTCACTTTCAGACCAGTGCCCTGACTCCCAGGACAGCCGAGCCCCCAACTGGACTCATAGAAGGGTTGGACCAGCTCACCAGCAATGGCCACAGGATAAGGTGAGGCCCCAGGGCTCAGCCCCCTAGTCAGGTCCCATCTCCAGATGGAAGAGGAGCTTGTTCACATCCTAGTCTTCAGTTAGAAGACACAGGTCAGGGCCTTCCCAGGGCAGGAAGTCATAGGTCAGGGTCTTCCAAGGAAGGAAAACATAGGTCAGGGCATTCCAAGGGTGGGGGAGACATCAGTCAGGGTCTTTCCAGGGAGGAAAGACATAGATCAGGGCCTTCCAAAAGCAGAGAGGCAATGTTTTAACCTAGTGTGTGAATGAATGAGTGAATGGGTGGCCTGTTCGGCTTTACTCTGTCAGTCACCCTTAAGGTCCCTTAAAGGCTATGGAGTCCAATTGGGCTCATCTGCGGCTCCATAATGTAACAATCATTGAAAAGGACCGCATTCTAACAGCGGCCCATCAGGAGGCAGATGAGGCCTTTACTAGAAACCCCCAGGGCCATGCCCCTGGAGCAGAGGTAGTACCGTTAGCTGATCCTGATTGGAATTATAATACCCAATAGGAAATGGTTAGATGTGCCAAATTTCTAGAGACCTTCATAGAGAGAAAAAAGAAAAACAACAACAAAAAAAAGGAATACAAAAGCTGTGAACTATGAGAAGCTTAGAACCATTACTCAAGAAAAAAGATGAGAACCTGGCCAACTTTTTTTGCTGGCTGGAAGAATTCTTTAGCATACTAATGGAGACCCCACTTCCCCTGTGAAGTTAGCTTTGTTAGGCCAGCATTATTAGCCAGTCAGTCCCTGATATCAGATGCAAGCTTCAAAAGCTGCAAGTGGGGCCACAGACTAACCAAATACTATATATGGCCTTCATGGTCTACAACACTCGAGATCTTGAAGAGGGAAAAAGAGAATAGAATAAAGAAAAATGACAAGCCAGGACTATGTCTGTCACAACTGGCCAGGCCCTTGGTACCCGACAAGTATCCTTTAAGAGACTGGGGAATAAGGAGACATTGAGTTCTTGCTTCAAATGCAAGAAAGTAGGACATTGGGCAAAGGACTGTACCTAAAAGTCCTCAAGCCTCTGCCACACATGCAAAGAAACTGGTACTAATCCTTGGTATTGGAGAGCTGACTGTTCATACTCTCAGAGAGGAGGGTGGCCAGCCAACACCCTAGTAGCCCAGGACCGGGAAATGTGTAACTAAAGAGGCCTGGGGTCATCCTTGCCTCCCCTGTCCAGGAATGTGGTCAACACTACCAAAGGACCTCGGGTAACTATGAACATAATGAGTAAACAAAATCAATTTATTTTAGATACAGGCCAACCTATTCTGGTCTCCCTGCATTTGCAGGAAAACCTTCCTCCTACGATTATCATACGAGTAGAAGGGGAAGGCAAGGTCAATCATTTTACTCCACCACTGACCTGTCAATTTGAAGATCACATCTTTCAGCAGGAGCTTTTACCAATGTTCAGGCAAACCAGAATAGCTGTATCAGTAAAAGTTCAGCTTCTATGCTCCTCCATCAAGACCCAGACTTTTTACCTAGCCCAATGATAGGAGCGCCTTCCCAGAAATCTCGGTAATCAGGAATTTTCTCCCCCTTCACCCTTAGACTCTGAGGGGGGAAGTGAGTCTCTCAGGACCCCATCTATTTCATTGCTCTCTGAGGAAACTAGTTATGCACCCTCGGGGAAGTTACAAATACTGACAATGGGAAAATAAAAGTATGTGCATGACCTCTAATCTATATTTGTGTTATATGTAATATGGTGGTTCAGTTAAAATTCTAATTATGATGGAAATGAAATGGTTTTCATAACAGAAGGTATAAAGTTTGGACATTTATTTTGAAGGGAATTGAAGGAATAGTGTTTGTCTTAAAGTTGGTTATTTCTGAATGAGTGGGAAGAGGCAAACTGAAGGAACGAGGAAAGTAGTAGAAGGTTTGTGAAGAAAACTTCTGAGAGAAATTTTATGTGATTAAGCTAAACAAGATTGGAAGTTTCCTTAACTAGTTTCCTGAGACTTTT
The DNA here is from genome assembly GCF_014176215.1 of Rousettus aegyptiacus. Taxonomy (NCBI): domain Eukaryota; kingdom Metazoa; phylum Chordata; class Mammalia; order Chiroptera; family Pteropodidae; genus Rousettus; species Rousettus aegyptiacus. The sequence continues at coordinate 92,201,118 of NW_023416307.1, read as the reverse complement.
CCCAATATTCAAAGGAAGCTTCAAAAGTTGGGGCCTAGACCCAAACCCCACAGGCTGTCTTGGTGCCAAAGGTCTTTAAGGTGTCCAATAACTGGGACAGGGCAGAGAAGGCTATTCCTTGTCTAGGGACTGAGGTGGCACTTCAGCAGGAAACCTAAGACTCTGCCCTGATTAAGGCAGAAAGGGAAAGAGCTTCATGAAACCCCAGTAGGCAAGGACTATGACCCTTCTCAGCAGGAAGCAGGTATGGAAGAAGAGACTTCACATCCCTCAACATCCATACTAATAATAAGAGGGTTCATAGCTCTTAGAAAAGAGTTAAGCAGGAAAATTAGTTAGGGGGTTTCTGGGTCTGCCTGTAAAGACACTGAGGTCATCCTATCCTAGAAGGGGTCTGCCCTCATCCACCAATAATTAAGTGATTAAATGGGGTAATGGTCCAGAATATGGAGTTGGGGATCTTAGCTTCTCCCATTTGCAGGTCCTTTCCTCATGCTCTTCATAGCTCTCTTACTTGGTCTCTGTGTCCTGAACTGTCTCCTCATGCCCAGAGCCCATGAAGTTATAGATGGTTGTGACATCCGGACCACCCTTATACCAGCCCCGAGGGCGGGAAGATCAGGAGGTTGATGCCTTACAAGAACTTAAAGGGAATCAAAGGAGGGAAATGAAGAGGAATTTTCCACTCAAATGGCTAACATTGTAATCTGTAGACATGCTTGCTGTAATAGAGCAAAGGGACGGTGACCTCGAGATCAACCAAAGACTCACCCTCCCCTTTGCTTGTTCTGTCTAGATAACAGATGTATTGCCTTTGCTTGTTAAACCCTATAAAGGTAAGGCTACCCCTGAGCTTGGGGCCCAGATCTTCAGAGTGCTAGCTCTTCTGGGACTGCCAGTGTAATAAACCTGAGTTCTCCAACTCTGAGTGGTGCTTGGTTTCTTGCCGGTCTTGTTTCTGCAACACTTTGAGAATTCTTCTTGTTTGCTAATTCGATTAGATAAGTTCAGTCAACATTTAGCAATTTCTTCTAAGTGCCATACTCACTGTGGCTATGATGCTGGCCACCAAAACACTCCAATATTCCCACTGGGAGATAACGAAAAGATAATGACTTCCTGAGCTGGATGCCACAAGAGAAGCCAGCACCCAACAGATAGTTCCCCAGAGAAGGAAAGGGAGGAGCAAAGAGTGAATTAAGATGGAAAAACCAGCTGGGTTTTCGAGGATGAATAAAAGTTCTCCAGCAAGGGAGAATTTCAAGGAGAGGGAGAGAAAGGTGTGATATGCCTTGTGTACCTGCGTGCAGGAACTTGGGCTGTCCCGTCCTGTACCCCATTCTTGGTTTCCCAGCATGTGGTAGGTGCTCACAGCTAACATTTCTTGAAGGCTACTGTGCCAAGCACTGTTCCAGGCACTATTCCAGGGACGATTTCAAGCCTCTCATATTCATGAACTCATCCCATGAACTCTCTGAAGTATGAAGTACTATTTACAATTATCCCCATACAGAAGAAGAAATGAGGACTTCGAGTGGTAAAGTTGCATATACAAATTTAGAAAGCTCACAGATACCAAGGCTGGGGTGAGAGCCTGGGCAGTTGGCACCAGAGCCCACACTCTTAACCATTACTCTACACTGCCTCTTGAAGCTGGAGAATGTATTAACCAAACCCTGCAAGCTGGGCATTTAATACATATGCATAATCTCTCACAAATGGGGAGGCTCATAGAAATCCCTTCCTTTGCCCAAGGCTATTCATTTGGCAAGGAACAGTGTAGATTTCAACCACTGGGTGTCCATTCCCAAAGCCCATGTTCCTCTTATCATGGCACCACCTCTGAAAAGGTATAGGCAATTTAGTGCCAACAGGGCTCAGGCAGTAAAGATGCAAGTGGAAGTGAAAGTAGGCTGCAGGGGAGACGATAGGGAGCAGTGTGGGATGTGGTTACAAGAAAGCATGTACCCTTTCTAAGGCTCTTCAGATTCATTATTTTGGAGCACTGTGAAGCCCAAATAAAACATATCAGGGGCCACCAGTTTTTGACTTCTACTTTGGTCCATCTCCTACCCCAGGTACAAAAAAAGTCAACCCAGCCATGCCCTTGTCTCTGCGCTTCCTCGCCTGTCCCAAACCAACTAGGAGGCCAGCCTTCCTTTTCCACCCACCAAATGCTTTCCAGATCCTGTCTGCATGTGACCAAAGTTCCTCCTGCTGCAGTTTAACCCAGAGCCTATGAGGAGGCCACTCTTCATGAGCAGAGGTGGTGGGGATGTGTTAAAAAATGTGTGGCAGCTGGCACGTGAAGCCCAGGCTTACGCTAGACACCTTGTCATGGCACTACAAGCCAAGCAGAGGATGACCACAGCACCCTGCCCTCTTCTAAGCCCCAGAGACACTGGCTGGGGAGCTCCACATTCAACTAAATGACATTTACAGCAGCTGTAAGCATGTCTGAGGTGATTACCCTATAATTTGTATGCAGTTGCAGGTCATTACCAAAATTACAATTAAACACTGGCACCCTGTAATTAGATGTTTTATGAGTTGGGTCCTGAGGTATTAATGTCAAATTTCTAAGTTTGGCCCTTCCCCCAATTCCAATGCCCTTCCTCTGCCAGCTGGGGACCCAAGGCCCACTTTGGCTTTTCTGAGGCCCTGGGCGACTTCAGCCAGAGACTTTGCCACTTCCCAAATGGTGATCACCAATGTGGGTGTCTATTGTCACCCACATGAATGTCAATCAGCTGCTTGAGGACAGAGACAGCTTCTCACACATCTACTCCAAGAGTATAGCAGTGTTCATTCTATAAGTGTTTATTGAGAACCATCTATATGCGAGGCACTCACTAGGTGCTGAGTTTACAGCAGTGAACATATTAGACAAAAATCCTCATCCTGGTGGAGTTCATAGTCAAAAAACAAAACCCACAGAAAAGAGATGCATTTGGTGTGTTAGAGCACAATAAAGGTCAAAAAGAAATAACGAAGCTGGGGAGGGAAATATGACGCATGTGGAGGAGGGTGTTCAAATTTTAGATATTTTAATCAGAGACCTCCCTGAAAAATTAAAGGTCATTAGAAATGAGGCAGTGATCCAAGTGACATCTGGTGGAAGAGCTTTCCTGGAGTGAGACCAGCCATGCAAATGTCCTGGGGCATGAGTGTGCCAGGGAAGGCCAAGGAGCAGTTGGTCAGACTCTGTGGCCAAAGTGTGATGACCAGGGAATACATAAAGGGGATGAGGTAAGACAGGTCATAGGATCCAGATCATAGAAACTTTGGCAGATTTTTGAAAAATATTGGTTGAAGAACAGAATTGGATGAACTGGAGGGAATCTAAGAGGAAGTTTAACTCCATTTGGGTATCCAAAAAGGCTTTTTAAACACTCATTTTCTTTTTCTTTCATTGTAAACTCTCATTCCTTGAGTGCTCCCTCTGTGCTGTAAGTTCAGCCAAGCACTAGGTGGACGTTGTCCTGTACCACATGGAGAAGACATAATTATCCCCAAACCACAGTGAGAAAAGCAAGTTTCCAAGGGTACTGGCCTGACCCAGAGTCATTGTTGGAGCCAAAACTTGTGCCTCGCAGCCTCTGGAGGCAAAACAGTTTTGGGGTGAAGAATATGAACTCAAGCCAGCTGGCTGGGGTTTAAATCCCAGCTTAGCCACACAATAGTTGTGCAGCTTAGGCAGGTTACTAAATGACCCTGTGCCTCAGTTTCCTTGCCTATAAAAGGAGGATAAAATAGCACCTATCTCAGAGGGTTGTTGTAAGGGAGACTCAGCCCATTGCTTGGCACATGGTAAACAATTTAAAAGTGTGAGTTAACTTTATCATTAGCTCTGTGCTCTCTGCCTATGTGATTTGGGTGAGTCTGTGTCTCTGAGCCTTAATTTCCCAATGTGACAGTTGCAGAGCATTCTTGAGATACCAGTAGGGAAAGCAGGTATTAGTGTTGTTATTGCTATGGTGAGGCCATTAAAACCAGGACCCCCAAAGATGCCGTCCTGATGCCCTTGAACATGATGGGGCTGAAAAGAGGCAAAAGTAGAATTCTCAAGACTTGGAAGTCATAGTCATGTCAAGTGGAAAGAATTTTAAGGCCTACTCAGGAAGTAATTGGAATTAACAGTGGGTTAGTGCCTCTAAAGAAGGAAGTGCCCAGTTCAGGTCGTATTAACTAAAATCTCTACCCAGCATTAGGGAGACAATTACTCAATTCTGTTCCGTACTATGCAGAGTCCCATGGAAGAAACTGAGTCCTACCATGGACGAAAAGCAAGGACATCATAGAGTATGTTCAGAAAAGGGGAAGATGTCGGCTAGTAACCCCAACCTGGGAAGAGCAAAAATTGTAAGGCAAGTAACAGGGAGGCAGACTCTAGCTCCTTGTAAGAAAAAGCATCCTCACTGTTAGAGCTATATAAGTATTGAATGGGCTGCCTGAGAGGGGTATGCGTGTGTGTGTGTGTGTGTGTGTGTGTGTGTGTGTGTGTGTGTGTCGAGGTGGGAGAGGAAGGAGTGGTGCAAGCAGGGGTAAAGAGGAGTCTGTGTGGGGAATTGGGGGCCAAACTCCAGCTCAGGATTGGGGTTTGGGCCCTTGATCCTGAGTACTCACCTCTCCGTGAGATCCAGATTTGTGGAGGCAGCACAGCAGACGACACGGCGAGTTGGTCAGACTGACTTCACAGGTTTAAATCTTGGCTTCTCTGGACCTGTTTCCACATCTCTAATACTTCCCACCTCATTGTGAAGATTCAGTGACTAAATGCAGCTAAGGTGTTGAGAGTAGTGCCCAGTGCTATTACTTGGGGAGGAGCCTAGGCCACAGGCTGTGTGTGTGAGAGTCCTGGAGAGAGAAGTTACGTGACTCTCACTCCACTCCAAGTTGCCATGCCACACAGGCATGAAGCTGTCTCCTGGGAACTGGCTTCCCTTCACTCCTAGGCTGCTGAGAGATTCCCCTGTAAGTCACCACTACCCTAGGAGACAGTGAATGGATGCTTTGTGTCTCCACCACAGCCTGTTGCTGCATTCCTGGGCCCCAGCACTGCTCACAGCCTATGTTCGCACCCTGGTTCCTTCCCGACTCCATGGCACATGGCTTCTTCATTCCTAAGGGACAAAGCACCTCCCACAGCCCCTGCTAGGCTGCCCACCCCCTATACTAACTGCCCCAGAATTGACCCAGCTTCCTGGATGGTAGACAGGTAGGGCTCAGGGGCAGGGTGGGATAAAAGAAGTCCAAGTGAGTTCCCAGAGTGCCCAGCTCTCCTCCAAATCTCTGGAGCAGCTGGGCTCAGGCCAGGCACAGGTAGGGGTCTGCTGGGCCACTGTCTAACACCCACAAGAAAAATGCTCTCTGTTCTGCTCCCTACTTAACCCCTTTCCAGTCAGGCTGGTCCCTGCTGCGAGGCTGAGCAGGAGGGCAACTTGAGATCCCTAAAGCAGAGGTTCCTGAGGGGGCTCCTAGGGTACTGACAGCAAAATCAAAGTGCAGGCACTTGGACTCTAGGATCATCTGGGGTACCTCTGGTCTACTGTATCCTGTGGTTAATAGAAAACTTCAGCAGCCCAGTGTAGACAGAACCACCGAGTGTATAGACCCCTCAGAAATGAAGCCACAAGACTGAGTACAAAGCTCAGATGAGGGCCAAGAGGATATGGGATGGAAAGGGGAAGTAAGAAGATAAGTCACATTGCTAAGGCCATGTGACTATTGCAGAATGAAGACTACAAGATTTATGTGTAGTTTTTTTTTTTTACTTTCATATGAATATACTTGTTTTCCTCTCCCCCTGCCCACTCCTATTTTTATCCTGACAAGATATGAGGTACACTAATGGTGGTAACTCTGTAACTCAGCATTTAAGTCACAGACATCAAATAGGCATGCGGCTCAGCTAGAAGAGATCAAGTGCCATAAGAGACGTTTGCACTTGGGAGAAAGGCACAGTATGCCTTCAGGTGGTTGAAGGGTAGTCGCATCAGGTTAGGTGTAAACATGGTGTTGTCATGGTCTTTACTTGAAGTTAATGTGGTTACACTGAGTCTTAGAATGCCAACTGGGCAAAACATGACTGTGTTGGATTGTCTGCTGTTCAGCCTGGCATACCATGAAACCTGGGAGCAGTATTTCCTAGGATTGCTTCTCCGTCCAGTTCAGTGAAGAGTTTCCAGTGAGTGGTATTTCTATGACACTGGGAGGCAAAGTAGACAGGGCTGCAGTGTGGCAGTCTCAGCTGCAGTATCCTGGACTGACATGGCAACTTCCACAGATACCTGCACGAGCTCCTGTCTCATGGCTTACTTTTGGGAGCTGGACCCCATAGTTTCTCAGATTTCTCTGCTTTTCTTATATGGAAATTTATATATCTGCTGAAATTTATATATCTTCAGGATGCTGAAGGGACAGGAAAATTTCAGCATAGGTGGGGATCTCATCCATGGGTGGGGACTTGATAAAATGGAAGAGTCCAGGGCCTCCCTCCAAAGCTACTAAATAGACTGATTTCTCAGGGCTAAGAAATCTGTAATGTTAACAAGCCACAACCCTCCAGGAGATTGGGAAGCTGAGGAAGCCTGGTTGGAACACGAAGATGGAGGACTCATGCCTTACCTTCTAAAACTTCTCTGCTACTGAATCTAAGAGAGATTAAACAGGTAAACATTCTGACCATTCTTATTTCCCTTCGAAAATAATAATAATACAATGAACCAAATCAATGCTGTGCAGTTACAAAGATCCTACGCAATCTAAAGCAGCTTTGGTCAAAAGTGGTACACATAGCCCTGGTGGTCATCAAGATGATTTGAGGTGGTACGAGAAAAAAATATTTTCATTTTAATAGCTATAGAGTATAGCCATCACAATTTGAGGAATAGTATTTCTTATGGTTAAGTTAAATCAGGTAGTAAGTTATAAAAAGGAATCAATTTAGCTAAAAATATAAATGACAGCAGAAGTGGAGAGTAAAAAGATACCTCATATACCCTCTGATAAGATACCCACAGAAGCACTTCTGTAGCATGCTCACCAAAAATGTATAACCTTGTGTCTAATCATGAGATAACACCAGACAGATCCAAGTTGAAGGACATTCTACAAAATAACTGACCAGCGTTCTTTCAAAATGTAAAACAAAACAAATGACAAACAAGACTGAAGAACTGTCCTAAATTGATGGAGACAAAGGAGATACAACAACTAAAGACAATGTGGAATTCTGGATCACATTCTGGGCCAGAAAAGGGACATTGGCGTAAAAATTGACAAAACTCATATAAGGCCTTCAGATTGGTTGATGGCATTTTATCTATGTTAATTTTCTTGGCTTTAATAATTATCCTTATTCTGTTTCAAATATTGATATCAGGAGAAGCTGGGTGAAAGCTATACAGGATATCTTTGTACTATATGTGTAAGCCTAAAGCTAGTCCAAAAAAGTTTTCAAAAAAGACTAAATGATATATGGCAATAAAAGAAAAAAAAAAAAAAACTACTAGGACCAATATGGGAAGGGCAGAAGTTTTGTAGAATGTGTAGGAAAGTCTGACATTTCAAAAACCCTGCTCTAAAGTAGAGTTGAACATTCCAGAGTTTGAATGGTTCTTTAAAAATCAACACTTGGAGTTATAACAATTCTGAACATTCTCCTTCCTGCTAAAATCAGAATATTCCAGACTTCTAAAGATTTTAAACAGTTCGAAAAATTTGACTATTGTAAAGTTCTCAAACTGCTAAAGATTTTGCAATGCTAAACTATGACAATGATTTTCAAACTTTAGGATGTATATGAATCGTTGGGTCAATTGTACTAGGAAGTTAAAAATCATGATTGTTAAAAGTGAATATTCATGGACTTTGCCCTGGTCTTCAGATTGGGTGTTTCTGGGATCTGCACTGTGAACACTCCCTCAGTGATTCTGCTGTCAGTACCCCAGGAAGCTCTCCAGAAACTCCTCTGAGACACACTCAGATACTATACATATGTGCTCACACACACAGACGTTCTCCTAGGAGCAATGCAGGATCTCCGGGGCCTTCAATAGGGCTTTCACCTTTACCCAGAGCAGCTGGACATCCTCTCAAGATGGTCAGGTGAACCCCAGTGATAGTGACAATATCAGTGAGGGTCCATGAACCCTGGTGCCCCAGCAGCACCTTGCTGCCCCCTTCCCACGCCCTCCTGGTCCCTCTCTCATTTTATTTGGAACCAAATAAAAGATTAAGATAAAAATAATTCCCAGAAGGTAGATCATTTGGTAATTATGTGCAGGTGTTAAATCGCTCCTGGCTCTCTGGCTGCCCCCTACTCCTCAGCCCCGTCCTCCAACATTCAGCTGGAGGTGATAATTCCAGAGCCAGCCACCCCCTAACTCCCACGATGGGTCAGGCCTGCCTACACACCCACCTGCCTGATGGCCCACGGCTCAGAACCCAACTCCCAGGGAAAGAAGGGAACACAATAAATCACCACTGGGGCCAGGCCTCACCATTACCCAATTCTGTAATTTAAACCCACTTCCCAAATGAGGTAACTGAAGCTGAGAGAAGGACCTCATGTGCCCAAGGTAACAGAAAAGTCATGGCAAAACACACTCTCTGGCCTACAGGAGTTCACCCTCCTTCTGCATCTGCCAGGACTAGGAGCAGAGACAGGCTGGGAGTAGCCTGGGAAGAGGCCAGGCTGGAGATGGGACTGTGAGGAGCAGCCAAGAATTCGGCATTGTCCTGCCTGCAGAGGAGCAGCCTTTGGGGTCTTATCACTGTCCCCAGTCTCCTCAGGGCTGTTCTGGGGCTCTCAAAGCAAAAGCATTTATATTCTTAAGGATATAGCCTGGCCTGGGAGCAGGGGAGGCAGGGAGCAGTGGTCACAGGAGGGCACATTTAGCTTGGCCTGAGGAGAACATTTATCCCTGTCATGAGCTGCCCTGGGAGGGATGGGCACCTTGTGCTGGGAGGTATGCACGCTTTGGCTGGACAGATATCTGGGGTACCAGAGACAAAACAGTGGCTGGCTGACTTCCCAGCACCTCTTCATCAGGATGAATTGGGCTCTCTGGTCTCATTCTGAGCAGATGTAGAGAGATGGACACCACATATCCCATGGCCACAGAGCCCCCGGGCCAGCCAGAGTCCACTTAAGTGCAACTAGGCCCCTGATAACCCCTCTGGCCCAGCTCCCACTACTACCATGGGCTTCAATGCTCCAGCTTCAATGCCTCTTTGCCCATACCATACCCCTCCATGCCTTTGCACAGTCTTTCCTCCCAGGGTAAATGTCACTCCCTCTGAGAATCCTCTCTTACCACCCCCTTGCCATTTACCTCACTTCACTGGAATTCTCTGAGATCCTGCTCAAGGACATGGACCATGCTATGTCCACTTGTGCATCCCCAGGCCCCTCCTCTCTGGTCCCAGACCTGCCCCAATAGGGACCTCTTGCCCAAGCCTGGCCTGGACCCTCCAGTTCCACCACCTCCCATTGGGCCATGTTAAAGGTGCTGGTCCATCTCTAGAGCGTGATCATTCAATTATGTTACCCAACTCAGGTGTGAGTCAGCCCAGATGGCAGCTTCTCACACCTCTCTCACCCACTGGAGCTCACAGGACACCCTCCAAGAGCCCATCTGAACCTCTGGGCAGAGAGATGACAGATGGTAAAATGCAGAAGGACAAAATGTTTGGACATGAATCCAAATCTTGCTCTCCCTATAGTGCTCTGTGCCCCTCTCCACCCACGTGGACCATAGAACTCCACCCCCCCCTCCCGACTTCCCATCCTCACCCCAAGTTTAGATGCTCAGGAACAAAGCCTAGTGCAACGCCAGGCACAGAGCAGGCACTTCATTTACTCGATCATAACTACTGCTGTGTGCTGGGGTGCAGCACTGAGAAACAGGCACAAAACCCCGTTCTCCTGGAGATGCCCAGGTAATAGACAGACAGACAAGTGAACCTATAATGCAGGTGGGGTGAGTTCTAGAAAGAAAAAGAGATCAGGGTGAAGGTGCCACCCATGTAATTCTAAATTTTCTAGGAGCCACTTTGAAAAAGGTGAAGAGAACATTAATATTAATAACATATTAATTTAATCTAACAAATCCAAATATTACCATGGCAACATGAAATCAATACAAAAATTATTGAGATATTTTATCCTTTTTTTTAATACTAGACCTTGGAAATCCAGTACATATTCGACATTCACAGCACACCTCAAATCTAACTTGCCCCATTTTAAGTGCCCAGAAGCCACAGGTGGCTGGCAGCCACTGTCTTAGAGCAAGTCTAGAAAACGCAGATAATACACGGTAGTCAGCAAAGGCCTCTTGGAAAAGGTGATATCTGAGCAGGGACCTGGAGGTGAGGGAGTGAGCCAAGAAGCTAAGCAGGGCAGAGGCATCCCAGGCTGCAGGACTAGCAAGTGCAAAGATCCTAAGGTGGGCATGAGTCTGCAGCTAGAGTGGAGTGAGCAAGAAATGAAGCCAAGAGGCTCTGGCTCATTTGGCACTGTGGCCACTGTGAGGACTTTGGCTTTGCCTCTGAGTAGGTGGGAGCCACGCAGGGTGTTGGGCAGACAACAGAGCATGGCCTGGCCTGGGTTCTAAAGGCAGGACTCTACATCAGTGTGTAAGCTCTAGCCCCAGGCTGCTTGGCATGAATCTTGTCTCTGTAGATCTTGGAGATTATGGCAGCAGCTAGTGCTGCGAGGGTCACAACAGTGCCTGGCATGCAGTGGGCATCCTCTAAAAGCCAACATTACCCAAAGCCCCGTGAGTGTGAGTCTTCAGGAGAGATTCACACCTTCCCAGATGCCAAAGAACTGGGTTTTCTGTTTCTTAGAGAAAGATAGGGCAGCCCTCCCCTCAATCTCCCTTCTTTTGTGTCCTCTGACTTCGGCCCCTCTAATCTCCAAATTCCTGGAATTTCTGCAGGTGATAAATGGCTCCAAGTGAAGCTGCATTCAGGCATTCTGACATGGCAGCCTTCACTTCCTCTGCCCAGTTGTGGGCAGGGGGCTGGGTAGAACCTCCTGACCCTGCCAGGAAGCCCATCCACCCTATCCTGGCCCCAGGACTCCCCTCCCTGACCCCATGGGGATAGCCCAGCCTCTGATGTTCAAGGATGGTGGGCAAGGCCTTCTCCTCTCTGGTCTGTGCCATCTCCCCGCCTCTGCACACCGTACACTACACTCTCTCATTCATTCCACAAACATGAGTGCAGGCGGGCTCTGGGCAAGGTTCTGCTATAGGCCATGGAGATACAGAAGTAAACAAGACAGACAGAGGCACCTGCCTCTGTGGAGCTGGCCACCCCCAGCCATCATTTTATGGGGTGCTCAGAATCCCTGACCCCTCTGACCAGATTTCAGTGAAGACTCTCTTTCTTGCCCACCTTCGTAACCCAGGGTGGCAGCTTCTTAGGGGGTCCACCACTTTGGAGGGCATGACCCATGAGGAACCCCATTAGGGTAATTTAGGCTAGACTCAGGATGATTTACTCATCAATCCCTGGCGAAATAGATCTTGAAATAAGAAAGGAAAAGATGGGAACTCCCATTGCCCGCAGAAATTTAAATAATGCTGTGAAACTATGCATGACTAGGGAAAAAAAGAGAAAAGGCCTGCTGACCAGATGCCATACACATTAACAGCAGCTATCTCTACGATAGAAGTGTAGGACACTAAGAGCCTTTGTTTGCCTTCTGTTTTTCTGTTTTCCAGACTTTCTATGATACATACACATCTACTGAACACATCTAAAGAAAAAACAAAAATATGATAAAAACAATCACAGTATTAAAACCCAATAATTCTTAGAACCTCCTAGAGTGACTGTGTCTGGTGGCAGGGCCAGGAACTTGCCAGCTTGTGGAGGGACAGGGTGGCCATTCGCTTTAGCTTGGGAAGCCCCAGCACATGGGAGCTGGGCAGTTGGAGGCCAGGAGCTGGGCTAGTGGAAAGGGGAAAAAGGTTGGGCTGAGAGAGCAGTGTTGAGGGAAGCAAGGAGTTCAGAAAGACCCGGTAGGATAAGGAGTGACTGACAGCAGGTGGTGGATGGTGACCAGGACATAGGGCTCAAGGGACCCAGGCCCTGCATTGGTCCTGTGGGTACTGAGGAGCCACTGATGGTGTGTGAACAGGAGACAGCTGTAGTTTAAGAGAAACAATGGGGCATCTCCCAGATTCTTCTTCCCTTCTCCTTTATAATATTGACCCAATAGTTCTTTAGCAGTATGAAGATCGTCAGCATTCTCTGAAAGGCAGCATGATTCAGTGGTTAAAAGTAGTGGCTTTAGAGCCTGACAACCTGGGCTCAGCTACTCGGTCCGCCACTTTCTAGCTGTGTGTGGTGCCCTCAGGCTGTGACGCGACCTCTTTGTGCATTAGTTCCTCATCCCAAAAATGAGAATGGCCATAAAATACAAACCTCTTGGGATTTTGTAGTAGAGGATATTAGATAAGCTAAAACAGCAGTCCCCAACCCTTTTGGCACCAGGGACCATTTCACTCTGAGAATCTAATGCCTGATGATCCAAGGTGGAGCTGAGGTGGTGTTGCTAGCTCTGGAGAGTGCCTGCAAATACAGATTACCCACCACTCACCTCCCACTGTATGACCCAGTTCCTAACAGGCCACAGACCATTATGGGGCCACAGCCTGGGAATGGGGGACCCCTGTGTTAAAACATGTGAAACAGGGGCCGGCACATGGTAAGTGCTCAATAAATAAATCTCCCTTATTACTTTGGGCTTTCCTCAAGATCACAGACCTGTCAGCGGGTAGACACCAACAACGGCTGTCCTATAGCCCTCAAGAGATGGCATCCCTAAGCTCATTCTTTTCTGATTCCACGTGCCTTGCACGGAATGGGTCCAAGGCTGCTGTGTACCAATGCTGGGAGCCCCCTGATTCAGCTATCTCATTTAGTCTCCTCAGCAACACTGTTGGAGGGGCTGTTCTCATCCCCATTTTACAGAAGAGGGAACTGAGGCTGCGAGAGGTGAAAGACCTGCTCGAAGACCAAGCTCACTAATACTACCAGTCTATCGAGGGGGCCCTGCTGTGCCTTTTTCAGGTCTGGCACTTACTAGGCACTTGTACTACATATTTCAAGGCAGAGGGGACCCAGTTTGAGAGGGCTGGGGCTTTTATGGGGAGTGGAATAAAAGAGAAAGAGTTTGGTTTCCCAAAATACTCTCAAGTCCTGGAGATCCAGGTGATAGAGCTGGTTGGGAGCTGGGCCTGAGGGAGAGAGAAGTTGAAATGGGGTAGGGGACCTCTAGCCTTTCATCTTGAGCCCAAGCCCTCCTCTCCCCACTCCTTAGTGGGGGGCCCACAATTATTCACCTGGAGCCATAAATGAGCTGGTTCTGAAGCCCACCTGTTGCCTGGCAAGTATGCCAGGACCTGAGGGGGGAGGGGTTCCCAAGATGGAATCATCAACCACCTTGGGCTGAACCCACACACCAAACTTTTGAAGCCCCATAAAAGCTTACAGACCTTTCCTCTGCCAAACCTCACCTGCCAGCCTACTTGCCTGTCAGCCACCCCCTCCCCCCAGCCCAGTTAGGGTGCGAAGCCAGGAAGCCCAGCTGGGTATCCATTAACCAGAGACTGGACCTCTCTGAGCCTCAATTTCCATTTTAGGAAAGGGCAGGGAGAATGTTCCAGGGCATCTCAAGGAGATGACTCCAGTCTGGTGGTGCGACACCAAGGGTCCACTGTGTTGCCCGCCCCTGGCTCAGTATGGCCCTTCTGACTATGGAGAAGAAGTTGGCATCCTGGCAGCTGTCAGCCTTTCTGTGGTTCTAAGCAGGAGTCTGCCCTGTAGCCGGGAGGCTGGCTGGGTGGTCTCTGGGAAGGTACCTGGGAAACCTGGGAAACCAAACCCAGACAACAGGCCCAGCTTTTACCTGGGGGCTGTGCAGGCTCTGTCTGCTCTGTCCCAGGACAGTCAGAACAGGCTTGTAGCTCTCCTTATTGAGCACCTGTGGTATGCCAGTTCCCAAAGAAAGCACTATTATCCCCATTTTGCTGAAATATGGAGGCTCAGAGAGGCTAGGTCCCAGCCAGGGATCACCAGGGTCAGAATCCTAAACCACATCTAAAGCTCTGGATCCCAGCAGCAACTGGGAAGCAGTTTTCAGCAGCTGAGAACCCAGCCAGAGAGGACCCACACACAGCTTTCCTCACACTGGACACAGAAGCGCCTGGTTTTGAGAAGTTGGATTTTCTAGAAAAACAGGTATGAAGAGGAATGGGGACAGACCCTCAAGGTAATAGTCATCCTGATAAGGGACTATTGTATGCATTCTCTCTCTCTCTCTTTTTTTAATCTTCAAAGTGATTTGTGGAACCCCTGCTAATTAATTTTCCCCAGAGCAGAAAAGACTGTCACCTGTCTCACTCTCCAGAGTCCCAACCCTGCCTCCAAGCACACCTGAAGCAAGGGGGGCTGATTCCAGAGTCCTGGAGATGGCAGAGAGGATAACTCAGCTGGCAGAGGCCTGTGGGAGAAATGAGGGTGGGACTGGCCTCTGGGAGGCTGCCCGCCAGAAATGTAGGGAGAGAAGGGGAGATTAGAGGAAGTGGGAGGCTTGGAAGCAGGCAGGTCTCCACTTGCCCCTAGAGCAGCAGGGCTGCCTGGTCTACCTAAGCAGAGAATCACCTTCAGATCATTGGAACAAACATTGTGCCAGCACCATCTCTGCCCTGTGCTCACACAGAGAGGCCAATCCAGCCTCTGCCTTCTGTATGGCAGCTAAGAAAATAAACGCATTCATTTACTCACTCACCTTATCCATTTAGCTAACCAACAAAAATTGTTATTCCCTAGTCTGAGTCCTCCAGTCTTTGCATTAGGAACAGGGACCACAGGTGTAAACAAAACCCAGTCCCTGGATCTGTGAAAGGCTCAGTTGGTGATAGGACATGCCATTAGCTAATGGGAGTGAATGGCAGGACAGAAAGACCAAAAATGATGGTGGAGCAAGCTCGGAGGCTTGGAGAAATTTCACAGAAGAGGCAACATTTGGTCTTGAATTGGGCTTTGAGGAGTAAGTAGGAGTTTGCCAGAAAGAGATGAGCAGCTAGGGCATTCAGGCAGAGAGAACAGCAAGTACAAAAGCATAGAGCAAGATAGGGCATGGGGTATCTGAGGAACAGTGAGTAATTCCAAATGACTGGAGCAGAGGGTGCTCACTGAAGATGGATATGGTTGTCAACAGTGGGACATCTTCTTCTCAGAGCCTCAAGCAGTGCTTCTCAGCCTTCACGGCATCTCCCCATTCTATATAAGAGAGGAGGGCATGAGTTCGTTACTACGGAAAATAGAAGGCACTGCTTGAGGTCAGAGGCTACCAGCCTGAGGGCTTGAGCCACTGAGCTTGTTCTAACTGTCTGAGTTCTGAGAGAAGATGTGTATGTCCTTTTCTAGAAAAATTACCTCCAGAAGCCCTAGGAAGTCTTTCTCTTAAATACGATTGGCCAAGATGGAGTCGTATGCCCACCCCTGGACCAATCCCTGGTGAAATTGAGTGGGACTGTCAAGTCCAATCAGAATTCATCCTCAGACTTAGGCACAAAGCTGCCACAGAAACAAAATCTAAATTTTTCAATCCAGGAAAGACAAAATGGTATATGACTAACCCTTAAAGTTTAAAATATATATTTAAGAATAACTCTCAATCCCCTGACCCTGCTGTATTTCCAGTATGTGCTCTTAGTTCTGTGTTTTCTTTATTGTCTGTCTTCCCACCAAAATATTAGATCCATGAGATCAGGAACTTCTCTGTTTGGGCTTTACTAAATTGCCTAGCCTCTAGAGGAGAATCTGGCACATAGCAGGTGTTCAGTAAGTATGTGTTGAATGAAGAAATGAATAAACTAGAGGGTATGAGCAGGAAGTCACAAGGTAGAGGCAGGAACAATCGGCAGCCCAAGTTGCCACGGACCTGACTGCCTGCAGAAGACAGGAGCCAAGGAGGGTTTAAGCAGGGCTGGACAAGGTTAAAGGTAAATTTGGGGAAGATTTCCTCTTGGCAGAAGAGATGGATTGGAGGACCATGGCTGGAAGCCAGGAGACCAGGGAGGTCTTGCTGCACTTGTGTAGGCTAGAACAGATAGAAACGGAACTAGGCTAGTGACAAACAGAAAGATTTTCCAGTTACCTTCCATCTTCCAGCCTTTCGGACACTGACCCCAACACTCCTGCCCAGGATGCTGCTCTCCTCACAGCTCCCCCCCCCCTCCCCCCCCCTCAGGACCTTGGTCAGGTGCCCCCTCCTTTTGGAAGCCCTCTCTGCTGCCTTCAGACAGCATGGGGTTTGTGCTGAGTCTTGGGTCTGAGCCCAAGTCTATGACTTCTTTCACATCCTCGCAGGGCTTTCAGTGCACACGGCAGGTACACGAGCAATGTTTTGAGTGAAGGAATTAAAGGCCAATAGAAGTCCAAGCTTCTGGATGGCACAGGCTTTGGAAGGAAAAGGGAGCTTAGATACAGTGCAAGGCCAACTCACAGAAGCTTCTGGAAGCACGCAGAGCTAGGTGAGCCTGGAGTGAGAGTAAAGGTGAGGGCTTTGAGTCCTGACTAAAGACTAGAGGGGATGGAAGAAGAGAGTTCCCGCCCATTGAATACCTGCCATCTGTCACCGCACCATCTTTCCTAATATCAAAAAGCTCCATTTGGCAGAGGAGGAAACCAAGGCTCAGGGAGCAGTTTAGCCATGGCTGTGCAGAGTCAACCCTGGTCTCCACAGCTGCCAGAGTCTTCTAGACTGGCGTCGCCCAAAGGGAGTTTTATCCCCCAGGGGCATGTGGGCTTTATGGTGTATTTATGTTTGTCCCAGTAGTTGGGTGAAGCTACACACCCCTTTAGGGACAGTATACTGGAAGCTGGACATCTCAAAATGCACAAGACTGTCCTACTCAAGCAGAACTGTTGGCATCCCTCTTTGTGAGTCTAACACCTCACTGTATTTTGCATATAAACACAAAATATTTTTATTATTTTTTTTGCAAGCTTTTTTAATACACATAGACTTGCCAAGGATGGAACCACTGTGAAACTCAAGGAAAGGCAATGCTTTCTTCCTCCCAGGACTTTCCTATGAGGTTCCACCCTTTCAGAATATCCCCTGCAGCCAGGAGTCACCATAAACCATACCTGCGTCAGTCTACATTTGCAGCTCTACCAATGGTACATCCCATGCATATGTGTAAATACTTGATTTCAGAGTCTTAACATTATTCAGTTAATAAGTATCTCACTTCACTTAAATCTAAATGCATTCATTATGAATAGGCACAATCATTTGACAACTTTCTCCTCTCTTCTGGAGAAGTCCAGCCCAAGCATTCATGCAATGAAATATGTATTGTTTTGTTACAAATTTTTTCCTTTTATTTCCCTTTAATATTACACCCAGGGCATTGTACTGATTTGCTTAAATCATAGGTTACAAGTAGATAATATTATTTGTGAATTTGATATCAGAAACAATTGCAATATACTTTATTCAAAGTGGGGACAGTGAGTCTGAGCTCTAAGCCGTGAGGCCTTGGCCCAGATATGCATCAGACAGGACCCAAAAGCCAAGTTCTTGGAATGTGTTCCCTCAACAAACACTTTTAAGGCCTCGTCTGGGTCGGGCCTCTGTTAGCCAGTGGAGAGAACCAGATGGCTAATCTATCCTCACAGCATCACTGTCTACCACACAGGGAGGGTGGGCCTGAGGACTTGGAGGTAACTGAGCTCCTAAACAGATCACAACTCTGCCAACACCACTAGCATTTTGAAGACTCCTTAGTCATAATGAGGAGAGTGAGGCTTCTGGGGCAATGGGAAATACATAGAAAAATAGAGAAACAGAAGGGACAGAGCAAGAATTTGGAGAGGGTGATTTCCACAAGGAATTGGATAAAAAAGGAACATGTGTGGGTCAGGAAAATATGGCGAATTGAGCTGAGTCAATGATAAATAAAAAAGGACACAAAGGGAGAGGGGACAATATCTCCCCACTGGAAAAACAAAGTCAGTTACTGCTTGGCTGCAGGGTGTCACTGTTGGCACAAAACAGCTTCATTGCAACTTAAACCGTGCAGAGCGTGTGGAAGGTAGCAGGTAATCCAGCTTTCAGAAGGAGGATGAGGAGCCAGGGATATATATGTATAAGCTAGCCAAAGGCAAGTATCTTGTGATTTCAGCATTGACTACAGTGTATTTCATATTAGTAGAATAAGTTCTTTGTAAAAATGCAATTAGAAATATATGCAAATTTGTATGTTACGCAGGCTTGGAATCGTTTAGAACACTTTCGGGTGCCTAACCCAAGCTGACTGAAGCATAAAGGGAATTTTTTTTCTCTCACTAATTAACAAGACAAAGAATAGCTTTACCTTTTGGTGAAGCTTAATGCAGAGGTCAAATTATGTCATGGATACTGGTTTCTCTTACTTCCTCTATTGGCCCGACCTCCTCTGCACTGGCCCTATTCTCAGGAAGTCTCCACTGTGGGGGCAAAGGGAGGGCTGCAGAAGTGTCAACACTCCTCTCTTCCAGCTTTAGGTCCCTGGAGGCAAAAGAGTTCAAAGACTTAGAATTGAGTCTTAGTACTTCTGAGTGGCCAGATCTCTGTCAGGTGACCATCTTGGAACTAATCACTGTGGTTAGGGAAATGATGCACAGATTGGAATGGGCCAGGGTCTTGGAGCTAGGGTGAAGCCCAGCAGGACCATGCAGGCTACCTTTGGAGAGGAGTGAATTCACCAGTGAAATGAGAAACTCACCAGAGAAAGGGTAACAAGTGCTGTAGAAACAAACAACAATGTCCACCATGCAGACACAAATTCATTTAACTCACAAACATATTTCATGTTATGGAGAAGGCCTAAATGATGATAGTGATGATAATAATGATGACGACAACCCGAACCTGATATTTATTAAGAATTTACCATGTGCTAGGTACTCTTCTAGGTATTTTCACATTCCTTTCGTCATTTAATCCTCTCAACCACAGTTCATGGTAGGTACTATTGACATCATTTCCATTTTACAAATGCAGAAACTGAGACAAAGATGTTCTAAATGACTTTCCCAATATTCCACGGCTATATAAGTGGTTCAAAGTTAGCCCTCCACAAGATCATGTGACCATCCTAAGGAAATGGATCTTTATTGAGGCTTATATAGTCAGGGAGATAAATCCAGACACAAATAACTGATACACAGTGGCAAAAGAAAAGGCAAACCACTAACACAGTGGCATGTGGCAAGGGGCTTGGTGCATGGAAGGATGTTCAGAGGAGGAAGGAGAAACTTCCTAAAGGAGGCGATATACGAGCCTCAATTTCCTCATCCATAAAACATTCAGGTTGTGCTAAAGCAATCCGAAAAATCTTCCATGTGCCGGCCATCTCATAGCCAGCCTATGATTTGCTATTGCCAAAGATGGAGCAGGGTCTGATTTCCAATTTCCTGTTTCTGACTATAAACCTCAAGTGTCAGGGAGCTCTGTGCTGTCCAAGGCAATCTACTCTAGTAAAAGAATCATAGTTGAACCCTCAGGTTTGAATCTTGGCTTCTCCATAAATTAGCTGTTGAGGGCTGAACAAGATGCCTTAGGACCTTCTCAGGTCTGATAATCTAACATCTATGGCCAACTGCTTCCTGTGACATGAAGCTGTGACACTTTCAGGGTCTACTTCTGGCAATGTGGGCACTTTTCCCCTAAACTACCTAGCTCCGGGCTTTTGTGATTTGAGTTCTTACATCTGTTTTTTAGTGTTTTCCCAAATCCTTCTACATCATTGTCACCAGCTACACTGTGCTCACTCATTATCTTTTCACTCAAAAAACATTTCCCTGGGCCAGGCCCCAGGGGTACAGAGAGGAATGAGGCATACTGACTGCCCTCAGGGAGCTCTCTGAGAAGGAATAGCAGCTCACCATCCCGGTCACCAGGTGGCAGCTGGGGTGCAGCTGTCACTGCCTTTACTGGCATGAGCCTGGCTATGGCTATTCATTTGTCATCACTCTGTTGAGGTCTGTATGTTGTTTGAATGACGTGTGTTACATTTAATTGCCACTTAGAATTCTTCAACAAGATTACATTATGATTTGGCATTGAACTGAAAAGTTACTGCATGTATGGGAAAGGGCCTGGGAACAGAGTATAAAGGTGACATTAGTAAAGCAAAATTTTGCCATAGGAGGAATAACCATATTTTCTTGCAAAGCAACCACCAAATGCTTTACCAGTTTCCAAAAGAGGAAATCTGCACACAGATATGAAGCTCACTTTCTCTTAATGATACATGCAAGATGGTTGACCATCACACTCCAAGCAAGAAAACACTAGCATCAAAACTTGCAGAATGGGAGTCAGAGGTTTAGAAGAAATTCCCGTAGGTAACTGAATCATTCTTTTTAGAAATGCTGCAACCCCAACGGTCCTAATGACACAGAAGACAACATTATGTGGAAAGCCATAAACATCAACAACCAAGTCAAAAATTATTCAAAATGGTCAAACTTTAAATGTGAACTAGTTTTAGGACTAACATAAGCAACTTATTTTTCTTATGTGTTTATGCACAAGAGTAATAAATGATAAATTCTATGTCTAAAGAGCTCTTTCAATGACAATGAAATAAAAATTCCAAGTGATAAGAAAGCAATATGTCAAAGTTTAACCGGCAGATTTTTGCTTTCTCAGGGGTACCCAAAATAAAGGTGCACCTTAAAATCAATGATGTTTCAATTCAATTAAATACAGCAGATTTCAAAGTGACTTTTCCAACCAGATAAATGTGGCCTGACATTTCCGAGGAAACAAATCATTAAGAGAGATGGATAAGAAAAGACGTAAAGAATTTCTGCCTCAAAGAACTTCACCCAGTTCAGTATGGCAGAGAGGAGCTGGGAGCGACTGGAGTGGGAAAGGAAAGGAAGGAGCAACACTGTACTGAGCTCCCATCACTGGAGATATTCAAGCAGTAGCTGACTGATCCTGTTGTTGGTGAAGTAGAAGATTCAGGCCACATAGAGTCATACCATATGTGCCCACAGTCATACAATATGTGCCCAAAACACATCTAGAGGCTAAGAGTCAGGTTTTAGATGCAATTGTCCAAGTTCGGTTCTGGTTTAGCTCCCACTTACTATGGCTAAGAACTCAGGCAAGGACAAAACTGAGCCTCTGCCTCCTTAGGTATATCATGATATACCTAGCTCATAAGGTTGTCACAAGAATTAAATGACTTATTGCATTTTAAATACTAGTGATCCCTGACACGCTATAAACTTTCAATAAATGTGAGCTGGTTTTATCTTGGAAATCTCACTGTGAGAATTGGTATTTCATCCTTCCAATAAATATTGTCAACCTCTACCATATCCCAAGCCCTGCACAGGACTATAAAGATAGAGAATTCTACCTTGACCTTAAGCTCACATACATAACATCTTCACCAAGGTCACGGAAGCCCCTTTGAGAGAGCCTAAGCAAAAAAAGAAAAAGAATACATTTTAAAATATAATTTAAGTGACTTTTTGAAAGGATTTATAAGTAAAATAATAAGTAAAAAGAGTCAATACCTGAAGAGATTATCTTTTTCTTCTTTCTGGATCATGTACTATTTCATGTTCTCTATTCCAGGCTAAGAAGGCACAAATAACATAGCAGTTGACAGCTGCTCTGCCCCCTACCAGCTGGTGATTTTGACCCTGTTCTTCTAGCTCTCCAAGCTTCAGTTTCCTTATCATTCAAACAAGGATAATAAGAATGTGGAGAGTTGTGGGGAGGATTAAACAAGCCCTTGGAGGACAGTACTTAGAATAGTGCTGGGCCCAGAGTAAGTGCCCAGTAAGTGGTAATTCTGGAGTACAACATGGCTGGTATGCCCTGGAGTGATGCAAGGCAGAGCCCGCCCCGCGCGCGCGCGTGCACACACACACACACACACACACACACACACACTTCGTCCTTCCAGGCCCTGATTCCAGATTCAGATATTCTGAATCTTGGCTTGAGGAGGGGAAGATGATGTCTCTTCACTCAGAATCACCTATGTCTGTGGTCTACACACCGAAGACAGATATTTTCAACAGCTTTGAGGAAGAGTCTTTTCCTGCTTGAGTACAAACAGAACATTAATCTCCTATTGCATGGCACCATGAAACTCCCTGTCTATCACCACCAATTACCCTCCTACAGTTAACTGGGAAAAGCTCAGAGCCACTAACATTTCACTTCTTCCTGTCCAGCCCTCTGTGGGCTCTATTTCCACCCATGATAAAGATAAGCCTTTTCACCTATTGAATTATATCCAAGGCCATGACCAATAAAATAACCAATAGAGTTGAAGATTTCAGTAGCATGGACCATGTCACCACACAGCTTACTGGGTTTAAAGTTCACTGTTACCATTGGCAAACAAACAACATTTTACTTAAATCGATATTGGCTTTGGCTCTTTCCCTTCTTTCAGTCCTCAAGTGCCCAGAATTAGGCTAATTTAAATCTTTAATTAATAGGAACTCAAAGAACCTATAGAAAAATTACTAAACAAAATGAAAAAGTCTAGTGAAGTGACTGTAAGATCAATATGTGAAAGACCATTGTATTTTATATACCAACAAAAAAAAAATTCAAAGCATTATTTTTAAAGGATACATTTGTAGTATCAAGAAAAAATACAAACTACCTAGGAATAACTTCAAAAATAGATGTATATGACTTGTACAGAGAAAATTAAAATTAAACTGAAAAGCATTAAGGATGACCTAAATAAATGGAAAGATAATGGGTAAGAAATTTTAAATATTGCAAAGATGTCAGTTCAACTCCAAACTGTCTATAGATTTAATCCAATTTCAATCAAAGTTTCAACAGGTTTCTTTGAGGACTTTGACAAGGTGATTATAAATTTTATATGGTCCACAAAATAAAACCCATTAAAACTAATAAATGAGTTCAGCAAAATTAATGGAAATAAATTCGACACACAAAAATAATTTGTGCTTCTATACACTAGTAATAAATAATCCAAAGAGGAGATTTAAAAAACCATTCAATTTACAATAGCATCAAAAAGAAAAATACTTAAGAATAAATTTAGCAAAAGTGCAAGGCATATATACAAAATATTATTAAAAGTCTAAATAAATGGAAAATGACCCCATAGATGGGAAGACTCAGCAATGATAAGATGACAATACTTCCCAACATTTTGATGTACAGATTCAATGTAATCCCAATCAAAATTTTAACTTCTGTTTTTATAGAAATTTAAAAAACTAACCCTGAAATCTTTGTGGAAATGCAAGAGACCCAGAATGGCCAAAGCAATCATTAGAAGAAAGAAAAAAAGCTGGAGGATGCACACTTCCTGATTTCAAAACTTACTGCAAAGCTGCAGTGTAATGCTGCCATAAGGGTAGACATAGGGACCCATGGGAAAGAATTGGAAGTCCCAAAATAAAGCCATGTATCTATGACTAGTTATTTTGACAAATGTTCCAGGACAATTCGATGGAGAAATAATAGTCTTTTCAGCAAATGGTATTAGCAAATAAATAAATTGGGACCCTTATCTCACACTATATACAAAAAATAACTTAAAATGGATCACAGATCTAAATGTGAGAGCTGAAACTATAAAATGCTTAGAAGAAAACATAGGTGTAAGTCTTCATGACTTTAGGTTAGGCAACAGATTTTTAATGACACCTAAAGCACAAGCAACCCAAGAAAAGTAGATAAATCAAACTTCATCAAAATAAGCACTTTTGTGCTTCAAAGAATACTATTGAGAAAGGAAAAAGACAACCCACACAAAGTGATAAAATATTTGCAAATCATATGTCTGATTAGGGCCTAGTACTCAGAACACATAAAGATATATTACAATAAAAAAACGAATAACCCAATTTAAAATGCATAAAAATTGAAAAGGTATTTCTCCAGAGAAGATGTACAAATGGTCAATAAGGTCCTGAAAAGTTGTTCGACATCATTAGTCATAAGGTAAAGTAAATCAAAATTGCAGTAAGATTGTACCTCACACCCATTAGGACAGCTTTAATAAAAAAGACAGGCAATAAAGAGTGTTAGGGAGGATGTGGGGAAATTGAAGTTCTCATACATTGCTAGCAGGAATACAAAATGGTGCAGCTGCTGTGGAAAACAGTTGGGAGGGTCCTCACAAAATTAAACATAAGTTATCATATGACTCAGCAATTCCACTCTCAGGTATATACCCAAGAGAAATGAAAACATATGTCTACCCAAAGACTTGCACATGAATGTTCTTAACAGCACTATTCACAGTAGCTGCGAAATTTGGAAACAACTGAAATTTCCATTAATTAATGAGTAGAAAAACAAATGTGGTATATCCATACAATGTAATATTATTTAGCCATAAAAAAAAGTGAAGTACGGACACATGCTACAATAAGGATGAACCTTGAAAACATTATGCTAAATGAAAGAAGCTGGTTACAAAGGCTGCATATTGCATGATCCCATTTATATGAAATGTCCAGATTAACTCTATAGAGATTGGAGGAAGGGGCAGTGGGAAGTGACTGCTAAAGAGTACAGGGTTTATTTTGGGCAGTAGATAGTGGTGAACAGTGGTGCACAATCCTGTGAATATTCTAAACAAACCTGAGTTGTATACTTTAAAACAATGAATTTTATTGTATAGGAATTATATGTCAACTTAAAAGATGAATTAATAACACAAAAAAACTTATACGGAACTGAAGAAGAGCCAGGACATGCTTAAAGAAGGCTTGCCTTATCAGGTACCAGGATGTGCTTTGAAACTCTAATGATGAAGACAGGGGTGTTGGAGTTTCATTAAAATCTGGCACTAGTATTCTCACACTAGTGTGCATATTTTCATTCCATGAGTAGCCTCCAAGAAAATACCATTGATGACATTCCACAAATGTCTGTGTGTATCTCACTCCAGTGACCCACAAAGTAATAAATCGTCCCATCAGTAGTGCACCTTGCACTAAAGGATAACAGACAAGAACTCCAAATAGCTGTTTCACAAAGTGTGGTTCATGGGCCTCCTGCATTGCAACAAACAGTGTTGGGAAAAGTGGCAGATTCCTGGGCCTCATTCAACATCACCTGTACCAAAATTATTATGGGCTCACCATGTGATTCTCCTGCTGAGCAAGGATTAAAGACCAAGCTATGAGCTTATGACAATGGATATTGCACTAGTCAATTTCACCCTAAATAGTCCTGAAGATCATTCAAGAAGAAAGTAGCTTGCCTGAAATTTTTAAGATGCAAAGAGTTGGGACATGTAATTTCTTCAGCATGTCAAAGGCCTTAAAGATTTAGAATCTTTTTAAAATATTGGAAAAGACAAATGATTCACAGATGTTAACAGCAATTAGACATGACATTTGGCTAAAAAAAATGGACGGGACTTTATGAATCATGGATTGATACCTGGAGAACAATATCATTGCCTTTCTAACAAATACATTAAAAATACCTTTTAAAATTTATATTTGCCATATCCCAAATTCCTTTGGACAAAATTTTGATGGGCTCTGATGATATCACAGAAATTTCTTGCAACATCTCCTTCTGCCCATTAACCTGGGGAAAACCTGGATGTCAAATCTCTGGTCTTTGGCTGATTTTTCAAGTCACTTTTCACTGAGTGTTTATTTTGTAAATACACTAATTAGAATGAAATTTTAAAGGCTAAATATTCTTTTGCAGTTTTACTCCAATCATATTAGCTTTGGAAGCACCAGAAAATTTTCAAATGAACTGTCAGCATCATCACAAATGTAGTAACTGCTTTGCACGAAACACTTTTAAAATCACATGGAAAATCTTCAAACCACCCTCAAGTCTGCTTATAGTGTTCTTATGATATGAAGTTGTACATTCCAATTTTTCTTAAGTGTGTTCTTACTAATTATTGACGACTTCCGTTATGACACCTACCACAGGATGTCTTTTCACCTAATTAAAAATTATATATAACACATTAACGAGGGCCCCAAAAAATTACATAGCCAGATTCCTCAACTGAGAGACTCCAGGCAATTTAAAAACCTATAAAACCTAAGAGTTTCTGTATATGTCAATCGATGGCTATGCTAACATCAAATGGGGCCAAAGCTCATCTAGCATATAAGTGTGACTTTAGCTGAATATCTTTGCAACCATCTTGAGTACATCTTTTAATAAGCACATGATTTAACAAAAAGATAAAGGCTGAAAAAAATGTGGTTTTAAAGTATCCATATTCTTGTTCAATATTTTTTTACCTACCCTGCAGATTTTATTGTTAATGCAAAAAACATCACTAATGATCTGGTAATATTAATTGGTAGTCATTGCTACAGTTCAATAAATTTACTTTCATTAAATACTTATTAGAAGGCTCTTAAACTGTTTTTAAGATTATTTGAAATATGAAACATTCCTCTTTTATATTAAGGAAAAAATTTTAATGTAAAAACTTTTAAGTGTGTTTGCACTGACGATCTGTTTTAATAAATTGCCATATTATTTTTTTGGCTTCTGATTTTGTTTATACAGTCATTCTTTTATTGAAAAGAAAGACAAAGTGATTAATGGGCAGGGTGTGGCACCAACTCACAGCACTTTACCCTTTCAGAGGCTTGCAAAGACAGAGGAGGGGCTCAATTTTGCTTTAGACCCCTTTGAACGTAAACAGCAAATGACTTGCATGCTGTTTTGCTCTGGTAGAGCAGGAATTTCTTTTCTATGATATTTAATCTTTTTTCATTAACTTAAATTCCTGGAAAAATATTTTACATGTAATACAATAATAACATCAAATCACTGATAATAATTATTATTATTAATATGATAGTAATAATTGTGCTTCCTACGTATTGATCATTTAGCAGCCCAGCCTCTACTAGAGGATTTCGACTTAATTTTTGAGAAAAATGACTGCTCTCACTATCTTTGTTTGCGGATAAGAAAACTGAGGCTCAGCAATAAAGAGGATCATCCTAAGTCACGCTGCTGGTAAATTTGAGCCCCAGCTTCATCCAGTCCTTACCACTGGTGTATAACCCTTCACAAGAGAGATTTGGAGTCCCTTAAAAATTATAAAGCAAGCAATATGATTTATGTAATACAGCCATTTTTAAATTAGCCATGCTGTAGAGTCCTAGGGAACTTGTTACAAACATAGATTTTTGAGATCCATCCCCCACGATTCCAATGGGGCTAGGCTAGGATAGGACCAGGGATTCTGAATATATATATAATCACATGCTGCATAATTTTGGGGATGCATTTTGAGAAATGCATTATTAGGTGCCGTCATCATTGTGCGAACATCAGAGAGTGCACTTACACAAACCTAGGCGGTATAGCCTCCTACACACCTAGGCTATGTGGTATAACCTATTTCTCCTAGGCTAAAACCCTATACTACAAAGAATAAGCTTGTACTATAAGCATGTTACAACACAAGATTAAATCAAGCACAAGAGAAATGATGCAATCAAGAGACTTGGTAAATGTGAGATGTATGCAGCTCTGCCAGCGTTAACAGTACATACTGTTTTACAGCAAACTTTTTTTATAAGTAAAAAGAATACATTCTAAAATCACAAAAAGTATAGTATATTAACTATATTAACCAGAAACATAGTCATTTATTATCTAGTATTATGTACTACACATAATTGTATATGCTATATTTTTATACAACTGAAAGCACAGTAGGTTTGCTTATACCAGTATCACCACAAACATGTGAGTAATGAGTTATGCTAAGACTTAGCATGGCCACGTTGCTAGGTGACAGGGATTTTTCAGCTCCATTATACTCTTATGGGAACACCATCTCACATAGGTGTCTCGTAGTTAAACAGAGTGTCATTACATGGCATGTGACTCTCTCTCTCATTTATACATATGTGTGTGTATGTACATATACATATATCTTTCCAGATGATTTTGATGTAGTCTGTCCGCAGATTAGTTGGTGAAAAAATTGTCCTTTTAAGCCAAGAATTGAGGCTGCCAGTTTGGGCAGAGGATGAATGAGTTATGACCCTGACCAGTAACGTCCTTGGCCAAAGACTACTCAGGTTTGCCCCTCTGGTTCCTCCAATTGGCAAAGCACATTCTCCCCCATTAAAGCATCCTGGCCTCTGACCCCAATGCTGTATGCTGTTGTCACATTTTACAGACAGGGAGCCCTGACTGGTTACACACGAGTTAGAGGCAGCAGTCAGACCACCTTGATCTCTACACGTTCTTGTCACATGCTGACTACAAAGAAGGGTTGTAGCTCTAAACCATGTCAGTGTTAACAAGAGCCCACACTATTTGACTATCTGACCCTGGCCACTTTTTCAGCCTTATTTTCAGTGGAAAATGTTTTCCAAAGAGTAACAGCTACCAAAGTACCAGGCCTTGTTGTAAGCACTTTATAGAGATGACCTCATTTACTCCTCACCACAGCCCTTTGAAGTTGAGACTATTTCCATCTTTACTTTCCAGATGAGAAAACTGTGTCTCAGAGAGATTAAGCAATTTGCCCAAGCTAATAAGTGAAATTGCCCAGCTAATAAGTGAAGAAAGCAACCAAACAATATGGTTTCAGAGCCTCTGCTCTCAAAAGCTATGATTCATTAACATTCACTCATTCCCTTATTCATTGCTTCACTCATCTGTGCCTTATTGGATTCAAAATGAGATGTGCAGCCCAGAGGTTGTATATCCATTATGAAAAGGAAGAAAACATAAAAACATCTCTTTACCTATATCCATCTCTTTAATATTTCTATTTTTATATTTCTAGTACATCTATATAATTTATAAATGAATAGATGGCAGAAAATGGGGATTTAAACTCAAAAGTTTTTTGCCAATAAAGGTGTGCGCCCAAAACAGTTTGGACCCCATTGGTTAACAGAACTTCTGTTTTTGGTAAAATGAGCATGACGATACCAATAGGTGCTTCAGGGGGTTATTTTGAAATTGAGCTAGTGGGTGCAAGGCAGGGTGCACAGCACACAGAACCTGGCAGTGGGACACTCCTAGATTGATTTTAGTGGCTGTTATTTTGTGCTCTCCCTTGTTTACCCACAGTCCCAGTCATTTACTCCTTTTAATGCCTACCATCCTTCAGAAACATGTATTCAGCACCTGCTAGGATCCAGGACCACAGCCAGTGCCCAGGGACCCAGAAGACACTTAGCTTTGGGCCCTGGCCCCAGAGGAGTCCACAGGGATAGTTTCAGAAACATATGAGTGGAAGGAGATCAAGTGTTCGACAGGCCTTGACAGGGAAGGACGTGACCTACATGAGATGCCAGAGAGCCATCCCAGAGGAGGGAGCCTCTGGGTGGAGCTTTGGCGATGACCAGAACTTTAGGTAAAGCAAGGAACATGCAAGCTCCAAGTCAAGGCAGCTGTGTGTCATTTATTGAGCACCCACTGTGCGACAAGCACTTGTTTTAGCCATTCGGGGTACAGCTGTGAACGAGATAGACAAAAATCTCTGACCTCATGAAAGAACAGACACCTTTGTGGGGGTAAACAGAGTAATGAATAAAATATATGGAGAGTTAGAAGGCAATAAGCAAAGAAGAAAAATAAAGTAGGGCAGACAAAGAGGAAGTACTGGAGGCCCTGGCGTAGATGGATGTTCCTGAGAAGAGCCTGAAGGAGGTGAGGAAGAGAGCATTTGAAGGGAAAGCATTCCAGGAGGAGGGAACAGCAAGTGCGAAAGCCCTGAGGCAGAAATGTGGGGGCATGTGCTCAGGAGACAGGTCAGTGGGCCTGGGCAGAGTGAGCAAGGAGAAGGTAGGAAGAGATGGAAAGGGACAATGCAGGACTGAGGACCATCAGGAGGGCTTTTGTCTCTGCCTCTGAAAATGATGGGAGTCATGGAGGGGGTGGAGCAGAGGAACGACATGACATGACTTCCAGTTTAGCTCCATGCTTTCTGGCTACTTGCAGAATATGGATAGTAGAGGGCTGGGGGAGCAGGGAAGATGAACTAAGACACCGGGGCAATGATCCAGGCAGTGGCTTTCGGGCCCTTCACCTCAAAGGCCCCTCACCTCATCTCAGAGGGAGGTTCCCCTGACTTCATTCTGTACCCCAGCACAGGCAGTGTTTGCTCAGAGAGCCTTGTCAGCTCCCCCCAGGAAAGCCCAGGCTAGCGGAAAGAGACGTTCAGAAACCGCCAACCCTACAATTACCGATAAGATGGATTCTTTTCCCTGACAGGGTGCGGGAGATACCGAGCCTGTTATTATCAAGGCCTAATTACAGTGTCTCAGGCTGCAATGCTCATTGCAAGAGAAATACCGACAGCCTGCAAAGCGAGGCTAATTGTTCCGTCCTCCCTCCTTCTTTTTGTCAAAAGCATTCAATCTGCCTGAAATAATTACACATCTCCCACAAGAGGCTTGGAGACAGGCTTTGCTGTTCTCCCAGGGCTGGAAATTTAGCATCCTGAATCTGAAACTGCCAGCAGGCAGCTTGGACGTTTGTATCAAGGCCCTAGGCAAATCTCTTCTCCCTGGGCCCATGTCCCAGGTCCAAGTCTCACTACTGCCCTGTGCCAGCTGGGAGCCTCTGGCTCATGCACTGTCCAGAACATCTTTCGATGTTTGAGCAAACAACTTCATATCTCAAAGTCTGATTTCCTCATTGATTAAATTGTTATATAATACCTATTTCCTGGACTGTGGATAGATGCTCCAAGACAGGTGTTGGCGTGGAGTGGGAACTAATATCTGATGCTTATTATGCCAGAGAGTCACTTTTTAGAGGTAGAGGTTTCATGTGTGGAGCACCTACTATGTACCATACATACAATGTTCAGTAAGTACCCACTGAATAAATGATCTCTTTTTAACATCTCACAATCAACCTGGAAAAGGGATGGTAATTGTTCCTATTGTACAGAAAAAAAAACCAAGGCTGATAGGGTAGGCAGCTCTCCCAGGGTCATGGCCACATAGTAGCAGGTGTATGTGGTCACTAGAGTCTAGCAGGTTGTGAGGAAGCAGAGTGATCTTCCTAGAAATGAGGTTCTCAGAAGCAGCATCTTTCTGTTGACCCTGAGTCCCTTCTCCTCATTGGACCTGGGTCTCCTCACTGCTCTCAGAGTTTCCCATCTGTAAGGTGACATTGGGACCTGGCTATTAGGTAATGTTGGCACCATGCATGATGATCAGGTTGTTTCTATGATCTTTTCATCCCCTTATGGCTACCTGGGAAAAGTCTATGTCTGGTGCCTGCCTGTCATTAGCACCCTCTAGCCACTGGCTTTCTGCCTTTACTCACCAAGAGAACAAACCTTAGGCTTGACAACCTGAGATGGACCTACTCACTTCCATGCACCACCATCACTTAGAAGTCACTGAGTTTATTTCTACTATTACCTTTTATTTATAGTATAATGCTGGGTTGGTTGTTTGGTTTTTAAGGTAATCTATCAAGTTTCTACTTGTTTAAGTGAAAAAAGTGAATGTGCTTAAAGAAAGGTCAGTCCAAGGAGAAGTGTTCCATGATATGGCAAAAATGAGGAGGGACCATCCATCTCTAGGACAACTTAGGAGAGCCTTCATATAGGATACTAGAAACTCTCCCACATAGGTCCCTAGTCATATAGAGAACTATCATGCTATAGTCCCTTGAACTGAAACCTGGCCGGGTCAGTCCATGCCACTGAACCACTGTCATCCTCTGCCTCTTTCACAGGTGTCTGGGCCTCAGTTTCCCCCAAGGAGAAGGACTGGACATTGTAGCCTTTCCTTCCCCCAGGCCTGGGTCGCAGGCTGGACTGAGGTCCCCAGCCAGATACCAGGGCTAAGTGAGATGTCAGGGCTCAGTGGCTCCATTTAGGCTGATGGGCTAATGAGGGGGCACCTGACAGCCCTAAAGACCTGACATATCTATTTTCAGGAAACGTAACATCTGGTTCTGAGCCCTGTCCTTCTCCTCTGCACCATCTGCCCAGCCTCAGCACTCACCACCAATGTCTGTGCCTGACAGATTGCCCTTCTGATATCTTTATTATTGCTTTGAAAAGACGCCATGGGGCTCCTGACCCACCAGGAGCCTTTCCTAGAGAAATGCTCCCCCCAGGGCATTCCGATGTCAACCAGGTTAAGGATGTGGCACTACAGGCAGTTCCTGGCCAGAAGTTCCCCCTGTCACTCGGATGTCTCCATAAATAACGCCCAGCCTCTCCAAGAACCCCGCTCAGAATCAGGAGTTGCAGATGCTCAAGAAAGGCACAGCCATTTCCATATTTCCTGCCAGAGGTCAATTTCTTAGATGAGTTTTTCAGAAATAAGGATTTCTAAAAAAAAAAAATAAGTAATTTCAAGTACCATGGGGTGTACACATCATCTAAGGCCTAAGGTTGAATTCAGTATTCTCCCACTTTTCCTGCAAAAATGCTCTGAGAGGATGTGCATGAGCTATCATTCTTCACTAACTCATTCATTTATTCATTCATTCATTCTAAAGCGTGTATCGTTCTGTAGGACAAATGATCTGCTTCATTCAAGAAATAGATGGCATGAAAATAAAAAAGAGGACATGTTATAAGTTAAAATACACTTAGGAGGCTTATAAACCAAATGCAATATGCAAGTCTTATTTGGATCTTGATTCGATTAAATCAGTCGTAAAAAAAACACTCTTGAAATGAATAGATAATTTAATACATTTTGAGTTAGAAAATAGTAAGGGACTATTGTCCATTTTTTAGACACGATGATAGTTTTGTGGTTTAAAAATCTGTGTCTGTCAAGTCTGGAATTTCCTTGAAATTATTCTAAGAAACCCCTTTTGCGCGCGCGTACACACACACACACACACACACACACACACACACAAGGACTTTGGGATAAAACAAGATTAACAGAGTTTGATTCTGCATGAGAGGTACAGGAGGGTGAAATATTATGCAATGTTTTATGATGCTGAGTACTTTTTTAATGTCCATTATTTTTTAAGTTAAAAGGAATGGTGGCTACAACAATGTAGGTAGGCTGTTAGCTAAGTCTCACTCAGCTGGCTATGAGAATTAAATGGCACATAGTAGGTACTTATTACTCCCTTGATCCCATTTTGTGTTACCACCTCTGTGCAGATGAGGAGCTGACACTCAGATACATGCAATCGCCACGGAAGTGACACCTGTGAAGTGGAAACTGGGGCTATGGAGCATCTTATCCTGGGAAGCTTCCAAAGACACTTCCTGCATTCCCACCGAAGTCAGCCCTGAACTTGCCTTCAGGAGGTCAGAACTTTGTATGAATATATGAGAGAACACACAATACCATATATTGTTATATATGATCATCATACATGTAAAATCCTTATTCAGTATATCATATAATTATATATTGTAATTACCTGCATGATCTCATATAACATTATTTTACACAAAATTTTATTTATTTCATTTAGCACAATGCCCTCTAGGTCCAACCATGTTTTTAAACATGGCAAGATTTCCTTTTTTCTCATATCTGAATGATATTCCATTGTATATACATTATTTTAAACTGTAGCCGGTCTCTGCAGCACTTTATACTTCTCTCTATTTTATTTCTAACAGCTATTATCATATAAAATGTTAAATGTTATTATATAATGAAGTTATTTATCCTGTTTGTCAAAAACGGTAAGAAATTTAGTCAATTTTGTTCACTCCTGGCACAGAATAGGTCCTGATAAACCTTTGCTGGGTAATTAAACAAAGCTTGTATTTATACACTCACATAGGTCTCACTAGTTCTCAGTAGGGTAGAGGCACAAATGTCCCCATTCTTGTCCTCATGCTACATCAGAATTGACTCTTCACAGAGAAATTTTATATAAATGTGCTCGGAGATCGTTCATTCACTTACTTGTTCCTCCATTTAGTTTTTACCTCCATATTCACTAGTGTGTCTGTTGTCTTCCCACCATCCCCAGGAACGGAGATTCAGATATGAAGAACATACAGGTTCTTGAGCTTGGAGAGCTTTCTTTCATAAAGGGAGAGGCAAACCAGAAAAAAAATACTTAAGTAATTTATATAATTGCACATGGATATTAAAGAAATAAAAAAGAAAGAAAAAATAGATTTGTGTTGGAGAACAAAGGAGGCATACTTTAGACTGGGTAATCATGGGGAACACTTTGAGCAGATGATCTTCATGGTAAGACCTGTGGAGAACTGAGTAGGAGCATCCCAGGTTCAGGAAGGGCAGGTGCAAGGGCCTTAATGTAGAACAAGCCCAACATATGCAGGGAGCAAAGAAAGGGCTATAAGATGAAGAGGATGGGAAGAGGCCACGGGCATCACCCACATTGCAATGGGATGCCAGGATAGAAGAGGCATCTGCTCTTCTCATGCATTAGAGACTTTAAGAGTCAGAGAAGTTGACACTGAGGTGGTTATTAGCCTAGGAGCCTAGGAGAACCACATCCAGGATACTTGTCCCATGCTTTCCACTCAAAATTCTCTGCTCTATGTGAGGCCTCAGTTTCCACAGCTTCATCTTCCATCCCAAGGCTATAACAATGGCAACTGTGGTCCTAATGGTCTCCCTAAGGGGTCTTCTAGACAAATCATATGAAATTCATTCTGCCAGTAGGGCAGAATCAAACAGGCCTTTAAAGGGAATCTATTTCCCTGCCTCTTATATCCCCCATTTAATGCCTCAAATCCAAGAAGCTTCTATAATTGAAAAACTGCCTAGATTCAAATAAGAACAGTGGAAAGTTATGGCCTTCATGCTTCAGCTGTTTCCAGTCTGTCCAACTCAGCTGGCACAAGGTTTCTTCCAAGATTATTCAGGCCTTGAGGACCAGCAGCTAAGCCACCATGATTAAAGGTGTCTAACTCAGTTTGCAACAGTGGGTGATGCCCATGACAACAGGTATTGGCAATGGAAATGATGATCTCTGAGTTGGGAAAAACAAAAAGGGCCAATGGCTCTATTATCTTGAGATTGGATTGTTATTGGGCAAAAACATTCCTGACTGAGTCTTCATGTGTAAAGCAAAGAATGGAGAAGGTTTAAGCTATTTATACTCCTGGTAGACCCTGAGTCTATATGCAGTCGTACAAGAGACATAAAATTTTCCAAAATAAGCAAAAGCAAAGACAGACTTGAAAACATCTTGAGCTTTGAATGTATTCTTTCCTCTACACACGCACACAACACACATACACTAGGAGAAGATTGAAGCCTTGCTAGTTCAAAGTGTTTGAGCACAACCTCTGCCTAATCACTGATTACTATTAAACTACCCAGACACAGAAATGACCCATAGGAATTTAGACTTAAAAGTAAAAACAACAATTTTTAAAAAATGAATAAAGGCCCAGCAGCCACCATGTATAAAGATGGAGAGGGGGAGAGATTTCACAGTTTTAGCCAGACAAGTTACTAAACAAACAAAAAGAATATCAACATCTTTCAGGATGAAAATATCAGAATCCAGACTTACTACAACATATTTTCTAACCTGTCCTATTTTCAACAAAATTGTACGATATGAATAGAAATAAAGTTTGACTCATACTAAGGAAATAGAGCACTCAGTAGAAACCATTGCCAAGTGTCCCTGGATGTTGGATTTAAAAGAAAAATACTTCAAAGAAGCATTTATGAAAATGTTCAAATAACCAAAGAAACCATATTTAAAGAGCTAAAAAAAAAAGCATAACATCAGTAAATAAAAAAATATTGATTGGGAGATATAATTGTAGAAAATAATTAAAGTTAAATTTTGGAGTTGAATAACACAATAACTGAAACAAACAAAAAATCTCTGGAAGAGTTCGACAGCAAGTTTGAAGTGGTAGAAAAAAGAATCAGTAAACTTGAAGACAGATAAATTAAAATTATCCAAAATGAAGAACTGAGATTAAAAAAAGATTTTTAAAAGAGAGGGCCTCAGAGGCCTACAAAACAATATAAAGTATATGAATGTATGTGTAATGGGAGTGCCAAAAGGAGCAGAAAAAGAGAAGGAGGTAAGATAATTTTTTTTGATGAAATAATGGCCCAAACTTCCCAAATTTGATGAAGTTCAAAGTGTTTGAGCACAATCTCTGCCTAGTCATTGATTACTATTAAACTACCCAGACACAGAAATGACCCATAGGAATTTAGACTTAAAAGTAAAAACAACAATTTTCTAAAAAATGAATAAACTACACACCTAAGAAGCTCAACAAAACCCAAGTTGGAAATGTACAGAAATATACACATAGATATGTCATAGTAAAACTATTGAAGGCCAAAGAAAAAGAAAAACTTTGAAAGAGACAAAAGAAAAACAACTCCTTATGCACAGGGAAACAACAACAAGATTAATGGCTAACGTCTCATCAGAAACAATGGAAACCGTAAGGCAGTGGTATACCATATTCCAAATGATGACAGGAAAATGCTGTCATCAAAATTACTATATTCAGCAAAATATCCTTCAAAAAGGCAAAATTAAAACATTCACAGATAGCAAAAAGTAGCAGAATTTATTGCTGACTTGCCTGACCAAAGAGAAATTCTGAAATAAATCTTTCGGTATAAAAGGAAATGACTCCAGGGACTAATTCAAATCCATAGGAAGAAATGAAAAGCACCAGAAATAGTAAATATGTGATTTAATATAAAAGACTCTATAAATATATATTTCTCATTTTTAACATCTTTAAAACACATAATATTGCATAGAATAATAATTATAACACTGTGTGATTGGGTTTATAATATATCTAGATGTAATGTACATATAGAAATATCAGCACAAAAGAAAGGGAAGGAGAGAGAGCTAAAGTGGAGAAAAGTTTTTATGTTTTTCTAGTATTATGTTAGTATTAATTTGAAATACATTGTTATAAGTTGAGATGCATATTGAACTTCCTAGAGAAGTATTAAGAAAATAAGTCAAAAATTCAGGAGAAATCTACAAAAAAATTAAAACGATACACTGAAAAAAATTTACTTAACACAAAAGAAAGTAGTTGAGGAGAAACAGAGAAAAAAAAAAAGACCTAGAAAAAAATAGCAAAATGTGTAGCACATGACATGATGTTATATAGAGAGAACCCTAAAGACACCCCTAAAAAAACTATTAGCACTAATAAATGAATTCAGTAAAGTAGAATGACACAAAATTTATATTTATAAATCAGTTGCATTTTTATATACCAATAATGAATTATTATAAAGAGAAATTTTTAAAAATTCTTTTTACAATTGTAACCCCCCACAAAATAAATCCTAAGAACAAATTTAACAAAGAAGGTAAAAGACCTGTACTCAGAAAATTATAAGACACTGAAGGAAGAAATTGAATATGATACAAATAAATAAAAGCATATACCATGCTCATAAATAGAATTAACATTGTTAAAATGTCCATATGACTCAAAGCAATCTATGGATTCAGTGCAATCCCTGTTAAAATACCAATGACATTTTTCACAGAACTGGAACAAATAATCCTAAAATTTATATGGAACCACAAAAACAAACAGAAAGCCAAAGCAATTTTGAGAAAGAACAAAAGTTGGAGGTGTCACACTACCTGATATCAAACTATACCACAAGGCTATAGTAATCAAAACAGCATGGTATTGGCATAAAAACAGACACAGATCAATGGAACAGAATAAAGAGGCCCGAAATAAACCTTCACCAATATGGTTGATTAATCTATGAAATAAAGGGAGAAATAAACATTCAACAGTAATAATTGGACTGCACTACCCCCATTTTCAACAATAAATTGAACATCTAGGAAGAAGACTAAAAAGGAAAGAGAACACTGTAAATCAGTAGACTTAACAGACATCTATAAAACAATTGACACAACAACGGCATATTTTCTTCTCACGTACACATGGAATAACATAAACAGACCATATGTTACATCACAAAATGTCTCCACATTCTTTTAAAAATTAAAATTATTCAAAATACATTTTACAACCACCAAGAAATTAAATTAGTAATCAATCAGCCTCAGAAATAAACTTAGAGAATCTCCAACTATTGGGAACTCATGAGCCAAAGAAGAAATAAAAGAGGAAGCTGGAAAATATTTGACCTGAATTAAAACAAAAAAAAGACGTATCAAATTTTATGGGATGCAGTTAAACCAGTGCTTATTGGAAAATTTAAAGCTTTAAATACTTATATCAGGAAAGTATAAATATCTCAAATTAATTACTTGTTTCATCTTAAGAAACTAGAAACTAAAGAGCATACTAAGTGCAAAACAAACAGAAGAAAGAAAAGAAAAAGATTAGAGTAGAATTAATGAAATAGAAAATAGACAAACAACGGAGTAAAATCAATAAAACTAAAATTTGAATCAACAAAATTGACAAACTTGCACCTAGACTCAACAAGAAAAAAATATGGAAGATACAAATTAACAAAATCAGGAATCGAAGAGAATATTCCTACTCACCCTGTAATAATTAAAAATATTATAAGGGAGCATTATGAATTATTTTATTCCAGCAAGATATACAATTTAGAGAAAATAAACTACCAAATACACAAATAACCAAAACTAATTTAAAAAAATAAAATAAAAATCTGAATAGAACTTTAACAGGTAAATAAATTAATTAATTATTAAAATCTTCACAGGGCAAGATAGGGTAGATGCAATTCTATCTATTTCCATCTCTAAATATAATCAAAAACCCTGTTGGAAGACCCCGAAAGTTGGAGAGAAGAAAAAAGATGAGCTAGAGACCTAGAGACTCAAGAAATAACATGGCAGTGAGTTTCCTGAGGTTTTGTTTGTTTGTTTGTTTGCTTGTTTTTGCCTCTAGATCTCATACTGGGTGCTGGAAAAGCCAGCAGAAACATCAGTGGGTGCAGAAACTTATAAGTTCTCCAAAAAGCCTAATTTCCCTAGCTGAGGCACCAGAAAAGGAGCAACCTAGTGACACAGAAAACTTTTAGATAACAACTATCTTACTCTAGCCAGACCATCATACTCCTACATGGGAAAAAAAGCTATAGCCTCACTCCCATTTCTATCAGGTTGCGTGGGGAACCAGGAAATTCATCCTCACCCAGTTGTAACAAGGTGCCCCCTCCTCCCTGCTGGGGTAGTGTCAGAAGAGGCCAGGATTTTCACCATTGCCTAGTAACAATGAGATACTTGCCCTATAATGTCAGTGGAGGCCATGTGAGGAGCAGTAACAAAGTGTCTGTCTCCCTCACAGCTATATTACGTCAACAGAAGCCTAGTGGTAAACTTCCAGGCCCAGTAGTAACAAGGCATCAGTCTTGGGGGTGTCAGTGCAGGCCTATTAGAAAATCTGATCTTCTACTCCCACCTGACAACATTGAGATGGCTCTCTCCCCAACAGTGCAGTGTCAGAAGAGCCCTGCTAACACGACATACTTAAGTTTCAAAGACTCGTAATATAATACAAAAAATGTTCTGGATACAATTGAAAATCACTCATTATTCCGAGAACCAGGAAAATTTCAACTTGAATGAGAAAAGACAATAAAAAATGTCAACACCAAGATGACACAAATGTTAGGATTGTAAAGCAGCCATTATAAAAATGTTTCAACAAGCAATTATGAACACACTTGAAACAAATAAAAATATAGAAAATCTCAATGAAGAATTAGAATACATATAGAAGCACAAAATGAGGATTTTAGAAATGAAAAATACATAACTAAAATAAAAATTCCATGGATGGCCTCAATGAAAGAATGGAGAGGACTTGCAGAATGATAGACATTGCCATATCTGAGCAACAGAGAAAAATAAACTAGGAAAAAAATGAGCAGAGCCTCACTGATCCATAGGATTGTTTTTAAAAGATCTAAAATTCCTGTCATTGAAGTCCTGGGACAAAAGGAAAAGGTAGGGTTGCTGAAAAATTATCATAAGAAATGATGGCTGAAAAATCCCCACATTTGGCAAAGACATACCTACAAATTCAAGAAGCTAAGCAAATCTCACATGGGATAAACTCAAAGATATTCGCAACAAGAAACATCACAATTAAACTTCCAAAAACTGAAGACAAAGAAAAAAATCTTGAAAGTAGCAAGAGAAATATAATACCTTCCTTATAAGAGAAAAACAATGCAAATGACAACAAATTTCTTATCAGAAATCATGGAGAGCAGAAGGAAGTAGCACATTTTTCAAATGAAAAAACCAAACTCTTAACCCAGAATTCTATACCCAGCAAAATTATCCTTCAGAAATAAAACGAAAATCAAGACATTTTCAAATGAAGAAAAACTGAGAAATTGTCACCAGAAGATCTAAACAACTAGGCAAGAAAGTTCATGAAAGAAAAGAAATGATAAAAGGAATTTAGGAATATCAGGAAGGAAGAACAGAAAGCATAAAAATATGGGTAAATACAATAGACGTTCTTTGTCCTCTTGAGTTTTCTAAATTATTTTGCATCGTTAAAGAAAAACTTATAATTTTATCTGATATAGTTATCAATGTATGTTAGGAAATATTTATGACCATTATATTATAAATAAGAGGATAAAGGAATATAAAAAGAGATGAGGTTTCTATGTTTTACTCAAACTGGTAAAATATCAAACCAAATGTCTATGACAAGTTATGTACATATAATGTAATATCTATAGCAACCACTAAAAATCTGTACAAGGAGACACAGAAGCACACTAGAGATAAATCAAATGGAATTCTAACAATAACTTTACAGGAAGTCAAGAAAAAGAAATAGATAAGTAAAAAAAAAACAACAACAGGAAAAAACAGAAAATAAAATGGCACACGTAAGCCCCTAAATATCAATAATTAATTACATTAAATGTAAATGGCATTACATTAAATATAAATTAAAGACAGATTGGCAGAGTGAATAAAAACATGATCCAACTATATGCTTTCTACCTATTAAAGATATAAGTGTCTTAAAGTAAGAGAAATATATATTATGCAGATATTAATCAAAGGAAAGCACAAATGGCTATTTAACATCATAAAATGCTTACTACATAGCTACAGTTAACAAGACTGTGTGGTATTTGGTGAAGAGATGAGACACGAATCGATGGAGGAGAATAGGAAATTCAGAAATAGATCCACAAAAGTATTGCCAGCCGGTTTTTGACAAATATGCAAAAAGCAATTCAGCAAAAGAAGGCTAGTCTGAACAAACAGTGCTACAGCAATTAGATATAAATAGGCAAGAAATGAACCTAGATCTAAACCTCACATCTCATGCAAAAATAAATCATAAGTTTAAATGTTTAACTATAAAACTTATGGGGAAAAAAGCTAGGAGAAAGCCTTGCTTTAGTGAATAGTTCTTAAGTAAGACATCAAAAGCACAATTCATAAAAGAAAAAAAATCAATATACTGAACTTCATTAAAATTTAAATTAAAACTTTTGCTTTGCAAAACTTTGTTCAGAAGATAAAAAGAAAATCAACAGACCAGGAGAAAATATCTGCCAACCACATATCTGGCAAATGATCATGTCTAGAATGTAAAAGAATTCTCAAAACTCCAAATTTAATAAAATAAACAAAAAATGAACAAACAGAAAAACAGGTAATGCAATTTAAAAATGGGCAAAAGACAAGAAACATCTCACCAAAGAGGATATGTGGATGACAAATAAACACATGAAAGATGTTCAATACCATTAGTTATTAGGGAAAAGCAAATTAAGATCATAATGAAATATCTCTACACAACTATTTAACAGCTAAGATGAAAAATACTGATAATTTCAAATTCCGGTGAAGATATAGAGAAACTGGATCTCTCATACATTGTTCATGGGAATGTAAATGCTATAGTTACTCAGGAAAACAGTTTGGCACTTTCTTTTAAAATTCTAATACAGCTCAACCAATCACACTCCTAGGCATTTACCCCCAAGAAATGAGAACTTATGTTCACAGAAAATCCTATACACAAATTTTTATAGCAGCCTATCTGTAATCAGCAAAAGCCAGAAATAGAATTCCCTCAATAGATGAATAGTTAAATGAACTTTCAGAAATGAAATATTGATACATGCAATAACTTGAATAGAACTTAAAACATTATACTGAATGGGGAAAAAGCCAATCAGAACCTCACATATTGAATAATTCCATTTAATAGCATTCTCAAACTAATAGCATTATAATTATAAAAAACAGATTAGTGATTGGCAGAGGTTAGGGTCGAGGGAAGGGTATGATTTAAAAGGGGTAACATAAGACTTTCTTTGGGATAATAAAACATTTCTGTATTCTGATTATGATGATGGTTACATGAATACACACATGTAAAAGTTCATAGAACTATAAACACCCATTGAAACAAATGAGTGCATGTAAAAACTGGAGAATTTAAATAAGGTCTATAGTTTAGTTCACTGCATTGCATCATTGTTCATTGCTTGGTCTTAGTCATTGTATTATGGTTATGAAGATATTATCACTGGGAGTAGTGGGTGAAGTTCTCTGAACTATTTTTCTGACTCCATGTAAGTCCAAAAATATTTCAAAACAAAAAGATTTAAAATATTTATACAAGTCTAATGAATATGGAATATACTAGTACTATTATAATTAATAATATCTAGAGTGTTAAAAATACATAAGGAACTAAAATAAATGAAACAATAGCATAAAAGTCAGGAGGATAGTTTGAATTCAAATATGCCAAAGTCTTTGCCTCGTCCAGGAAAGGAGTAAAAGTATCAATTAATATTAAACTTTGATAAGTGAATAACGCATATTATAATCTATAAGGTAACTACTTAAAACAAGAGTAAAACAGTGTATAATTTCCAAACTTATAGGAAATGGAATAATTTTTTAAATTAAACACAAAAGGGAAATGGCACAGGACGTTGGACAAATAAAAAGCACCTGGTAAGATGCTAGATTTAAACCTAAATGCAGCAATAATTACATAAAGTATAAATTGACAAAAAACTTTCAACTATAAGGAAAAAATTGACAGATTGAATTTTTAAAAACTACAACTATATGTTGTTTTCAAAAGATACATCTGAAGTAAAAGATAATGCATTGAAAGTTAATAATGGAACATATGTAGAAAAATAATGAGTCCAAAAGTCATCAGGTGTATTTATGTTAATACCAAGCAAAGAAAACATTATAGTGAAAAAGCATTAGTAGTCATACAAAGTGGGGCACTTCATACTATTAAAAAATCTAATTTACCAGAACTATACAGAAATTCTAAATTTAGAAACACCTAATAACCTGGCCTTAAAATATACAAAGCAAAAATTGTCAGAAGTACAAAGAAAAATAGAGAAATCCATTATTATATTGGCAGAATGTAAAACATCAGTTAAACTCTCAGTAACTGATAAAACAAACATACACAAAAAAAGCAGGAAGGATACATAAGATCTGAACAATATGGCAAACAAATATGATCTAATTAACATGTATAGAACTGTACACACAAAAATGGTTCTCTTAGAAGTAGTGGAGAAACATGGCAGAGTGAGAGACGTCTCTAAATCTCTCCCCTTGAACAACAATAAGCTAAACAATAAAACTTAACAAAAAACACCCGAACTACACACCAGCACATCTGAGCATGGGATCTGCACTTAAGAGCTACCACAGGTCAGAATCCCTGGTGTCGGAAGGTGGACTAGGAGAAACAAAGAAGCTGCCTCTGTAAATGGAGCTCCCTGTAGGAGGAGGACGGGGAGGGGAGAAGGTGCAAAGAGTTTCCTGAACAGCCCTACCTGGAGGGCTATGAGCTCCATGCAGCTGGCAGCAGGAGCCAGTCATCAGGGCAGAAAGCAGAGAAGCAGGACGGCAGAGAAACAACAGTTGATTTTTACCAGCCACAGTTGCAAAACCAAGACTGAGCTGCACCCTCAACCCCCAAACCAGAATACTCCTCCTCCTATATCCTCCAAGACCAAACACCATGGAGCCCAGGGGAATCTGAGCAAATGCTACCAAAACTGTCATTAACACTGACAGGGACTGAAACTGAGAGTAGTGAGTGTGATTAAACATCTATAAAGGGAAAAAATGGCATTATTAAGGTTTTATATAAAGCAGGGATCCAGGGTTTTAGACACCACCTTCTGGAAACCAAAAGAAAAGTGCCTTCTTTGCAACAGACAAAAGAGACCTTTATATAATAAATCTTTGTGGGGAAAAAAAAGCAGAATACATTTCCATTAATGTCCGGGCAGAGAAATAGTCCATTAAACATGATGAACAAGCAAGGTGACAAGGCATCTCAGAAAGAAAGAGAAAAATCTCCAGAAAATAAGCTTACAGACATAGAAATGTGCGACTTAATATATATCTTTGCTTAATATATATATATTTATATATATAAATATATATATATTTATCTTTGCTTTTATATTAATAATAACCATTTTGAAAATACAAAGTGAATGATGATAAGGGGTAACTTTATTATACTAAGTGATATGAAAGGAATGAATTATTTTATTTTGATGATTAAACTACTCATGGAATCATAATTTATTGTCCATAATTATATTTCTGATCAATTATTTAATACCTGTCATGCACTTTGAAGAAAAATTATGATATATTAAAGTTACATATTGATTCTGATCTTATCAGAAATTACATGCATTCACCCTTTATGGAGAAAAGTGT
This sequence comes from Rousettus aegyptiacus, assembly GCF_014176215.1. NCBI lineage: Eukaryota > Metazoa > Chordata > Mammalia > Chiroptera > Pteropodidae > Rousettus > Rousettus aegyptiacus. Next base: position 92,156,408 of record NW_023416307.1, on the reverse strand, counting down.
ACATAATGGATATTTAAAATAACTATCAAATTAGCAGGGTTATATTTATATATTATATTAATTAAAGTCAATCTTTTTCATTGTATCCTAGAGTTTATTATTTTAAAGTTTTATAAGATATTTAACAGAGATAACTGATACCTGTGTTTATTTCGACCCTTAGATTGATCATTAGGTAGTAATGTACTGTTTTTACTAGTACAGTATCTAAACATCTTGATAGCATTGTATAATACTAGGCAGCTGAAGCAATCATAGAATTCACAAGAGACACTAAGGAAAATGCTGCCCAAGAATGGTTTTGGATCTCAATCTCAGTATGCCCTCCCTTTGTCTCAGGAGAAAAAGGCATTGGATCAGTTTCCCTTCCTATTGCCTCGTGATTGTAGAAGAAGAGAAATGGCAATGAAGTAATTACAGGGGGAAAAGAACTAATCAGTGAAATCATTCTCATTATTAGATTTAAGAAATTATTACTTGTGCAGTCAAAGTGAAGTGAAGGAGAACAGGTATTGAGTAAATGCTGAATTTCTGGTCAAGGCAATATGAAAAGTTTACTTTTACATATTGTTCGACATATATTTACTTTTCTCAGTCAAAACCAGAGACAAAAACAATATTTTAATTTTGCTCCTCTATACATTTTTAAGATTAGTTCTGTAATACTTTAGACTTTACGTTCAAGTATTCTAAATTACTTATTAAAGTATTATATATATAATTTTCAAGAATGAATGAACTAATTAATTTATGATTTTGAGAAATAGTTTTACTGTAATCAACTATTTTACATAATTTGTCTTTATTATAAAATGTTTAAGATATTTAGAGAGCTGTCAAGAGCTGTTGCAATATTAAACTTTATCTCCACCTGCTAATACGAACTCTGTTAGTATTTTCCTTCTCTGGTTTTAAAACCTTGGGAGAAACAGCCCTAAACACTGTTATTATAACTCTTCTCTGCTTATCTTGTGAAGGGTTACATTTAGTAAAACAGCCGATATAGAGGAGCATAGTCCTCAAATAGAGCTTGATTTTTGATATCTTATTTCTCAATCATTATCATCATTAATGTTCAAGGTTACTTATGTCCTCAGGTAAGTTACTTAAGATCTTTACATTTTAATTTCTCTTGCCACATTACAAATTGAAATAATAATATAGTCTACCTATTTAAGTTACTGTAAGTATATAAAGCATTTAATATAATGCCTGACACATAGTAAACATTCAATAATTTTTATTATTATTAAACATTAAATATTATTATATAATATACAGTTATGTAATTATATTATAAAAACTTGTTGATTAATAATACTAAAAACTAATTATAGAATATTAATATAAATTATAGTAATTTTAATGATAATGCCATAGAGTTATGTTTATTATGTTATTGATTAAATGCAAATAAACTAATTATTTTATTTATGCAATGATTGTCTATATTTGTTTTAGTTTATTTATTACTTGCGAAGACCTCTGAAACTTCTCAGTAAGGCACAAAACCTAATTACAATTTTTATCTAGTTCTTAAAAAAGAGGCCAATAACTCCCAGTCAGTGCTAGACTCAGACCAGCAGCCTTTATGTTTTGTGTGTACTGGTGCTCAAATGGCCAAGCCTGAAGGAAAAAGCCAATCTATAAATTGCACTTGGCTGGCAGATGATGGTGGTTAAAGAAAAATTTTGGTTTGGTTTGTGAGGCTTTAGGTGTTTCTGTTATCTGTATTTAGTTTCTTATTCATTCCAATTTTATCAAGCACCTACTAAGCATAAGGCATTTTAAGATATAAAAGACATACAGGATATTTTATATATATATATATTTTATATATTTTATATATTATATATATATATATTATATATATATATATCCTTTTCATTTTCGTGATAGTAACCACACACCAAAGAATCAGAACTGAACTATATAACATAAAACAAGAAGAACTAGAAGGAAAACCCACAAACGCCAACCACAATAAACAGAAACAAAAGGACGAGAAAGCAATGGAAACACTAAGCTCTCAGAAAGAAAAAGATAAAATGGCTATAAGAAGACTTCATATTTCAATAATCACCCTAAAGGTAAATGGACCGAACTCACCAATAAAAAGGCACAGAGTTGCCGATTGGAACAAAAACAAAAACCAACCGTATGCTGCCTCCAGGAGACATATCTCAGATCCAAAGACAAATATAGACTTAAAGTGAAAGGGTAGAAAATAATATTTCAAGCAAATGGCATTCAGAGAAAAGCAAGAGTAGTGGTACTAATATCAGACAAAATAAACTTCAAAATAAAAAACGTAAAGAAAGATATTGAGGGACACTTCATAATGATAAAGGGAATCATGCACCAAGAGTACATAACACTTATTGATATCTATGCTCCCAATCAGAGAGCCCTGAAATATGTAAAGCAATTACTAACAGAACTAAAGGAAAAAATAGACAAAAACACTATCGTAGTAGGGGACCTAAATACGCCACTGTTGGATATGGACAGATCATCCAAACAGAAAATCAATAAGGAAATGACTTCCTTAAATGACACATTAGATCAACTGGACATAATTGACATTTACAGAGTCTTTCATCCCCAAACAGCTGCTTATACATTCTTCTCTAGTGAACATGGAACATTCTCAAGGATCGACCACATACTGGAACAGAGAGATAGCCTCAACAAATATAAGAGAATTGAAATCATACCAACCATATTCTCTGATCATAATGCTTTGAAGCTGGAGATCAACTGTAAAAAAGAAAGCAGAAAGAATCACAAATGCATAGAGATTAAACAACATGCTACTGAAGTATAACTGGGTCAGAGAAGAAATAAAAAGAGAGATCAAGAGATACATAAAAACAAATGATAATGATAGTATAACATATCAAAACTTTTGGGACATGGCAAAAGCACTCATAAAAGGAAAGTTCATATCATCATAGGTCTATCTCAAAAAAACGAAAACGAGCTCAAATAAACAACCTAACACTTCATCTAAAAAACTAGAAAAGGAAGAATAAATGAAGCCTAAAGTCAGCAGAAGGAAAGAAATAATCAAAATTAGAGCAGAAATAAATGAAATTGAAAACAAAAAATAAATAAATAAAATATATGCAACAAAGAGCTGCTTCTTTGAGAAGGTTAATAAAATTTAAAAACCCCTGGCTAGACTCACTGAAAAGAGAGAGAGAGAGAGAGAGAGAGAGAGAGAGAGAGAGAGAGAGAGAGAGAGAGAGAGAGAGAGAAGAAACAAATAAAGAAAATCAGGGATGAAAGAGGGGAAATTACAACAGACACCAGAGAAATACAAAGGATCATACAAGAATACTATGAAAAAGTATATAACACCAAATTTAATAACCTAAAAGAAATAGACCAGTACTTAGAAAAATACAATCTTAGACTGAATCAAGATGATCTGAAAAATCTAACTAGACCGATCAGCAGTATGGAAATTGAAACAATCATCAAAAACATACCAAAAATTAAAGTCCAGGAACAGAGGCTTCATCAGTGAATTCTACCAAACATTCAGAGAAGATTTCATACCTATTCTCCTCAAACTCTTCCAAAAAATCAAAAAGGAGGCAATACTTCCCAAATCATTTTATGAGGCCAAAATCTGTTACCAAAATCTGGTAAAAATAACACACGCAAAAAAACTACAGACCGATATCTTTCATGAACACAGATTCAAAAATCCTAAATAAGATACTAGCAAATAGAACACAGCAATATATTAAAAAGATTACACACTACGATCAAGTGAGCCACAGTGATGGTTCAAAATACACAAATTGATTAATGTGATACACCACATAAACATTTAAAAAAATAAGAATCATATGATCATATCAATAGATGCAGAAAAAACCTTCAACAAGATACAGCATCCATTTATGATCAAAACACTTAACCAAATCAGTATAGGAGAAAAGTACCTTAACATAATAAAGGTCATATATGATAAACCCTCAGCCAACATTATATTTAATGGTGAAAAACTACAAACTTTCCCTCTTAGAAAGGGAACAAGGCAAGGCTATCCGCTATCGCTACTATATTCAATATAACATTGGAGGTCCTAGTGAGTACAATCAGGCAAATGAAAGACATAAAAGGCATCCAAATAGAAAACAAAGAAGTCGAACTGTTACTATTTGTTGATGACATGATTCTCTATACAGAAAAATCCTAAAGACTCCACAAGAAAACTACTTAAACAATAAGCAAATACGATAAAGTTTCTGGATACAAAATCAATGTTCAAAAATCCATAGCTTTCCTATACTCTAAAAATGAAGTGTTAGAAAAAAGAAGTGGAAAAAATCATTCCTTTTGGAATCACAAAAAATATATATATAAAATACCTAGGGATAAATCTAATGAAACATGTGAAGGTCCTATTAAAAGAATTCAAAGATACAAAGAAATGGAAAGATATTCCATGTTCTTGGATTGGAAGAATCAATATAGTTAAAATGACCATATTATCTAAAGCATTATACAGATTTAATGCAATCCCCATCAAAATCTCATCAGCATTTTTTAAAGGAATAGAACAAAAAATCATCAGATTTGTATTCAAGCACTAAAGACCCTGAATTGCCAAAGCCATCCTGACAAAAAAGAATGAGGCTAGAAGCATCACTCTGCCCAACTTCAAATTATACTACAAAACAACAGTAATCAAAAAGGCATGGTATTGGAAGAAAAATAGACACACAGACCAGTGGAACAGAATTGAGAGTCCAGAAATACACTCACATTTATATGGGCAAATAATTTTTGACAAAAAAGCCAAAAACATACAATGGAGAAAGGAAAGCCTCGTCAATAAATGGTGCTGGGAAAACTGGAAAGCCACTTGCAAAAGAATGAAACTAGACTGTTGTCTATCACCACACACCCAAATTAACTCAAAATGGATTAAGGACCCGAATATAAGACCTGAAACAATAAAATGCATAGAAGAAAACATAGGAACTAAACTCAAGGACCATGGACTTAAAGAGGATTTTATGAATTTGACCTCAAAGACAAGGGAGGTAAATGCTAAAATAAATGAATAAATTTACAACAAACTAAAAAGCTTCTGTTCAACAAAAGAAATCATCAACAAGTTAAGGAAACAACCCTCCCAATGGGAATATCTATTTGCAAGCAATGCCTCTGAAAAAGGCCTAATATCCAAAATATACAAAGAACTCACACGACTCAATAACAACAAAAAGAAGCAAATGATCCAATCAAAAAATGGGCAGAGGACCTGAACAGACACCTCTCCCTAAAAGACATACAAATTGTCAACAAATATTTGAAAAGATGCTCAACATCGCTAGGTATTAGGGAAATGCAAATCAAAACCACAATGAGATACCATCTCACACCTGTTAGAAAAGCTATATGAACAGGACAAGTAATAAATGCTGGAGAAGATGCAAAGAAAAAAGAACCCTCATACACTGCTAGTGAGACTGCAAATTGGTACAGCCACTGTGAAAAACAGTATGGAAGTTCCTCAAAAACTAAGAGTTTATCTACCATATGATCCAGCAATCCCTCTACTGAGTATTTACCCCAAAGACTTGAAAACCCATATCCAAAAAGATATTTTCACACTGATGTTCATAGCAGCATTATTCATAGTGGCCAGGACATGGAAGCAACAGAAATGTCCACAATAGATGTTTGGATAAAGAAGCTGTGGCACATATATACAATGGAATATTTCTCAGCCATAAGCAGAGATGAAATCTTGCCATTTGCAACAACATGGATGGACCTCGAGATAATCATGCAAACAAAATAAGGCAGACAGAAAAAGTTGTAAATCACGTGATATCACTTACATATGGGATATAAACCTAAAAGCAAAAAATGAACAGGACAAACAAACAGAGACTCATGGACATGGACTATAGACTAGTGGTTACCACAAGGTAGTGGGTAAAGGAGGAGGGAGGAGGTAGTCGGGGTAATGAGGGTAAAATATGTGGTTACAGAAAGAAATCTAACTATGGGAGGTGAACCCACAGTGTAAATATATATATGCCTTACCGTTAAAGTGTACAGCTGAAAATTATTGGATTTTGTTAAACAATGTCCCCATAAAAAAATTAATTTTAAAAAATAAATAAAATAAAAAAATAAAAAATAAAATGTTTCTCTTTTTTCCAGCACGATTGACCAAAAAAGTGACCATATTCTAGTCTGTAAAGCAAGTTTTCACACATACCAAAAATTTGAAATCACCCAGAATACACTTTCTGACTATAACACAGTTAAGATAGAAATCGATAATTCAGATCCTCGCATTTTTGGAAATTAAAATACACAGGTCTAAATAATTAATGGACTAAAGAAGAAATCACAATGAAAATTAGAAAATATATTTAACTGAAAGATAATGAAAATGTTACATATCAAAATCTATGATTGAAGCTAATGCAATGCTTAAAGTTAAATTTCGAATTTTTAGTATTCAGAAAGAAGATAAGCTAAAAAGAAATCAGTGAATCATCATTAAAAAATTAGAAAAATAACCACTAATAAACCCAAAGAAAGTAAGTGGGAAGAAAGGAGTATAATAACATAGATATGAAATTTAAAAAGCCATAAACATAAAATAAGGAGGATCAACAATGCCAAAAGTGGTCTTTTTGAAAAGGCCAATAATAAAACCAATAACTATTTTCAAGACTAATCAAGGAAATAAAGGAGCGAAGACACCAATTTTAACATTGGAAATAAAAAAGGAGACATCTCTGCAGATCCTGCAGATATTTCAAAAACAGTAAGATGACATTATGAAAAATTTTACACCTGTAAATTTGAAAATTTAGATAAAATGGACTAATTCCTAAAAAAAAATGCAAAGTATCAAATGGAGATAAGGAGAAATAGAAGTGTGAATAATTCTGCAACTATTATAGAAATCCCAACTGTATTTAAATAGTTCCCACCCAGAAAACACAGAGAAAATGAACACTGGCAAATTCTACCAGACACATAGGGAAGAAACAAAGTCGATACTCCACAAAATCCTCGGATAATACATAAACTAATTGTAGGAGTGAAACCCTCCAATTAGTTTTATGAGGCCAACATAATCTTGATACCAAAATCCTGGATTCAACAAGGGCATCATAAGAAAGGAAAATTATAGGCCAATTATATTCATGAACACAGATGGAAAAATCTTAAACAAAACAATAGCAACCAACACCAGGAAATACAGTCTTTTTCGCATATTATTTTTTAACAACTCTTTAAACATGTAAAAACCATATTCGGCTCAAGGGTCACACAAAAATAGGCTGTGGTCAGATTTGGCCTGCTAAATTAGTCATAATCTGCCAACTCTCGACCTAAAAAACTCTGTTTAATGAGAGTTCACTCTTTACTCCTACAAAATTAGTCAATGCAATGCCAATCAAAGTACAAGAGATTTTTAAACAAAAATTCACAAGATAATTCTAAAATTTGTATGAACTTGTAGGAGCTAAGAATAGCCAAAGTAGATATAAAACTTATTACAAACCTCAGTAATTATTAGTACAATTGTAGATTAATAGATCAGTAGAACAGCATAAAGTTTAAGACCAGACCCAGCCATATTTGGACATGTGAGTTATGACAAAGATGAAGCTGTTGAACAAATGAGGAAAAGTTTCTTCAATATGAAATAAGAGAAAATTTGACCCCTACCTCATTTAATATATTTTAAAAATCATATTCAGGTGAATTATAGACCTGATTATAAACATAAAGTGATATAGCTTCTAGAAGTTATTATAAGCCAATATCTTTGTGAGTTCTGTTTTCGGCATGATAGCATGAGGAGCTCCACAGACCACTCTCCAGATATATTGTGGAAAAAAAATTTTTTTAAACAACCATTTAAAGTAACTGTAAATAAACCTAATGGCATACAACAAATGAATAAACATTTATTCAAGAAAATATTCTAAAATTCAGTAAGAACAGCAAGAATCTATAGTATTTAAATCAAGATCCTCCCCGTTCCCAGTTCAGCAAGACAGAAACTTCACTCCAGACTGGTACAGCCAAGATCACAAGGCTTCTTTCCCCTAACCACCCCCAATCAGCTCCTAGTCAGGAACTTTGTTCCAAGGGGTAAACAATGTCAGCATTTCTCATTTTATCCTCAGCAACCTGGTGCTGAGTCTAAGTACCAGGCAAGTGCAGCTACCTGTGGCATAGAAGCTCTACCTTGGGCACAGATCCACAGAGATACTGGGGCCCTGGTTACTCTAGCAACAGTTCACACCAAGGCTAGGCAAGGGTTTCACACCAAGAGACAAGCTGTGGAGACCTGGGAATGCTTCTCCCCATACACTGAGCATTCAGGTCCTAAATTTAGGGTATCACTGAGATAGAAGGTTTCCATTGTCCCATTTCCAGCACCAAAACTGTACCTCAGAGATTTTGCCTTCAGGGAAAAGCAGACCATAAAAAAGAGAGCTCCAAATCTTTCCCCAAAGAACCATACTTTATGTACAATGAAGTGTGAAGAAGTTCAAAGCTAAGGGCATCCTCCAAAAAGAATGGAGGTTGTGATGAAAGCCGTTTGGGAGGAGATTGATAGATTCATTGGAGATGTAGGCTAGACTATAAGCCAGCTATTTCGTTGGAGAGAGTCAAGAAACAAGAAAGCTGGGAAGATCCCTCCTGGAGATCACAACAAATTTCAAAACTGACCCTAGGAACAATTTGTTCAAAGGAGCCTGGTTTTGATTGTATTCGTCTGTGAGGAAATGTATGCCCGAGGATATTGTTGACAACAATAGGCCAATCAGTCAGCAATTAGTGGAGCTTATCAATTAGATTGATCAGGGAAAGAAACAATTAAAGAGATCCCTTTAAAAGCCACAGTATTGGAGAGTGACTCAGTATATCACAGGCTCTGCTCCCTGAGGAATGACATCACAGGCTACACACTGCAGGAGTTGGGAGAAATAAATTTGAATAAAATAATCCACCAAGTCACAAAATAAGTAAAAAAGAAGTAACAATAACAAGCCCCAAAAGTGAGGACTAGCATGCAAATTTGCTATAATACATTGTTTAAGATGTCTAGTTTTCAACAAGAAAAAAATGATACATACAAAAAAAAAACAGGAAATTATGACTCATGTACTGGAGATAAAAAAAAAAGGCAAAAGGAACTGCTGTGAGTGTGACCCTCTATTGGACTTAACACACAAATACTTCAAAATAACAATTATAAATATGTTCAAAGAATTAAAGAAAATCACAAAGAAATAAGTAAAGGAAGGTATGATGAAAATGTCTCATCAAATTGAGAATATCAATTAAAATTATAAAAACGATAGAAATTATTTTTTAAGAAGACAAATGGAAATTCTGGACTTGAAAGTACAATAATTGAAATAAAAATTTCCTAACGGGGATCAACAGCATGTTTGAGCTGGCATAAGAGAGAATTAGTGAACTTGAGAAACAGATTGATAGGGATTGTAAAATTTGAAGAACAGAGGGAGGGGGGGAAAGATGACTAAAAGAAATATTCTCAGAGAAATGGAGGACATCAGGACATCATTAAGCACAGGAACTTATGTAAAATGAGAATACCAGAAGGAAAACAAAGTGAGAAAAAAGGCAGAAAATTTTTCAAAAAACCTTAGTTGAAAACTACCCAAAATTATTGGGAAAAAAAAAAAACCATTAATCCACACATTCAAGAAATCAATGAACTCCAAGAAGGATAAATACAGAGAGATCCACAAACATATAGTAAAAATACTGAAATCGAAAGACATAGAGAAAATCTTGACAGAAGCAAGAGAAAAATGACTCATCATTTACAAGGAAGTCTCAATAAGATTAACATTGACTTCTTATTACAAACAACAGAGGCCAGAAAGCAATGGGATAACATATTCAAAGTGTTCAAAGAAAAAAACTGTCAGTCAAGAATCCTAAATGCAGCAAAGCTATCTTTCAAAAATGAAAGTGAATTTAAAATGTTACGAGGTAAACAAAAACTGAGAAAATTTGTTGCTAGGAAACCCTGTTTTACAAGTAATAACAAAGGATGTTCTCCAAGTTGAAAGCAAATGACCCCAGACAATAATTTAAATCTACATTAAAAAAAAAAAACACTGGTAAATGTAACTGTAATTATAAAAGAAGTATAAGTGCATATTTCTGCTCCTTTCTTCTATTAACTTATTTTAAAAATAATTATATAAAGTAATATGTATATATAATGCACTGTTGAACCAAAAGATAAAGAAATGTAATATATTTGTCAATAACAGCACAAGAAGTTGAGTGAGAGCAAAGCTGTATTGGGCTAAGGAATTGAATCCAGATGGTAAATCAAATCCACAGGAACAAATGAAAAGGACCATAAATGAGAAATAAGAAGGTCAACATGACAAAAACTACAAACATATACAATCATCCCCTCTGTGGACACCCGGAACCATGGATGCTCAAGTCCTTTATATAAAATAGTGTAGAACAATGCAGTCAGCCCCTTGCATCTATATATTCCCAACTGAAGATCAAAAATATTTTTTCTATCAGCAGTTGGTTGAATCCATGAATCAGAATCCAGAATTCCACAGATCCAAAGGGCCAAATGGACTTGCTCACTTTTCTTCTCTTAACTTCTTTAAAAGACATACAATTATATAAATCAATAATTATAAGAATATACTATTGGGTTTGTAGCATTTATATATATAACATATACAAAAATAATGTCACAAAAAAAAAGAGAACGAGAATAGAGCTACATAGAAGTAACATTTCTATTTCCAACTGGAATTAAGCCAGTATAAATCTGAAGCTTTGTCTGAAAAATTAAGATGTATATAGTAAGTTCTATACATTTGTTTAGCAACCACTAAACAAATAATCTAAAAATATATAGTAAAAATGATTGAATTGTTTTGATTAAAATAATTAAACATTAATAGAAAATGTTCACTAGATGCAAAAGAAAGTAGGAAAGGAGGACTAGAGGAACATAAGAGACATTAGACATATAGAGGATGAAAATTAAAGAGGCATATGTAAATCCAACCATGTCAATTATATCATAAATGAGACTGAATTAAACAGTCCAATCAAAAGGAAGAGATTTTTCAGACTGTACTTTAAAAATGAGATCCAACTCTATCTATAAGAAAAACACTGTATATTTAAAGATACAAATAGATTGAAAGTAAAAGGATGAAAAGATATTTCAAATAAACAGCACAATAAAAAGCTGGAATGGCTATACTGATATCAGACAACATAAGCTTTAAAACAAAACAAAAAAAGTGTTACTTGAATATTCAAAGTGATGAAAAGCAAAGATACACAACCAAGGCTACACTACCCAGCAAGGCTATGAATTAAAATTGAAGGTTAGAAAAAGAGCTTCCATACAGAAAAAAAGTTAAAAGAATTCATCACCAACAAGCCAGAATGACAAGACATATAAAGGGGCTTCTTGAGAAGGGGGGGGGCATAAATATAAAATGGCAATAACTATGAACCTATCAATAATCAATTTAAATATAAATGGATTAAATACTCCAATCAAAAGACACAGCGTGGCTGAATGAATAAGAAAACAAGACCCACACATATGCTATCTACAAGAGACCCACTATAGATCAAAAGACACACAGACTGAAAGTAAAAGTATGGAAAAAAATATTTCATCCAAATGGAAATGAAAAATCTAGAGTAGCAATACCCATCAGACAAAATAGGCTTTAAAACAAAAGCTATAAAAATATAAAATAATTAATGAAACCAAGAGATGATTCATTGAAAAGATAAACAAAATTGATAAACCTTTCACTGTACTCATCAAGTAAAAAAGAGAGAGAACCCAAATAAATAAAATAAAAAATGAAAGAGAAGCGAGAACTGACTCCACAGAAATACAAAGAATTATAAGAAAATACTATAAGCAATTGTATGCCAACACATTGGACAATCTGGAATAAATAGATAAATTCCTGGAAACATGTAATCTCTCAGGACTAAGCAAAAATGAAACAAAATCTGAACTGACTGATTACTAACAAAATCGAATCAGTAATCAAAAAATTCTCAACAAACAGAAGTCTTGGACCAGATGGTTTCACAGGCAAATTTTACCAAACTTCCAAAAAATAATGAACACCACTTCTTTTCCAAACTCTTCCAAAAAATTCAAGAGTGGGGAAGGCTTCCGAGCTTACATTATGAGGCCACCATTACCCTGGTTCTGAAACCAAACAAAGACATACAAAAAAAGAAAATTATAGGCCAATTTCCCCGATGCAAAAGTCCTCAACAAAATAATAGCAAACCAAATTCATCAATACGTTAAAAAGATCATACACCATGATCGAGTGGAATTTATTCCTGGGATGCAAGGTCATTTTAATACTTGCAAATCAATTAATGTGATATACCACATTAACAAGTTAAAAGAAAAAAATCATATGATCATATCAATAGATACAGAAAAAGCATTTGACGAAACCCAGCATTCATTTATGATAACAACTCTCAGTAAAGTGGGATTAGAAAGAAATAACTCAACATAATAAAGGCTATATATGACAAACCCATAGCTAACCTTATACACAACTGGGAAAAGCTAAAAGCATTTTCCTTTAGATTAAGATTAAGACAAAGATGTCCACTTTCACCCCTATTATTCAACATAGTATTAGAAGTTCTCACTACAGCAATCAGATAAGAACAAACAAAAAGGCATTCAAATTGGAAAGGAAGTAAAACTGTCATTATTTGTGACATGATATTATATTGAGAACACTCTAAAGATTCCACCAAAAAACTGTTAGAACTAATAAATGAATTCAATAAAGTAGCAAAATACAAAATTAATACCCAGACATCAGTTGCATTCTTATACATAAGTAATGAACTATCAGAAAGAGAAATTAAGAAAACAATCCCATTTATAAATGCATCAAAAACAATAAAATACCTAGAAATAAATTTAACAAGGATATTTTAAAAAACTGTTCTTGTAAAATTATATCATTGAAGAAAGAAACTGAAGAATATACAAGTAAATCCAATTATATACCATGCTCGTGGATAGAAAGAATTAACATCATTAAAATGTTCATAATACCCAAAGCAATCTATAGATTCAATGCAATCCCTATCAAAATATCAAAGGCATTTTTTCACAGAACTAAAGCAAATAATCCTAAAATTTATAAGAAACCACAAAAGACCCTGAATAGCCACAGTAATCTGAAGAAAGAAGAACAAAGTTGGAGGTATCAAGTTACTTGATATCAAACTATACTACCAGGCTATAGTAATCAAAATAGCCTGGTACTGGCACAAAAATAGACACGTATTGATCAATGCAACAGACTAGGGCGCCCCGCAATAAATCCATGCCTATATGGTCAATTAATTAATCTATAACAAAGGACACAAGAATATACAATGGGGTAAAGACAGTCTTTTTAATAATTGGTGTTGGGAAAACTAGACAGATACACTCAAAAAATAAAATAAAACTGGACCATCTTTTTATACTATATACAAGAATAAACTCAAAGTGGATTAAAGACTTAAATGTAAGACCCAAAACCATAAAGTTTTTAGAAGAAAACATAAGCAGTAAAGTCTCTGACATTGCTCTTAGTAATATATTGTTTTCTGACATATCTTCTCAGGCAAAGGAAACAAAAGAAAAAATAAACAAATGGGACTAAAAAGATTTGCACAGGAAACCATCAACAAAATGAAAAGACAACCTACTGAATTGGTGAAGATATGTGTGTATGATATATCTGATAAGGTGTTAATATACAAAATTTATAAAGGACTTATATAATTCAACAATTAAAAAAATCCAATTTAAAAATGGGCGGAGGACCTAAATAGGCATTTCTCCAAAGAAGTCATACAGGTAGCCACTAGACATATCAAAAAATGTTCAATGTCACTAATCATCAGGGTAATGCAAATTAAAACCAGAATGAGCTATCACCTCACACATGTAAAATTGGCTATTATCGATAAATCAAAAAAAAATCAATAAATCAAAAAATCAAAAGTGTTGGAGAGGATGTGGAGAAAAGGGAACCCACGTGTCCTGTTGGTGGGATTGCAAATTGGTGCTGCCACTATAGAAAACAGTTTGGAGTTTCCTCTAAAAATAAAACGGAACTACCTTTTGACCCAGCAATTGTACTTCTGGTTATTTAGCCAGAGAAAACCAAAACACTAATTCTAAAAGATATGCACACCCCTATGTTCACTGCAGCATTATTTATAATAGCCAAAATATGGAAGCAACCTAAGTGCTCATCAATAGACAATTGGATAAATAAGAGATGATACATATATACAATGGAATATTACTCAGCCATAAAAAATAAAATCTTATCATTTGCAATGACATGGATGGACATAGAAGGCATTATGCTAAACAAAATTAGTCAAAGAAAGACAAATACCATATGATTTCAGTTATATATGGAATCTAAAAAAAAAAACCAACAAACAAAATAAAAACAGACATACAGATACAGAGAACAAACTGGTGAGTGCCATATCAGGGCAGGGGGGCTAGGTGAAAGGGTTGAAGAGATTAAAAAGTACAAATTGGTAGTTACAAAATAGTCACAGGGATGTGATGTACAGTATAGAGAATATTGTCAATAATATTTAATAACTATGTATAGTGCCAAGTGGATACTAGACTAATCGGGGGTATCACTTAATACGTTATGTAAATATCTAACCACAATGCTGTACACCTGAAACTAATATAAAATATTGAATGTCAACTGTAATTAAAAAATAAAAATTTTAAAAAACCTGAAAGAAGAAACAATTATAATTATAATGCATGGTTATTATGGCAGTTTAAGCAATGAAGAAAGTTAATAGTTTCTCCTTTATCAGTTAATTATGCGTTGGAATGCAAATAACAGAAAGCCCAATGTGAATAACAGAAAACCCAACTATTAGTGATAAATAAAAGTTTATTTTTCTTTAAAAAAAATTTCCTAGAGAAAAGATGAATTAAAAAATATAGTCAATTCATCAAGAAGATATAGCAAACAAACATATGTGCACCTAACAACAGAACCCCAAATATGTAAAGGAAAAAGTGACAGAATTGAAGTTGAAAATAGACAATACAACAATAGAATTTGCATTATAATATCCTTTTTTCTATAACGACTATGACAACTATGCAGAAAATCAAAGAGGAAATAAGTGACTTGAACAGCTCTATAATACAACTAGACCCAAGAGACATCTATAGAACATTCCACCCCATGACAGCAGAATATATATTCTGCCCAAGTGCACATAGAACATTCCCCAGGGCAATCTATATGATAGGCCAGCAGTCCCCAAACTTTTTGGCATCAGGGACTGATGCTCCTATGAGAATCTAATGCCTGATGATCTGAGGTGTTGCTGAGCCAGTGACGCTAGTGCTGGGGAGTGGCTACAAATACAGATGAAGCTTAGCTCACTCGCCCACCACTCACCTACTGCTGTGTAGCCTGGTTCCTAACAGGCCACGGACACGTAACAGTCCACGGCCCAGGGATTGGGGCCCCCCGTGCAAGTCCACAAACCTCAACAAATTTAAAACGGTGTAAATAATGCAAAGTATGTTCTCAAATCACAATAAAATGAAATTAAATATCAATAACAGAAAAAATTTTTAAATTCAATAATATGGGGAAATTAACACACTCCTTAATAACAATGTATTAAAGAAGAAATCACAGAGGAAATTAGAAAATAATTTAAAAATAAAAATACTTTTTAAAAATTAATTATTTATTTTCCATTACAGTCGACCTTCAGTATGATTTTATATTAGCTTCAGGTATACAGCATAGTGGTTAAACATTTATATATATAATTTACAAAGCTATAGTCCCGATTAGTAACCACCTGGCATCATAGTTATACATAGTTATTACAATATTATTGACTATATTCCCTATGCCGTACTTTACATCCCCATGACTATTTTGTAACTACCAATTATACCTCTTCCTCCCAGCCTCCAACTCCATCTAGCAACCATTGGTTTTTCCTCTGTATCTATAGATCTGTTTCCATTTTGGTTTTTGTTTATATTGTTCTTTGATCCTACATATACATGAAATCATATTGCATTTGTCTTATTATATCTGACTTGTTTGACTTAGCATAATACCCTCTAGGTCCACCCATGTTATCGCAAATGGTAAGATTCTATATTTTTTTCCAGCAGAGTAATATTTCATTACATACCATTATTGAAATGAAAATACTTTGAATGACTGAAAATTAAGAGACAACATTTCCAAACTTATAGGATGCAACTGAAGAAGGAAATTTATAGTTGAAAGGCTTAGGTTCAAAAAGAGAAAGATCTGAAATAAATAACTAATCTTTCATCTTAAGATACTGGAAAATGTAGAGCAAACTAAACCTAAAACAAGCAGAAGAAAGGAAATAATAAAGACGATAAAGGAAATTAATGAAATAGAGAATATAAAAACAATCAATGAAATCAAAAGCTGGTTTCTTTGGAAAATTTCAGCAAAATCGACAAACTGCTAGATCGATTGGCCAAAAAATATATCTATATAGAAGATTCAAATTATTAAAATCAGAAATGAAAGTGGGACACTACTACTGACTTCACAGAAATACAATGGAATACTATGAACAATTATATGCCAGCAAATTATATGGCCTAGATCAAATAGCAGAGGTTAACTAAATGGTCTTGAGGTAGGAGAGGAGCAGAGACAGGAGAAGTAGTGGATACATTTGTTCCTAAATAAACCACATTCAACCTGTCCCAAGGGGTGTAAATAGGGGGCTGAGGTTTCTTCTAGGCTCTACCACCAACTAGCTGGATCATTTTTAAGTCCTCCCCTGCTTTCTGAGTCTCAGTTTACTCCCTCTTTAAGATATCTAGGCTTTTGGACTAGATGAGACTTTCCCAAAGTGTGGGCTAACACTACCTACAGGATGGCAATACTGCATTGAATACACCAAATTCCAAGGTAGGGGTGTCTCGACTTCCCTCTAACATTTGCTGGTCCCTCTGGAAGAAAGACAAGGCAGATCTGTATCTCAGGGTCCCCACCAACAATAGAACCATGCTGGATTTATTGGCCTTGCTCTATTGCCATGTGCTTATTGTCATGGCAAACTTCTGTTTACAGAAAGTGGTGGGATACTTTTTCACTTAAATTCACTTTAGTAGAAAAGTTAATTTAAAAATAATATTATGTGACAAAAGTATATTGTAGGACAGGGTGTATTGCATGCTTTGGATTGTCTTTTAATAAGGAAAATATATTAAATACATTGTATGTGTTGATGGCCCAGGGGGAGGGATAAGATGGCAGGAGTCAGGGATGGAGGCGAACTCTGCCCAACGTATTTATGAAACTTTTTGATTTGTGAACCATGTAAATATAACTAAGATCCAGAAAAAAAATTAAATAAAAAGTAAATTTAAAATTAAGACAAGCATGAAATATTATAGTAATGTTCACTTATAAAGCAAAAATCTCAAAGGTGTCACCCAAATGGCTGAAGTTAGAAAGGCATCGGACTGACTAGCAGAGGCCCTTGTTCCCCACTCCCAGCTTGGTCACAGCAGTGAGGCCAGATTCCTGGGCACACCTCCCACTTCCCACCCTCCACTTCCAGTCCCGGTTCTCAGCAGGTGTCAGGCATGGCTCCCTCTGCCAGTGAGGCTCCTCTCAGTGCACAATTTTTTGTCCGTTCCTGGTGCCTGGCCAGGTTGGACCTGCCCACAGCCAGACTTTCCCACTGGTATTTCCTCCAGGCCCCATACTGCCACTTCTCAGCCAGCCCCAGTCCCTGGCCTGAAGATAAGGAGCTGGCTAGAGTCAGCATTCAATTTAAGGACCCCAATCCTGGGCTGCCTCCCTCCCTGCCTTTGAGTCTCTTTTCTCATGTTCTCCCTAGAAGACAATAACAGTAAACACGACACAGCCCCTCTTCTGTGCCAGGCACTGTTCCAAGTACTTTTCATATATTCACTCAT
Organism: Rousettus aegyptiacus; assembly: GCF_014176215.1. Taxonomy (NCBI): domain Eukaryota; kingdom Metazoa; phylum Chordata; class Mammalia; order Chiroptera; family Pteropodidae; genus Rousettus; species Rousettus aegyptiacus. The sequence continues at coordinate 92,138,314 of NW_023416307.1, read as the reverse complement.
TTAATCTTCACAGCAGTCCAAGGAGGCATCATCACTGTTATTGTCATTGTCATCATCCTGTTTTCCAGGTAGTCTCATAAAGGCAGGTCGAAAACTTGCCCTGAGGTCAAACATCTGAAAGAAAAGAATTTGGAACTGAACCCACGTCACATAACCCTGAATAGATAGTCCCTAACTACTACACAGCCAGCTTTAGAGCCCGAGGCTCTAAGAGGGCTTTGAGTCTCAGTTCCTGAAATCCCAGATGGGACACAGAAGCCAAGAGAGGGAAGGGCACTACACAAAGTGAGTCAATGACTGACAGGGCAGACAGGAGGCCAGAACCCAGCCCTGAGCCATGGGATCCCTTAGAAAAGCCTTTCTTATCTACGGGAGCATTCTTTGTGCACTTATTTGCTTGAGAGAGAGAGAGAGAAAGAGAGAGAGAGAGAAAGAGAGAGAGAGAGAGAGAGAGAGAGAGAGAGAGAGAGAGAGAGAAGAAAGAGAGAGGCAGACAGACAGAAAGACAGAGACAGAGAGAGAATGTGTGTGTCTCAGCCAAGAGGTCCAACTCAGCAGTTCCACTGTCAACTGTCCACTCCTCTCACCCCACCCACTAGTCAGGCCCCTCCTCCTCCCCTATTGTTCTTATCTCACCTAAAAGAATACATACATTTTCCTACTGGAGACATAGCTCTCTTCTTGCAACAATCCATTGGATAGATGGAAAAGAAAAGAGAAAAACCGGCAGGCAGGAAATTTGGCTTTGAATGTATATAGCAAGGAGACCCAGTCAGGCAGTGAGAAAGGCTGATAGGGGATCATTTGGACTTGGGTTGGTTCTGGGAGCCTCAGTTTCTCCATTTATAACTGAAGTTCCCCAAATATCCTATATCTGTTTCCAGGGTTAGATAGATTTATGTGAAATAGCCCAGCTAGCTTAGCACCTAACACAAAGTAGGTAGTGGTATATGAGACTTTCTTTTTCCTGTGCTTCAATTTCCTTATCTGGAAAATGGGGGTAACAGCAACCACCTTTATGATGATTGTCAGGAGAACTAAATGAGTTAATAATTGTAAAGCTCACAGAAGGTGCTGTGTATGTTGTATGATCATACACCCTGCCTTTCATCCTAGGGCAACTATTACTAGTACTCCATTTGTTTTCAAAATATCCCAGTTTTGAGAGAAACCTATGTTGCCCTATGACAAAGTGGTCAATGAATAAATAGTGAATACATAGGAGACTGCGGTCACCCAAAGCTGCATCCCTCCGTGCTGTTCTTCTGCACGGGACTCAGCCTCCACCCCTATCCCTCATAGAGGACCACGATCCTGGGATGGCTGGGAAAGGGTCTGTCTCAGCAGCCTCACTCTTCTGTTTAGACTGAAGTTCATTTGTAGAGATGGTTTTTTAGCCCATGCACAGAGCCCTCTGGGTCCTGTTACTGTCTCTCAGGCTGAGGTTTCCTCTCTTTCCTGGTTCCTGTGCCAGGGGACAAGGCAGGCCCATGATTTCCAGTGCGATGCCCCTGGCTGGGCCACCTCTAACTTCTTCCTCTTGCCTCAGGTCTGCACACACTGTTCCTGCTGCTTCTCCGCCTGTTGGACCACTATGTATCTTTCAAAGACCAGATCGAATGGCTCATTCTTAGAAAAACCTTCGCTTGTCCTCTGGTAGATATAATCGCTCCTTTCTCTGGGCTCCCTCATTGCACCGAGGTCCACCACTTACTGGCTTTCTAACCACTCAGTGCCTCAGTTTCCTCATCTATAAACTGGGAATGAAAATAACAAGACTTTCTTCCTAGCGCTGTGGCCTGTTGTGAGAATTACATGAGGGAGTACATGTAAAGTGCTTAGAAATGTTCCTGAGACATAGTTCACAATTAACTTGTTAATATTATTGCATAAGTTATTATTGGCATAACCACCCTCACTATTATTATCATAGCCCTCACCACCTCATATTGTTGTTGATGATCTTTCTGTCCCTCTGCCTCATAAGATAGGAAGCACTTTAAAGACAGAAGCTGGGGATCCATCCCTGGATCCTCAGCCTACAGAATTGGAATGAGCAGAAAATAGTCCCAAATGAATTAATTAATGAACAATCAGATTTCCTGTTCCTCCCTTTGGGAGGAGCATCACTAGCAGGCCAGCCTGCTGTGAGATTCCAGACACTTTCAAATCCAGGTTCATCCCACAGCATCTCAGAATGTCTTGGATTTCTAATCAGGAATGTTACTTGTTATCAGTTACTGTGTAACATACTCCATTTCAAAACATAGTGGCTTAAAACAACAATTATTTATTATTTTTTTCTGTTCTATGGATTGGCAAATCTAGGCATGTCCTCGTCTGGTCTTGCCTAGGCTCACTCACGCAGCTCCATTCAGCTGTGCTAGAAGGTTCCAAGGGCAATTGGTGCTGGCTGTTGTCTGAAGCATCTGTTCCCCTCACCACAATGGACAGGTCAGCTTCCATCCATGCCAGTCTGAGAGCAGTATTCCAAGAGCACGAAGATGGAGCTGCAAGGCCTCTTAAGGCATAGCCTCAGAACTGGCTCAACCAGTACTTTTGTTGCATTCTATTGTGCAAAGAAAGTCACATGGCCAAAGGGAGGGAAAATGAATGCCACCTGTGAAGGAGGAGACAAGTACCACTATAGAGGGGCCTAGGTACCAGGATGGAGAGAATTGTGGTTGCTGTCCTTGAACAAGCTGCTACATTTACTTTATTTATTGGTGATCCTCAAGCATGTGTCTGACCCAGACCTGAGGACAGGAGCCAGGGATACAGAAGAACAGCATTTCCCCTACCCTAAAGGAGCTCCCAGTTTATTTGGTGAGAGAAATAGATAAAAAGATGGCAACAAGGCATTTTGATGAGGGCCACATTCAAAGGTTACTCATTCATTCAACAGCTGTTTTCCAAGAGGGGCTACTGTGCTCCTGCACTGGGGACCACAGTGGTGAACAAGAAGCAATACCTGCCCTCCTGGACCTCACACTCCAGCATGACGGCAGGCAACAAGTATATACCAGATGCAAATGTGGCTAGAGGGAAAAAAAGAAAAAAGCAGGGTAAAGGACAGAGAGTGACCATGAGGACTACTGTGCGTTTGGCAGTCAGGGAAGTCCTTCCTGCAACAGGGACATTTGAGTGGAGTTCTGTGTGACAAGAGGGAGCAAGCCTTGAGGATACCTTCAATGAATACTCCAAGGAGAGGGAATGGCAAATGCAAAGGTCCTGAGGCAGACTGTGTTGGGCAGTTTTAAGGAATAGTAGGGAGGAAGCCAGAGTGAAGTGAGGGAGAGAGAAGGGTAGGAAATGAGATTGGAAAAGGTATGTTAGGTTGTTAGAGGTAAGGGGCTTTCACACCAGGGAATAGCATGAGTGGTGGCCTGGAAATAGAGAAATACAGGATTTTCTTCAGGCAGGATGCCTACTTCAGTGAGACTGGAGCTTCAGGCACACCCAGAGACGGCAGTGGAGAGGTGAGTGAGGCCAACTGTTTACAACCTCAGATGCTGCTTGGGAAGCCTGGCTGGCCCCATAGGCAGGGGGAGCAAGGGATGGTGTCCAAGCAAGGGTATGCCAAGGTCCTCCTTCAGCTGAACTGCCCTCCTCACGAGGCTCCTCCTCTCCTGGTTGATGCCCCCTGGTTTCTGGGCCCCTGTCCTTTGTGCCCATGGTTCTAACCTTCCCTCACTGCATCCACCAGCACCTGGGCTTCTCACTGAGCTCAAATATCTGGATCTAAGTCCCAGCCCTGCTACTGGCTCTCTGAGTCACCTTGGATGACTTATCTTCCCTCACCACGCCTCAGTTTCTCAATATCTAAAGTGAGCAGGGTTGCTAGAGTGTGGGCAGTCCACCTGGTCCCACCTAGACCTTAGATCACAGTCTTGTGACCTGGAGAAGACAAGCCGGGATCCTGTATAGTTGGGAAGACTGAGGCTAGAGAGGGCCATACTAGCCAGGCAAGTTTGTTGGTAAATATTTGAGAGGGAGCCTGTGATGTTGTGTGATTTTTCTGAAGCCCAACAGCAAGCCACCATTCCCTACTGTTTGGTCAGCCAGTGAGATGAATGCGATTCCTGCTGTGAAGAAGCTGGACCCATTCAGCAGTTACAGGATCCCTAAGCCCTCTTCCCTCTACACTAGCAGAGCAGTGAAGGTACCTGTTTGACATCCAAACCCCAGAACAGCACCGGTGAAGGCAGACAGGCTGGCTGTTGGGAAAGCATGCTCAAGGAGGTCAAGCACCTGCTACGTGCTCACAGCTTTACCTCATTTGATCCTCAGATCACCATATCAAACAAGGATTCTTACTACGCCCTTTTTACGGATAAGGAAATTGAGGCTCAGGGAGATCAAACAGGTAAAAGGAGATGGCATCCCAGGATTTCACTGAGAAAAACCTCTTACAGAAATGCCATTTTTTATTTAAAAGAAATAGAATTAGCCCTTCTCAATTTAGGCCCTTCTCCAGTGGAACCTCTTGATATTAGCAGCAACTCTGCGATATGATGGTGTTTCTAATTTCTCATATGAGGAAACTGAAGCACCAAAAGGTTTGCTGACTTTACAGTTGGTAGAGAAGGGAGAAGAAGAACCCAAGAGTATCTGACTCCAGAGCTCCACCCCACCCCACCTTTCTGTCCACCCCACGGCAAGATGCCACCCAGCCCTTTGGGTTCATGAATCTCTGGCTTCCTCCGTGTGCCCACAACCTGGACCTATGGAAAGCCCCTCTCCTCCCCTCTACAAGCAGGGGTGGAGTAGGGACATCTGAGAGGCCCAGGATGTTAGGGGTCAGTACCTAAGCAGCCTCCAGCTGAGCCATTCTGCAGCTGAGGGTGGGAGCCGCTGTTCCCAGCTGCTCCTGCCTGAATGACCACCGCCCACCATTTAGCTCAAATCCAAATCTAGTCCCACCTACATGTTTCTCCCATGGAGGAGCTCAGTCCTAGTCCTGGCTCTGTCCTTTGCCTGCTCCACTTGCCCCAGAACAGTGCTGCTGAGGCTGGGGGACAAGACCAGATTCTAAAGGGGCTCTAAATGCCAGGAGAAGTTTGAGCTTTGAGTCAAGCACAACGGGAGACATGGAAAGCATAAGCCAAGGAGTAGTGGAGGTTTTAGGAAGGATACACCAGCAGCTATACTGAGGATGGGAGAGCCTCCAGGAGGCCAAGAGACTAGAGCAGAGTCCGAGACACAGGGGACTAGACGGGACTAAAGCAAGCAATAATGTGGTAAAGAATGGCACAGATGAGGGAGAGAGAGCCTACACAGAAATTCGGGTTGATAGGGAGGGGAAGGAAGGCACTCAGCCTCTCAGAGGGGCTCAGCCCTTTCCACCCAATACTAGCCCACTGCACCACTAGCCCACTACCAGCCAGGCACTAGCTAGGAGGATGGCAGCCAGTGTGGTAGATGAGGTGAGGTCTCTGTGGACCGCATGCTTGGGTTCTAATCCTTCCACTTAGTAGCTGTCTGCCTTTGGACATCTTCCTTCACCTCGGTTTCCTCCTTTATTAAAATAGAGCTACAAAGAGGTGAAACAAAAAGAGAGCTTAGAACTGTGTCTACTACAGTCACTCCCAATAAATAGATGCCGGTTGTTGGTGTCATTGACATTCTTTCATATTTCTGGATTCAATGAATGGCTTGGGCACCCAGACAATGACAGGCATGGAGTGGGGGGAGCCCTCTGAAGCAGGCGGATGTAGCCAGTAGTCCAGGCTCAGGCAGGAATTACCATCACAAACCCAGTGATGAGCTCATCCACTCACCCCTCTCCAACAATACACAATCAACCCATAAATCTCCAGGGCATGCTGGGAGCCACACTGACATTTGAATATGAAAGGGCGAGAAACAAAACAGCCTTTTGGGGGCTGGGGTCATAAAGAGAGAGTTTTCATGTACAGCCAGTCTAGGTGCAGGCAACACACACACCACAGAAGGCACGCTTGCACTTGCACACACCAGAAAGGCATATATATGCATGTACACATATATAATCATACACACGCATGCAACATGTACATAATTTCATCTTGCCTCTACAGTTGTACAATAACAGCAATAAGACAATAATAGTGGACATATATTAAGCATAAATCCTGATGTTCAAGAAATTTTTTAAAAGAATTTTTTATATCTCTAATTTATTTTTTGAGTTCTACTCTGACAGAGATTGAATATCAGTCCATTTGGGTGTGCCCATCTTTCCCCCAGGAACCCTGGAGGTGTGAACCCTTCAATCTGGTTCTGTTTTGGGGAAGACCTCCCCAGCCCACCTCTAGACCCATTAGGCCAGCATCTCTCCCGCTCTCTCCCACGGCTCCTGTGTACCTTCTCTTGGTCCCCTGCCATTCCACCAGCCGCTGAGACTAAGGGCGACAGACCAAGTCCATCTACTATCAAGGTCCACTGAACCACCTGAGTGCCTGGAGAGGCTTCGCCATGCTCTGGAACCTGGGAAGCCTCCCTCAGTGTTGGGAGAGACTGCTGGGGACTCTAACTCATACTGAATCACACAGCAGAACAGTACAGTGGGGAAAATCCAGGAGCCCGAAAGTCACACTGCCTCTGCCATCACTAGCTAGGTAGCCCTGGGCATCACACATAACCACTTTGTGTCTCGGTTCTTTCATCTGTGAAATAAAATAATAAGGGTACCTGCCTCATAGATTGGCACTAGGATTACAGGAGATGATGTGTGCAGAATAATCAGAATGGTGCTCAGCACACAGTAAATTTTCGCTACGTTTTGAAAGGCCTCCCATGAGACTCTCCATTCCCAATGGATCTAGGCTTTTGAAGCTCAAAAACCAGAATGATGTTGGTTCACTGAATTGAGGGCAGGGAGGAAAAGGTAGAAAAGAGCCAATGGGTAGCACAAAGATCTGGGGGAAAAAATCTAGTTACCACTTGGAAATAGCATAGCTCCAGAGGCTCTGCCTATGCCCAGCCCCATATTGACTTCTCTACAAGCCTGAGCATCTCAAGCCTCTCAAGCCTCCTGACATTTCTGTGAGGTTAGCACTATTCATCGTTAACTCCAGTTTAAAGATGGGGAAACTGAGGCCTAGACAGGTGGCACGCCTCGCCTCAAGTCCAGAGCTAATAAATGCCAGAGATGGGAACCAGACCTAATCTTCGAACTGCTAGTTCCCACCTTAAAACAGGGAGGGTGAGGCCCATTGAGATGAGGCAACTTGTTCAAGTTCACATGACTGGACATAGCCCACCCACAATGCTTCTTTCAGCATCACAGCACATAGGTATTTGGGAGGAGACCTTGCCCGTGAGGGTTTGAATGCCCCAGGAATCTTGGACAGCAATTCATGGCTCTTTTACTTATGGAAAAGCAATTTTAGAGGCCTCCATTGTTCACTGCCAAATTTCTGCAGGATTGTCCCAGGGAAAAGATTATAGATAGTAGAGCTGGAATTGACAACTGGGGAGGGAGGAGATTGGGTAGATGGCCACAGGAGGATATTAGAGTTCCTTAGGACGAGAGCTTTCTCTCAGTCAGGAAGTCTAAGAAACGAAAGGGTATCCATAAGGGAGTGAGAATCTCATAAGGGAGAGAGCATTCAATCAGGGTAGATGTGCAAGTCAAGTTAGAGGAACACCTGGTAGGGCTACTGCTGAGGGGATTCAGGGACTCTGCCTCATAAAGGTACACAGCAGAATTTCCAACAAGGCCTCATAATCAGGTTGGCAAGACCGTTGATTTCCAGCATGCTAAAATCAACCACCGGTGGTTTCCAGAGGGCCCTCCATACCTTGAAACATTCTGCTACACACCATCTAGGGCACCATGTGAGGGATATCACCACAGAGGTATTGCATGGCTTTCAACATCCAGATTATAAGGCAGAGACCATGGACTGTACAAAAGTCTCCACACTTTCTTCTTCCCAGTAATAAGAACCCTCTAAAGGTTATCTAGAACATGGCCACTCTGTTATCTCCCTGGAAACTGCATCTTCTAGCCTCCCTTATAGCATTAGATTGTAGCATAGATCTGTGGGCATTAAATTGGTCCTAGTCAGTGGGAAGTCAGCTAAAGAAATGTGTCCACTTGTAACGGTACCCATGAAAGGACTGGGCATGCTTTCCCCTTGCTCTTTTCCTCCTCAGCTGGATGAGAGAAAATGAGCATGGGAGCAATCACCTTGAGGATGCCAAAATCCCCTCCTAGGCCCGGAACACCTTACTGGAGCACAAAGTGAAAGAAGTAATCAACCTGCTCCCAACCCTCCCAATGTCTTCCACCTCGCTCACTCTGTTTTGTTTAAGCCACTGTGTTTTAGGAGTTCTTTATCCCAGCAGCTAAACACACACCCTACGTGATACTGCCGATGAGGCAAACAGGGATTCCAGTGGACCACAAGCTCTAGAACTCCAAGAAGAAACTCTCCATCTCCAGCTCAGAAATAGGCATAGGAAGGCATCAAAGAGGTGTCTGTGGAAGAAATAAGGAAAAGAGGGATAGGAGATTTCTTCTCTGCCTCAGACCTGCATATCCAAATGCCTGTTTTCCTTGTCCCTTAAGGCATCTATAATCTTCCGTGTACCAGGGTGAACTACAAATTTGTTATGCTTCGTTCTTCCCCTTTTCAGTAAATGGCACCTCTAGTCACAAAGGAGTCCAGGCCAGAATCCTAGATCACTGTAACTCCTTTATCTCCTCTTACCCTCCCCAAATCATTTCCAAGTCTTACTGACTTAATTTCTCTCTAAATTTCTTCCCAAGCCATGGCTTCCTTCCAGGTCCATTGCTAAGTGCCCTAGTCCTGGCTGCCATCCTCTTTTAGGACTCATTGGTCTCCCTACGGCCACTCTTACGTCCTATCATCTCTCCTCCATTCAGCAATAAGAGTGATCTTTTAAAAGCATCATCAGAATGTGTGCCCCTGCTTTCAAGCTTCCTATGGCTCCCATTTCACTGAGGAACCTACTCATCTTTTAATCCTCCTCACCTCCCTATAGGTTATACCTATGTGTCCTTTTGTGCATGTTCCTCAGAGGTTGTCAGCTCTGGAGGGTATCTCCAACACATGAGACACAGCCCGGCACACAGCGATGCCTCAGCAAATGTTTGGGGATGAGTAACAGGAAGAAGGGGCACCCTTGGTGGGATCATTTAATGCAAGCATTGCAGGGACCCGGGGACGACAGTTCTGGAGCAAGGTGGGTCAGGTGGGCAAGCTCTCAGGATGAACACTGACTTGTATGGAGGACACACAGCAGGGCCAGGACTCAAACTGAGAATTAAAGCCACAGTGGACGCCTTGACCATTCATCTCTCTGTTGTACTCACTGTGGTTCTCAGCTCCACCACTTCACCATCTGAGAAATGAGAAGTTTCTGCAAAGCTGTCTCAAATCCAGTGCTCCCTGCAGACCTCAGTGTGGAGGTTGGACAAGTCTGTGGGGCTGTTGGGGTCTGGGTTGGCAGACCCCAGGGTGATCTTGGGAATAAGGCCATAGCACAAATAGCAGCTGAACAGTCAAGGTATGCCCACCTGGAGTCTTTCCTCCTAGGAGATTTGCCCACTCAGTGGTATGAGTCACTTCTGCACACAGCCCAGTGACAAGAACTCAGTCTCTAAGTGCAAGCCAGCCTGAGAGATGTGCCCATTGGTATACCCAAAAAGAATGGAAGCATGCCAGATTTCAGATTTGGAATTTTGAGGGTGCCCTTGGGTGCCTCTGTCCATGCTCCCTAAGCCTGGATTCCTGTATTCTGCATAGAACACTCTTATGTATCCTCCAGGGTTCTGATCCATGCCACCTTCACGATACTTTCCTCTTCCCGGGCAGAAATGGCAACTTCCTGCTCTGTGCCTGCCCCAAAGTCTATGCAGTCCTCTCCTCAACATCCCTCACTAAAGATGCCAATTATCCCTTGAATTATTTCCCAGAACTCCCATCATCTCCATGTGTCCAGCCTGGCACAGCAGAGAGCCTGGTAAGTGTCTGTCAAAAAAATGAATGTCAGCAGGGACTCTGGCTCCCTAAAGCAGTGATTCCATTAGTTATACTCACTAGCTTAAAAATGTATCAGACACCCCTTGTCCCTTGTCTCATATGCTCCTTGTTTTGGAGATTGCGGCATATGTCCATCACATGGTAATGGCATTCAAGGCTTCCAGAAATAGGTTCCCTCGCACACCCCCTTCTTCATTTTCTCCTCCTTGTTCCTACTGACACCCACATGACAATATTCACTGTTTTGGAATGAGTCGTGTTCCTCCCAAATTCAAATGTTGATGTCTAACCTCCCCCCTACCCCACCCCACATACACACACATACCACAGAAGGTGAATGTATTTGGAGACAGGGTCTTCAAAGAGGTGATTTAGCTAAAAATGAGGTCATATGAGTGAGCCCTAATCCAGTCTAACTGGTGTCCTTATAAGAAGAGGAGATTAAGACACAGACACACGCAGAGGGAAGATCTTGTGAAGACACAGGAAGAAGACAGATATCTACATGCCAAGAGATTCCTCAAAGCAACCAACCCTGCTAAAACTTTTATCTCAGACTTCCAGCCTCTGGAAGTGTGAGAAAATAAATGTCTGTAATTTAAGCTACCCATCCTATGGTACTCTGTTATGCAGCCCTAGCTGACTAATACACCTCCTTCCACATCTTTGTCCCACCCTGGAATGCCCTCTGTGTGCTTCCTGAGCTCACTGGATCCTGCCTCTCTCCCAGCATTCACACACTCCTCTCTCCAGTTGAACCTCTTATCTGGCATGGAGGAAGTGACTTCCCCTTTCCTCATCTGTAGAATAGCAAAACCATGCCTCACTCACAGGACAATGTGAGATAACATATATAATGCTCCTAATGGTGCTAATAAAGGCAGACTGTTCTCAAAAACAAAAGACTCTGTCTCAACAGTTCTGCTCATAGAACATTCTGGCTAACTCTGGGTAGGACTCTGTCCTTGGAATCTCCCCTCCTCATTTAACTTAGTTTTGTGTCTGGACCTTCAGACCCACCTGCTGCCCTTGCCTGGGAACAGCCTGCAGGGACTGGGGCACAGCAATGAGTCCCCTGAATCTGCCCCCTCTCTGGCCTCAGTGTCCTCAGCCTCTTCATCGACATACAGCACAATTTTGAGACCCAAGTAGGGCTCTAGAGATAATGCATTCACTGTGTCAGTTGGCCCATTTTGGGAGAGCCCAGAAAAATTGCTGGATATGCAAATGACATGCAAATGACCGCTTCTACTCAGAAACTGTTCCCTTTGGCATCCTTTCAAAACCTGGTTTAATGAGTGGATAAAAATGCCTGTGAGTGGCACAGCAATGGTTGGCATGGAAACAGGGCTTCTAAGGGGCTTGAGGAGACTCAAAGCAGCCTGGAATCAACTATGTTAAACATCCCCTCCCTGCAATCTTGTTCTCACTCAAAGTGGGTACTTCAACTGGAGAGAGTATTATCTTGGCCGCTGCAGATAAGCTTCAGACTGTGAGTTATGAGTAGGGATTCAAGAGATTTGCCCTGAATGGATTTCCCCCCAAAAATGAACTTTCAAGTCATATAGCCCTGAATTTGAATCTCGGCTCCCAAATGTCCACCCGTGAGACCTTGGGCAGGCTGCCAGATGCCTCTGAGATTTCTGTCGTGAGGATTCCTGGAGCAGGTGAGGTCAGCACCGCCCAGCCCAGTGCAGGGCCTGCCCTGAGGGGGTCTGCCCTGTTGGCCCAGAGCCAGGCCCAGCACTAGTAAGCACTCTGCGAATGTTCTGCTCTCCTTCCTCCCTCCATCATCCATACATCTCATGGGCTATTTTTATTCGTGTTCCAGGTGAAATAAAACAAGTTAAAGCAGAGCATGAAATTTGAGGAGGATTCCACCTTAAGGGGGGAAAAAAATCCATCTCTGCAACAACAAATAGTTGGAGCTAGTTCGTTACTTGGGTGAAATTGTTACCCCTCAAGACAAGTCTAAACTTTTCAGCATTATGAAAACTCTGAGGATGGCTTCGCTACTGAAAATTTATGGCCCCCAAATCATTCCTAAGAGACAGCACACATTCCCAACTGAGACTTTCCCTCTGGTACAACCAGCTCCTCTTTTTAAGTCAGCAGAGGAGGCCACTGCTGCCACTTGGCTGCATTTGGGATGCAGGTCACACATTTCTGCCTGAGGTGTCACTCTCTGGGGCTCAGATGAGGCCCAGGACATAGTAAAAGCTGAACATTCTACCCTCATATATTTCTTCACCATGGCAGCACCAAAAGACAGCTTGGGAGGGTCCCCCTCTTCTACTGTCCCCCAACCAGCCATGCAAATCTCACTTCAAACCTACTCCACAAGGGTTGAGGCAATTGCTCCCATTCCCCTCCTCTACAAAAACACTTTCACCCTTGAAGATGAAAAATCAGAACATGCCTACACCAAAAAGAAACATACAAGTGTCTAGATGGTTCATCTCTGAATTTAATGGATGAGGGAACAGAGTCTCAAGGGATGCAGTGAACTCTGCCACAAGCACACAGGTGTAGAATTGGGATCTGACCCCTAGTCAATTTAAACCCAAAGCTCTGGCTCATTTCACCTTGTCAGGTCTTCAGGAAGTGCTTGATGTCTAGGATGGACCAGGGGAGCAGGTGAGTATTTGAGTTAAAAATTCCAAACCCAACCTGCAATGGCACTGCTATCCTCAGGGCTCCAAAGTAATATCATCCCCCAAAAAAGGGGTATTAAGTGCATCTTTTTACACCACAACTCACTTCAAAGACAAACAAATGTCCCCCTTGCTCAATGTCCCTCCTCGGCTCCTCATTGCCAGATTTGACCTGAACACCTCAGACCACTTCCTTGGCCTTCTGCCAGCCCTGCTTCTCCCAGCAACTCCCACAGTCCTCCCCAGACTAGCCTCATTCCCATACTTCCCTCCACCCTCATCTTTAGACCCTCCTGTCAAAACCCTCCTCAACTTTCTGGTCTCCCAGAAGGCCCTCTCGGTGCCCAGCCCTCCCTCAGTGGTGCCTCTCTTTGCCCCTAAGTTCCCTGGTACTCGCTAAGCCCAAGTTTATGCCAGGCACTTCCCCACATGTAATCCACTTATATCCCCATAACCACCCTGTCATGGGAGGGCAGTTATATGGGGTACAGTGGCAGAGCCCAGGCCGGTAAGTCCTTCAGTGAAAGGGATGAAGAATCCAGCAAATACACTGCCTGACTCTTCACCCCAGGTGCACAAGCCATGGGGCAGTTCTAGGGAGAGAGTAGGCACTAGGGCCAGAGACTTCTCTGTGTGGGTAGGAGGCAGACCTAATGTCTCTGGGCCTCAATTAACCTACCTGCAAAGTGGGGGTAAGAGAGGAATAGAAATGCCTCCCCTGGCTCTATCTTTGTGAAGATGATAAACATGTGATGAATTTTTTTAAGTTCCTAAAAATATAAGAAATGACAAGTCCCCTCTCCATCTTAAATAGAGTTTATAGGACCAAGAAGTTAGAATAAACCCCTAAGTGTCACAGGCCTCCACATTTAAACCAAGTGCATCAGCTCAGTCTTTTGCCCTCCTCTCAGGGGCCTGGTGGCTGTAACGACACTTTGCAGACCAGGAGGCTGAGGCTTGGCAAGCCTCAGGGAGTGGCTAGCAGACACAGGACCAGGAACCTCTCTCAGCTGATGAGGACAGGCCCCTGGGCTCGGCAGGCTTCAGGGCTTCCCTGACTGCTCCCTTTGAAGTTCAAAGAATGGGCCTCACCCCTCCAAAGCAGGCAGTAAATCAGGCAGGAGAAAGGAAACTGTCCACGCTGACTGAGTTATGGCAGCCACGGCGAGACAGCCCTCACCCTCTGGAACCACTGGCCCCAAACTTACCTGTCCCTCCATCCCCCCTCCTGCCCCTTTCCCCGCCCCAGCCGGCCCCTTCATCACCCCTGAGCTCCTCACCTGGCCCAGCTCCTCCTTCCCACCCCTCACTCAGCTCCCAGGGTCTCTGGGCTGAGGACCTTCTATACCTTTTCCAACAAGGAGTAGTTTAGCTTATGCTTGTACAGCTCCTTTGATGGGTAGCTCACTCCAACATCCAGCCAGCTTTGACCTGGGCAAAACTCTCCCTTTCCCAGGTTTAGGGTTGGCTTTCCAGGGTTCTCCCATATTTGTTCCTGTGGGTGCCCCCGCACTCTGGGTCACGGGCCTCCTCCTCCCCAACTCCAGGATAGCCCTGCAGAGATGGGGGCAACATAGCCTCCTTGGGTGACCTGCGCTTTCTCAGAGCTACCTGGGGCAGTCATAAGAAACATACAGGTTTGCAGGTGTGAACTCAAGGATGACAGTGCACATGGGTGATTTGCACTCTGGGCTGTGGACTTGTGGATGGATGAATGGGTCAGGAACAAGAGAGTGTGTGTGTTGGCAGGATCATAGTGAATGTGTGGTGTGCATAATCCTAAGGTGGCCATCAGTCAGAACGTGGATGTGAGAGTGTGCAGTAATGAGTGTGCACATGTGCGAATGCAGATCAGTGGGTGGGTGTGTATGAGTATGTGGCTGAGTAGTGTGTGTACTAGGGCTGAGCAGGGCAAGAGGATTAGTATAGGGTATGGCAGGGGAGAAAGCATAGGTATGGGAGGTTGTATGTTCTGGCATATCTGTGAGAATGTGAGTGTGAGAGTATGTGGTGTATGTATGAGTGGATATAAGTGTATGTGTGAGAGAGGGCATGGATGTGTGTAATAAAGCGAGGGAAGGAGCCTCTGAGATGACAAGTGGGCTATGTCCTCCAGCCTTAGGGGACAGTCCTAGGCCGGTGACATCACTGGGTAGGAATAGCACTTGAGCTCATCTCCTGGATGTGGATCCCAGAAGAAGGTCACTCAGGAGAAGCAAAGTCTAGACTACGGGGAGGGTGCGACCCCTAAGGCAGAGGGAAGGGGCCTGGCTCCTGACTTCCCAGGCGTCCCAGGGACCCTGGATCAGATTGAGAGGGGAGGCAGCAAAGAGAATAGCAGTTATGGCTCAGACTTTGAGCCCAACTGCACAACCTTGGACAGGCCACAGCACCTGCACACAGCCCTGCAGTAACGTGTTCACACCCTCCTACAAGGCTGCACTGGGAGCTGGCTGGCTGGCTGCTCCACTGTGGATCAGTGAATGCTTTCCCACCGTGGGACTAGGCACAGCTGACCAACCAAGAAAAAACTGTGGGTGAAGCTCTGTTCCCTCTAGGACCCTTGTCTGCTCAGCTGTAAGTCAACCACAGACACCAGCCGATTCCTGGAAGCCATCCAGACCAGCCCACCCTCCCAGCGTTACCACTGCCAAGACCTCTTGGTTCTCTCCCCTCCATCTCTCTGCAATCCCTGGCTCTCAGTTCCCATGGAAACCACCCAGGTTCAAGCCACCATTACCTCCTACTTGCATCAAACAGCAGTCTTCTCTCTGATCTCCTACCCTTGTCTTGTCCCACTGACACATTCCCATAGACACACATACAAGCATGCTCAGCAGGCCTTCCGCAAGTCACAAGCACAGACTACTTCCCAGGCCAGCCCTGCTCTGGCCTTGGTCAAACCAGGTTCTGTGTCTATCATCAACCAACCCCAGGCTGAAAGACTACATGATGTGGCCTCAGCCTGCAGAATGTCTATCCCCTGGAGTCCAGGAGGAACCAACATCCCAGAAGCTCACAAACCACCAGAAGTGGCATTAAGTGCTGAAAGCCCCAAAGCCCCGTCTTTCCTCCCTCCCACAGAGAGAGGTGGGTTCAGACTAGATGTGCTGGGTCTGGGGCACTGGTGACACATCCCAGTGAGAATGAGAGAAGACATAGGGATCTAGAGTTCAGGACAGAGGTCTGGACAGCAGGCAGAGCTTTGAGGGTCCCCTGGATATGGGAGAATCTAGAAACAGCTCCTTGATGTGGCCACCAAAATTTGTGGGTCTCTCTCATTGTACCCATTCCCAGAAGACTGAAAGTTCAGTTTCTTTTTTTTTCTGGCAAGAGGTTGAGAATTACTTATCATCTTTGGGCATTAAAGTAGCTGGCTGCAGTGCCAAACATAGTAAGTACTCAGTAAAAAAAAAAAAGTCACTCAAAATACAGAGACAGAATGTCTGAGCTCAGAAGCCAGGGTCACTTAGTCCATGACTAAGGGTCAGAGGGGCCCTGCAGCTGCCATAAATGAGGGGACCTATGAGCTGACCTATGGCGCTGCAATATTATGGACCTGAGTTTCAGAACCATCCTAGTTTTAAGGGAGCAGAAATCCAGAGCAGTGTTTGACACTTCCCAATCTTTAAAATGTACTCAATAGCCTCTCTTCTAGTCCGAGGCACTCTTTCTACTAAAAACAAATTGAGGCTCCAGAAAACTTAGGGGCCCAATTCTGCACAGCTCTGGGGCAGAAGGCCAAGGAGCTCCCCACCTACCTGCATTGCTCAGAGCACGGGTGTGGCCAGATTGGTGAGGGCAGCAGGTGCTGTTAGTGCCAAGCCCAGATCCCCCTTACAGGGCAGGGCACCTACCCCTCAGCTTACTGTGAGGGTGCCAGCTAATTGCTCACAACCACTCCTTGACTGAAGAACTACCCTCAAGCATTTGGAAATAAATGCCAGGAAGGTTTATGCCTTATCCTTAACATACTCCCCAGGAGCAATGATTGACCAATAATTGACTGTTACAAAGTCTACTCCCATTACCCCAATAAGGGGTAGTTCCATAGTGCCCTTCACTCTCCAGAGTGCCCATGGGTTCAGGCTGAGGCCAGACTTCTCCTGAAACTCACTCGTTTTCTTCCCCTGCCTCCTCCTGCTGCCCTCCCTTCCTCCCTTCCAGGTTTCCCCCAAGAGCTCCCTCAATAAACCTGCCTCAGGCTCTGCTTATAGGAAGCAGCGTAAGCAGTGATGGTGGCAGTGGGGAGGCTTGGTGAAGACAAGGACAAAGTGACCCTTTGGCCACTGATGGCAGAGGTATGAGCACATCTGAAGGCAAAAGGATGGAGACGGGTATGCAGAGAAGGAGCTGCTGGAAAGATGACTCCCCAGTGGAGCCATGTTCTTCACTCTCTGTGGTGAGTGTAACAAGACACCAAGTCAAAGGATATTCAGTGTCAAATTGGAGAAAAATCAGGAGACAGTCATCATCACCATCACCCCTAGGAAACTCTATAGCCAGTCAACAAAATTAATCAAGGGCCTGCTGCATACCAGGACCACTCTGGGTATGGGGACACACACACACACACACACACACACACACACACACACACACACACACACTGGAATGTACAGCCCCTTCGGCCTAACCTAACTGCCTTCTCTCCCTCCTTTCCTCCTTCCCTTCCACCCACCTTCTCTCCCTCCTGTTTTCCCTCCTTCTCTTCTTCCTCCTTCCTCCTTCCTTCCCCTTTCCTCTTTCCCTTTCTCCTTCCCTCTCTCTTTTCTTCCATCGATCTTTTCCTTCCAGATCATCTTTCGGCCCTGTTCAGCAGATCTGACCCTATTACTTGCCACCAAAAACACCCTTCCTGATGCAAAATCTGATGTCCATTCTATCATCTACTCTACAAATTCTCCTGCAGTAGTGGTGATTACTCCCAAACTACAGATGAAGAGATTTAGAAAGTGACAGGGGCTTCTCCCAGGTCACTCAATTTATCACGGGTAGAGGAACTGTGCTAGATCTCATAATTTCACCTAATTTTCACAATGTGTTTCTGAGTTAGAAGTTGCTGCTCTATTTTACAAACAGAAAAACCAAGACTCAGAAATGGAAAGAGACCCGCCCTACTTCTCATGGTAATGCTGTAGAACTGGGACCAGTTATTCTGAAGACCTCTAATATCTCTAATCTAGATAATATCTCTAATCTAGATCCTGTTCAGTAGATTGGATACATACAGAACAACTAAAAGTTCTTGGGACTCTGAGAGAAGAATAGAAGACAAATAGCTCTGGAATAACCTGGACAAGGGAAGTATGGAATCAGACTGCAAGCCAGAGAAGACTTTAGGAAAGAGACCTCAATTCTGTGCCCTGAGGCAAGAGGAGGTGATAGGTGGAGGGGAATCTGTATGTGAGGGAGAAGAGAACTATTATTTTTACTTGCAGCATTCAGACTCTCTCCTAATTCCCCCATATGTCTTGCAAAACCTCTCCTTTCTTATTCTGGGGTCCCTTTTGGTAAAAGGGGGTGCCCATCTCCCACTATAGAAATGTAAGGAACCATCTTTTCCTTCTCTCTGCCCTAGGATGGCCCAATGAGCATGGAGCCCAAATAAACTGGTCGGTTGCTCTAGTAGAAGACTGTGTCTTGAACTACCCACAGTCTGAAGAAGTCTGAAGAAGGAGAATGTGGGAGGCAAATAGTCAGGCAGGAGACCACCTGGTCTCTGTCAGTCCTCCAGAGAGCCCTCTAGATCACCTCCTCCCTTTTATGTAAAAACTGTTTTTGCATTTTATACAAGTGTATTAGTTGTATCATTTTCGTACCTTACTTCCAAGTTTCAATATCATATTTATCCATGTTGACACTTGTAGCTAAAGTTCATTCATTTTAACAGCTATATGATTACTCCAAAATGTGAATGCCTCAGAACTTTCCAGCTGAGCCACGGATCCAAGAGCAATAATGCAAGTTTATGTTTTTAGCAACTAATTTTTGGGGTGTTTATGCAGTAATAGCTCACCGATACATGTGTAGGAGTCTTCAGGATTTCACTATTACAGATGGTATAGCAGAAACCAGTCTTATGTGTCTCTTGAAGCCCATGGATATAAACAATTGTAAGAAGTTTTCTTAGAGGTAGTGTCAGTGTAGAATAGAGTTTGTGCATCATCAGCTTGCCTGGATATTCTGGCCAACTTTCCAAACTGAGTCTTCCTGACTCCAGTGGTTCTGTGAGCTCTCGCTATCTCTTCGAAAAATTCCTGTTCATTGATGTCATCGAGCATTGAGTCTGACCTATGTGAGAATCACCCAGCTGACCATAGACTCATGAGCAATAATATATGGTTGTTGTTTTAAGTTGCTAAACTTTGGGGTAGTTTGTTACGTGGCAATCACTGATACAGAAGGTTATTTCAATGTAGCCACCAACTGAAAAATACTCATCCAGCTCTTTATTTACAAGTCCTTTAATATAAGAGAAGGAACACAGAATAACAAAACAATAATATACTCAAACAGGTTTGTTAGAGCATTCTCATGAGGAAAAAAAGTGGCTGTCGGAAGTCTCCAAATAATATCTCTAAACTGGGGCTCCCAATAACTGGCACGTGGTCCCAGTTCTACAGCATTATCATGAGAAATAGGGCAGGTCCCTTTCCATTTCTGAGTCTTGGTTTTTCTGTTTGTAAAATAGAGCAGCAACTTCTAACTCAGAAACACATTGTGAAAATTAGGTGAAATTATGAGATCTAGCACAGTTCCTCTACCCGTGATAAATTGAGTGACCTGGGAGAAGCCCCTGTCACTTTCTAAATCTCTTCACCTGTAGTTTGGGAGTAATCACCACTACTGCAGGAGAATTTGTAGAGTAGATGATAGAATGGACATCAGATTTTGCATCAGGAAGGGTGCTTTTGGTGGTAAGCAATAGAATACCAAACTTAAACTAGATTAAGGACTAGATTAGATCACATAACAGAAAATTTCAGAATTTTCAAGAATTCCAAAAAATACATGATAACTTCAGGCATGGTTTAATCAAGGCTCCAGCTTTGTTTCTCTGTGACTTTTTCTGCTCTATAGTTCTTTGGATGTTGGCTTTGCCCTCAGGGTGACTTGTCTTCATGCACTAGTTGGCTCAGGTAGTAATGGATCTGTCACTATGATGAAAGGGGTGAGAGTGTGCCGATCTGCTAGAGCCAGTCAGTATTCATGCTGGAGCTAAGATGGAGACAATCATCTCCAGCTCCTCATAATCACTGCTTAGTGGGGAAGAGGGAGAAATAGATGCTGAGGTGGCCACAGTGAAAACACTGGCAAGTGCCCAGCCCTATGAAAGACACATTGCATCAGGTGCCACCTTCTCTACCACTGGCTTATCCTTGTTTGAGCTTCAGTTTCCCTTGCAGTAATATGAAGGACTACCTCGATAGTGTCTCTAGACCCCACTCCAAATCCCAGAGCCCAGGCCTTGATGGATCAATTTGGGTCTTAGGTAAAAGGTTGGAGCCCACCTTCTGTCACCTGTGAGTTGAAGTGGACTCCACGGGCAAATGCTTCTGAGCAGAACAAATTGCTAGGGCATCGTTTCTTATTCTTCTTAGGGTGAATAATTTCCAGGAGTTTATTGGGGCAAGTGAATGATTTCCTCACTCTGCCAAGTCCTTTCCAAGACTATAATTGCATTTGATAAATTCTCAATTATAGCACCTCAGCAAGGGCCAGAATGTGGCAAACTCCAGTTCACACATTGGAGGCCATCTATCTGTCCACTGCCCATCCACCTCCTATCATCAGCAGAACTGAAAGTTCCAGTTCTGGTTTTATCACTTCATCATCCCATACAGCAGTTGTTAACCATGTGTGGTTATTTAAATTAAAAATTCAGTTCTCAGTCCCACTAGCCACATTCTAAGTGTTCAGTAGCCATATGGCTAGTGGCTACCATATTGGACAGTGCAGACATATAACATCTCCATCATCACAGAAAATTTTACTGGCCAGCTTATCTCAAATAGAAATTCACTGAGAGCTCAGGTCAGTCCATTCTCCCCTCTGATCCTCAGTGTCTACCTGTTCTTTTCAGCTCTGAGCCTCAGTTTCTTACTTTGTGAAATGGGGATGATAGGGATAATCTTGGAAGGATAAATACATGAGGTAAGGGCTGGGAAATGCTGAACTCAGAGCCAGTAGTGACTGGAACATGGTCTAGGGTTCAGGCTCCGTCCATTCAGGGAGGATGGGAGTGAAGATGTCACAGAGCTGAGGGCATTACAGCCTACTTCACACACAGACTTGGTTGGGCATCTACACCACAGTCATTTTTTCTTTATGATTATTAACAATACCCTCACAGTTCACTGGAACTAAAATGCAGATTTCCAGAGAGCGAATGATAGTTGTCCCATGTTAATCATGACATTTTCATAACCATTTGCCTGCAATTGGTCAAGGGGTAACCATGACCAATCATCGGCCCAGGAAGTCTCCTGGAGGCTTCTGGAAAAACATTTTCTCCCTGATAAGAGACAAGCACATGAGGATAAAATTCCTTAGTACCCCATTCTCCTACTTCTCGCTGCAACTCTGTAGTTCTGGTGCTTTGGCAGCCATTTTGGGACCATGAATAACCGATATGTGGTCTAGAGAGCCCTCTAGATTGCCCTCCTTTTTTTGTATGAACATTGTTTTTGCATTTTATACAACTGTATCAGTTGTAAATGTCATTTTTGTACCTTGTTTCACATCTCCACATCATATTTATCCATGTTCACATTTGTAGTTCAAGTTCTTTTTAATAGCACAACTCTAAAAGGAAGTGAACATCCTGAGGAGGCCATGTGGGAGAATGGGGAAAATTGGGTCCCTGATGTCTTTGTTGAGCCCTTGAACATACACTGCCCCTTCCTCTCCAGACTTTTGTAAAGTGAAAATAAATATCCTTGAGGGGTGGGTTTCTTGTGGCCAAAAGCATCCTGAGTGATACTCACTCAAGGGTGAGTCAGAGTTTTCTAGGTTGGCGAGATGTACACATACATTCCAAACATAGAGAACAGTGCCACATGGTGGAGTTTGGAGTTTGGCCTGCATGGTGGCCGGTGGGGTGGGGGGACAGTGGAGTTGAGAGTATGAGAGCCGAGGAGTGGAAGAGTGACAGGCTGGCAAGGAGGAGAGAGGTTTGAGGAGAGGGGCAGAGTAGGAGCCGGTATTTGTGCCTGAAAAACTGAGGTGATGTGGGAAGGAGGAACTGAGCAGGCCACAGGCAGAAGAGAATTGAGGACAGGGCCCTGGGGATGCCAACACCTGAGATATGAACAAAAGAAAGGGAGAGGAAACAGAGTGAGGTCAGAGAAAAGGCAGGAGATAAATGCAGACAGGATTTCCAGGAGGAGGGGTGGGCAACTGCATTGCATGTTTCTCAGATAGCCAAACCAACAGTCCTACCTTCATAATACATCCAGACCATCCCCTCCCCCAACCTCACCATCGCTTTCCACCTGTGCTAGCCCCTCTCCACTGTTTTATTGCTGCATCCTCCTGCCAGCTACCTCCTTAGCTCCCTACAGCCCATTCTCCCCACAGCCACCAGAGGGTTCTTGATAAAACCTAAGCCAGGTCACTCTCCTCCTCGGCTGCACACTCATTCATGGCTCCCAAATTCCTTAAAGGAATATAAAGCCAATGTTCTCATAGCCAGCTTTGATGGCCTAAAGACCCCCAACCCTTCCCCGCCTCTTCAAGCTCCTCTTCAACTACACTCTTCCTACTGCATTTCAGGCAGTCTGGCCTCCTTCCTGTTCCTTGAACAAGCCAAGCATATTTCCACTTCCTTAACTTTTGCACTTACTGTGCCCACTGCCTGGAACATGCTTCCTCAAAACCTTTGCAAGGTTTATTCCCTCACCTTCTGCTGTGAGGTCTTCTCTGGCTACCTTATATAATACTGTTCCCATCCACAACACCCTCCATCTGCTATACCCTGAGTTATTGTTCCCGCCAGCTGTATATGCAGTACATTACATGTGCATGCACTGTAAATACTGATATGTTTATCTGCTTGAATCAGCTCCACGGGGAAAAGATTTGTGTCTGTTCTGTTCACTGTTATATCCCCAATGCTTAGATGAGTGCCTGGACTATAGTAAGTGGCCAATGAAAATTTATAGAATGAATTAATAAGGATCAAGTGTGCCATATATAGACTGCAAATAGTCTTCTCTGAGTTAGACAATGAATTCAGAAAGTAGAGGGTGAGGAAGTGGAGGCAGCAACTGTAGACAATTGATTTAGGAAGTCTGAATTTGAAGGAAGAACAGAATCAGGAGACAGGGGTAAGGGCATTACTTTTCAGATGTATGTAGTTTAAGCATGTTTAGATGCTGATGGAAGGAGCCAGCAGAGAGAAAGGCATTCAAAACACAAGAGAAGAGGGTACCAACACAGACTGGCTAGAGGAGGTGAGAGGGATAGGGATACAGAGCCTTGGAGAGCTATACCTGCAGAGCCTTCAGAGGAGGAAGTAGGGGTGAGGTGTAGAAGGGAGGTCCCTTTTGTTAACATACTTCTGAAAGTGATATCCGTAATGGTAAAGCATATAAAGGATGCACAATGACAAAACTGACTTCAAATTAATTTTGTTCATCCAAGGAGAGTTTAAGAGATTGCTTATATTCTACAGAAGCAGGTGAGTTAATAATAGCATCTGACAAACATTTATCAAGTGCCTACTCTAGCCAGGCCCTGGGTCCAGGGACTGAATAAAACTCTCTGTTTACGATGTAGCCACAACTAAATACCAGGAATAACAGAGCTCCTCTTATAACTGGAAGCCAGGAGGTATACAGACTGAGGCTAGGCAGCTATACTACACTATGCTCAGGGACTTGGGTTCTACCGCACCCTGCTCTACTTTCCTACGTGTACACCCCTTGTCCTCATGCTCACGAGGTAGCCTCAGAGTTCCAGCATCACATCCACATTCCAGGCAGAAAAAAAAAAAAAAAAGAATTGCTAGAGGAAGAGTAGCGAGATGAACTTCCCAGAAGCGCTTCCCAGCCAGCAACTTCTGCTAGAACTCATTGGCTAGGACTGTATCCCATGATCAGGCCTATCTGCAAGGGAAGCTGAGCAATGGAGTTCTTTACCTGGATATTATGCAGCTCTGGACAAAACTGGAATCCTACCACTGAGAAAAATGTAGATGGAACTGGTTAGGTAAATAGCAGTATCTGCCATGGTTATCTATATTTTTCTCTTTTGTACTTTATGGGATAAAGAAACTTACAAATGTTGGAATGACACATAAAAGCCCCCATAGTTTTCAGAGTAGCTATAAGCTCTGTTTTTGTCTTGTCTGTGACTTTGTCTTCATTTCCTTGAAAAGAAATGAAGTGCATTTTGCAGGAAGATGAGTGGCATTATCCCCATTTTATGGAAGTGGAAACAGATTTTTCTGTAGAATTCAAAGAATATCAGACCACCCAGTCACTGAGCCTAAGGTTATTATTCTACAGAGGAGGAGACATAGCCCAGAGATGTTCAATTTCTTACCCAAGATCACACAGTAAATTCATGGCAAAAAAATAGAGCCCAGGTCCTTGAAGATATATTTCAGATTGAACCTTGTCTGGACAGAACCCAACCCTGAAACTTGTCTAAGGCAATGTTTCTCATTCTCCAAGATACTCAAATTCCATTATCCATAGTAGTTTTAAACATGGGTCCCAGTGGAATGGGAGACTAGAATCATCTTTGCGTCCTGTAAGCCACTATAAAGTCAGGGGAATGAAGAAAATAACTAATAATTACTTTCGACCAAATTCAAGGTGAAACTGGTAAACAATGAACTTGAGAGGTGGAAAAATTGTTTTCTACTGAAAGTCCATTTCCTTGGGTCAAAAGCATTTTTGGCAGGATGGTTTCCCAGTAGACCATGAAGACCTGAACATGCCCAAAATATGTAATCCCTTACTAAGTGTCAGAGAAACCCTACATTGGCGCCCTGACAAATTGCCACCAAAATTACAATATAGTTTCAGCCCCTAGAAAGAAATCAAAGTCCCTTTTATTAAAATGCATTATTAATGGCTTATAGAAAGTCTTCCAGGCCCTAACAGCTCAGGAATGAGCTCAGGAATTAACACTTTGATATTATCAGGGTCAATCCATCTCTCTGGATTCTTTACCCCATTTTTTTTTTAACCTGAAAAGCACCTACGGAAGAGGAATTTCATTCAAGGCACAAAGGAATGGCTGGGAAACTGCATTAATCCCTTCACTGATCAATCCTCTGATTCATCCATTCTTTCTGTAAAGATAGGAATGACTTCTCATTTCAATGTAAGTGGTCCCAAGATAGAAGAACCCAGGAGGTGGCCAGGAACACAAAGCATGAAGCTGAAGAGCTCCCAGAGACCACCTCATCCCTTGGAGGCTCAAAGGTAGCACAAGTCTGGCTGTTGTCACACTGCAAGCCTGTGTACCAAGGCTGTGGGAAGTGTCAGGAAGCCAAAGTTCCAGGGCTAGTGCCACCTCCTGAAGGTCCTTGGCAGAGTTCTAAGTCTTCCTGGAGTGTGTTTTCCTATCTATAAAATGGCTGCCGACATGAACCTAGTGCATTTCAAACTTTTTTTAGTGGTTGAATTTTTATTTTTATTTTTCAAGCAAACCATTCAAGGAATCCTCCAAACTTAAAAAGGCGAAAACTGCAGTTGTTTTCCCCTTGGCCCATCTACCATGGATACCAAGGGACCCTAAGAACTCTGGGATCCACAAAGCATTGTCTGAACTTCAGGCACAAGCTGAGTATTGAGGCATTTCAAATGTTCAATTTGGGGTTCTACAATTGTGAAAAGCCATTGCTTCACCTCCAAGCTGAATTATGACTGAGTTGGCCCTCAACAACAGCAGGGTAATCCTCCTCTCGCTCCAGCTCTATCCACTGCCCCGAGGGGCCCCTGCTGGTCAAGGGACCCCTGCCTTGCCTGATGCTGGATGATCCTGGCCTCCTGTTATCTTACCCTTCTCAGAGATCATTCTAAGAAGGATAAAACATGGGAAGCTGGAAGGAAAAGAATGATTGCTGGAAGACAAAAGGCTTGGGTTAGATCCTATGTCTGTTACCAGCTTGCTGGGTGACTCTGGGTCTGTTTTCTCTATAGGTACAGTGCCAGAGGATGTAGTGGTCAGGATTATTTTAGGTACGAAGGACAGTCAACTCAACCTGGCTTCGAAAAATGGAGAAATAGAACTGTTGGTGGGATTATAAATTGGTGCAGCCACTATGGAAAATAGTATGAAGGTTCCTCAAAAAATTAAAAACAGAGCTTTAGGACCCAGCAATCCCACTTCCGGGGATACATCCAAAAGAAATTAAAACAGGATATTGAAAAGATATCTGCATCTCCATATTCAAAGCTGCATTATTCACAAGAGCCAATACCTGGGAACGACCAATGGATGGATTAATAGAAAGGATGTGAGGTACACAAACAAACACACACAGGAATATTATTCAGCCATGATAAAAAAGAAAATCCTGTCATTTGTGATGAGGATGGACTTTAAGGGCATCATGCTAAGTGAAATCAACTAGACAGGAAAAGACAAATGCTGTATGGTTCACTTATATGTGCAATCTAAAAAAAAAAAAAAAAAAATCTGACCCATAAAGAGTAGAAAAATAGTTGCCAGGGGCTAGGATATGGGGGAAATAGGAAGAGTTTGGGGGAAGTTGATAAAAGGTAGAAACTTTCAGCTATAAGATGAATAAGGTCTGAGGATTTAATGTGTTACATGGTGACTACAAATGACAACATTTTGTGTTGGATAATTAAAATTTACTAAGAGAGTAGAACTTACATGTTCTCATACAGAGAAAAAAATGATAAATATATGAGGCAATGGGTGTGTTAATTTAAATAGAAATATCCTTTCAGAATATATACCTATATCAAATTACCACAATGTACACTTTAAGTATCTTACAATTTTAATTGTCAATTATACCTCGATAAAGTTAGGGAAAAATAAATTAAGAAAATGGAGAAGTAGATAATACTGGCATATGTAAATGAAGAGCTGGGTGATAGATCCAGATTCAGACAGGGCTGAACATCTTCTAAAAGCTGTCATTGGGACCAACTCTTTTCTTCTTTTAGCACTGCTTCAGTCTGTGTGGCTTCATCCTTGCACAGAGTTTCCCCTGTAGTGGCAAAATGTCCACCAGCTGCTCCCAACTTGGAGTTCAGTGACTTCCATCACCTAGAAAGCAAGAAGCAGCTCCTTGATGACACCAAGCAGAACCTCAGGACTGGTGTTAATTGGCCTGTCTTATGTCATATAACCACCCCCTGACGACCCACACCAATCACCGTGGTCTGGGAATGCTCTTCTCTGATTGGCCTGACTCATATGCTCATGTCTGAAGCCTGGAGTGTCAGTCCTCCCCCAACTCTCATTATCCCCAAAGACAATAAACCTTCCATTAGAAAGCAAAGTGGTTCCTATGAAGGCCAAATCCACAGAGGATCACTAGAGAAAACTAGGGTCTCCAGCTTGTTTAAGCATGGAAACCTGTCCTCAAACTACAACTCACACAGGCACCCAACACCTGCTGTAAAAGAAAGTTCAAGTTGCTTTGGTTGAGGGAATTGGGCAGTCTAGGATCCCCATTCATACACTGTCTTTCCTTTCTCTGTGGATCCAAACTGGGATATTTAAGAACCTTATTCAGCTCCCTAGAAGCAATGTTTTGATGGCCATTGAAGGCTAGACCTCCGGGTCTGTACCACTAACAACAGCCTGAGATTAGGGACACCATGACAACCTGCTCCTTCCTACCAACAGAGCCAGAGCTCATCTTGCCAACCTCCCATATGACAGCTAGATTCCTTTCCAGTAAGCAGTCTCTCTACTATGGTCAGAGAGTTCACTCTCCTGGCACTCACCCCACCAGGTATTACAGTCTGTTTAGTCTTTACTCCAGTCTGGCTGTGACTGTGAGCTTTGCAAGAGCAGAAATGGTGCCTTTTTTCATTGGTATGTCCCAAGGCCAGTTAATGAAGGCCAAATAAATATTGGATGGATGGGTGGGTAGGTTGTGAACAAATAAATGGATAGATGAACAGAAGAATGGATGGATGGATGAACAGACAGATGGACAGATGGACAAACAGATGGATGAAAAATATATCTCCCAATATAGCCCATCTCTTTCCCAGAACTGAGACTAGGTAAAAACACTTACTCAGAGATAGCTACCAGCCTCCCACAGTGTCATACAAATATACATATATGGTCCTGACCTTGCCCTCCAATCCACAGACTTCCCTATGCCTCACCCATTCCATTTCAGGACCATTCTGCAGACACTGGGGATGGTAGTGACCAGGACCCCTGGAGCTGCCTCTCTAAGATGAGTGACCCAACTTCTTCAATTACTCCCCATAAAGTGAAGTCTCTACCATCTGTCTGCTTCCTCTAGATACATCTCAAGCTATACCTGTCCTTTTCTCAAAGATGTCAGCTGCAGCATTGAGGTGAATCTACAGAGTACAAGGGTAGAGGTAGCAATCACCTTCCCATTCTAGGCTCAATGTCTTAAGTTGTATGGTCTGGGGCACATTTATCTGTGAGTACCACATAAGGACTGAGCTCCTGACCATTGTGGATGGTGCTAAGCCATACTTTCTGATTCTGGCCACAAGGCAACTTGCTCTTTGGACCCAAATGCTGGAATTGACATTTACTACTAGTCAAATTCACTTTGCATGACTCCTGTCAGTGTGACAAGACCATTCTGATTCCCGGGTTATTTTGTGGCCTGTCCATGGCTTAGGGCCATCTCCACCTTGGCTCAGCCACCCCCACACCCACCCTACCCTTGCAGTTCTTTGAGCAACCATGGGTAGGCCATGGCAGAGGGGGAGGTGGGCTCTCACTTCATCTTTAATGGAGAGGGGAGGGTAGCACAGAACCCTCGTGGTTAGTGCCTGATTCAGACCCTTACTCTCAACAATCCTGTGTTTTCTTTTCCATCACTTGCTTCCTCCTTACCCTGAACTTGGGCTGCAGTCCCTTCCTGCCAAAAGCTTCCCAAAGACGCAACCCTACTACTATCCACCAAAGAATCACTAACAAATGCAAGCGACACAAATGTGTTTATGCTTTATAGATGGGGAAACTGAGGTTGTAGAGAAGGTACACATTGCCAAGGCTTCCCTGAATATCAAAGCCAGATGGGATTTTTCCTCTATGAGTGCATCCCCACCCCTTCACAGGCAGGGCCCCACAGTGGTTAAACAAAGGGCCAGGTTTCCGGGGAATCCCAGCTCCAGGCCCCACAAGCCAGGTAAACTTGGCCATGTCCTTTCTGGGCTCATTTCACCTGGGTGGAAACTGGTGATAGCATAGGATTTATCCTCCCACACAGGTGTGATGAGGATTCAATAAGGTCACCTGTGTTGAGTGCAAAGAACAGCACCCCAGACAGAGCAATGGACAAGAACTCTGAATTTTTTCATGATCACATGCTAGATATAGGATGGGGCATTTTACATGCATCATCATCTTTTTTCCTCAGGGCACACATGGTAGTCAGGAAGCATTATTTCCATTTTCCAGCTAAGAAAAGCTGAAACTCAGAGACAGAAACCAGGTCTGGTGTGCTCCCTGCCCCTGTCTGCTATGTGTTCTTTTGAACAAGAGGACAAGAGCATCCACTCTTGGATCCCTGTTCACCAGCTTCCAAGTTCATGGTTATTCTAATTCTTATTTCTAGGCACTGGCCTAAGCTCTAAGGAGACTGAATGGCACAGAGAAGGCTACTGCTTTTTCTGTCATGGAGAGATCAAGGCTGACCTTTAGCTAGTGCTCATTGCTTCCTTCACTTGTTGCCCCACTATACCCCTGAAAGAGCTGGACCTTACACATGTAAACAAATAAATAGAAAAGACAATTTCCATAAGTACTAGTACTATGATGAAGAGAAACAGGATCATAAAGAGTTGAGTATTAGCAGGGATATATTAACTAGGATAGCCAGGGAAGACCGCTCAAGAAATACAATTCGGGTTGTTGAGAAAAACATCATGGTTATCTGAGGAAAAAGTCCAGAAAGAGGAAAATGCAGGTGAAAAGGCCCTAAAGCAGGAACATGTTTGGCTACTTCAAGGAATAATGAGGTGACCAGCATGGCTAGACTAAATGGGAAGAGGTAGAAAGTATGAGGAGATGATTCCCAAGAAAGAAGTCGGCCTCTCCAGGTGGTATCAGCTCCTCCAAAGCATGGGGGACTGTGTCTGAAGGAGCAAAGCACCGGTCTCTTTTGATTCCAGAATATTTTGCATCAAAACTAACACATAGCTCCTGGGAATATGAACTGATATTAAGAATCAAACATTAAAAATGCACATTCTTTGACTAGGTAATTTTAGCTGCAAGGGTGGTTAGGAGCATTTAATTACACAGAGAAAATCTAGCAAACACCTAAGTATCAACAGAGGGTTTGGTTCTGTGTATTATTATACCAAGTCAAGGACATGATGTGGCTGTATAAAATGAGGCTGTAGAGAAATGTTTAAGTTAAAATGAAAACTGGCACAGTCTCTTCTGTCTAAGCATAAGTCTGTATGCATAGGCATAGCAAACAAGATAGAAATGATAAAAATCATCTCTATTAGAGGGAATTCCAGGTGAATTTTCTTGTCTTTTGTTTACCTGGAGTTTTCCCCCCTAAAGTTACTTTAATCCCCCCTGAGTTAAATTAAAATGGAAACTTTGAAGAGATTCACAACCAAGATGGCAGGTGCTAGGCCACAGCTCTGGAAAAGGTGATAGCTATGACGGTCACTACCATAGGTTAGCACACCATCCACAGCCTTGTGACGATGTGCTGACCATAGCTGAGTTCTCTGTAACAGGATACTCTCAGGAGCCTGGGGGCTGAGCTGAGGGGAGGGAAGGAGGGATCAGGGCTGGGTCCACCAGCCAGACTGAACATCAGCAGTTAGCATCCATGCCGCAGGGCCCCCGGTGCCAAGTCCTGTGGCAGAGCATGCCCCACACAGCATCCCTTCATATCTCCTGCAACCCAGTCTACAGATGGGGAAACCGAGGCTCAGAGAAGGACACCAACCCCCTTAAGGTCGCACAGCTAAGCAGCACCAAAGCCAGGACCCAATCTGAAGCCAGGAAGACCCCAGAAGACTTGTGATTGGATAAAAGCACCAACTTACAGCCAGGTTTTCACCTGCCCACTCGACATCTCTCAACTCCTACCACAGCCTAATAATGGGAAATTAGACATAGGAAGTTTATGCTACTTACCCGAGGACAAATAGCCTACAGGCAGCAGAGCTTGGAACTCCGACTCTTCACTGCACACTTCAGCTTCCACAATGGCGTAGTCCAGAAGGAGCTGAAAAGAGAGCAACTCCTTGTTCCTAAGGACTTGGTGGGGAAACTAAGGCAGTTGTGGGAAGTTGCTAGAGGCTGCTAATGATCCACCCCTCCCAGACACCTCAGCTTCCCTGACTGATCCTCCCCAAAGACTGAGGATCTTGGGTGTGGACTGATAAAAGTATCCACTAAAGGTCCTCTCAGAGCCATGGAGTTCCATGAAGAGACCCAGAGAAGGGCAGTGACTTGCCCAAGGTCACACAGCACAACAGCAAGGCAGGGCTCACAGGCCACTCTTCCCCAGGAACTATAGGCTGGAGTAAGGGAGTTGTCAAGGAGAAGGAAGGAGAGAGCCTGCCTCTTCCAGGCTGAGAGAGATTTCTCATGTTTAAAGATCACGTCATTGGGCCAGGACGCCCTGGCACAGGAGCCACTGTCTCTGTCCTCCATGACCTCATCTCTTGGCTGAGCCCCAGGGCAGCACGTGGTGCCTGGAATCAATACCTCTTGACAGGGCCCAAGGCTCTCATGTCTTCCTGTCCCACACCCCACCCCCCAACAGCACATCGATCCACCAAAGACAGGGAGTCCAGTTGGAACCACTATTGCTCACCACAGGCTGGAAGTGAGTGCCTAAATCTTCAAGGAACTCAAACCAATTTTCCTCCAGCAATTTAGCTGGGCTGAGCTCACTGCAGGTGAAAGCATACGGTCTCCTCTCAAATCCAGAAACCTTCCCACACTTCCCAGGGGCAGCTCAGAAAACTCCATGAGCTAGTTTCTTCATGCTTCAAGGTGAGTGATGAATCCAGCTTACACAGTGACCATGAGGTTCCACTGTCAAATACAGTGCCTCCCAAACGGTAGGCACTTAATAAATGCTAAGGTTCTTCTCTCTTTAGTCCAGGTGCTTAAAAAAGCATGTTCAGGATCATTATCAACTTAGCAACAACCATGTCAAGGAAGCTTGGTGAGGACAAATGACTCAAACTATAGATGGGAAAGTAGAGGTTTGGGGATGGTAATATGGAAACAAGTTTAGATCCAGCACTTTACAACATCAAAATGCAGCTTGAGGCTGCATCTCAACTGGTGCCTGAGCTAAAAAGCCTTTTAGCGGACTTGTCACCCAGCCCACTCCTGATTCTCAGGTCAAGGCTTAAGGAAGGTCAAAGAGGATCATAGAGGGAGTCAAAGACAGAGGCAGGCTGCAGCTTGGTGTCCACTCTCCCAGGCCAATGGGAACAGATGGTCTTCAACACCTGAGACTGGAGGGTGCAGCGACAGGGCAGGCCCCTCCGCTGCAGTCATACCTAGCTTTAGGGAGTGCCCTTACGCTCATGGGGCCCGTAGGGGATTGGTTGCCTTGTGTCATGCTTTTAACAGAGTACCATGGCATCTCTGGGGCAGGTTCCTGCTGCCCCAGCCCACCAGCCCACGAGCTTCAAGGCATTGAAACAGGGTGTCCTGAGAGGGGCTAAGAGAGGCGAGGACTCGCCTAGGCTGGGGCTGTAAAATCAAGGCAAACAACAAAAGAAAACGAGAAAAGTCCCTCCTCGGGGCAAGTCATAGGGAGTGGCAGGGACTGAGGTGATGGGAGAACACATGCCCCATCAAAAGAGGGGTGGACAACTCATTTTTTGCCAAGTGGAAATATGGGTTGTAGGGGCTTCTGGGTTGTTGTCCTTGATAATATTATTTTCAAAAAACAAAAACGATAAATCCAGATTTTTATATAAAATCTCCTCATTGACTCAGTAGGGAATAGTGGAAGTTGAGGGGTGATGCATGCTACTCAAGCCTACACCTGAAACTTCAGTCCCAGCCTCGCAGGGTGATTGTACAAGCACCTCTCGGATTCTCCGGAACCCCGCAGGCTGGTTTCACCATTGGCTTTCTCCACTTCTGGGTGTGGAGGGGTCCCCATGGAGACCACGCCTGCTCTCTGCAGGATGGTGTTTGGATCAAGAAGCAACACTGTGAGGCAGGGACCCTCACCCTGGCACCCTGAGATTAGTAAGACTCACATGAGCAGCCCTGAGTTTACAGCAGTGGCTGCAGGTTTGGGGCAATTCCTGGTGTCTTTGTTCATGCCTCTCTTTCTCTGCCAACCCAGAGAGCTGAGAAAAAAGTCAGGATGGGCAATAACAACAGGGCTAACCTATAATATGTTCTGCTATAGAGGGGGTAGTGAAAGTAAACCTAGAACCTTTGGTCTTGTGCCTTTTATTCAAGGCAAACCCACTCCCTGCACTTTACACCAACCCAGACAATCCCACCACAGGGCCATGTATGGCAATGGGCAGGAGCTGCCATTTTGGACTTCAGAGGGCATGGACCCTGCAGTAGGCAAAAGATGCCCTCCGCCCAAGATGTCCACATCCTAATCCCTGGACCCTTTGCATGTGTTACCTTACATGGTGAAAGAGACTTTGCAGATGTGGTTAAATTAAAAGATGTTGAAATGGGGAGATTATCCAGATTATCCAGGTGTGTTCAAGGTAATCTTAAGGGTTCTTAACAGGTAGAAGAGGGAGGCAGAGGTCAGGTCACAGAGAGACTACTGGCTACACTACTGGCTTTGAAGATGAAAGAAGGGGCCACGAGCCAAGGAGTGTAGGCAGCCTTGAGAAACTAGAAAAGGCAAGGAAATAATTCTCCCCTAGAGCCTCCAAAAGGAATGCAGCCCTGCCAACACCTTGATTTTATCCCTATAAGACCCATTTTGGACTTATGACTCCCAGAACTGTTAAGAGAATAAATGTTAAACTATTGTGTTTATCGTAGTTTGTTACAGCAACAATAGTAAATAATACAGATGCCATGTTGGTCTGGAGAGGGCCTGGAATGGGAGTAGCTGGATGCTGGAGGGGGAGGGAGCCCTGGAGTATGCCTATCTTGGATGCAGCTGTGAACACGGGGGTGGCCTGGCTTCACCCTAGCTGATCTATGCCATTCCACCTCTCTTGCCTTAAAGGTTGGTTCGGATAACCCAGGGCCAGGCCAACGAGATTATGGCACGCTCCTCCCCCACAGAAATAGCCTAATCCATGCAAAGGTCAGAACCTCTGCTGGCTCTGAGAGAAATCTTGTACGTGAGGCCTGGAACCATGGGACCCACTTTGCCATTCTGAGGTGGTTAAAAACTAGAGAAAGCAGGAGCAAGAGAATCACCAGTGGGAGAAGCTGAGGCCTCAGCCTAAACAACCTCTGTGGAGAAGACAGACTGTGCCAGAATGAGGAAAACTCAGAGACAGTAGGGGAATCTGGAGCTCCGTGTTCCTGGCGGAGGAAGAACAGCCTATGGGGAAAAACTGAGCCACCAGCATCCCATCTACCTTCTCCCCCGATGGCAGCCAGAGGCACCCCATGAAAACTGAAGCCAGACCATGACCCTCCACTGCTCACACTTCCAGTGGCTGTTCCTCACCCTGAATAAGAACCAAAGTCCTTTCTGTGGCTACAAGGCCCTGCACTGGCTGGCCCCATGACCTCCCTGAACTTACCTCGCTCACATCCCCTTCCCCTTTACTCAGCCTGTTTTGCCTTGGCCCTGCTCTGTAACTCAAATATGCCAGGCATATGTCTGCCTTGGGGCCTTTGCCTGGGCTGAGCCCTGTGCCTGGCACGCCCTCTCAGAGGCTCACTTGGCTCACTCCCCCATTTCGAGTCTTTGTCCAAAGTCACCCTTTCAGCAAGTCCTTCCTGGACCTCTCACTTAAAACTGCAAACCATGCCACCTCTCCCCATCCCATTTCCTGCTTAGTTTTGGTCCCTAGTGCTTATCACATACTATTTATTGACTTATATCTTGTGTTAATTGACTGTAGATCCTGGAAGGCAGGGTCCCTCTCTGCTGTATTCCCAGTGCCTAGAGCAGCGTCTTACAGAGTAGCTGCAAAATACATACCTGAATCAGAACCAGGAGACATCCAGGTGAAAGCTGACACACGCCCTCGCGCTCCCACTGCCCCGGGGACTGGGGCTTGCTCTCGGGCGCCCCCCATCGCCCAAGCTGGCCCATGGAGCCAGACCTCTGGAGTCCACACAGAAAACTTCGTCTTAAAAAGAGTAGGCATTCCTGGGCACCCCCTCCCGCCGCCCCGCTCCCTCTGGCGCTCACAGGCACGTGTGCAGACAGGCCAGCATAAGTGGATTCCAGGAGCAGAGAGAGCAGCCCGCCGGGCCCAGAGAGGCTGCCGACAGTGGAGCACCACCAGCTTCAGCCCTGCCCAGGGAGAGCCCCAAATCAGCTACCTGAGCGGGCCCTGCTTCTCAACGAACACGCACCTACATATGCATGCATGCATACTCATTTTGAAAGTTCCAGAATCCCAGAACCTTAGAATTTTGAAAACTTATTTATTTCAATTTAGCCCAGTTCTTTTCTTGAAAGTCTGGACCATGACAAGTTGTGTATTTCCAGACCCTCAGACCCTTCAAGAGTCAGAGAAGAAAAAGCCTCAGGAGATCATTCTGTGGCAGACTCAGCTGGTAGCCACCAGCGCCATCCTTCTCTGCTTTCTCTGATTTTCAACTGGGATCCCAGAATAAAAACCTCATTCACAGCCTCTCTTGCATCTAGAAGTGATTATGTGACCAGTGGGATGTAAGAAATAGTGTCCAGCAACAACTTACAGGAGCCTTTCTTAAAAGCCATCTGATACCCACACTTTGACCCTTTTTCTTCTTCCCTCCTCTGTCTCACTGCTTAGAACTAAGATTTGATGGCTGGAACTCTGGCAGCCATATTGGACCACAAAGAACAGATTTTTTCCTTGGTTTGGTGAAGCCAGGGACTAGAAGGAGGCTGGTCTCCACACCAGATCTGTACTACCTACCTCTAGACTTAAATACAAAAAGAATAAAAATTTCTCTGTTTCTTAAGTCACTGTTCTTTGGGCTTTTCATTTACAGCCCAACCCTCTTATTGTATAGATGGGGAAAGTGAACCATGGACCTTTGCAAGGGCAAGACAGTGAGTCAGGGCAGGGCCAGTACAGAACTGAAGCACTTGCCTTGCCTTCTTGTGGGGGCCTGGGCTGGCTCCTCTGATTGCTTTAATAGGCTCCAGGACCCTCTTCCCCCAAGGTTATACAGGCTAGCTCCCTGTCTCATTCCCACCCATGGGGGCCCCAAGGCCCCCAGAAGCAGACCTAGGTAGAGGCATCATGAGGCCTGGGCTCTACCACAGGCCTGCGTGTGAGCCTGGGCAAGCCCTTCTCCTCTCTGGCTGCATATGTGCTTCATCAGCCCCAATCGCCAGCCTCCGCGTCTCCCTTCCTCAGCCTCCCTCAGAATCCAGGATTCCTGGGTTCTGATTCAACCTCATCTTAAGACTCGAGGTCCGCAGGGGTCCCTCAGCCCAAGCCCTGTCCCTTCCACAACATCTTGCCTTATGATCACCCAGGCGCTGCTTGGATACCGGAAGTGACAGAGAGGACACTTCCTTTTTGATAGTCCAGCCTAGTCCCTCTGAGCTCCAACTGGGACACCTGGGCTACATACACATGGAGCTGGAATCAGCCTCTGCTGAGTTCCAGCCCTGTCCTCTGGCCCCACCCGGGACAGGAATCAGGGCTCACAGAGGCTGCTCCTCTCCACATTCATAGGCATTTGCTGCACTGCTGTTTTCTGACTTCTGCACCCTGGGAAGAAGTTCAGGTGGGAGAGTGGAGGAAAGGGAATGCAGACTCACTGGGAAGGGCTGGGCTTTTATCTCCATGGATAATGGAGCTGCAGAAGATGGTCCAGGCCTCGGCGGCACAGGAAGGGACCTGGCCCATGCTGAACCCTGGCTGTACACCATGCAGAGTGCTGAGTGATCTTCATGCATTATCTTATTTAATTTCCATAACAATCCTCTAAAGTACTCTCAATTATGACTCCCAACTCACAAATAAGGAACCTGAGGTGTAGAGAAAGTTGTCCCTGGTAGCTGTCCCAACAAACCCAGATTCGACCCAGGTTCAGCCTTCTCTAAGACCCTCACTCTTTTTGGGACCCAAGCCTGCCTCTGATGCCTGGGAGTAGGCCCCAGTGGTGAGTGTGAGCACTCTCCCACCGCCCCTCCTGCAGTCCTCCAGCCCACGTCAGAACAAGACTCCAGCTTGCAGGAGAAATTACAAATACGGAAAAGGAAAGTAGTCCTGGCTCCTGTGCTTGCCTTAAGTATTTAAATTCTTTTTCATAATTATCTCAAATAGTAATTATTGCAGGAGCAGATGCACTTATCGCAGACAAGAAACCACCTGCCTTCCCATTTTTGTCAAAAGTGGAAACACTGACATTATTTTTGCAATTCGCTTCAATAGCTGTTTTCACTGTAAATACCACCTTAACCACAAGAAAAATACTCTGGGAGACGCTGGAGGTATTCGAG
Source organism: Rousettus aegyptiacus (assembly GCF_014176215.1). Taxonomy (NCBI): domain Eukaryota; kingdom Metazoa; phylum Chordata; class Mammalia; order Chiroptera; family Pteropodidae; genus Rousettus; species Rousettus aegyptiacus. Next base: position 92,100,884 of record NW_023416307.1, on the reverse strand, counting down.
GTTTTGGAGGAATTATTTCATGAGGGCTGTGAGTGTTTCACAAGGACATGGACTGAAAGGGGCATGAAAGAGTGCTTCCTCTCCATGCACTCCAAGAGAAGTGCTCCAGCTGAAGGAGGTTTTTACTCTGACTAGGGCGTTCACATGGTTCTCCCCAAAACTCCTTTCTCCTCTCTGCTCCCAATTCTCACCCCCACTATCAATTCCAGCTGCCTTCCCTGGGCTTCCCACCCTCTGGAAACATCTTGCTCACCTCGAAGAATGTTAAAATCAAGGGACTCCCTCCAGGCTCCATCGGAAATGAAGGGCCCCAGCTCCAATAGGAAGCGCTAAGTATTCAAAGATTAGAAGGGACCAAGTTTCCAAGAATGCAGCATTCCAAGATTTGCAAGTCTCTAGTCTCACACAGTCAGGCACAGGGAAAGCTGGGGGAAAAGGAACATCAGGAGCTATAGCCTGAAAACTGCTCACCCTGGCAAGCTCCTTCCTTATGGAGCTATAAGGAAACAGAGCATTCCCTTCCTCTCAGTCAGAGTGAGCTTGTTACAGAGTGACCTCCCTGAGGCTGTGCAAGCTGGGCCTGAATGGTCACTATGGGAAGGGGTGTCCACTCTGGGTAAGAGGCTGAGGGCAGAGGTCTTGGAGGGGAGGCCCTATGACCAGCATAAGCGATGGCCAGGAAGTGAGCATCCCAGATTCTAGTCCTGTGTTTGCCACTGGGTGGCCTTGGCTGGGCTGCCAGTCCTCGCATCAAATAGACAGGCAGTCTTGGAGGAGCCTGTTGGCCTCATTCCTGGGGAGTACAAGTTGGGCAAATATCTCTTCACAATCTTTAGTGTTCTCATCCGAACAGCAGGTCTCTCCTGGCTCTATGCCCCCAAGTTATTAATGCTATTGTCATTTTCAATTATGATCATTGAACATTTACTGAGTGCCAGGCACTATGCTGAGTACCCGGCATGCTCTATGTATTATTATATCAGTTTTCTTGCACAGGATTGCCACACCATAGTCCTACCATCATCCCCATTTTACACATAAGGAAACAAAAGCTCAGAGTGTAAGCAAGTTGCCCAAAACCATACAGCTCATTGATCGAGGTACACAAGACTGCAGATAGATGACGTTACTGAGACCTAAGAAGTGTCCTCTAGAGACGGAACTCTGATCGTTCTCATTTCAAGGACATAGGCATCAAGGCTCAAGTGAAACTGGTTTTACCAGAAGGGTGAAGCTGCGATTTTTAGCAGGTGCCTTTGATGGTTAGGAGGAAAGAGCCAGAGAAGAGAGTAGCAAAGTTAGGTACTGAGAAGAGCGGGAGGGGTTCCTATCCAGCCCTGGCTGCATGAGAGTCCCCACAGAGCTGATTCAGCCCCCAACCGCCTCACTGCTTCCCAATTGTGTTCTCTGCTGCCCTCGTGTGGCCAATGAAGTAAACACAGCCTTTCAAAGCTGTGCAGTTTGGGGGCCTCTGTGCTTGAATAAAGAAGGGAGCGTGGAGACACAGCCCTTCCCTCTTGTCTTATTCACTCCACTCCAGCCACTCCAGCATTCTTACTTCCTGACTTTTGCCCTTGCAGGTCATTTTTGCAGGTCTCTGCCTGGGACGCTCTTCCCTGCCTTTCCACATGGCGGCCACCTTCTCATCCTCCAGCTCCCTGATGCTATGATGCCTCCTCTATTTAACCAAGGCTCCCATTGTTGTCTCTGCCATCAGTTCTGCTCTGTTGTTCATCTTTATACTTGTCACCACCTAACATCACATTCTGAATTTGTTCATTCACTATTTCCCCAGCAAAGTCAGCTCCAGTGTCTGGCACACAGTAGGTGCTCAAAAGTAACTTTTGGACAAATGACTGCATGACTATTCCCATCAATAGCCATCCCAACTTGTTCACCCCCACTAAGGGGCAGCCATGACTAAGACAGGAGCATTTCCTCACAAGTTTGGGTCCCGTCTTCCCAAGGGTCCCAGCCCTTTCCTCCTACCCCTCCCGCCCCTTGCAGAGAATTAGGGACAGCAACTGGAGCCACTAAGGTTGTGCTTCTCTTGGCTGAGCCACTCCATCTCCTCACAGGATGGCGTCTCCAGGGGTCACTGTCCATCTCGGACTCCATTGAAAAGTCTGGAGTAGAGCACAAAAACCAGAGACCTCAAAGAAAAGCAAAGCAGAGCTGGAATCCCCTCCCTCATTGCAAACATAGACCTTCAGTAACGTGGACTGACGAACACAGCCATTAGCTCAACAAACATATCTTCATGCTGTCCCATGATGGTACAGAGAGGTCTGTAGAAATGAATCTGGCCTGTATACACTGCTCGTGAGAGACATACAGGCTCAGGCCCCTTTATCCCACCACTCCTGTCTGGCCGTGTGAGACCTTGGGCAAGTTCCTTAGCCTCCTTGGTTTCAGTTGCTCTTAGGTGTAGTGTGGGTCCAGTGAGAATGGTCACAAAATTTCTTGGGACCCTAGAAGCCCCCATGTCATTGCATTGAGCCTGTCCCCACTCTGAACCTGTGCCTTTCACGAGCACTCCCTCCTGGTGTGCCTTCTTGCTTTACCAACTACTGCCCATCCTCCCCTTGCTGCTCAAGGGATGGCAGGGAAAAGGAATGTATCATTAGGAGAGGCCCAGAAGGACAGCCAGTGGCATAAAGGGCTACTGTCCACCTGCCCAGCACCCTTCCAAGATGGCCTGACAGTGGCTGTTATTGTCCTCTTATGGGTAAAGGGGATGGCCTGGCCAACGCTTCCCCACACAAGCTTCTCTCGTGCTGTGTGACAAAGTTAGGGGAAGCAGCCACCATGTCTCTTGAGCATCTACCGTATGCCACACCTTGTCTTGGATGTGCCCCCTTAGCGCTACATGAGAGGCATCTATCTGCATCCCATTTTTGAGATGGGGAGACTGGGGCTTGGAGCGTTCAGCAAGTTGCCCACACTGTCCACTTAGTCAGTGTCTCCAAAACCAAGACTGGCACAGACTTCACCTTCTACAGTTCAATCTGTTGGGGCCTCTCATTTTTCTTTTCTCCCCAGAAAGAGAAAAGTTTGGGCCAAATACCTGCTTGATGATCCCAGCCATTAGGGTTCACATATCTACATTTCTCAACTTCGGATTATCTGCACCTCCTGTTGTAAGTCTCTGGGTTTCTGAGCCCATGAGTCAAATACACGGTCATGAATGATGATAATTACCACCTCAGAGAGGCATCATGTGCACTGCCTAGGTCAGCCCTCAGCACAACCATGCAAAGCTGGTTCTGTTATAAACCTCATGTCACAGGTGGAAAAACTGGGGCACAGAGAAGTTAGGAGACTTGCCCAGGTAAGCGGCAGAGCCAGGATTTGAACCTAAGAAGTCTGGCTGCAGGGTCTGTGCTCTTCACCACCCTACACTGTACTACAATTTAGGGAGCACCTAGTCCAGAATTCAGGTGCTGAGATGTGAAAACTGCAATAATACAGACACCCAAGAGTGTAATCTCCTGAAAAGGATGTTCTCATAACCTCCACCTCCTGTCTGGGAAAACGATCAAGCGCAGAGATCTTGGGACACCCATCCCCTTCAGAGAAGTGGCTCAAGGGCAGTTGCTGCTCCTGAAAAGTGCACGCGGGAGACAGCTTCCTTGAGATCTCCTCCCCTTCCCGCTCCCCGCCCTCCCCACACCTGAGTTGGTTTGGATCCCCTGCTCTGGCTCCTCCAGCTTCGTACTGCTCACACGGGCACTAGGAGAAGCTGAGGCCACGTCTGAGGGGAACTGAAAGAGCCCTATCGGCCTCGCCTGGGACAGTAGTGAGTGGCCAGCCCCAGGATGAGGTGGGCGGCCTCCATGACCCAGGCCTTGGAGAGAGACTGGTAGACCCTCAGCGCCAGGCTCTCCCCCGTATGGCACTGGCGTCGGCGCGGGCCAAGCGCTCCCACGGCGCAGCAGCGCCCCCTGGCGGCATCCAGCAGAGGCCGGCTCTGGCCTTGAGCGCGGGTTGGCCCTTCCTGCAGGAGCCGGAGCTGGAATGCCCCAGGCAATCCGGCAGGGGCGCTCCGGGGGAAGAAAGAGGCGCCCAAGGCTGGGTGGGGGAGCGGCTCAGGGCTGGCGCGATGACCGCGAGGAAGTCGGCGGGCGTCTGGCAGTCAGTGGAGGGAGCAGCTCCCAGGCGGGCTGACCCTCACCACCTCCTAGAGGAGACTGGCCCTTCTAGAGAGGCCTGGGCTTCCTGTCGCCTGCTCCAAGCCAGAGCAGCAGCCCGGAGGACGGATGAGAACGACCACACCTCCAAGCCCAAGGTGACAGACCTTCCCCCTGCAGCTCTGCCCTAGAGAGGCATAGACAATGGTTCAGCTTGCCCATCACCCAATGGAGCCCACATTCTGCCCCAGTGGGCATGGGAGCAGGGAGATGGCTTCAGCATCGATTTTTTAAAAAGCAGAACAGTGTACAGATGGAAAGGCCAGGGCTAAGGGTGTAGAGAAGGGCAGGAGCGGGGAGGAACAGAATCTGCCTAAAAACACTAAGTTGGGGACAGATCACTAGTCCGGATGCCCTGGGTCCCAATGTGCCCGATCCCCCACCGCCACCTGGTGAACTCTGCCCTTTCATCATCTGCCTCATGAACTGGAGACAAATTTTAGCCCCCAATGTAAAGAGGATGCCCAGACTGGGGCCTTAGGCAAGAACAGATCCTGGACAGCAAGAGCCCCAGATGGTATAACCTTCCCTGTATCTGAAGAAGGGAGGTGGATGCTCCCTCTGCTGGAGCCTGGCACCTGGGCTTCGACAGCAACCGGTCTTCCCCGACTAAGCGACTGAGAATTACCATCATGTGAGCAGGCCCTGGAAGAGGGAGAGCCCAGGCCTAAGGGTACAGATGGGGAAACTGAGGCCTTGTTCTGACTCCTCTGCAGACCCCACATTTCCCCCATCGCAGCACTCATCATGCCACAGGGTCTGACTGACAGTAATAACACTAAATATATAAAATAATATCGGTGAACATGCTTTGAAGAAAAATATAAAGGATAAAAAGAAGGGATGATGGGTGTTGAGGGAGTAGGGCTTACTGCAGATGTGGGATCAAATAAAACCTTTATGAGGAAGTGACACTTGAGAAAAGACATAAATGAAGGGAGGGAAGGAATCTTATGAATGCCTGGGAATCAAATGTACAGGCAGAGGAAACAGCAAGTACAAAGACCCTGAGGTGGCAGTATCCTAGGTGAGATTAGAAATAGTAAGGAACACCATAGTGGATATGGAAAAGCAGTGAAAGAGATGAGGTTAGGGAGGCAGGCAGGGGCCAGAACTGGCAGTCTGAGAGACCACAGAAAGGAATTTTAAGCTATCTTGGCTATGATGGGAAACAATGGAGGGGATTGAGAACAGGCAAATTATTTAAAATAATTGCTCAGACAGCCGTGAGGAAAAAGGGTTATGAAGACAGGAGGGGTATGGATAAGGGAGGAGACAGAGGCAATTAGAATGATCCAGATGAGATGGCAGTGGCTAGAGCCAGGCTGCTTGCTGGCGATAGAGGCAGAGGAGGTAGTTGGGTTCTGACATGTTCTGATATGAAGAACTTGCCTATGGTTGAATATGGGGGCTAGGAAGGAGTAGAAGCCAGGGAAGAGGCCGGGTTCTAGATGTTCTGAGGGTCCAGAAAGCAGGACTCACTAATGGTTTGGCTATGGGGGGTGAGAGAGAGGAGTCTGGGTACTCCAGGCTTCTAACTGAGCAACTGAATGCCCATGGCACCATTGCGTGCATCCCCTGATCCAACTCAGGCTCAGACACCCCCATCCCCCACCTCTTATCGTGACCCTTGGAACTCAGTTTGTAGCCAGCAAGACCCCTAAAACTATCTCTCCCCTTACTTTTTGCCCATGTAAGCTGCTCCAAAGGATCCCACTGAGGAAGCTCCTTCTTCAACCCCTGTTCCTGGAGGAATGGGCAGGAAGGTGTGCAGGGGACGGTCCAGCTAAGATCATGTGGATGGGGGAGGGGCACTCCCCAAAAGAAAACTGGATGGGTGTGGCTAGTACAACAAGTAGGGGAGAGCCTGCTGGGCAGACACAAACAGCAGGTGCACACATTAACTGATGACCAATGAATACACACTGTCTGTGGGGAGAGGGCTAAGTGGTAGCTAATAAGATTATGCTCATTCATGGTTGAAGAAACTGAGGACCAGGGAAGTAGATGTCCTAGCCAATGTTTCTCAGCTAGACTAGGCTGGCCTTACCTGGTCCCTCATCTGTGGACAGGTGGTAGGTGGGCTTCCCAGGTAGTTCCCATCCTACAGAGTGACAAGGTGACTTGTGTTCACTCTGGGACCAATCTGATGGGCACTGGTGTCTTAGACTACCTCTACTCCTCCTGCCCTCCTCCTGGCCAGCTCCACCTGGTCCTCTGGCCTTGCTAGGCCCCCTGCAGGGCAGGCTCAATGTCAGGCCAAGGGTGTTGGTCTAGTGACCAGTACTAGGGGTGGATGCTTCAAGACATAAATCCTGACACATCTGACAACGCCCAGGGGCAGGCGCAGAGGCCCTCTGCCCCTTTCCTGTCTCCACCCTTCCTGGTATGTTTCACAGGGTCAGAGTAGCTGGGGTGGGGAGGACAAGTACATAAACCTTGGCCCCTCCAGGCTGGATCAACCTTGAGCTTCTGACCTGATAAATGGACTGAGAGGAGGACAAGGCCTAGCCCAGCACTGACCTTTTGGGGCTGGAGAGAGCCACAGAGCACTGAACTGCACTGGGGACCCTCAGGGGCCTGTGTGGAAGCAATAGCAAAACTCCCTACACACCAAGGAGCATACAGAGAGGAACCTGGAGCAGGTACTTCAGGCATGGGGGTGCAGAACAGGTCACAGATGAGCCCTAGCTTGGGACCCCAGCCCCCGCCCCAGCTGCTGCCATCACTACCACCCAGCCACAATCCTTCTTTCAGCTCTGGTTCCAGCCTGCAGAGTTAGACAAACTCTGATCACCTGAATAGCTGGAAAGGCCCTAGCCTTTCTCTCAAGCAGCTCATGGGCAGATGGGGGGAGTACACAGACAGGCTTGTTTACTCATTCAATGAACATTTATTAGTTCTGACGTAATGCTGTACCTGGTGCTAAGTGCTAGAGAAGCACAGATAATGTGTATGTGTGTGAATTCTGAAAAGGGCTACCCCACAGGGATGTGTGAGGCAGTGGGGGTACAGAGCAGGGATGTGCCAAGTCTGTGTGCAATGATCAGAGTCGGGCATCGTAGGATAAGGAGGAGTTTGCCAGGCACTCCAAGCACAGGGGACAGAATGAGCAGAGGCATGGAGGTGTGAGGATGCTTGAAGAGAGCTAGGAAGGGCTAGTGATTGGGGTGGCTGGAGTACAGGGAATGGACACGAAGTGATGCCCATCTGTGGAACATGAACTTGCTGCTGAGGAGAAGGAAAGTTAGTCACAGCGGGATTTACACAGGAGAAGGGACTAAAGCTGCCTCCTCTGCTAGTTCAGCCTCAGACACCTTCCTCTCACCTCTGGACATGGCAAGCAAGGACACTCAGAAAACCAGGTATCCTGCCTTTCATTATCCATGGCTAGACTCCTGTGTGGCCTGGGCAAAATACTCAACCTCTCTGGACCTCCATTTCTGCATTCGTAAAATGAATATGATCATGGAAAGAAGGATGAGTCTGGTGAATCAAAAAGACTACACATGTAGCCCATCTCTCTCAGAGGAGGCAAGACAGACTCCACTCCCAGATCGCTTGCCATTTCTAGGAATATCCAGACAAGATCTCCGAGGGCCAGTCTGAACATGAGGTTATAGGTCAGGTGGCTGCTAGAACCCAGGCATTAGAGATCAGAATGCCCCTACACACACACACACACACACACACACACACACGCACACCCAGAACAGTTGCCACCTACCCCCATCTGAGATGCGCTCCCACTCAGGTTCACTCTGCCACAGAAACAAAAGTAGAGGAAGAACCACTGATGCCCTGTGGGCCCCAGACACAGGGCAGCACTTAAGAATGTGCTCGGGAGAGTCCGTGTACACCCACTGTCTCAGACGATCTGCAGTGCTCCACTTCTCACTCAAGTGTGCAGATCTAGACAAATTATGTGGTCTGCTGCCTCATACTAGGCACTTGTTAGTGTCCCCTTTCCTCTTGAGAGGGTTTCTCAACCACTATGTGTGCATGCATGCATGTTTGCATGTGCATGCACTTGTGTGTGTACGTGTGCATTTATGTGAACCTATGCACATATTTGTGTATGTGTGCATGTGCCAGAGGTGCCTTTGGCAGTCTAGAGGAATCTGTAGGTTTTTAAATGCCAATTACATTGAAATTATGTAGTTATCAAGAATCCTAAAATGTCTAATATGTGAGCTTCTTTCTTAATACAATGAACAATGTGGTCTAGCAGCAGATCTAACACCCATGGTAATTTAAACGTATTGATGAGGGTGCCTTCATAGCACATCTGCTTTACACACAGAAAGTCCTGGGCTCACAGCCCAGATAGAACCACGGACCATACCCCAGATGCACTGGCTCCTGGTCCCAGGTGTGCCTGGGAGGAGCTGCCCTGCCTTCAGAGAGCTAGTTCTTAAGGAGAGACGGTAACATCCATAGGTTAGGGGTGGAAGTGGGGATGGGAATTAAAGGGGGGTGGAATGTACTGATGAGCATAAGAGGTATTTTGAGATATATGAAATGTGATGTGAACACAGTTAATGCTACTGTGGTTTGTTGTCTGCATAATTAAAGGAAATGCTACATTTCTATTGAGTTAGTGACAAACAAAAGATGTCATTTTTGCACATCTATACTCCTAATCCCGATTTCTTTTCAGGACTGGGAGTGACTCTAGGACCCAGCCCTAGCTCTGCCCTGCGCACACCACTCCCCTATCCGCACCTACACAGCAACCCACAGTTCTGTGAGCTACAGTCAAGTGTCATAGAATACACTCATGGCTTAGAGGAGCCTCTGCAAATCCAGACTTCACTTCGACCCTGGGTCGGTTCCACAAAGCTCTAGAGACAGCACCCAGAGTCTTCTTGCCCACCTCCTGCAACTCACTTTTGTACATGCACCCCTACTCTGCACCTTGGACCTTCCACTGCTGTCAACACCTCACAACTCAGTGGCCTTGTGCATGCTGGTTTCTCAACGTGGAATGCCCATCCTGCTTTTCCACTTGGGTAACTCTCCCTGGACTTTCAAAGACCACTGGAGGCACCACATCCTCCAGGAAGACTTCTCTGGTGCCAAGGTAATAGCTCCTCAAAGTGTCCACAGCCCCTGCACCTTCCTCACCATTGCAGTGACTGTCCAATTCCCACCAGACTGCAAGTGTCCAGAGGCTGGGTAAGACAATTCAATGAGCTATTTTTCTTAATAGACTATCTTTCAGAGTAGTTTTAGGTTCCCAGCCATATTGCATGGAAAGTACAGAGTTCCCCTATACCTCTTCCCTCCACATGTCCACAGTGTCCCCTAGCATCAATATCCCCCAGCAGAGTGGCACATTTTTTACCATCGATGAACCTACATTGACACACCATCATTACCCAAAGTCCATAGTTTACATGAGGGCTCACTCTTGCTGTACATTAGATGGGTATTAAAAAATGCATAACGACATGTGTCCATATTTTTGTTTATAGTCTCACTGCTCTAAAATTCCTCTGTGCTCCACCTATTTATCCTTCCCTCCCCCCAACTCCTGGCAACCACCAATCTGTTTATTGTCTCCATAGTTTTGCCTTTTCCAGAATGTCATACAGTTGGAATCAATCAAACAATATGTAGCCTTTTCTGATTGGCTTCTTTCACTTAGCAACATGAGTTTAAGTTTCTTCCATGTTTTTTCATGGCTTGGTAGCTCATTTCTTTTTAGCACTGAATAAAATCTCATTTTCCGGATGTACCAGACTATTTATCCATTCACCTACTGAAGGTCATCCTGGTTGCTTCCAAGTTTTGGCCATTATGAATAACACCGCTATAAACATCTGTGTGGTTTTTGTGTGGATGTAAGTTTTCTACTCATATAAGTAATGGGTAAAATACCAAAGAGTGTGATTGCAAGATTTTAAGTTGAGTATGTTTAGTTTTGTAAGAAACTGCCAAACTGTCCTCCAAAGTGGCTATACCATGTTGCATTCCCACCAACAATGAGAGTTGCTGTTGTTTCATATCCTCACCAGCATTTGAAGTTGTCGGTGTTTGAGATTTTGGCCATTCTAATAGATGTATCTCCTTATTTTAATTTGCATGTCCCTGATGATGTATGATGTGGAGCATCTTTTCATGCGCTGATTTACCATCTGTAGATCTTTGATGTCAAGGTTGCTGGCCCATTTTCAAACCAGGTTATTTATTTACTGATTGTTGACTTTTAGGAGTTTTTCTATTTTTTGGACAACTGTATTTTTTCAGCTATGTCTTTCACAAACATTTTCTCCCAGTTTGTCCCTTGTCTGCTCATTTTCTTGAGCAATGAACTTTTGGAGTCAAGAAAATCTACTCAAATCTGCATTGTTAAGCAAGTCACATGCTTTCTCTGAGCCTCAATTTCCACCTCTGTGGAGAGGAAGAGAGGCCTCCCTCCCAAGTGTTAGTATGATGAAATGGTATCTTAGTAATGCAGAGCCCCCAGGCACAGAGGCTGCTGGGCAGACATTGGTGGAACTGAGTCATCTCTGCTCTCTGGATGGTCCCTTTGCCCACAGTCCCACCATTAAAGCACTTGGCCATTAATGATGGTCCCATCCATGGCAGAGGCCAGCCCAGGTTAGTAAGTCCATTTGCTAAGATTGGGTGGGAATTCTTGGTCCCACAAGTGGAGCAGAGCCAACCCCAGGGAGAATACAGCCTTGGGGCCAGGGACACACTTGCTGTTCAAGGGATGGCTGGCCACTCTGCCAAAGTCAGGGCACCACCTAGGCCTCGTCCCTTAAGGACCACTCCTCACTTAGCATCCAGTGCCCTCCCCATCTGGCTTCCCTCAGCCCTCCTGCCCCTGTTCTCAGTACACCCTTCCCTCCAACCACATTGGGCCATGGGCACGGTCTCTAGTGCATCCCATGAGGTATCATGGCCCTCTCTGCTACAAGAAATAATCTTTCCCCCATGGCCCAGCTGTCCAAATCCATCCTTCCCTGTCGGTAGTGGGCAGAGCTGCTGAGCTAGGGCTGAAAGCCACAAGGGGGCACCATTGCCCTGAAGATGTATCCTAACTCATCCAGAATGATAGGAGCAGCCTCCATCCTGCAGGCTTGTAGAGCAACAGGAAGGGGAGAATGCTTGTCTCACGAAATCATGGAACCTGGACAAGACAGAACTTCAAGGACCCCACCCCACGTTGGCACCTTCTAGGCTCAGCTCACACACCTCCAGTGCCAGGTTGCTCACCTTCAGCCTCCCAGCCCATCACAGGACAGCTTTTCCTGTAAGAAAAGGCTTTACAGTGATCTGTTTTGCAGAAATCATAAGATTTTAAGAGGCCATAGACCCTACCAAATCCAAATATTTTAAGAAAACAACTTTACTTTGGGGGGAAAAAAGAGAGAGAGAGAGAAAGCCTGGTGTTTCCAGAAAAACTCAAAACTTAAAAATTTATATGAAAACTCTGTTTACATGTTGTCTCAAAACTCTTCTAAATATTGTGCCAGCCTTGCAAGCAATGGAGCCTGTGGACCTTCGCTTGCCAGATGGGGCCCTAGTTTGTGTGGCTCAGTGATTTGGATGCAGCAAGCTTTCGTGCCTGTGTGGTGCTCAGACACCCCCACCTGCACACAGACCAACGGTGTCACATGCCCCGCAGCCTGGCACGTTTGGAAGTGAGAATCGATGCCCACTCAGTGGCCACTAAAGTGACAAGCAGGGCCATTGCTGCTTCCATTCCTTGGATTCCAGACGGCGTATTCTTCCTTTGGGATAGTTCCACATGGGGTATCAGGTTTAACGTACTGCATTAAACAGGGTGGCACCCCACTGTTCTGTAGTGTTTCACTCAAGCCAGTGCTCCATTCACCTTTAGGCCATTCCCCCACTCTATGAGGCTGGTTGCCTCTGGGTCATGTGGTATGGGTGTGTGAAGTACCAGTGGGTCCAGTGGTCCTGAGCCAGTCTCTCAGCTCCTTGGCTGTGGAGCAGGACCCTGATCAAACCCTATGCTCTGCTGGGGAGTCAGATACTCTGCAAGACCCCAGAGTGCTTCTTGGTGAACAGGTCATCTACTCCAAGGTGAAAAAGAGGCAAAGTTGTCGCCTTGCTTCCAAGTATCCAGTGATGTACTTAGGTTCAGTGTTCATCCTTGTTGCATTCAGAGGCATCAGTAGCCAGACCTGCTTTGGTAAGTGGGAATCCACGCTCTCGGGCCCATGTGTCACCCTGGGACTCGCTTAATGGGATCTCAATGCATTGTGATTCCAAAACCTACTGGTAAAGTCCTAGCGGGGCTACAGTTAGTTTGGGAGGATACAGAAATCTAATAGCTGATGGGATTAAGGTGAACACTTAGATGAACACTAGCATGTTTGAACAGACTCTCTGTGAAGTGGCTACATCTCCTTGACTTGAATCTATTATGAGGACAGACACCATGTCTGACTAGGGAATGCTTCCCCTACTTACCTGCAAAACAGAAGACACGTAAATCTATCCTTCAGGCAATACTGAACACTGGTGGACAAAACATGTTAGAACACTAGCAACTAGTCAGTTTATTTGGGTTTTGGAGGATACATATTCCACATCTGGGATCACTGCTAGCTCTTATTCATGAAACTGATCAAAAGAAGGCCTGAAGTCCTCCTACAGACTGGGGCTTATGAAAAAGTCTGTGCCACCCAGGAGTGACCACACAATTTGGGTCCAGAAATTTTCCATTTGAGAGACAATTACATGTTAGACATGGACCTTGACTTGGAACTGCTCTTCTGACTGAAAGCCATAAAATAATCTGAAATACCCATGTCTTGGGTGATGTTAAGGAAATATACTAATGGGGAGGGCAGTGTCCAGAAGAGTTCTGTAATAAAATGAAAGAAGTTTTTGCAGGAAGATGCTACCAGGGGAATGCTATAAAGTACAATCAATCACAGGCAAGTAGATTTCTCCTCTATGGCTGACTTTGGAATCTACCTGAGGAGCTGCAAGATCCTATAGTCTTTTGGGTGGTACCCCATGAAAGCTCTTAACTAAAAAAGAGCTGTTTGGTTTATGAATCGCAGTTTCAAGGTATATGGATGGCATCCTGTTGGAAGGCTACCTCTGATGGAAGAAGGTAAAAACAAGTTGGCACAGTAGGCTGTCTTGCATGTGATTTGCCCCATGTTTGGTTTTCCATTGACTCGTGGGTGATAGCTAATGATGTGGTCTGGAAGAAGGGCAATGAAAACCCGGTCTACTAAAGGGACGTCTATGTGGATGGACCCAGCTCTATGGAATTACTATGGGGATTTGAGGGGTGCATTAAAATAGGACATGTTGATGCCCATCAAAAGAACTCCCTTCTAGGATTGGAAAGTGATTGGAATTAACAAGCAGGCATATTGGTATGCTCCTTTGAGGTGGTCACCCAGGTCCATGAAACAAGTGGAAATTTGGGGGCAGCAGCAATGCAGGAACTGGTTGAAGCTAGACATACTCCTCTTGCCTGCTCTGAGGCACAAAGTGTCAACAAGTGTCTTGTCAGTTAGAGACAGAAACTATAGATAGCCATGAGTAAATAGATTCCCCAGGGGAAAGTTCCTACCCACTGCTGGTGAATGGCCTTATGAATGCCCCAGGAGACTGCGAATGGGTCTGGACTGAGTTTTGTATGCCTAGCCCAGTAGTTAGTGGCAATACCCATAATATTGTTAAGAGTTACTGGTACAGGAGATAGTGTGCCAATTTGGATTGCCAACTCACATTTCTTCAGACTAAGGAACATCCTTTACAGCCCACAGCGTCCAATAATGGGCAAAGAGATCTTCCTTGGTATAATAGCTAGATAGAAAATTAGAACCAGCAATTGAAATCCTGGTCAACTAAGGGTGGAAGATATGCAGGCTGACATGTGATCACAAGTGTCTGCTCCCACTCACCATGGAACATGTCATTATCATTATCATTTCAGACCTCCAGAAAGTACTGGACAGTAAAGGTCAGCCACACTGACAGTATGTGACTGAGCTCCACTAAAAATGCTGGACATCAAAGACTCTCTGGTTGGCAACACTCTGTGCTGACTGCTACCTTCATTCCAGAAGAGGGATGCATCCTGAGGACATGGGAGCCTGGCATTTCAAAGTAAGTGTGGTTATGGTGACCCCAATTTTGTGTCTAGCAACTGAAGTGATGGTTTCCTAAGGACTAGTTTCCCAAACTATACCTTGCCAAACTCCTTGCAGGGCTAGAATTCTAGAAGCACTGAACTTTGTAAGATATGAGATCAGAAGGAAAATTGTTTTCTGAGAGCCTTGGGTGAGCTGGCACTAAGCTGGAAGCTTTATGTGTCCTGATTCTTTTGGCATGGCAGCCCTGTGATGGAAGAAGTGTGAGGATCTGCTGAGGGAGATGAAATCCAGGGAGGTGATGTCACTTACCCAAGGTCTCGCCAGAAGTACCTGAAGACCAAAGGGAAGGACCCGGGACTAGGTGGAAGTCTGTTGTAGGCCTGTTGGGGCCTCTGCCAGCCAGCCAGGTGCTACCCATCATCCCTTGCTGGTGTCCCCAACCTACCTCTTAAGTGAAATTCCATTCCCTACTGATCTCTGCCCATAAGTGACATGTCTGACAGATTTGCTAGCTCTGGTTTTCCTAAACACCAGAGAAACAGAAGGAACAGAAGCAGCTGGGCCAGTGAGAAAGAAGTCCTGGCTTCTGCCACGTGTCCTTGGGGCCAGAGCCAGTAAGGAGCAGGGATGGATAAAAGGGCATGAGATGTGGGCCATCCACGGCAGGCTTAAGGCCACAGGCTTTGAGGCTGGCTCACACCTGTGGTTAAAAAGTTTTAATTAATCACATCTTAAAACTAGGAGATTTTGCATCTAAATGTACTTCGGGAACTTGCCTTGAAGAGTGAGAACATCTGGCCATCTGAGTCCAGGTCCCCAGAAGGCAACAGTTGCTGGAGCTGTGAATCACCGACCCTCTACACAGGGTATGTGCTCCCAGTTTGCCACAGTCCCCAAGAGGCCCACTTTTCTCCAGTTTTGACCACCACACACTTTAATAGTTTTCATATCACAAGCTGGAGCAAGTGGCACTGTGAATGTGCAAACACACATACACATGCACTGCTGTTTCGTGACCCAAGTCTTCCCTTCACCAGGTGTGAAAGACTCTGAGACTATCCATCCTACTTCATTTTTTAAATGCTGTCTACCATCCACTATGTCCACTACATACAAGACCCGTGGAGTGACACACTGCTTACAGTCCGAAATCCACTGGCTTGAAGAAAGAAGCAAGGGCAATGGCAAAAGTGAGCCTCAGACCTGGGTCCAAATGTCCATGTGGACCTTGGCATGTGCTTTCTTTCAGGCCTCAGTTTCCCCGCTCCTCCTTTATCCCAGCCTCAAAGCCCCAGAAACCTAAAATAGAGACAGAAGGTGAATTCTCTCATCCTTCACGTTTCTGCCCAAGTCCAGTGTCTAACCTAATGTGGTCAGGACTCAGTGACAGGGACCAGTAGTAGAGTTCCTGGAGAATGTGACGTACAAGCCAAGGTCCACATTGGGGGAAGGAGAAGGGAAGAAGGGAAAGAGGGGAGAAGCAGCAGCAATGAAAGAAGAGATCACAGGTCAGCATCTGTTTATACTGTGATCCTTTCACTGCCAAGGGAAACTCCTGGTTTGGGGCGAATTCCTTGAGTAAGATATCAAGGAAGGTCAAAATCAACAAAATGAACCAAACTCTAGGCTGGGGAACTCGAAGCATTCAGGTACCATCACCAAATGCAAACACTTAACAAAAGTAAGGGAGTTTTTCTTTTCTTCCTTTTTCCATTTATAACCCTTCTGTACTATTTGATTTTTTTTTTGCAACGTACATGTACTACTTTTATAATTAAACAACATTTAAAATGATTTTTTTTTAAGTAAAGAACTAATCCCAGTGGCACATGAAATGGAATACCAATTTTGGGGACAGGTCATCCAGTTGAGCCCAAAAGCCCCAACATGGTCGCTGTGCTTCCAGTCTTTGGTCATCATCCAGCCTTTGTTCCTCGAACTCTACCTACAAGGCACTGGCAGTGACCCTGAACTGCTCTCCAAGCTTCCACACCCCTCCTGCGGCCAAGCTCCCTCCCATGGGGTGGGGCACAGGAGAGGCCCAGGAACCAGAGAGAAGTCAAGTCAGCAAAATTAAGTTAATTTACAGAGTTACAGTAAAAACAATTACGATAACCTGGCTCCACTCACGCGGTGCTGAGTGCTTACAGAGAGTGGTGCACTAGTAGGGGATGCAGAGGGGGGTGCAGAGGCCAGCCCAAGGACCCTGGGTCCTGAGGCCCCTGCAAGACACTTGAGTGGATGCCTCACAGGGCAAAGGTGGTAAAGAAGATGTGCATCTTGACTAGGAAGGTGGTGACGGAGCCCTGCCGCAAGAGCTTCATCTCCACATCCAGGGCGAAGTCCCGGGGCTCACGCACCAGCCGCTGCAGGTAGACGACGCCCGTGTAGGCGTTAAGCCGGCGTGTGCCAAAGTAGCCCTCCTCATTGCCCTTGGTGATGGTCAGGGCAATAGTGTCCCCCGCAAAGGCAGGCACTGGGCTGATGCGGAAGATGTGCGCTGGCACCAGGAGGCCAGTCTGAAAGCTGAGCTGGTAGTAAGTGATGCGCGCTGGTGAATTCTGGCACTCCAAGAAGTCGTGGCACGTGGTGCGCTCACACTTCCTGTGGGATGCATGGGGCTTGGTCAGCAGGCCCAGGACCTTGTGTACAGACATCCAAGGCTCTCCCATCCCTGATGTCCACCATCCTGGCCTCGAAGGCCAGCTAGCGCCACCCCTACCCTTAGTAGCCTTGCAGCATCTGTTATGTCACCTTACCTCTGTGGGCCTCAGTCTCATCTGTAAGATGGGTTGATAGCTTTGTGGTTTCATTGGAGGATGCGGTGAGTTTATAAACATGCAGCACTTAGCACAGTGCCTGGCAGTTTGTTAGAAGCTCTTATGCACCCATAAGTTCCTTCCTTCCTCCATTCTTTTTTTTTTTTTACTTGAGCACTGCCCATTTGTATAGATTTCCTGGCCAGGATGTTTTTACTGTTTTAATCATTTTCGAATTCTTTTTCTTCCATTAATTGACTGCTTCTAAGCCATTTTCTCCTCTGACTTGGGATGCCCTGCTCTTTTCCAAGTGGAAGCCTGGAGACTCGGCCATACTAGATGAGGATGATGGTGAGGAAACCTCTGCCAAAGCCCATAGGGGCCCAGGCCTCAATTTTTAAGCACTGCAACAATCTGATCTCTTCTTGGATCTCTGAGCCACGGGCATTTCCATCATTAAATCAGTATCAAAGCTCACTGTGTTCCAAAAGGGACACTGTTTAATAAGCACCAAGACTCAGCAAATCTAGAGATCTTCTGAGCGGTGTTCCCTGACTGGCGTGCCACAGCACAAGGCCACACAGTGCCACAGTAGGAACGATATCGCCAAGAAGTAGCACGGACAGCATTTATGCCATGCGATGCACTGTGCTAAACACATCCATCTTTACTCAAGTGATGCTCACCCCCAGTGGTAGTACTACCATCATTCCCAGTTGTAGATGTTGTCAGGTAACACCCAAAAAGACAGGTCGCCTGCCCAGGGTAACCCAGACATACTCCTTCAATACCCCAATATGTATGCACATGGACATTCCCCGGGCAGTGTGCAACAGTGAAAAATGGCAAGCTGCCAGCAGGGCAGCCATATCTATGCTAGGAAAACACTATTTGAGGCAGGCTGCATCCACAGACATGAAAGATAGCTGCAAGGTAGAGAAAGCAAGCTTCGAACAACTGAGTGCATCTATGCGACAGCATAACCATGTGCGCTTTATGCTCAAATGAGAGAGAAAATGGCCACACTCCAGCTGGTCAGAAGTCATATGATTTGTTTGGGGGGAGGGGCAAGAACCTTTGCTTTACACACTTTTATTGTTTAAATGTTTTTATAAGTATGGATTACTTTGATAAGTATGTGTTACTTTTGCAAAAGACTTGCTAGCTCTCTCCATGATCACGACCTGTGCTGGGAGAAGTCCCATCAAAAGCAGCCCCCTGGAGAAGCCCATGTGCTGAGGAGCTGAGACCTGCTGCCCAGAGCCATGTGAGTAGACAGCAGGATCCTGCCACTTCATAAGACCCAGAGCTAGAACCACCCAGCTTAGCTGCTCCCAGGTTCATGACCTTCCAAGACTGTGAGATAATAATTGTCATCTTAAGGTGCTAATGTGTTACACGACTACAGATAATAGTGTGTGTGTGTGTGTGTGTGTGTGTGTGTGTGTGTGAAAGAGAGAGAGAGAAAGAGAGGGAGGAGGGGGAGAGGAAGAGAGGGAGAGAGAGAAAAGGAGAGAGGGAAAGAGGGAGAAAAGGAGAGAAGGAAAGAGGGAGGGAGGGAGAGAGGGAGAGAGATTGAAATTGATTGAGATTTTCTCTGAGTCTTCTTCTATATAACCTGAGCTTTCTGCAAGGTGCTTTTATTTGTACCATTTGTGGTCAAACAGACCACAAACCCAGCTGTGGGGGTGGGTTAAGAGCAGGAGGTGATTGAGACAGGGGCCACTGGTCACTTGGCCTCTCCCCTGGGCAGCACACGATCTGTGCAGGGTCCCTGGGCCCTAAGTGGGGGCAGGGTGGGAGGTGGGAATGGGGGTGGAATACTCACGTTTCAGAGACGCGGATGTAGTTAGGAGGGCACTCAAAGCGCAGGCAGCGGAAGCTGCCCTGGATGTTATGGCAGGTCTCAGCCTCGGAACAGTTGTGCGTGCCTAGTGTGCACTCATCCAGGTCTGAGGGGAGGAGAGGAGGGTAATGGGAGGATCTCCCATGGCTGGGGACCCTAGTCCAAACCACCCAGGCTACAGGAACACAGCTCACAATTCTACCCTGTGCCATCTTGTCCCCTCCACAAGAGGGGACAAGAAGGCCTTGCTTTAAAATATAAATCATCATTCATCATGTTCTCTGAGGGCTTCCCATGCTCCCCAGATAAAAACCCAAGTCCCTCTCAAGGACCCAAGGCCTACAGTACAGAGCCTCTGGCTCTTTCCTACGCCCCTATGCTTTCACTCAGGCTGAAGTCCTGTGGGATTCCTCTGGGCTGCTCCAATGCCCTGACCCTTATCCCACCGCAAGGCCTTTGCACCTGGTGGCCCTGCTGCGGGAACACTTTCCCTGCATCTTCGCACAGCTGGCTCCTTCTCATCTTTCAGGTCTCAGCTCAAGGTCGCTCCCTACAGGGGTAGTCTTCCCTGACTACCTCCATCACCTTGCATCCCATCCTATTTATTCTCCTCATAAAATTCTCCTCATAAAGAGAGCTTGTCCTGTCCTCAAACACACCTAAGCTGTTTTGTATGTCTGTTCAATTTCTACCCTTCGGCTCTAAATGCCCCCATCCCCATAAACTGCACAAGCATGCTCATGCTTCCTGTACACTCAGAGAAATATGGTTGAGCATTTGCATATGCTCAAGCACACCCACACAGACACACAGAAACAGACACACACACACACACACATGGAGGGCCCATTCAAGACACTGAAACACACACTGTGGATGAAAAGGGAGGCCACATACTAAACCTGAGAAGCTCAGGGAAAGCCTGTGTCATGGGCCTTACAAACAAAGACACCAAAGGGAACCATGTAGGATAGTCTGAACAGAAAAATTCTAACTAAAAGCGAGTCACAACCTAGGCATGTGGCTTCCTTGACAAAGGTCAATCTTCACCTTAGTGGGCCTGTCTATTGTCTTTCTGCACCTAAGATAACATATCTTTGAAATGTCAGAGTACTCACCTTTTCAGACCTCTTGGGGCACAACCTCCCACCAGAGCACAGAACCCTAAATTGTTGTCTTATTCCCCTACCACCAATGGATTTCGTGTAACTCTCCTTACATTTCCTCCTTTTATTCTAAGGCACAAAATAAGCTGTAAAACTACTATTCTCCCAGAGCATTTTCTCAATCCATTAAGATTTTGCTTTCTGGAGTAATTTTCACCAGTTGGGCACAAATAAACGAGTAAAAAAATCTACAGATTTGGATGTTTCTTACATTGATAACACGGATAACACTGACAAAAGATCAGAGAAGCATGTGGTACAAGTGTGTGTGTGTGTTCCACAGACAACCTGTGGATCAAATGAGTGAGTTCGAGAGACCTTTCCTGTGAAAACCAGCTGTTCAGCTCAGAGAGGGCAGCCTTAGGAGGTAACAGGGTCTGTACGAGGGGTGGGGGAAACACAGGTCTGTCAGGTACTCTCCTGGAGGGCTTCACATTTTGTTCTCCAGTCCTTCACACTGACTCAATTTAGGAATTTCTCCTTACTCAATCCTCACCTTAGACCAATGAGGTGAGGGTCACAGGCCTCCCCACAGGAGGGAACTGAGGCTCCAATTGGGCACAGCATTGCTCAAAGTCATGCAGCACTCAGCAGGGCAGGTGGGGCTGGAAGCCAGGTCTACCTGATGCCAAAATCTGGGATCCAATCATGATGCCAATCTGACTCCTAACAACAGCGGCTACAACAAAATAATATTGACAGCAGCAGCCAACCTGCATCCCCAACTACCATGCTCTACAATGGCAGAGAAGCTCACATTCATTTACCTCTCAAAGCCTCACTTTCCTCCTCTATAAAATGGGTCATGATCCCAATTTCCCAGAGTGGGACAAAAGCAAGTGGGAAAAAACATGGCAGGAGGCCAGAGGTGGTGGGGCCAAAATAAGCATGGTTGTTGTCCTGATGATTCGTTAATTGAATCCATACAAAGGAAGGACCTCCATCTGTTCCTCACTCTACTCTGGGGCCACCCACATTAGGAGCAGGAAGTCCTGGCCCTGGAGCCTTGGTGGGGGTGGGGCAGGAATGAGGTGGGAACAGTTTCTTACTGTCTGCCCTGTGCCGGTGTTGACAGCAATGTCCAGGAATGGCAAGAAGAACCCCAAGGGTCAGCAGCAAACTGTTGTAGGATTTCCCTAGGACCTCAGGGTCCTTGCCACTTGGTGCTGCCAGGCCCTTGGTATCTGTGGGGCCTTGACCTTGCAGCTTCTCCTGGAAAGTTCAAATCAAAGCGAGAGTTCAACAAGGCCACATACCCAGGGGGTGTCATCACAGCCTCATCTGGGGTGGCAAGGTACCAGCCACAGCTCAGCTGTGCAGAAATGGGGGCCAAAATCAGTGGTAAGACTAACAGCATTGCTAAAAGCTAGCCCTAAGGGGGAATGCTGATAAGGGCCTTACATACACTTAAACACACACACAAAAACACAAAAACACAAAAATAGGATTTAGGGTTATTTTCAGCATGATCTTGGCTAATATTATATTGTGCGTGTGTGTGTGTGTGTGTGTGTGTGTGTGTGTGTGTGTGTGTGTGTGTATCTATGTATGTATATATTGGCATAAACAGAGACTGGAAGAAAAACATCCAAATATAAGCAATAGTTGCCTCTCAGGTCAGTCACGTGGTCAAACGTTCAATGAGCATCTATCAAGTGCTGGGCAATGCTCTACATGCTAGTGAACAAAGTCACTGCCCTTCCTCTATGGAATGTATGTTCTACGAGATGTGGCCAAGCCTTAATTCCTTAATATTTTTCTGTTCCATTTTTTTTTTTTTAACTATTAAACAGAGTCAGATGCTAATATGAGATTATTAACCAGCACATTCCTTTCCCCCATGGCCACCCTACTGTTGGAGCAGTGAGACCTCAGTGTTTGGTCCTACAAGGCCAGGGAACACAGAGGGCAACTGCTTAGCTCTGAAGGTCAGCAGCCGTAGTCCGGAGCACCACAGTGTGACTCTGGAAGTGGATATGACCAGACTGAACCAGCATCTCGAGCTCTGCCCTCATCTACCCTGTGACAGCACAGAGACTCTTCCAGTTTAGAGAAAATAAAAGCATGACTCCCTCACAACTCCCTGTTGGTGGCTGGTGGCGCACGCAGACTGGAGAGAGGGGACTTGTGCCTTGCCAGTTCTTCTTCATCTCATGGAGGCAGGCCACTGGGTAGGCTATGAGGCGGCAAAAGGACAGCCATCCCCAGAAAGATGCAGAGAACTGGGTGGGGGCTCAGCATCAGCAGCTGCGGGGTCTCACGGCCAGAGATCAGCACTGGTAGTCAAATGCACCAATGGCAAGTGCACATCGGGTGCAGGGAGCCCTCAGGGAGCAGCACAAGCACACTCCGGGCACTCCTCTAACCCTGGCTAGCATAGGCCAGGGAGGAGGGGTCAGGGAGAGACCTTCCTGAACATGACCGGGTTTCCAACCTGAAGTGCCTTCAATAGCAAAAATCACTGCTGTGCTGATGGATCTCCCTAGAAGTGACCACACTTTGTGTTCTGCTATCAAAGAGAACAAGGCCTCAGTCTCCAAAATGAAATCACATTCTAGAAACATAAGGTATTTCCCACACAACCCAGTTTATGGTGGGTAAAATCCCTACCTTTTACAGGGTCCATACTGATTATTTTTTAAATTAAAGAGTGCTTTGCAGCCAGGGAGACCCGGGTCAGTTTCTGTGAGCCCAGCAAGGCTCCAACGTCCCTCATTTAACTGTTCTCATTTGAAGCCTTTTAATTTACTATTATGTTTACATCAACCTACAGTAAGGAATCCTTTTGCATTTGAGACTAAATATGTACATGTAAACTGAAACAATCCTTATGGGCACGGTGTACTGACCAACATCATGTCCAATCTACCCTACCCTATATTCTGTTCTATATTAAAAAAAAAAAAAGGCTGGCTGAGGTCCACCAATTTAATCTTGGGATCCATTTATGGGTAGGAACTGCCAGCCCAAACAACATTGGTCTACCCTTCCAGGTGCCAACCCTGACCCCTGGTGCCCCAGGAACACCAGGGCCTGCCTTAGTGGACCAAAACTGCAAGCCAGGGACCTCGGGGCTCTTAGCCCCACCACCTAGGAAGACTCAGTCACGTAAGCCAGGAGAAGTGTAGATGGGCTGGGTGCTGAGTAGTTGGTTCTCCAAGGGGGATGCTGGTACCCCTCCTGTACCTGCCCCAGTTGGATTCCAGGGCCCTCCATGCCACCTTGCCCTGGTGGCATGCCAGGCCTAGAAATTTGTGGCCTCAGTATATCTCAGTAAAATTGAACTTAAGATCATGAGTCTCTCACTTAGAAGGAATTTTAGATGCTGGAGAACCCTGTTTTCCCTCTAAGGAAGTAGTCCCCTCAGGGAAAATATAACAGGAAATTACCAACCCCCTCTTTGCATGTCTCCAGGGATGGGAAGCCTCATTCCTTCCATGCAGCCCTTCCCAGCTCTGCACATCTCCAACTGGGAGAGTGACTTTCTGCACATGGTTCTGGAATAAGCCTCTCTGAGCCTCTTCTCTACACTTGGAGCACCACCTTACCCTCTCAGTCCAAAGGCCTGCCTGACCCCAACCCTGAATAGCACAGCAGACACTTGGGGACAGAGACTGGGACCCCTGAGGCTGCTCCTCTGCAAGTTCCTCACTGGACAGGTCTCTGACATCTTTTAGAACCGCCCCACAGGATCCCTGCTCTGTTCCCAGGGCAAGGCCCAGAGCTGAGTCCAAGCATGGAAGATCCTAAGCTAGGTGAAGCCGCAAAAAGACTGTCACCTTCCTCATTCCGAGCACAGACCACCAGAGGCACTGGCCATTTTGTGCTTATACACTTGGTGTCAGAGTTCCAAATACATAGCAAGCTATGTGTGGTTATGCCTGCTCAGAACCTGCCCGAGGCTCTGGTGGGCAGTGACCCTTTGCTTACCCTTGCAGGACCTTCCATTGGCCGTCATGGTGTAGCCTCGCTCTGGGCATGCACACTGGTAACTCCCCGGCACGTTGACACAGCGGAAGGTGCAGAGGATGCCGGCACCCTGAGCGCACTCGTCGATGTCTGCCAGAGAGAGAGGTTCAGCCCTCATGAACCCTACCTAGCCGCTGACACTCTTGCTGTCCCTGCCACAGCCATGGAGCTCAGGGGTCCATTTGATAGATGAGGGCAACGGGGCTCAGAGAAAGAGAGTTGCCCAAGGCCAGACTACAAAACAGGACTCCCATCCCACTGCTCGTTCCCTAGGGCTGCTCCACAATTACTACTATCATCAGAGAGGGTCGATCAAGTACCAGACACAGCCTGGAGGCAGTCAATATTCAACTTAATACTTCAGCCCACTGAGGTCAGGACCATCATCTTCACTTTGGCGGAGTAGGAGCCTAAGGTCAGACCAGGAAGTGTTTGCCTAAAGTCACAAAGCCAGGAGGTCACAGGGATGAGATTCCAAGTCTGATGTGACGATAAAGTTTCTGTGCATCTGGGAACCTGGCACACTGGAAAGGGGTGCCTCTCAGGATGCGGGTCTGGGCAGAGGAGAGGTACCTATGCAGGTATGCCCGTCTTCAGTCAGCTGGTAGCCTTGGCGGCAGTAGCACTGGTAGGAGCCGTAGATGTTGGCACATTCCTGGCTGCAGCGCTGGGTCTCACACTCATTCACATCTGCGGGGAGACCAGTCAGTGGTCATGGCGAAATCCTCCTAGCCCAGAGATGAGGGTTGGGGTCCGGGCTCATCTGGAGCCTCCTCTTGAGAGAACATTAGTTCCAGCCTCCCCTTGGGGCAATTTGAGGAATCTGAGGCCCAGATAAGTACAAGGGGCCCACCTAGGCCAGGCAGCTGAGGCGGAGGCTAGGCTTGCTAGTCTTGGCCTAGCCTGCTGCCTGGAGGAAGCAGCCACAGGTCAGGTTCAAATCCTTAGGTGCTACTCTGAGGGTCCACAGCACTTGGCCCAGATGACTCTGGAAAGTGTCACCTAGGTGTTAATAAGCACCTCCCCAAGCCCTGCATGATGGTGGGGGAGGAGGGCAAGTGCTGGCTTCCATGGCAGTGTGGACTGAACGGTGTGTGGGTGACTGAACACAGGACCACTTCACTCCTTAGATGGAGTATCTACTGGACTCTGAGCTCTTCACAGGAAAAGATTTGTCTTTCATTCATCCAACCAAGAGCTGCTGAACTCTTATGAGTGCCAGGCCTTTCCTGGGCCTGGGCACATCACCCTGGACTGGTACAGTTGGATGGCAGCCATCCACAGGTGTTCTGTGGCTACTGTCCACTTTTGCCAGCAGATCCTGGGCTCTGCAGGTGGCTACAGTCCCTATCTCATGTTTTATTGACTTCTGTTCCCTGTAATCACGACTAGTATCAGAAGCTACCAAGAGCAGAGGTTGAGCTGCCACCCTTGCCTGCAAGGAGCTCCCTTTGGGGTTATAGATAACACAGGCACCTACCCCTCCAGTCTAAGATAATTGGGTCCCTGTGCCCTCAAGGAGGGCTCATGGCAGGAAACAGCTAGACCAGCTGAGGCCAAGCAGGGTTTCCACAGACAGAGAAGTGGAGAAGTGTGAGGGAGAGGTATAAGGGGAGGGGCTGAGCGTGAGACGGGTTTTGCATGGTGGGTACATCTGTATGGGGTCAGAGGCCAAGGTCTGAGATCAGGGTCAGTAGTACCTTCGCAGCGCTTGCCATCAGCAGCCAGATGGAAGCCAGAGGCACAGGAACAGCGGTAGGAGCCAACTGTGTTCTCGCATGTGTGCTGGCAAAGGCGGCCCGGGGACGTCCAGCATTCATTCACGTCTGTGGGCAGACAGCAGAGGGCAGGGTGGGCAGCCCACAGAAAGGGTGGAGGTGACCTGGAAGCCAGCTCCCTCCACCCCAGGTATAAGAGGGGCCTGGGTGGGAAGAGGGATCCAGGAACCCAGGAGAGACAGGGAGGGACCCAGACAGGGAAAGGAAGCAAGAAGACTAGAGGCAGGAGAGAAAGTCAGTAAGACTTTCTGGAGGGGAGCTAGAGACAGAGGGACACAGTCACAGCAAAGGGCAAGAGAAGAGGGGCCCAAGGCCGAAAGGAACAGAGACCAGAGCAGAGGGAATGGAGCCACAACTAGACAAGAAGGCAAGAAGGCAGTCAAACCCGGAAAAGGTAGACTTGGGTCAGAGCAAGGCGGGGTGGGGGAGGGTAGGAAGTGGGGGTGGGGTTGGGAGGAGGCTGGCCTGAGGCAGGTAGGCACTGCTCAGAGAAACCAGAGAGAGGTAATGGCAACCAGGCCCCACCTACCTACGCAGGCCTGGCTAAAGGCATCCTGCTGAAAGCCGGCTTTACAGTCACAGCGGTAGGAGCCAGGGAGGTTGTGGCACACTTGGCCCTCCTTACAGCGGTGCATGCCTGCCTCACACTCATTCACATCTGCCAGGGGAAGGTGAGCAGGGCAACCTGAGGCCTGAGCTCTCCCTCTGCATGAGCATCCAACAGGCCAGAAACCCAGGAAGGCCAAGGCTGGCCAGGGGATGGGGAGCAGCTGGCCTTACCCACACACTTAGTCCCATCCTGGTTGGCATGGTAGCCTCGCCCGCAGAGCAGTGTATTCCTCTGGCACGTGTAGGAGCCCACTGTGTTGATGCAGCTGAAGCCGGGCCGACATGGCTCAGACAGCGACGTACACTCATTGATATCTACAGAGGTGGGTGTGGGTGGCAGGGAGCCTGACACAGCCCCTCCCCAGGCCCTGGAATCTGGGTCCAGGGCCGAACTGGGAGGCAGCAAGTCCTGGACTCCAGACCAATGCAGGTTAAGGCTGTGGGTCATATTGTTCCACCCGTGTCCCATGGCATGAGGGGCTTCAATTCCCAAAACTCAAGTGCCTACCAGCTACTCCCTAACAGAGCAGCTAGAGGCAGAGGAGAAATCAAGGCTGACAACTAGGATAGCTACAGAAAGTCATGCCCTTATTCTGGCTTCTCCAAACCTGCTAGCCTGTCAGCCTCACCTCCTATCACTCTCTCACACACCACGCACCAGCCCTACTGGCCTGTTCCATTAACCCACCACACCTGGGCACAGCCCCATGCAGGGCCTGTGCATATGCTGTCCTCCCTTCTCTGCGACATGCTACCCCTCATATTCTCATGGTTGGCTCTTTTACTTCCTCAGGTCCCTGAGCCAATCTCACCTCCTCAGGGAAGCCCTCCGTGACCCCCTGACCATTCTAGGTAGAGATGCCACCTACCCTTTAAGCTTTCATCCGTATTTCATCCTCATTATTTATCAAAGCACCCTTGAATAACTGCTACTTGTATAAAGGTTTGCTTATTTACTCTCTCCCCTCCAAGATGTCTCATTAAACTGCTGCAGCCCACTGACTCTACAACCATGGCACAGGAAGTGCTGTCCGTGAATGAACCACTGAGGAACTGTTTGTCATCGGGCAGATCCCTCCATCGGGCAGATACCACTGGGTATCCCGGGGCAGAGCACAGGGATCTTCTTGTGCCCATAGCCCTGTGGTGTCCCGAGAGGCTACCCATGTCCTGCCACTGTTGGAGTGTAGTTGTTAAGGGGGTGCCTCAGGGAGAGCTTCAGATCTAAGACTGGCTAGAGGAACCCCAAAGTCTTGTGAAAGCCTTCAGATGAATTTAAGGCCCCATTCTGTCCCTGTGTCCTCCCGGTAAGAGAGGGATGCCCATCCCACAAGCTGTTCTTCTTAGGAAAGGGTATGTGACAAAAATTGTGTCCTAACACATCCCTTGTTTCTGTCTGCACCCAGTGGCTGGCCTTATGCAGTGCTCGCCTTTCCCCCTCTCCCTGTGTCTTTCATCCCTCCCAGGGTTGAGTGTGGCCTAAATAAGGCCTATCCTCAGGATGCTGTTGGTACTGAAGGGGTGCTGGTGCTACGCCCTGGGCCTGCCGGGTCACAGCCTCGGGGAAGGTGGGGCCTCCTGGCTGTGGGCCAGGTGCTTTTTGGAAGTGGCTCAAGAGTGGTGGAAAGAGTACAAGATCTCCTCAGAACCATGCAGGGGCAAGAAGGCAAGCATCTATCAAACTGTGGTCTCGACCCATGAGTACAGCATAAAATCAGCCTTGAAGGTCTCACTAGCATTCCCTGCAAATAGAAATTTCAGTGAGTATCACATGCAGTAGGGTAATGTTCTGTGAAACCTGTGGTCCAGCTGTGTGTGCGCGTGTGTTTATGTGTGTCTGTGTGTGTGTGTGTAACATAACATATATTTCTTCCTATTAACTAGGTTAAAAGAAACTTGGTACATATTCATCCAGTCCAACCCCAAAGATGGGTAAACTAGGACCACAAGAGAAGTAACTCAACCAAGGGCAGACATCTCAGGATAATAAGAGCTTCTGTTTTGCAAGTGCTCCTTGGCACCAGGCACTGACATGTTCATTCACAGGTAAGGACACTTAGGCTGGGAGAGAGTGAAAGCAGTGAGCCAGGACTCCCTAATCTCTAGCCCCCCAAAGGCCCCCAGCCATGACCCCTTCCAGAGGCATCTGGGGAAGGCGCCCCCACCACTCACCTACACAGTTGCCCTCAGGGTCTTGCAGGAAACCCTCCATGCAGCGCTGCCGTGCCTGGCAGTAGAAGGAGCCCTTGGTGTTCTGGCATGTGAAGCCTGCCTGGCAGTTATGTGTGCCCAGCTCACACTCGTCCACATCTGGCACACAGAGGCATGGAGTCAGGGACTGGCAGGCTAGCAGGCCCTTGCCCGCACATCCCTGCCATGACCTTGATGGTTACAAAGGTTTTCTGCAACATAGAAAGCAGGTGGAGCAACATACTGTCCACATCCAATAATAAAATAATGACATCACCACATTTACTGAGTCAGCACTCTGAGAGCTGTTTATCCACTCGATGCTCACGACAAACAACCCTACAAAGCAGGGACTATGACAAGCCCATGTTACACAGGGGAAACCAAAGCACAGGCACAGTTCGACAGCTAAGGGGAGCTGAGCTGGGACCAGAACCTAGGGGAATCTGTTCTCTTAACCATTGCCCCGAGCTTCCTTGGGCAGGCAGAAATGAGGACACGTGCTCAAATCCCTACAGTCATGTCTCCAGGTTTCTCTGAATGTGCGGTTGGCAGCAGCAAGGCTTGGAGCTTCCAAGGATGGAGTGCCAGACCTGGATAGAACTGCTGCCCCCACCTACTGTGTGGCATTCACGTCTGTGCAGTATTTCACAGCTTACAAAGCACTGGCTCTCCGCTTCCCCCCATACTTCTTGCATAGCAGGTACATCTGGTCTTTTGAACAGACCAGGAAACAGGCTGGCAGGCCAAAACTCACTTGGCTTTGCTAAGAGACAGACCAACACCTCTGTGTCTGTCTGTAGTCTGTCTACTGTCCTTCCCTCCACCCATCCCCTCTCTGGTTTCCAAAGCTTCCACCAGTTTCCCACAGTAGCCAACCCTCTGGGAGCTAGACATGAAGCAGCACAGCCCATCTGATGACCGCCCAATGCTTGAACAGGCAGCCTCTCCGCATCCACCCTAAGGAGCCAGGTACCCTGACAGAGAGGATCAGGGGGTGCTAGGGCATGTCCAGGGAGGTGGCACTCCACACCAGATGTCTGGGGTCTTGGAGGAGGACTGGCCATGGATCTGTGTGTGCCTTTGTTTGTGGATGTGCACACGCTTGTGAAAAGGGGGCTGGGCTCATCTCTCCTCCTGGCTCATCCCACCCCCAACTCCATGCCCAGGGAGTGAGTGTGTTAATCCACTTCCCTGAGCTCTAGCCAACCTCAGGGCTACTTCTCGTCAGCATTCTCCAGGGTTTGTAACACATGAACACTTCAATAGGTCTTCTGTCCTTGGTGACATTCTTCTGGTCATTTTTAGTTATCCTATCACATGTGAAATTAACTATAAACTCCTTCCTTAATTGGGCCTACCAAGCCTATACCCTTCTTCCAAGCTGTAGGCATGTTTGCTCCAATCAGAGACTCTCTTTCTGTTATCTGAACACACCAAAATCTCTCCCCTCTCAAAAGGCCGCATACTTGCTGTCCCCTCCCCTTGGAACACCCTTCCCAGGAGCTTCTCATTATGTAGGTATCCACACCAGCATCATCTCCACAGAGGGTCCCTTTGGACCCCCAATGTAACACCCAGGCCAAAGCCATTCTCCCACCTTCCTGCTTGCCTGTGTGGCCTCATGTCCCTCGTCAGGAGGTCAGAGACTAGGACACCAAGCTCAGAAATATCTGTTAAAACGATTCTATGAAAATTCTCCCTCTTCCTAGGAGGCTAGAACTTTCCAGTGAAAGGGACAGAAGTGATCCATGGGGCTCCATCCCAACATACAAACAGAGGAACTGAGGCATGGTGAGGGGAGTAAGTAGCACCCAAATACCAGAAATGGTAGCAAAGCCAGGAGCATACCCTAGCCTTCCCTAGTAGCCTCAAAAACCCCCTCTGCCCCAAATACCATCATCTTTGGGGTCCTCCCACAGACAAGAAACCCAAAGGCTGAGAGCTCTTGGCTCTGGGCAAGCCAGGGATACATCGGGAGGTGGGACAGGGTAGGGGGCGGAGCAGGGCAGATCAGGGGTGGGACTTGCAGACCACTGTGCTCACCTGTGCACTCGCCATCCTCGAGGATGTAGCCTGGTTGGCAGGTGAGAGCCTTGTAGCAACGAAAGGAGCCCACCGTGTTCACACAGTGCTCGCCGCGGCTGCATGTGTGTAGGTCTGTCACACATTCATTGATGTCTGTGGGGAAAGTAAGGCCATCAGAGGCTAAAGTGTACTCCTGAGATGGTGGCTGAGTGCAGCCAGCACTGCCCTCAAGGTGCTCGCTACCCAGAGAATAGTATGTAGTTGATGTCCACCTGTCTATGCATCCATTCACTTAACAATGATTGATCAAGTGCCTGCCATGTGCCAACAAGCACTGTACTTGGCACCAGGGGTACATGGTGAACAAGGCAGACAGAAATCCTTGACATGAGGACACTAAGTGAAGGAGGTCCAACAGATGAATAAGCAAACATAATAGGAAGGTGGCCATGAGTGTAGTAGAGAAAACAGAGGTGGGTGAAGAAAAGGAACGCTGAGGGGCAGCGAGTGGGGGGGGATGCCATTTTAAGTAGGTCAGGGGAAGATCCTCAGAGCGAAGGACATTTGAAGAGGTGACAGAATGAGCCCAGCATATTCCAGGTAGAGGGGACAGCCAATAACAGGGCCATGAGCAGGGGGTCTGCCAGACAGGTTCTAGGGCCAGCCGGGAAGAAGTATGTCTACAAGAGAGAGAAGAGCGTTAGGAGAAGTGGAGGGAGCTGGGAGCCATAAAGGGTTCCTGCAGAGATAGAAAATGGTCTGACTTATATGTAACATGGTCTCTTGGGTATGAATACTCCAGGGATGAGGGTGGAGGCTCTTAGAATAGGAAATGATGGACTGCCATCCATGGAGGCGAGGAAACCAGTCACATTATGGAAAATACTGTGAACGTGGAACTAACAGGATCTACCAGTGAATGAGAGGAAAGTGTGAGAAAAAGAGAAGCCAAGAGGTCTGTAAAGCTTTTTTGGCCAAGCAGTTGGACAGATGGGGGCATCAGCCCCGGGAACAGGGACAGCTGGGAGAAGCAGGCCTGCAGGGGAAGTTAGGAGCCCTTGTGGTCACACTGAATTTGAGAGTAGAGAAACAGCCAGAGACACAGCTCTGAGTTCGTGGGAGGGGTCTGAGTGGAGGTACTAATTTGAGAGTGGTTAGCTGCTGAGGTCATCTGAGGGTCAGGCGCACAGAGAAGAGGCCAAATATTGGCTCCTAACATGAGCAGTCAGGAAGGTGAGAAGTCAGAAAGAGAGAGAGAAAAGGAGCAGCAGGGAGGAAGGAGGAAAACCCTCAGAGAGTTCAGCAACTCAGACATTGCTCCAGGCAGCTAAGGATGCGGGAATGCATGACCAGTGCCTGCCAACACGCTCCAGTTGGCAGGGAAGGTGCAGCAATAATTCGCTGCTTCATTCATTCCTGGACACACATTAGCTAGCACCTATTTTGTGGTAGGTCCAGGCAGCCAAGCAGGAGCGTCAGCCACAATCCCTGCCCTCAAGGAACTGCCAACCTCACAGCAGAGACAGGACAAGCAGGTGGCGACTCTGGGGAGAAAAGCTATGCGTTCCTGGGGCCTAGGCAGGCCATAGCACTGTCTTCTCTGGGCCCTGGATTGTCAGAGTCTTTCCTCATGAGGGCAGTGATCTCTAAGCCCAGCCCACTGAGGACAATTTCTCCAGGGGCCAAGACAGTCCTCAAAGGCAGGGCAAAAAAGGTAAACAGCAAAAACGCACAGGAGAATCCCCACAGAGGTCACTTGTCCATTAGATGTCCTCTGGACCTGGCACCACTCAACACTTCCCCCACTTCAGCTTACCTCTTTCTATGCAGCCATTCATTCAACAGGGATATCAAGAGTACCAGATTTATCACTACCCATGCAGACTGCCTCAGTATAGTACATTTACTGAATTGCAGTAGTGACAAACACTTGCAAGTTCTATACACAGACTAACTCATTTAATCTCTACACAGAGATTCTTTGATGTAAGTGCTATTACTATCTTATTCGACACTTAAGGAAACTGAGGCTCAGAGAGGTTAAATGTCTTGGCTAAGGTCATACAACTAGAAAGTAGCAGAGCCAGGATTTGAACCCAGGTAGTCTGGCTACAGAAGCCACACTCTTCATCCAGGCACCAGTCTCACATCTCACCAGCTGGGGTGGATAAACATGCCTGGAGCTAACAAGCAAATCACAGAAAATACCAGTATACAGTTGAGAATGAATAAGGAATGGAAAGAATGAATGCTAACATGACAAAATGAACATGCAAGTAGAATAGAAGGGCAAAGAAGAGAACCTGATAAGTCTATGCAGGATGAATGAGAAGGGAAATTAAGGAAAGAATGAAAATGTGAGCTCATAAATCTTACTGAATGGAATGTACTTTTGCTCTTTTAATATCAGAACCTGTTTTCTGGCTGCCCAGGGAACCCTTTTAGCACAAGGTTGTCTTTCCAGGTCACCAGGGGAGCCTGCCCATCTGGCCACAGCAGGCAGGCAGGCAGGCAGGCAGGGCATTCTGGGAGAGGTGCTTGCAGACCCTGGTGGGATCTGCCATCCCCGACACACATACACAGACACAACCCAGGCAGGAAGAGCTGCCTAGCTGTTAACAAGCAGGTTTAGGAGGGCACATGTTGTGCCGAAGTTGGAGGCCAGGGTCAAACATGTCTGCAGCGGCTGCTCGGCCCAGTATCAGGAACCTGTTTGCCCACCAGTGGAGGTGAAGAAGAGGACACAGTAAGGCTAGACATGGTTCCCAAGCACAAAGAAGGACCAGGCTCTGGTCACATGCCCTGAATGCACTCTGCACTGTTCCTACCTCCACACCTTTGTTTGAGCTGTTCCTTCCACCCTGCATGCCCTTTCTGATTTCCAAGTCCTGGCCATCAATGGAG
Organism: Rousettus aegyptiacus; assembly: GCF_014176215.1. Taxonomy (NCBI): domain Eukaryota; kingdom Metazoa; phylum Chordata; class Mammalia; order Chiroptera; family Pteropodidae; genus Rousettus; species Rousettus aegyptiacus. The sequence continues at coordinate 92,067,345 of NW_023416307.1, read as the reverse complement.
ACCAGTGCAAATGCCACCTTGTCCAGGAAGTGTGTACAGATGTTACCAGCTAGAATGACCTCTCTGTCTGTGTCCCTGTTACAGTATTTTCCAGTCTGCCCCAAGTTCCTGCTACTTTGAGTCTATTTCTGTTCAGGACAATGATGATTCCCCCCAGCCATGGGAGAGCATCAAGTCTACCCTCCTTACTGCCCATAGAGCAAGCCTGAAGCCCCAGTGCTCAGCCCACCTGGGAACTGAGAAGCAGGGGTACAAGTTGTTATCAATCACTGGGCAGCTCTTGCCCAGTCCTCCAAACCCTAAGGTTAGAGGTGAAGAAGTGGGCTCAGAGAGGAGAGCTTCACTGCTCAGGGTCACACAGCTAATGAATACTAAGCTGGGTACAAAACCGGGTCTGCTGCACCCCAGCTCCATCCATCCCATCTGGAAGGGACTCTGGAAACATCTAAAGACAGTCTCAGCAGCTGACATCACATGCTCACTATGCCCTAGCCTCTATGCTACATGGTACACATATATCCCAAAGGAGGATCAATGACCTCAGTACCCTCTTTTTATAGATGACAGAACTGAGGCTTGGAAAAGGAGAGTCATTTGTTCAAGGTCATAGAACTACTAGAGGGTCCTGCTTCAAACCCAGGCTCACTGCCTCCAGACACACACCCTATCCTGCTGCCCACAGGTCTGACCTCTTCGCTTCAGTGACCCAGCCAGGTCACACATCAGTTACTTTTCTGACTCTCAGGCACATCTCTGGGGAAAGCGGCCTCCCAGCGGTATCAGTGGAGAAGCAGGACAGGACACCAGGACATGTAGGATGTGACACAGAGCATGGGATGCCGGCTGTAGTGAGAGTTCACATGCAAAGGGCAGGCAGGCCCTTTAGCATGTGGCTGCAGTGTGGCAGGCTTGGTGTGGAGCAGAGCAGAGCGCCATGATGGTGGCGGCAGCAGGGGCTCTCGCTTACCCACGCACTTCCTGTGCACGTTGAGGATAAAGCCCTGGGCACAGAACACTGTGTGGTTGACACAGTAGAAGGATCCCAGGGTGTTCACACAGAACTGTCGCCGGCTACAATCGTGAGCACCCAGCAGGCACTCGTCTCGGTCTAGTGACAGCCACAGAAGGAAAAACAGAAGGGCTGTTAGAGGGATGTGGTCTGTCATGAAGCATCTAGTGACAGATGGGGAAACTGAGACTCGAAGAGGGGCAGGGATCTGTCCAGGGCCTCCCAGCCAAACAGTGGTACCTCTGGGCTTTGGACCCAAGTCTGAGTTTATATGGTCAAAAGATGTCAGAGATGGAACCTCAGAAAGGACAGACAGCAAGTGAGGCTCAGAGAGGGTAAGCAGCCTACCCACGGTCAAATATCAGGGCAGAACCAGAGGCTGCCTCCCACCCACATCCTAGAGATGCTCCACCTCCACAGGCAGCCAAAGGAGCCACACAAAGCAGGGTGCAAACTCAAGTGCTTAGGGGGCCAGGTTTGTAACATAAATGGGAGAAGGGGCTAAGGGGGAGAGTGCTCTACAGGTGCTTCGAGGCCTATGCTCTGTTCAGAGGGAGGACTCCCAGTGGGCAGATTTTACAAATTTTCAAAAAAAAAACTGAAATCTGAATTTTTTTTTTAGTTCTTGAGTTTTTCATGGTTGGTTATTCATTTGATTATTTTAAACAGGGCAGAGCTTAGCAAAATTCCTTTGCAGGGTAGACTGTACCCTCAGAATACTTGTCTGCAACCTCTGGCCTAAGCCCCATAACTGTTACCACCAGGGGCCCTGCAGAGGAGGAAAGGAGGCCTGGAGAGACATTAGCCTACAGCCTGGCTGGGCCCAAAGGAGCCACAACCCAGGAGGGATACATCCTCAAGTCTTCAGGTCAATGAAAGATAAGGAGCAAAGCCCAGAGGGCACCTGAGATTTGCACCCACCACCCAGAACAAAGGCCTGCCAGTCACCACTATGATGTGTGCCCTGGGCAAGTCTCCTGACTTCTCTGGGAACTAAAGGACAAAACTGAAATTTAGAGAAGGAAAGTCATTGCCCAAGGCCTTCTGAATCCAAACCACCTCCATCATTCTGTTTGTCCCACATCAGAGAACAGTCTCAGCCAAGGGGTTTCAGCTTCTGGCCGGGATGTGGGAATTTTTCTGGACACTTAATTCTGATACTCTCAGACACCCTCCAGGGCCACATCTCCTAAAGCAGAAGCTGCACTGGTGTGCACGAGACCATCTGCATGCTCTATGTCTGTGCTGCTTCCAGACATGAGGAGGTGCAGTCTCAAGGCCTCTTGGGCTGTTCTCAAGGCTTCGTTCTCTGTGGAAACCACCCCAGCAGGTGTCAGATCCAATGCCCCCATCTCACAGAAGGAGGTCCCAGACCACAGGCCCCAGCAAGATAGGACCTGGACCCTAGCAGGGGTGCTGGCATGAAAAGGACATGCTTTTACAACCTCTTCGCCCCCTTTGTGAATGGCAGAAGTAGCTAATTGTCACCAACATCCACTATCCCCTCCTTGGTTTCAGTAACAGAACTGATTTTAGTGCTGTCCAATTGGGGGCTCCTAATCCTCAGTCTTGCTCCCCATTGGAGGCAAGCAGAGAAACAAATGCCACTCCCAGGTCCTGCCTTACAATAATTGGGCATGCACTTCCCTCTTTCCCTTTCTCCTCCCATGGCTGGAACAGGGTCAGTGTGGTAAGAAACAGTTTCAGCCACACCGGCAAGGGTGACCCTCAAGGACAGGATCTTTGGAGTGTGGTCTAGGGACTTGGTGAGAAATACAAATTCTCAGGCCCCACCCCAGATCCACTGGGTCGGGACCTCTGGGGATTCTGTGGATGTGAGCTGTCACCAGGCTGCCCAGCATCACTGCTGCACACTGGAGTTTGGGAAGCGCTGCTCTAAGGAATGGCAGACAACACGACAGAAGGGGCCTGGGCCCTGACCAACTTCTGTGGCCACCCTGGGCTGTGTGCACACATGTGCATAGTGACATGACAGAGAATACCTGCTTAAGCGATCTGGGGCTCTTCAACACAACAGCCAAACCTGTTCTCTCACCAATGCAATGAGTTTTAGATTCAGACCACCTCCCTCACTCTGTTTGTCCCGCCCTCTTTGTTTGCACCAGTATGAGGGCAGCCCCTGTGGTACTCACCTTCACAGGACACACCGTCTGCCATGATGGCATAGCCAGGAAAGCAGGAGCACATGGCTGTGTCCCCAATTACTCTGCACACCTGCTTGCAGGGCCCATTATCTGGAAGGAAACCACAGAAATCAGAGACCACCAGACTCATCACTGGCAGCTCTAACTTATATATAAATGGAGAGCATGGGAGCTAAGGAACTCTACTCCTGGACCTTTTTACAAGTTCACTAGTTAAATTAGCTTATACCTGGACTGGTACCTGGGATAATGTTCTAGATCTCTTGCCACCACCACCACCTGAATACTGAACCCCTCCCCTGAGTGATGGAAGTGAGAAGGAGAAAGAGAAGACAGGATGAGGAGAAAGAACAAGAAAGGAGTAGCAGAAAAACAAATAATTTTCTACATGTTACTGAATGAAGTCTCCATGACAGTTCTACAAATAAAGGCTTAAGTCTCTTAATTTTATAGGAACTGAGACAAAAAAAGTAGCTAACTGGCTTACTTGAGGTCACATACAATCACCACAGGCTGTCCTCTATTCTTATCTCCCCTTCCCTCTCATCTCCCAGGCTGACCCTCTTCCCTACCTCAATCTCACCTCCTTAGCTACATTCAGTTCAGACAGGCAAGACCAACCTACTCCCTCAAGCGGAAGCTTCCCTTTGGCAAGGGCCATCTTGTGCACACCCAGCACTGGAGAGCTCACCACCTACAAGCACCCCAGACCTACCCCACGGCCCAGGTTACCTTTGCAGGTGTTGGGTTGCGGCAGTGGTAGCAGGATGGTGTTGGGGGCCACTTGAGAGGATTCTGGCTTCAGTGCAGATTCCCCTGCAGCCTCCGGCTGTGGGGAGCCACCATCTGTCCCAGGCAGAGCAGAAAGGAGGGGGAAGTCTGCCTCACATCTTCAGCAAGGCTGCGGGCCCTAGCGGGCACCATGCCAACACTTGACAGAGCCTGCTTCATTTAATCCTCCCCCAGCCATTTCACAGGAGAGAAAACTGAGGCTCAGGAAGTAACGTACCTTGGGCAAGAGTGATCTCACACATATTCAAGGCAGGGAAGCGAGGAACGAAGGGAGTGAGTTTCTGTACTGACAATAAATCTCCCTAGAAGCTGGCAGAGAGAAAGCCCTCCCAAACCAGGGGCTGTAGTGGCCTCCCAGGTCAGTTATTGGGACCTAACCACCATGAGCCCAAGGGGTGCAGCTTGGATTGACGGGAGCCTCTGTGGCTTGAGTCCTGCTCCTTCATGGAAATCCAGGTCAGGGCACTGGGGCTACCCCTGCAGATGGAGTTCTAAGAGGGAGCCCACCTGCCTGGCCTCACAAAGTCCATCACCAGGGGCCTCTGGGTCCTGCGGGTTCCAGTGTGTGGGGTGGTAGGAGAAGTACCCCATAGTCCCCACTGCATGAATGTCACACACCCCAGCAAGGTCTGCCCTGGCACCTGCGCCAACTGTCTAGACCTTTACCTGGTTGGCACGTGCGGCCATCATCCTGCAGTGAGAAGCCAGGGAAGCAGGCACAGCGATAGGAGCCCACAGTGTTGATGCAGAGGTGCTGGCACAGCTCCCCTGGGAGGAGCAGGCACTCATCTTGGTCATCGCCAGGCAGGCTGTTGGGCAGCTCAGCTTCCATGCCCAGCGATAGGGCCTCCCGGCTCCCCAGCTGTGTTTCTGAAACTGCAGCAGGGGTCGGTGCTCACAATGGGAGCTGGGATGGCCCCAGCAAGTGGCTGAGACCTCAGGCCCCCAGAAAGTCAGTGCCAGTTGAGATAGCATAAATGGGTGGGTGGACAAATCTGGATGGACGGACGGACGGATGAATGGATGGATGGATGGATGGATGGATGGGTGACTGAGTGAATAGGGGAGTAGATGGGCAGACCCTCAGCAATAAGAGTGAACCCCTCGCAGCCAGGTCCACAACAGCCCTCAGGAAGCTTTGATTATAGTGCTGAATTGGATTCAGACCCCTGACCTCAGTAACGTCAGGGAGGACCACCTCTAGGAACAGAAAGTGTCCCAGACCTGAGTTCAATCAGATCAAGACCTGAACCCTTAAGTGGGCCTTCTATAGCGGTGTCACCCTAGATAGTACTAGGTCTCTCCGTGCCTCCTGGGGAGCAAATGAGAGTAGGAAAGGCTTGTAGGGTTGAGCTGACTCAGAAGGTTCTTCATCTAACAGTAATGGGACAGGGAGGGGCTTGCACCCTCACCATGCTCCACGTTAGCCTGGGGCCTCAGCTGTGCCTACCAGCACCAGGCAGCCAAGCCCCACAAAGGAACAGCTGCATGAGGTCACGTCTGAGGAACATGTTTCATATTGAGGGTTTTTACATTAACCTCTAGCCCAGTTTGCCCTGGCATCGTGCCTACAGGCAGGGCCATGATGCCTGGTGATCCAGCCCTATGGATACCCAGCACTACATGATGGCAGCAGATGGACCTGGGCTCTGTTCGGCATGCTGCAGGCTGGGCAGCATCTCTAGGGATCATGCTCAGCACACTCTCATCAGCACATTTCTCCCAATGATTTTCCCAGCAGAGGAGACTCTGAGATTTAGAGAAACCTAGTGATTTGCCTAAGGTCACCTTAGCAGGACTGAAACACAGGTTGCTCTGAACTTGCCACCTGTGTCCAAGAGGCCCAGCCAGTTTCTCACCAAAAGAGAACACATACACCTCTGGACCCTTCTCAGCTCTATGCCTACCCTCTGATCCCTAAAGCCGGACTTCCTCCCCAATTGTATCTTAAACCACAGTTATGGGTACTAATCTGGCCTTCACGCCAGTGCGCAACCAGCCTCCTAGAGCCAAGCTCAGCAAGTGGTATTTCCTTGGCCTGGACAGCCTCTCTGCCCAAGCTGGCCTGGTCAGCTTCCCCTGGTCTGGCCTGGTCCATCCTCCATATACTTACTGCTGCCTGATACTACTAGAGAGACAGGTATCTGTTGGGCCCACCCTCATGTCCAGGAAACCTGTACTCACAGGGTGTGAGCTCTTCTCCTAGTAGCTCCTGGCCCTGTAACCTGTGGAAGTGGGCATTCTAATTCCCATGTATAGATCCACTGTCCTGTATTACTAAGACAAAGACCCAGGGATGGTTGGGTCTGGTCAAGTTCAGGATACCAGTAAGCCTGGGTTAAAAATAGGAGTTATCAGAGCCAAAAGTCTAGTACCAATAATGCCAAAGGCGTGCTGTGCACCTGCCCCTCTGGGCCTATTAAAACACGGCAATAGTCTATGGCCATGCTGCCCTGAACATGCACGATCCTGTCTGGGATGAAAGCTGCAGGATATGGCTCCTGACCCTCAGGCAAGAGCAAACACAGGCTCCAGGCTCCACGCTGGCACTGGAAGCCCCACATACAACTGGAGCCCCCCACCACACACACACACACACACACACACACACTGCCTATGGCTGCTGGGGACAGAGATGGAGAGGAAAAGGGTAGAGGCCTGGTCAGCCCTCAAAGAACTCATGGCCTGGTGGTGAAGGGGGCCACCACACACACCTATCATTCACTCATTCATTTGCTAGTAACTCTTCTGGGCCAAGCATAGGGCCAAGGACTGAGAAAATAGTCGGTGCGAGCCTGAAGGGGTTGATCAGGCAGGTGAGGCAACATTTATAAATGCATTCTCTGTAGTAGTTATACCCTGTTCCCGGAAAACACAGGAATGGCATAGGTGAGAAGGATAAAGGATTAATGAACACAAGGAAAGGTGAGTGAAAGGTTTTGCTGACAAGGATGGTGGGTGAATACATGAGCAGATGGACAGATGAAGGATGGAAGGATGGATGGATGGATGGATGGATGGATGGACAGACGGACACAAGAATGGGTAAGAGGAAGATGGATGGATGTGTAGGTATAACAGGTAGTAAACAGGGTAATAGGTAGTAAGCAGTTGGTGGCTTGGTGGGTGAAATGGATGGTACTTGAAAAAGTGAATGAGATCACCATCTTAGAAATAATATGACAGAGTCCACTGTCAGAGGCCACCGAAGAACTCTGTCTAAGCAGAAGTTGTGTCTCAGGCCACAAATGGCTGTGGACCCAGGGTCCTTACAAAAGGTAAGAGAGCACCTAGCTTTGGCTAGAAACCCCAGCAGCTCTCTGTCTCTCACCCAACTATCCCATAAACTCTGTCCCAGGGTGAGGCAGTACCCACCTTTCTGTGGTTTGGTTTCAGGCTCTGGAGGCTGGCGGATCTCAGGCACAATGAGGGGGTCTTCGCCCTCACAGCAGGAGAGCATGACGTGGTTGCAAGGGTAGCCCAGGTTGGGGTTGGATTCACACAACTGGCCCTCGGACCGCACACGGAGCCCCAGGCCACAGCAGTCACAGCATTGCTGGAGAGAGACATGTGGTCACTGCCACACCCTGTTCCTCAGAACCCATCTGCCTTCCCATGAGACTGAGGGTCCCCAGGAGGCAACCTGAGTCAGGTTTAGTAGAGAAGCTGAGAAATGAGAGCGTATTAATCTTGTCTTGTTTCTTTTGTCCGGCCTGTGCTCTCTAAGGATAGAGGAGTTATCTGTGTCCATTTCCAATGTCTGGCTCAGGTAGGACTAATGAAAGTTTTTTGAAATAATTAATAAATAGCCCCTTGTGAAAAGAACTACAGATGAACCCCTAGCCATATCCACTAACCACTTCTTTACTAGCAGACTAATTCTACTTAGGCCAGCTAAAAGACAGCATTTTCCAGGGTTCCTTATAGTTAGAGATAGAAGTCACTGGGTGAAGCTTTCAGGAGAACTTTTAACTGGGGCTGACTCAACCTGGAAGTACATTCTTTTTGCATACCTCTTCCTCCTTTTTGGAACAGGTATGATGGCTGGACCTCTAGCAACAATCTTAGGACATGAGGTAACCTTCAAGATGAAAACTCTGGCTAAAGATGACAGAGCAGAAAATTAGGAGCCAAGGTGCCTGAAGATACTGGGTAGATACACCCTTGTCCTAGACCACTTAATTATAAAAAGAAAATCTTTAATTTGTTTAAACTATTGTATTAGATTGATTATAATAATAGCCCCAACTGCTTCCTCTTCCTTGTGTCTATTGGCTTTGCAATGTGATAGTGCAGTTTCTCCTATCAAAAGAGAGACTATTTCTCAACCTCTTGGTTGCACCTCATGACTTGAACTGGACAACAGGATGAAAGAGAAGTGACAGTGTACCACTTTTGAGCAAAGGTCTCAAAATGCCTTGCATACTTCTACCTGGTGTTGGAAACTTGCTCAGCTACTACCTGAAAAAGCCCAGGCTAGCCTGCTAGAGGTTGAGAGATTACACAGAGAAAAGTCGTCCCAGCTACAGTCATCCTAAATCATCTAGTGCCAGCAGAGCCATCAGCTGGGAGCAGACACATAAGTGAATGTAGCCAAGATCAGCATGGCTCAAGTCAGCAAAACTACCTTGACTCATGATAAGCCAGTCATAAGTCAGCACATTTGGGGATTGTTTGTTACACAGCAATAGCTAACTGATACTCCAGGCCTGCAACACCCAATGGTGAACGCTTCCACTTGTTGAAGACCCGTCATGTAATTAATACTTAGTTTGCATTACCTCTGATCTTCACAACCGCCCCATATGAAACATATTATCCTCATTTTATAGATGGAGAAGCTGAGGCTCAAAAAAGAAGACTGGTTCAGGGTCAAACATACAGATAAAAATAGGATTCTAAACCTGCCCATTACCTAAGTCCTTTCCCTAAATTCGGTTATTTTTAGGAAAAAAAATCCACCTCAACATGACAAAAATTGAAGTCAAAATCATCTCCCAAATGCCACCCTCCTCCAGAGGTCTCTGTCACAGTTATCCAGGCTTGTGACACTGTTTTCTTCATATCCATCCCTTCTTCTCCTCCAAACATCTTCTTTTGTGATGTTTCCTAAAACTTCCACTGCTCTAGTTTGCCCCTGTCTTCTGCCACATAGCTAGCCAGATGTCAATCCCCAGTGTCTATTTTCCTTTCCTCCCAATTTTCAGTGGCGCACATAACCTCTCCAGAATAAAGACTACATTTCCCAGCCTCCCTTGCAGCTAGGTGTGGCCACTGAACTAAGCTCTGGTGAAAGTGACATGAGTGGAAGTACTGTCTATCTTCAAAAGAGGGTTTCTTCTCACACGTGTGTTCACAGAAGCATTAGTCATGACAGCCAAGACGTAGAAGCAACCTGAGTGTCCATCAACAGATGAATGGATGAACAAAATGTGCTCTATACATGTAATGGAATATTATTCAGCTTTGAAAAGGAAGGAAATCTTGGCACTTGCTACAGTATGAATGAACTATGAAGACATTATGCTCAGTAAAATAAGCCAGTCACAAAAATACAAATACTGTGTGATTCCACTTATATGAGGCCCTGGAGTAGTCAAATTCATAGAGATAAAGTAGAATAGTGGTTGCCAGGGGCTGGGGGAAAGAGGGAATAGGAAGTAAGTGTCTGATGGGAAAACTTTGAGAAGTTTGAGAAGCTGAAAAAAGAGTTTTGGAGATGAATGGTGGTGATGGTTGCACAATAATGTGAGTATATTTAATGCCACTGAGCTGTACACTAAAAAATAATTAAACTCTCATATACTGTTCGTGGGTATACAAACTGTTACAACCGCTATGGAAAACAATCTGGAGATTTCTCAAAAAATTAAAAATGGATATACCTTTTGACCTAGCAATTGCACTTCTTGGTATTTATCCAAAGAAAATCAAAATAATAATCTGTAAAGATCTATGCACCCTATGTTCATGGCAGCACAATTTACAATAGCCAAGATACGGAAGCAATCTAAGTGCCCATCAACAGAAGTGGATAAAGGAGTTATGATTCATATATACAATGGAATATTATCCAGCCATTAAAAAAAAAAATGAAATCCTACCATTTGCAATGACAAGGATGGACCTAGAGGTTATTATGCTGAGTGAAATAAGTCAGACAGAGAAAGATAATTACCAAATGATTTCACTTATATGCTGAATCTAAGGAACAAAAAGAACAAACTAATCAAAAACAGACTCACGAATATAGAGAACAGTCTGGTGATGGGTGATGGCCAGAGAGGAGGAGGGTTGCGGGCTGGGAGAATGGGGTGAAGGGTTAAAGAAGTACAAATTAGTAGTGGATAGATGGTCATGGGGATGGGGAGTATGGCACAGAGAATGCAGTTAGCATTAATGTAATGGCTAGGTGGAGAACCAGAAAAAAGAAGGAACAATTAGGGGGATCATCTTATAAACTATATAAATGCCTAACCAATGTACTGTGTACTTAAAACTAATAATAAAATAAAATTTAAAAAAATAATAAATATAATAAGATGACCATTTTACATTATATGTACTTGCCACAATTAAAGATAACTTAAAAGGTGGGGGGCTCCTTCCTCCTTCCCCTGCTGCCTGGAGCTCAAGTGACCACTTTAGAGCATGAAGCAGCCCTCCTCTTCTTTCTGTCCCATGGCTGCCTGGTGAAGTTTTACTCCGTCTTGACTGCATTATCCACACAGAAGAGCCTCCTCAATAAATGGTCTCCACAACTGCCAGAAGTGACCCAGGCAATGTCCCTCAAATTCAAGTTTCTTGCCCTACTCAGAGTAAACCACCATCCTTATAATGATGAACAGAGTCTTCCCCATCACCTCTCTGGCCTCAGTTCCTGCTACTCCCCCCTCACTCACTGCACTCCAACCACACAGGTTTCCCTGATGCTTCTCACACATGCCGAGCATTTGCCTGCCTCAGAACCTTTGTACTTGTGTTCCTTCTACCTGGAAGATACTTCCCACAGACATTCATATGGCTCACCACTGTCTTCCTCTAGGGTTTTACTCCAAATGTGCCCTTCTTGGTGAAGCCATCTCCAGCTATTGTTAGCTGAAACTCGAGCTCTTCCCCATCCTGACACAGTTTATCCCCCTCCTCTCTTTAGTTTTTCTTCCTCAACATCATCGATATCTAATATACCATACATTAATATATTCATCTCAATCTCCATCTGTCTCTCTGAAGAGAATGAAAGCCCTGAGGGGACAGGGATTTTCATGTGTTACTCATTTCCACATCCCTAATGACTAAAATAGGGCCCAGTATACAGTGGTATTCAGTAACTATTTCATGAAGAGGTCAACATAATAACTGATGATGTTTTCTGTGCAGATGAAAAGACACCCCCCTCCACCCCCAGGTGTGAGGGTCACCCCCACGAGGAGCCCTGCATAGGAGTTCAACCCTCAGCCCTCAAGGACCCTCAAACCCAGGCAACAAAGGCCACAGGTCAGGCTTGCCTTGTACAGGGAAATGCCACAGGTGTCACTGTCCTCAACTCCACAGGCCTCGCCTTCCTTGGCCCCCATAACACCAGCCATGCAGCTCTTCTCCTTCAAGTAGGACACGCAGCAGTGCTTCTGGGCTGTCCTGCAACAGAGGTGCACCTCAGCCCCACCTGAGTGCCCAGCCCCAACCTCCCAATGACCTTTTGTAGGAGGGACCGTGGCCCCGATTTCACAGAGAAAGAAACTGAGGTCAGAGAAGGGAGGCCCTTGCCCAATGTCTACTGCGAGTGGGGCCGGTGTTGGTGGCAGGAAATTGGCAAAGCCAGCAAGTCCCCACTGAGTCACAGGAGTCCGTTCCTTGGTTTAACCAAGAAGATTTAGGCCTGGGCCCTGCTGGACTCAGTGTTGTGTCCCTGGCAAGTAAGGTGGAGTGACTGGCACTCCGAATCCCCTGTAGGGCCAAGATAAGGAAACTCAATCCTAGGAAGGGCTGGGTGGGTTGGCCTAGAGGAGAGCAGCCGGCAGGGTCTCTGGTCACACCTCCCAGTCTCTGTAAGGCTGTGGCAGCTGCTGAGTTTGCAGCACGGTGGCAGAGCCAAGACACAGGGTCAGGAGTCACCGGGAAGCAGGGTTCAGCCCCACTTGAGGAAAAACATGTCCCAGCAAGAGCCATCCAGTGATAGAATTGGCTGTCTGTGAAGTAGTGAGCTTCCCATCATGAGAGGGATGTAAGCCCACACTTGGGCCACTTCGCTCAAAACTCCAAGAATCTGAATGGTGCACGCTCTAACTCCTAAATAGCCCCAAACTGATGGGACAACAAAAAAGGAAAGGAAAAAAACGAGGTTAAAATTTAAATGTTTCTAAAGGAGGCATGGTGGGCTGGACATTAGGAAACATGGAGTCTAATCTGGCCATAATCCCAATGGGCTGTGTAGCTCTGGGTGAATCACATCACCTCTCTGAACTTCATTTTCCTCGTCTGGAAAAATGAGTAGGTTGGAAAAGATGGTATCATTGGAAAAAAGAAGTGATTAATGGCTGACCAAGATGTCTTCTGGGCCTGACACACGGAGGACATGACTATAAATCATTTGCTGAGACACCAAAGTCAGAAGAAACAACCAGCATAGGCAGCAGAAGAGGACAATGAGAGGCTAGCCTTTTGGAGACCCCAGGGTAGCAAAGTGGGGAAAGAAAGAGGGCTGAGGACCTCAGCTCAAAGCTGAGAGAGGAAACCCTATATGGGCTGAGCACTGCCTAGCAGCAACTCCGATGTGTGGTAAGAAAAGCACCCAATTAATCTGTACACTCCTCTTACGATGCGCATTAGGCCAGCTATAAATTTATGCGGCTAGTTTACTTTGGAGGCCACTCGAGCTTTCCTCACCTGCAGAAAGCCTCACCAGCTGGCCCAAGCTGCCACACCTAATCACCCTTGTACACCTGGAGGCAGGTGAAGCATGTGCTCGCCTTGCCTTGCCAGGGCCTGGGCGCTGAGGCAAGCAGGGATCTGGAGAAGGGGAATGGGCAGCTCTGCCTGCTTCAGAGTACCCACCCTACCTGCAGATGTCGCCCTCAGCACCACTTTCAGGGATTTCCAGGCATTCGTCATTGTCAATGGCCCACTGCTGTCCGGCTGCGCAGCATGTCTCGATCAGGTCCTTTGTGGAGACTGTGAGGAACAACATGGGCAGAGTCACCACCCGAGAGGAGGCATGCAAGTCCAAGGTGTCTAGGGTCAACAAGTACAGTGGGTGCTACTGGTGACTACCCAGATCCCCGTTACTAGGCAGGTAACTCACTCACTCCGGCTGCTCTGCACACTGGCTGCCAGCAGCTCACAGCTTTAAGCCCTTTTGGAGAACTTCCTGAGAGGTTAAGGGGGCCCCATGGGGGAGGGGCCTGGGAAAAGCACAGCCAGTCAGTGAGCAGCATGGGAGTACAAAGGTGACAGCTCTGTGGGGCCACTCATACTCCAGAGTTCCCTGTGGGATCAGGAGCATTGTCCAGCTCCTTCCCTGCACCTCCCCCAACCACCACATGCACAAGGACCCCAACTCAGGTTTTGCTTCTAAGGAGCCCAACTTAAGACACCAAGACAGGACAAGACATTAAAAAGCAACAGCAGCAGCAAGGGAAGCTTAAAACTCAGGAAAATCCACAGAAGAAAGTTAATGGGAAAAAAGTCTCTGTGACCGGGAAGGGTGGAAGGAATCAGGACCAGGGAGAACACCTTAAAACTCAAAGGCACAAACCGTACACTAAGAAATGGATGAATCTGACTGCCTCAAAATTAAAAATCTCTGTATAACAAAGAGCTCCATGGACACATATAATAGACTGCTGTCAGGTCGGGTGACATTTTTGGAATGTCTAAAACTGACAAAGAATTGCTATTGAGAAAATATAACAACCTCCTGAAAATTAACAAGGAAAAAAAAACCAACAGAACATATCCATTAAACTGAGAAAATTAGAAAGAGGAATAAATCTGCTCTGGGGTGGCAGAGGGGACTGGCAGCCATTTTGGAGGGCGATCTGCCACCACCTGTGCAGGTAAGCATGCACATCAACAAAGACCTGGTGGTTCCACTCCTGGGAGTACATTCCAGAGAGGTCCCCAGCCAGGCCCATAATGCGACAGGCTCAAGGATGTGCACCTGAGCATTATTCTGAGGGGATTAGAGGCAATCTGGAAATTCACACTGGAGGAGTAGATGAGAATTTGGAGAAATCTTCCATGTGGGACTCCACAGGTGTCAGAAACAAAAGACAAGATGTCCACACGAGAACACAAAGCTGAACGTATGTATGCCCAGCAACATGGAACAGGATGCTGAGGGGGAATAGGAAGAAACCGAGTGAGATCCATCATACAAATCTAAAACATTGCATACAAAATAACAATACATGCTTTTTAAGAACACATAAAAAGAAAAGAATCCACATATTAAACATAAGAGAACTGTTGCCTATGGTGGGGCAGAAAGATAGCAATAGGAAAAGGGAATAAAATACATAAATAAAACAAGAGAAAGCCTTTCTAAGGTTATGATAAGGTGTAAGGTGCCAAAAAAATGAGAAGTACAATCGACCCAACCATTTCCTTCTGAGGTCTGAAAATAAATGACATTCAAAAATAAAGCTCTTCTAGAACATGTACATCTACATCCATGCTGAGGAGCAGCAGGGTGTATTGGAATAACTTTGAGCTGGAGGCCAAATCTCAGGTACTACCATGAGTAGGTGTTTCTCCTCCCTAAAGACTCAGTGTCCTTCTCTGATACGAGGACCTAATGACTGCACAGCTGCTAAAGCCTACAAGGACCTCTAAATATCCTGGAGAAATTCACATCACCTTGCAATGTAGGGGAGCAAATGCACCAAGGGGCTGTCAGCATCCTGAAAGGTTCTAGGAACAGATTAAGAGCTTGCTAGAATCATCTTTATCTACTAAATGGACATGTCAAGTCCATTTCAAAGTTTCCACTACCTTCTGTAAAACAGGAAAAATAAGCTTCAGTAACAACCTGAGGGCTATTCTAAGGCACCAGAAGGAATGAAAAGAATTCTTAATAACTCGTATCTATCAGAAACAAGTCACAAAACATCACACTCAATGATGAAACATTAGACACATGCCCCACTAAAGTCGAAAATATGACAAAAATGCCTCCTGATGCTGCCACTACTTAGTGGTTTCCCAGAGGTGCTAGCAAATGCAATAAAGCAAGACAAAAAGAGGCAGAAGAAATATTAGAAAGAGACAACAGTCTGTATTTGTAATGTTATGGATTCATCTTCCTAGAAAATCCAAGTGGATCAAAACTAACACAATATTAAAATGAATACTAATTACTAATTATTATTATAATTAAGTAGTCAAAACCAAAATCAATATATTCAAATTAGTGTCTTTCCTATACGCCAGCAACAATTAAATAGAAAAGGTGTAGGGAAAAAAAATCCCATTCAAAACAGAAACAATGCTAGAAATAAATCTAAAGTAAACATGCTAAATCTACATGAATAAAAAATTATCTAATAGATATAACAGTATACTTTATTGAAATTAAAATGACTATATAGTATGTATCTGGATGAGAAGATTCAATAACTTAACAATGTCAATTCTCCTCTACTTAATCTATAATTTCAATACAACCCCAAAGTCCTAACATGAAATTTGTCAGGCTGATTCAAAAATTCATCCAAAAAAGGAAATGTTTAAGAATACCCAAGAAGAGTGATGCCAGAGGCATGGCAGTGTGAGAGGTCCCCTAATCTTTCCCTTTGCAGTTAGAGTTGAACAGCTATGACTCAACAAAGAATTCCCTGCTCGACACACAAACAGAGCTGAGAGATGAGCACATAGAACACCTGAAGGTCGGTGAATCTGACTTAACAGGAGAGGATGGAAGGGAGAAGAGCAGAGACAGCAGCCTGGAGCTCACTGCAGGTCTCAAGAGAGGGTAGGAATCAGGGGGCAAGCACCGCTCTGTAGCCTCAAGCATTGCTGCCTGAGTGATTGGTATATAATATGGGTGAACAGAGTGATGGAGCAGACACTGAATACAGAAGTGTGGCAGCTGTGTTCTAGCAAAGTATCTATAGCCCTGAGAAATTAAGAGACAGTTTCTGAGAGGCAGACGCTTGCTGTGGTTAATCCCAGTGACAGGAGTAGAGATACAGAAGAGAGGCAGCTGAGGTTGCTGTCATTACTGGAAGGAGAACAAAGCCACACACCCATAAGTTGCTTCTACCAGGCACCCTGCCCCCACCCATCATGGCAGACCCCTGTGGGGGCACCTGGGACACCCCCTGCACTGCAGCACTGCACTGGTTGCAGGGGCAGCTCTGGGATTTCACAGGCTTCCTTGGAAGCCCATCACTGACAACATTCTGCCATAGGAGTGGTGCAACCTGGTCAAAGGAGACGCCCCAGGAACTACAGGCATTTTCTACACCCCGCTGAGATCCAAGAGGCTGGAGCAGTGCAAGAGAAAATCAAACATTTGCAATGAATGCAGCGCCACCTACTGGAAAATAAGAGAAAGACCTCTTCTTATGAATCTGCTAAAGAGGTAGCAATCTAAAAACACCGGTTCATTCCCATAAATGCCTAGGCAGAGAAATTATCCACTAAATATCATGAATAACCAAGGTAACAAGATAGCTCAGAAAGAAAATGAAAAATCTCCAGAAAATAAACTTAAAGACATGGAAATATGTAATTTAAATGACAGCGAATTCAAGGCTGCAGTTCTGGAAACATTCAACAAGATGCAAGAAAGCTTAGACAGGTAGTTTAATGAACTCAGAAATAAAAACCATGAACAAAAAAAAAGGACTTTATATAAGAGACTGAAACTTTAAAAAAAAACACCAAACAGAAATTCTGGAGCTGAAGAACTCAATAAAAAAGGTGAAGAATAAATTAGCAAGCTTAGGAAATAGAGCTGACCAGATGGAGAAAAAATTAATGATATCAAAGATAAAATCTAGAAACAATGCAGATGGAAGGAAAGATGAGAGGTAAAAAAATTAAAAAGTTAAGAATTCTATGAGAACTTTCTGACTCTATCAAAAAGACCAATATAAAAATAATGGATATACCAGAGGAAGAAGAGAGGGACAAGAGAACAGAGAGCTATTCCAAACCCATGAGAACTTCCCAAACCCATGGGAAAAACTAGATCCTCAAATCCAAGAAGCAAACAGAACATCTAATTATCTCAATCCATAAAGGCCTTCTCCAAGACACATTATATTAAAACTGTCAAAAATTAATGACAAAGAAATAATTATCAAAGCAACCCAGGGGAAAAAAAGATGATAATCTATAAAGGAAATCCCATTAGATTATCATCGAATTTTAAAGCAGAAATTCTACAAGCTAGGAGAGAGTGGAATCAAATATTCAAATCACTGAAAGAGAGAAATTACCAGCCAAGAATATATCCAACAATGTTACCCTTTACATATGAAAGAGAAATAGACTTTTTTTTTAAAAGACATATAGAAACCGAGGAATTTACCACCATGAGACCTGCACTACAGGAAATGCTGAAAGGGATTACTCTACCTGAAATACAAAACTATGAGGAAGATGACTGACAGACAGAAGCAGGAAATTGAAACCCTTACTCACAATAGGGCATTATACATTTTAATATAACATAAAGGTTAAAGGACATAAAAACATTTTTAAAAAGAGAAAAGACAATAGCTACTACAACTTGGAAATTAACTCGCAGTATAAACAGGAATAAATTATCACAACAAAAATATAAAAGGGGAGGGGGGTAAAGGTCTGAATTAGCCAAGAGGAATGGAGATAAGATAATTCAGAATAAAAAGAACTACTGCATATATGAAACTTCCTTGTGCATAAGCTTAATGATAACCACACCAAAAAAATAATCCAGAACTGAGATATATAACATAAAACAAGACGGAACAGAGAGAGGAAAAGTCATAGAATACCACCAAACTAAAATAACAGAAACACAAGGGCAAAGAAATAAAGACAACACAAAGCTACCAGAAAAGAAATGATAAAATAGCTATAGGAAATCTCTATACATCAATAATCATCTTAAATAGTAAATGGACTGAACTCACCAAATAAAAAGGCACAGAGTAGCAGCCTGGATCAAAAAACAAAACTCAACTATATGCTGATTTAAGGAGACACATCTCAGCTGCAAGAACAAATATAAACTCAAAGTGAAAGGGTAGAAAGTGATACCCCAAGCAATTGGCATCCAGAGGAAAGTGGGTGTAGTTGTATTTATTGATGATTAGAGTTCAAGATAAAAAGAATAACAAAAGACAAAGATGGACATTTTATAATGATAAAAGGAACAATACATCAAGAAGACATAACACTTACTGGTATATATGCATCCAATCAGGGAGCACTAAAATATGTAAAGTAACTACTAACAGAACTAAAGAGAGAAACTAACAAAAAAACACAATTATATTAGGGAACCTAAATATCCCATTGGCAGCTATAGATAGATCATCCAAGCAGAAAATCAATAAGGAAATACTGGCCTTAAATGTCACATTAGACCAAATGGACATAATTGACATTTTCAAAGCCTTTCATCAGATTATACATTCTACTCTAGTGCACAGAGAACATTCTCAAAAATATACAACATTTTGTGACACAGAACTAGCCTTGACAAATTTAAAAAGACTGAAATCATACCAAGCACATACTCCGAACACAATGCTTTGAAACTGGAGATCAATTGCAAAAAGAAAGCAGGAAAAACCAACCACAAACATGTGGAGGTTAAACAACATGCAACTAAACAACAACTGGATCAAAGAAGATATAAAAGGGGAGATCAAAAGATACATAGAAAAAAATGAGAATGAAAATACAGCATATTAAACCTTTTAGGATACAGCAAAGCAGTAATAAGAGGAAAGTTTATACCATTACAGGCCTATTTCAAGAAACAAGAAAAATCCCCAATAAAAAAATCTAACATTGCATCTTAAAGAACTACAAAAAGAACAACAAATGAAGGCCAAAGTCAGAAGAAGGAAATAATAAAATTAGAGCAGAAATAAAAGAAAAAACAAAAGACAATAGAAAAAATTAATGCAACAAAGAGCCAGTTCTTTGAAAAGATTAATAGAATTGATAAAACCCTAGCTAACCAAAGGGGGTAAAAAGGCTTAAAGAAACAAAATCAGATATGAAAGGGAAGTTACTACAGATACCAAATACAAAAAACTCATAGAAGAATACTATGAAAAATTATATACCAGCAAATTTAATAACCTAGAAGAAATGCACAAGTTCTTAGAACTATATGACCTTCCCTAGACTGAATAATGAAAAACTGGAAAATCTAAAAGGACCAATCAAGAGTATGGAAATTGATTTAAATTAAAAATAAGAAAAGAAAAAAAAAAGAGTAAAGAAATTGAATCATTAAAAACCTACCAAAAAGTAAAAATCTGGGACCAGATGGCTACACTAGCAAATTCTGCCACACATTCAAACATGATTTAATATCTCCTCCTCTCTAACTTTTCCAAAAACTTGAAGAGAAGCAAATACTTCCTTACTCATGTTATAAAGTCAACATAACCTTGATACCAAAACCTGGTAAAGATAACACAAAAAAAAGAAAAAAATAGACCAATATCTCTTACAAACACGGATGCAAAAATCCTAAATAAAATACTAGCAAATCGAATACAAGACATTAAAAATGTTACACACCACAGTGAAGTGTGTTTCATCCCAGGGGCACAGGGATTTTTTTTTTAATCTACATTTTTATTTCAAATAACAAAGATGGTTTAACATACGCAAATCGATTAATATGATACGCCACATAAACAAAAGATAAAAATCATAAGATCATATAAATAGATGCAGAAAAAAGTATTTGGTAAGATATAGCATCCATTTATAATACACTTAAAAAATGGGTATAGAAGGAAGTACCTGAAAATAATATAGGCCACATATGACAAACCCTCAGCTAACATCATATTTAATGGTGAAAAACTAAAAACCTTCCATGACCAGGAGTAAGACAAGGCTGTCCATTCTCACCACTATTATCCAACATAGTGTTGGAAGTCCTAGCCAGAGCAATCAGGCATGAGAAAAAAACAAATAACATCCAAACTGGGAAAAAAGTAGTAAACTTGTTACTTTTTGCAGATGACATGATCTTTTATATAGAAAACCCTAAAGACACCACCAAAAAACTATTAGAAATAATAAAATACAGTACAAGTTGCAAGATACAAAATCAATGTACAAAAAGCCATTATGTTACCTATATATTAACAATGAATTTCAGAAAAAAAAGGAATAAACCTAGGAATAAACTTTAAAAACAAAGTGAAGGACCTATACACTCAAAACTACAAAACATCATTAAAAAAAAAAAACTGAAGAAGGCACAAAGAAATGGAATGATATTCCATGTTCATGGATTGGAAGAATCTACATAGTTATAATGGCCATATTACCCAAAGGAATATACATATTTAATGCAATTTCCTATCAAAATCTCAATGATATCTTTTTAAAAGACAATAAAAAATCATCAGATTTGTATGGAACCACAAAAGACTATGAATAGCCAAAGCAATCCTGAGAAAAACAATAAGGCCAGACGTATCACACTCTGCAACTTCAAATTATACTATGAGTGAGCCAGCTGAAACATAGCAGAGTGAGAGACATCCCTAGATCTCTACCTTTGAAACAACAAAAAGCTGAACATCTAAAACTCAACACAAAATATCCAACCTGCACACCAACACATCTGAGTGTGGGATCTGCACATAAGAGCTACCACAGTTCAGAACCCTGAGTGCTGGGTGGTAGACTAGGAGAAACAAAGAAACTGACTCTCACAGCGGAAGCTCCCTGCTGGAGGAGGGGAAGGGGTAAAGGTGCAGCGGGTTCCCTAACAGACCTGCCTGGGAGAGCTGTGACCTCCATTAAGCTGGCGGCAGTGCCCATGCATCAGGGCAGAAACCAGAGAATTGGGGATGGTAGAAAAGCGTGGGCAGCAGATAAACAACAGTTGATTACTGCCAGTCGGGGTTGCAAAATGTGAGACTGAGCTGCAGCTCCTATCCCCCAGCGGGCCCCTCCTCTCATATCCTCTAAAACTGAACACTGCAGAGCCCCAGAGGAATCTGAGCAAATACTACCAAAACTGTTGCTAACACTGACAAGGACTGAGACTATGGGTAGCAAGCATGACAGAATATCTATAAGAAAAAAAGAGGCATTATTAAGACTATATATAAAACAAGAACCTAAGAGGCGTAGATGCCACCTACTAGAAACCAAAAAAAAAAAAAAAAATGCCTTCATTGAAAGAGGTTAAAGAGAGACCTTTATATAATAAATCTTCTTTCTGGAAAAAAAAACAAAAACAGAATACATTTCCATTAATGCCCAGGAAGGGAAATAGTCCATTAAACACAATGAACAACCAAGGTGACACGGCATCTAGAAAGAAAGAGAAAAATCTCCAGAAAATAAACTTAAAGACATAGATATATGCAACTTAAATGGCAAAGAATTCAGGATAGTACTTCTGAAAACTCAATGAAATTCAAAATGATTCATATCAGCAATTTCAGGAACTGGAAAAACAACTAGATGAGCAGAATGAGTTCCTTAGCAAAGGGATGGAAATCCTCAAAAAAGAACCAAATAGACCTTCTGGAGATGAATAACACACTGAAAGAGATGAAAAATGGAATAGCAAGCTTGGGAAATAGAGTCAACCAAACAGAGAAAAGGATCAATGATATCAAAGACAGAAATGTAGAAATAAAACAGAAGAAGAGAGAAACCAATGAAAAATAATGAAGAGAAACAAAAGAACTAGCTGATACCATCAGGAGAAGAAATATAAGAATAATGGGCATTCTAGAAGCGCAGGAAAAGGAGCAGGGACTAGAAAGGATTTTCAGACAAATAGTGGACAAGAATTTCCCAAATCTAAAGAATGAGCTGGAGCTTGAAATTCAAGAAGTCAACATAACACCCAATTATCCAAGACACATTGTATTAAAATGATCAAAAATCAATGACAAAGAAAGAATTCTCAGGGCAGCCAGGGAAAAGAAAAGAGTAACCTCTAAAGGAAAGCGCATTAGATTATCATCAGATTTCTCAGCACAAATCTTACAAGACAAAAAGGAATGGAAGCAAATATACAAACTATTAAATGAAAGGAATTACCAGCCAAGAATAATGTATCTAGCAAAGCTCTCCTTTAGATATGAAGGAGAAATAAGAACCTTTCAAGACATATAAAAATTGAGGGAATTCTCTCACTGAAAGGCCTACATTACAGGAAATAATGAAAGGGGACAGCTCATCTAAAACAAAATGACAAAAAAATACATAACTATGAATAAGGTGACTAGCAGGCAGCCACCCAGTTTCTGAGCTTTAAATACCTTCTATACCTCACCCCCTCCTGCACATCCAACTCCAGCCCTAGTCTTCCGCATACACCCACAGCTGGCTAAGGAACTGCCACTGGGCATTACTCTCGTGTTCCCTTAGCCAGAATCTGTTCCGCAACTAATTTTTCCCAAACCACTTCTCCCCAGGTCTTCTCTCTGTTAGTGAAGGGCTCCTGCCAATCTCAGAGCCCTCCTGGGCCAATTCTTCATTCCTCATCTCCCTCCTCCAACCCATTACCCACTGGTGAGTCTTAATCCACCCATCTCACTCCTCAAACCATGACCATCTCTTGGTCCACCAGGCTCCTTCCTCCCACCTGTGTCCTCCTCCAGTCCATCTTCCAGATATTGCCAGAATTCTCATTCACAAAAATCAATTGGACTGTCTCTCTCCTAGGCCTTTGAGATCCAGGAATCCCCACTTTTTTTTACAAAGACCTACATGGTGTGGCCCTGCCAATCTCCCTACCTCATCCCCTTCTCTGATCCCCTCTCTCACTCACTCCCTCCACTCCTTGAACTCCTTAGGCTCATTCCTGTTCCGGGGCCTAGGCATATACTACATGTTCTGCCTAGAATCCTTCACCCTCGCCTGGGCCCTGCTCAACCTCCACTCTCTACAGGACTGTCCCTTTTCCTTCTTCAGGAATCTCACCTCCTCAGAGAGGATTGCCCTGACTTATATATCTAAACCAATTTGCACCCCAGCCCTCCTACTGAAGTTTTCCTCTTAACAACCTGGCATTCACCAGCCCTAAGTCATCTCAGGGAGCCCTGTAGTCCACAGACCACCCTACAAGATAAGAGCGCCCCTCCCCAGTGTGACTATGAGGGTCGTCGCAACACAGCACAGACTTACACCCCAGCTCATACCCCTCTTCCCTGGCCATACATGCTTTTCCTTGCCACTGTCTTTGCACATGCTGTCCCATGTTGGGACTCCTTTCCTCTACTTGTCCAACCATCGAAAGTCCAACTATCCGTTCTTAATGAGCTAAACCACACATCACTTGTTGCCTCTCTGTCCGCTGCGCCTCCATCTAGCATACACCTCCATTCCAGGCAAAGCAAACAGCTCCCTCCTCTGGCTTCATTCACATTAGCACTTGGGACTTACTTTCACCATGATGTCACACTCATCTCAACCACCAGACTCAGAAGGTCTCAGGGGCCAAGACTGGGTCTGAGTCATTGCATCGCCCCCAGTCAGACCTGGTACTTAATGAAATCTGGGACTGGATTGGGTATAACCAGGGCCTTGGTATATATCATCTCATGTAACACTGACATCAACAACACCAGAGGGTAAACAGAGATCTAAGAGTTTTAAACTGTGCAGCCCAAGGGCACAGGCTTAGGAAAATAAGGAGGAAGAATACAAATGGTGTCCCATGAAGCCATTCACACCACCTCTATGTAGCAGTGTCTACCTTGGGCCATTGAGGTGAGTACAGGCAGGGCTGCACCCTGTAAGCATAGGCCTCACCCCTCACCCATGGGAGAACGTGGCCAAGTCTCTCATCCTATGAGTTTCCATCTCCCTGTCTATAAAATGGGCAAATGACCTCTCTGCCCACAGTGTACAAAATGGAGAGATGAGAAGATTCAGTGTCCGGCAAACAAGTGGTCAGTAAACAGTGCCTCCCTGCCTACTGGCACACACAAGGGGGTTGGCAATATACCCCAATACTCTACAATTAGTTAATTAAAAAAACAAAGGAAAAGACCAATAAATGCACAAATAGGACAATCCTATCACATCTTTTCTGTTTCCCTCTGGGTTTTCAAGGACTCGCCCATTTCTGTCCACTTTGCCACTTTGTGGGAGCTCAGGCCAAGGGGGACCATGTTCTTCACCTGTCAGTTCTTCATAGCAGTGTGCACACAGAGGTGAAGGCCATCTGCTGCTGTCACAGCTGCAGCCCTGGCCCAGCAGGCTCTCCCTGGCTTCCTGGGTTCACAACACTCTGATACACCTCACAGAATCAGGGCTCCACAGCCCTGCCAGCATAGAGGGCAATCAACATCAGGTAAAGTAGAAGATATGCAAAGCCCATACTGCAGCAACTACATTCTTAGGCACATGTTGAATAGGAACGGGTGCCCATGGTCTCCACCTGAGATCCACAAACAGTAGCCCCAAGCTGGAAATAACCTCATGCCCATCAACAGAAGAAAGGGTGACTAAGCTATGGCACGATCACATGATGTGTGAATGAATGCATTCCAACCACACATCTCAACACAGGTAAATCATACAGATTTGACAGTAGGGGAAGGAAAGAAGTCAGAGAAGAATACTGCATACTGCCTTTTACATGAAGTTTGAAAACAGGAAAAAGCAAATGACTGTTTGGGTGGTAAAAATCTAAAGAAAAGGAAAGAACTCATGCTTGCAGGAGTCAGGATGGAGGTAACTGTGGAGTGGGGAGGGTTCCGGGCAGGCTAGGTATGGCTTCTGTTTCTACTGGCTGGTACCTTCCTGGGTGCCCACTTTAAACACTTCGTTAACTATTCACATAAGACCCACAGCTCTTCTATTCACAAATACTTCACAACTAAAACATTACTTAAAAAGGTAGCATGATTAGAAATTTCTAAGACTAAAGACTAAAAGAATCTTTAAATATACGACCCGAAAAGTGACACGAGCCAGATATAAAGGGACAAATATGATCCCACTTCCATCGGGTATCCAGAATAGGCAAATTCATAGAGAAAGAAAGTAGAACAGTGGTTCCCAGGGGCTGGGAGTAGGGGTAAGGGGTGCTAGTGTTTAATGGGCGCAGATGAAATTTTTCTGTGGATGGATGGTGGTGAGGGATCCACAACGATATGAGAATACTTAATGCCACTGCACTAGATAATTAAAATAATTAAATTTTACCTCAATAAAGAGAAAGCAATGCATTACAGTTTAAAAAAAAAAAAATGTGACCCAGCATTTCCCCTTCTAGAAATCTAATCTGCTGACAGACAGACAGCCTCATGGGCACAAATATGTATGTCATAGATGCTTGCCACAGCCAAATTTGTGAGAGCAAAGGTTCAGAAACGACCAAAATCCTGTCAATAGGACAATGATTGAATAACTAATTTTATATCCACCCAATCTCATGCCGGTGTTAAAGAGTTAGATTGTTATACACTTATACAGGGCAATTTCTGAATGTATTATAAGAACTAAGAAGAAAAGGCTCAATGCTGAAAGCATATGTAATAAGCCTTTTTAAAGGGATGTGTGGACATACATGGAGTATTTCCAGATGAAGTCCCAAGAGCTGCACAAAAACAAGATACCCTGATCAGAAACAGTGCAAAAATTGTTCAAAAGGAGTATATGGAACTGCTTTTGTTTTTAGAAGATGCCTCCCTCATGTCACCAGGTATACAGAAGCTGGAGGCAAAAGCTGAGAGGGACCAGCCCCGTCCGTGAGGAAGAAAGAGCTTTCCCCGAACAAAGACAGAACTTAGACACAGGAGTGGATCTCATACCTAGGAATGAACCAATCACTGGAAGATGGCTCCAGAATCAGAACACTACAAGAATCTTTCTAAAACAGAGCATGTGACCAAAGGTGTATGGTCTCTCACCAGCTGGTGGCCTTCATCTAAAAGGAGAGTTGTTCTTCCTCTACGAAAGCTCACTCCGGACTACTAGGATGCTCATCACTTGAGGCTCACAGTGGCCCCAGGTCCGAGGTTGAGCACCCCTCTCCCTCCCATGTTCCCGGAGGCCTCTGGGAACCCTCCCAGCCCCCTCTCAGTACAGCCTTCCAGTGTAACTCAAACTCCAAACACACCAAATGTGTGGACTTTCAGAACTTCATCAAGACACATGAGATGTGTTCTGCTCCTCCTCAGAAAGAACTGTAAATTATGTCTTGTTCATTATTAGTTTAAGAAACTGCTGCTGCCTAAGAGACTATACTTACACTCAAACTAGAGTTTGATGAAATTCCAATTCTTGGAATAACATTTTGTTTTACAGATGAATTTAATAAATGACTTGCTTGTATCCTATTGTTCTTTCCAAAAAATTCGATTTAATTACCAATCCATCATGCACACAGTTAGTTTAATAACAGAAGACAACTAACTATATGGCAATTTTGGTTTTCCCGAGGCAGAATTTATTATAATAAAAATGTAAACATAATTTTTACCTTAATAATGATTAGTTAAAAAAAAAGACAAATACTAAAATATCTTATAAAAAACTAAATGGGCTTTTTTCTCCTCTTAGAGGCTAACAAGGAAGCAGGGCACCAGCATGGTTTCCTGCCAAGTCCCAGCTGGCCATGCTGGCCCTTGTAAGGAGACAAGAAATCCTGCCTGGAGAAGAGGCACCAAGCACCCTAGGAGTAGTCACCAGATGAGGCTCTGCTGGAGCATGTGAGGGCAGAGCAGCTAAACTTGTGAGGATTCTGGGGGAAACAAGTCTGTAACCTCAGGCTCTCAATATTCGCAAATGGGAATGCCACAGGACCATGCTGGGGGCCTTCCAGAACCAATTCCCAGTGACTCTGCCCAGAAATTTTCCATTCTTCTTCATCTACATACTTGGCACTTCACTATCTGGCCCCTGACCAGACCTTTTCCCCATCCCACCACCCCCAAACACCTTTATGCTTAGTCTGTTCCTCTTGCAGCTTGCTGAGTGACTGGTGACTGAATATTCAAAGTGAAGCAATGACCACCATGAAAGGGGTCCAGGAGAGGCAAGTTAACAATCCCTAATGAAGGCCATAAGCTGGGCATAGGTGGGAACAGAGCTAGGACATCAGAAAACCTTGCCAAAACTCTGTCTCTTATTGGCTGAGCAACCTCAGGCAATACCCTTGGTTTCTCTGTTCTTGCATCCAGGCTTCAGGAACCAAGAGGTGATAGATGAGGAATCAAGAAACCTTGCTTGGGCACTCACCCACCACCTACCCACTGTCCATCTGCCAAGTGGAGCCCAACTGGTCTCTTACTGGGTTTCCACCTCCAGCCCAGACCCATGCCCTATGCTCCAGACTGCATTCCCACTGTTGAAACCGTACCTTCAAGTGACAATCAGCAGCTGGCTCCAACACCTCGAGAATAAGACCATGAGTAGCCCTGGCAGACTGATCTGGGAATGCTGCAGGACTGACTTGATTCTCAAGCATTACATGCCACACTCATGCCTAGATGAGAGCCCTCAGTAAGCCCATCTTACAGATGAGAAAACTGAGGGCGAGGGCAGTGAAACAATTTGCCTAGGGTCAGACAACTAGTGAGGGACAGAGCCAGCCTCAAACCTGGAGAGCCTTGTACCAGGCCTACCCAAGGAGACAAAAAGGAAATCCAGAGATGCCTTAAGCATCAATGGACCTGAGTTCACAGCTGGGCCATGGGCCAAGCACATATTTTCCCCCTGGAAGGAAAGAACTCATTGTCATTTGAAGGCTAAGTGAGATGAAGTACATGGAGCACCCAACCCAGGGTCTAGGGTAGATTCACTATGCTGACTGTCCCAACTCTCCTCCCTTCCTTTATCCACACCATTTGGAACACAACTTCACAGCAATTCCCATCAGGAGGAGCCCGTGAACCTGGGCTGACCTCCTGACTGGCTGGCAACAGAATATGGTGAAACCAATGGTTCTGCTAGTTCCAAGCCTAGGCCCACTTATCCTCTTGCACCTCTAATGTTTCACCCGTTTCTGAAACAAGAACAAGCCAGGGTTAACCCACTGGAGGATGAGAGAGCACACGGAGCACAGACAAATGGCATCCCAGACAGCCAGCCTCAGCTGAGCTGCTGGCTGACCAAGGACACTCACAAGTGAGAGCCCAGCTTACAGCAGCTATGTCTGGCCTGGCACAGCAAAGTCTGACTGTCTGTGGACTTGGTAAGAACAAAAAATGTTACTGTGCCTGCTACTGAGGTTCTGTGGTTGTCTGCCACTTGCATTATTGTGGCAACAGATCATTTGTATCATGACACATATAGTATATGTGTCCCCAGCAGGAAGGACAGGCACCAGTTCAGTAAGAGTGGCAGAAAGACCACCCCACACCTTCATGCAGTGTTGACAGAAGCGTGGCCAGACTTGCTGGGGAACGCTTGATGAAGGCAGGGGGCCGGCAAAGCACATGTGCAAACTAAAACCACGGAAAGACATCAATTCCCACCTCCCAGGCTAGCCAAGGTAGCAACATTTCAGAGCGCCCCGCTCAATTCTCTCTTTAGTGCATTTCACCATCTAACACAGATTTTACGTTTCATGTGATTGACTGTGTGTCATCCACACAGAGAGCAGAGTCTCCATGAGACGTGGGAAGTTCATCTGTTTTGATCACTACCATATCCTCAAGCACCTAGAACAGGTAAGCACTCAATAAATATTTATTGAATAAACAAACTGGGGAAACATGCATTCTCATACATTGCAGGTATGAGTGAAAATGGATACTCCAATAAGGGAGGACAAATTGACAACATCTATCAGTATTATAAGTATGCATTCTGCATCTTCTAAAGCTGAGCACACACTAGCCAGCACCTCTCAAAAGAAATACATGCAGCTGATCATCAAAAGACTGGTCTTAGCAGGTACATGGCAACAGTCTTCCTAATAGCCCCAAACTTAAATCAACCTCAAGGTCCCTCAAAAGGAGAACGAACAGCCAACCTGGGCTCATCCAGACAATGGAGCACCTCTCAGCAATAAAAAAAAGGGCCAACTACAATACATACAACTCAGAGAGCCTCAGAAATGCTGTGCCAAGTGAAAGAAGCCAAACATTAAAGAGGACCGCCTGTATGGCTCCATTTATAAAAGACTGAGAACAGAACTGTTAGAAGTCAGGACAGTGGTCCCATGGGATGGGTACTGAGAGGTGACCTGGGTTGTTGTCTCATGATGTTTCATAATCTGAGTGATGGTTACATAGGTATGTTCATTTGTGAAAACATATAACTGAGTGTTATGCTTTTGCGAGGTTCTATGTGCATGTGCATTTCTTTATTTTTATTTTGTAAATCATTTATTGATTTACAAAATAAAAATAAAGAAATGCACATGCACATTGACTCCCTGACTCCACACCGCAGCACTGCTTTTTAATGACAAAAGACTAGAAACAACCTGAATGTCCATTGGGGGGACCAAGAAACAAAAGAAGGTGCATGCACAGTGGAGCCCTGGCTGGTAAGGGAACACTCCACATACTGACGAGGAAAAGTCCCAAGATATGTTGTTTACTGAAAAAAGCAAAGGACAGAACAGTGTGCATAATATGCTAGTATTTGTAAAAAATATGTGCACACCCCTACATTCTTGTAGTAGTACTGACCAGTGGTTCTCAAATGTGGTCCTGGGCCCTGGGCAGACCTTTTCAAGGAAGCATTAGGTCAACATGATTTTCATAAGAACACTATTAGTTGCCTTCTTCATGCTCTTTCTCTCAGGAGTATAGAGTTTTCCAGACAACATGACATTGTGATGATGTCATCGGTTTGATGTTTAATGGAATGTGTGCTAGTGTATTCTGTGTTTTCTAGAGTTTTCTAAAGCAAGCTCATGAAAAGATGATCAACATCATTGGTCATCAGGGAAATGCAAATCAAACCCACTAGAATAGCTATTCTCAAAAAGACAGACAATAACAAGTATTGACAAGGATATGGAAAAACTGGAACCCTCACACATTATCAGTAGGAAAGCAAACTGGTGCATCCACTGCAGAAAACAGTTTGGCAGTTCATCTGATGGTTAAACATGGAGTTAACATATGACCCAACAATTTTACTAAGTATATTTCCAAGAGAAATGAAAACATACATCCACACAAAAATATGTACATGAGTATTAATAGCAACAGTATTCACGATAGCTGAGAGGTGGAATCACAGCATCCATCAGTAGATCAGCAGATAAACGGAACGTGGTCTATCCATACAATGGGATGTTATTCAGCCATAAAAAGGAATGAGGTACTGACACATGCTACTACATGATGAATGGGTCTTGAAAGCATGCTAAGTGACAGAAGACAGTCAGTCCCAAAAGACCACATACTGTATGATTCCCTGTCCAGGAATGACCAGAATCTGCAAATCCATAAAGACAGACAGTAGGTTGAGGTTGCTGGGAGAAGGAAGGAATGGGAAGTGGTTGCAATTGGGTGTGGGGTTTATTTGGGGGGTGATGAAAATGTTCTAAAATTAGATTCTGGTGATATTTGCACAACTGTGCTGAAAACTACTGAATTGTACACTTAAATAGGGGGACTTTAAGGTATATGAATAATATCTCAATAAAGCTGTTTTGAAAGAAATAAGTAAAACATTGTTTTAAAGTCAAACCCACCAGAGAACTAGCCTTGGCCCCAGACCCTCACTGTGGGGCAAAGCTGTGAAGTGCACCGATTTCCTCCAAGTATGTGGTAGAGGTCACATGTCTGGGAGGCAAGCACAGGGAGGGCTTGGCAATAGGCCACACAGACCCACTGCTACTTCCAGGTCCCCCAGGGGCCATGAGCCCACCCTGTCTACTGAGTGACTAGGGACCTCTGCCTAGCTCTACTATGACCTCCGGAAGAGCCCCTTCCCCTCTTATGATGCCAGTTTCTCTTCCATAAAATAGAATAACCACACAGATTTCTCAAGGTTGCTGACAGGTGCCCCCAGCAGAGCACCCAACCTGAGAGCCAGCCAGGGCTGGGCCAGTGATAAAATTGAGGAAAGTTGGCTTAACAAAGAACAGAGCACCTGTCCAATCTGAACAGCAGCTTCTTCTCAGCTCTCCGATGGCCAGCCTATGCCCACAATTGCCACATTTCAACAAAAGCCACAAAACTGAAATTTATGGGAAGTTTTCCAGTTTCTAAATGCTGCAAAATAATTCTAGTGCTTACAAATACGCTTTGAAGAAAGAAGCTAATGAGTGGACAGATGAGAGGCGTATGCACCATTTTAGCAAGACAGCAGGCAGAGGTGGGGCCAATGCTGGCCTTAACCTCCCCCCACACATCCCCCACTCCACTCAAGAAGTGCTGGCTCTCACTACAGACTCTTGTACTAAGCATACCATTTCACCAATGAAGAAACTGGGGCTCAGAAGGGTAATGTTCCAGGATCCAGGTCACACAACCACTAGAGGCTTGCCAACAACCTGCAGGGGCTGGTGGGAAGCCCAGGCCTCTTGTTTGCCCATCCTGGTCCTGGTTGCTCCAAGAAGGCCCTATGCAGCCCTAGCAGAGTCATACTTCCCATTTCAAAACCCCATAGGCTGGGGGTGAGGAAAGGATGGGTTAGCTGGGCCCACCTCACAGTGCTCTGCTACTGAGCAGAGCTAAGAATCCCACAGTCCCGTTCTCAGTCTTTTGATGATCAGCCGCATGTATTTCTTTTGGGAGGTGCTGGTTAGTTTGTGCTCAGCAGGCTCTGCTGACCCCCTCCCCAGCCTGCCCCAGGAGCCTTAAGCTCTTGTAGGAGGTGATTCTGTTGTATAGGACACAGAGGCTTGGGTGTCCAGAATCCCAGCCTGGCTCTCGCAGGTTCCAGGCTCATGAGTTCTTCAAACCCCACACAAGTTTAAATCTTCCACAGGCCAAGGCTGGAAAGGAAAGGGCAGGGTTTATAGGGATGCTCTGGTAACAGTGTCTAGGTGGGTCCATCGCTCCTATTCCCTGGAACCACAGCCTGGTGTTCTGGGGGGCCTTGCAGATCAGAGATATTGGGAAGGCCGAGTGCTGGCTCCTGGGGCTGCAGGGAGAGGTGGGGAGAGCCTTGTTCCTGCACTTTCCTCCTGCACCCAGAGGGAGCACTGCATAGCACAAATAAGGTCATACCACTTCCTGACTTACCTAGGGCTTCCCATAAAAACCCAAACCTGCATTCCAATGGTAAGCACCGTGCCCTGAGCCTGGCCCTTAACCTTCCCGGCTGCTTCCCATGTCAGCCACACAGCCTCCTTTCAATCCAATTCCCTCGGGCTACAGGGCCTTTGCACACACCGTGTCCTTTGTCTGGAGCACTGTCTTCTCTGCTCCCCTCTTACCACCAGGTCAACAAACTCTCATGCTCAAACATCACTTCTCCTAGGAAGCCTCCCCTGATCCCCAGGAGTCAGGCACCCTCCCGCAACCGACAACACCTGCCCCCCGCCCCCACCCCCCCCCCACACACACACACAAGCTCACAGAGCACAGGAACTCCACACTTCAAGACTACTCCATTCTTTCTCTCTCCCACTAAACCATAAGCTTCTAGAGGACAGAGAATGTCCTGGATTTTGTTCAACATTATATATTCATCATCTGTCACAGCCATGCACACATTGGCAGTCAGAAATTACTGTAAAGGATGAAAACATGAACACATGTAAGGAAATCACTTTCTGCACATGTCTATAGGCAAGTGGCCTGACTCCCCTGCTATAAATTTAGGGGCTGATGAGAGGATTTAAGAGGTTAATAATCACACAGGGTTTACAATGGTGCCTGGCACAAGTCATAAGCACTATATGGTATCTGCGATTAATAGTTGTTTGATTTTAAATAGCTTCTCTGTTATCTGAATGTCAAAGCACTTAGAGACCTCTGCCCTGCAGAATCTGGTTAAGTGAGGCTCCAAAGAAGGGTCCCCCTTTCCTGCCACATTCCTGGGGCCTGAAGAGGTTATTGTGCTGGAGGCTTTTCCAGGAAGGGAATTGCCTCTAGCTCCTCCAAGAACCTCTGACTTCCTGTCCCAGGGTTCTCTCTCTGCGGCCCCATAAGGCAGTGATGGAGGGGGATGAGGGGTCGAGTACTCCGAAACCCCTCCAAGGTGCCAGCCCAGCAGTAGAAGCCGCCCTCGCAAAGCCCCCTGAGTGACAACATATGTCAGACCCCTCTCCCTAGCCAGCGGAGCCAGGCATGTGGCTTGCATTAGGCCACATCTGGACATGCTCAGACACAGCCTGGATCCCTGGCACGTTTGGGCTCAAAGACAGGACCCCCGCCCCAGCCAGGCCTGAGGCAATGGCTGGAAACCCTCTTCTCCAGGCTGTAGGGCTGCCATGGCAACATGGCTGGAGGTCATTTCCAGCTCCATTACACACCTCTCGGCAGGCCCCACAGGAGAGCTGGGCAAAGCTACCTCCCCAGCTTCTCCTCGCCCAGGTCCCCTCCATCACTGGGGACCACCCCCCAGGCCATCCCCACCACAATAGCCAGAGGCCTCTAAGGCCCCCGCTTTGCCCAGGAAGAAACTGGGCACCAGAACCCCTCCATCAGGTCTCTCACAGCCCCAACCCCAATTCACACAGTGTGTATTCATGGTCCCACAGTTGCAACCATGACTAAATCTATGTGAACTTATCCTCCCCCATGAGACCCCAAAAAGGGAGAGGCTGTTCCTGCCTTTTTCACTGGCACAACCCCTAGCACAGATTTGTTGCAGAAGTGAGTGAACTGAAGAATGGAGAGTGAGTAATAATGGCTAATATTTTAATTACTCAGCAAGTACTAAGTTTCCCACCAAACACTAGACATGAATTAGCTAAATAACCTTCAAAACAACCCCATGAAGTTGGGACTTCTTTGTTGCTTAAAGATAGAGAAACTGAGGCACAAACCAGTAAGCCATTTATTTGCCTTAGTCACACAGGTGACAGGTGAACACTGGGTGAATAAATGGACAAAAATGTATGTAGGTGGTGGATGGCAGACCAGCCCCTGTTCATCTGCCCAGGGCCAAGCTCCTGGGTCTCATTTAAAGCCACCTATACCCCTACCCCCACCCCCGCCCCAACTTCCTGTACCTCCCTTTACTCTCATACTAGAAGCTGCAGCTACCTGTCCATGCCCTGATAAATCCTATCTCTGGGCCTTGGATGTGTGAGGCCTTCTGCCAGGACAGTCTTCAGACAGATATTGGGCACTCAATCAGGGGCCCTGACCCCCAAGCAGCCCTCATCAACGCCACACAATCCAAAATCCACTTAAGAAAGCCCAGAACAGGAACAAAACAAACAAACAAAAAATAGGGATCCTGAGAACAAAGCTCTTCTCCAGGATTCCAAAGGCCCAGAACCAGAGAAAGGGAGGCTCTGGCAGCAAGAGGGAGGGGTAGGAGTGTCGGCCTGCGTCTATTCTGAAAACCCTGGAGGTTGCAGCCCAAACGCACTACATGAGCCATGCTCTGGAGTCAGGCCACAAGCCCTCCCTGGGAGGGACATGAACTTCACTACAGCCCCAACCCCACGTATACTCCCCACCTCCCATAGGCTCAGGACTACGTGGGAGGAGCCTCCTGAAGCCCAATGCTCTTGTCCCAGCCTATCACCTCCCATTGTGTGACCTAGAGCTACTCTGACCTCAGAGGAAAATGGAGCTGGGCAGGGAGAGTAAGACAAGGTACAAAGATTCAGGGAAGGCTTCCTGGAGTAGGTACTACCTGTGTTAGCTGGAAAGTGTGAGCACATGGGTAGATCAGAAGGGAGATGGTGCTACAGGGTGCCCATGGAACAGCAGGGGAACTAAAATGAGGAGGGACAACTGAAAGAGGGGGTGGCCATAAAGCCCCCATTAATTCACTCATTCATTCACCCAATATCTATAGAATACCAACTGTGTGTCAGGGCCTGTTGGAGGCCCCTGGACACAGCAGAGAAGATGACAGATGTGATCACTCTCCCATAGCACTAGCATTCTAGGGGAGACAACATTAACCAAGTTACCATATACAATGATGTCAGGTATTGCTAGAAGTGATAGCAAGGTAAGCTGGGTATCCAGGGAAAGCCTCTCTGGGAAGGTGACCTTGAATAGAGTTGAAGGGAGAGAAGTAGCAAGTACAAATGCCCTGGGGCTGCAAGGTGCCTAGACAGGAAGACAGTGGGGCTGAGCAGAGCAGGTGAGAGGGAGGGTTGCCATGGACTGAATGTTTATTTCCTACTCCAAACTCACATGTTGAAACCCTAATCCTCAGTGGCCTGTATTTGGAGCTGAAGATTTGAGGAAGTGATCAGGTGATAAGGTAGAACCCTCATAACGGAATTAGTGCCCTTCTAAGAAGAAACACCAAAGAGCATGCTCCTCCTGCATTTCAGATGAGATGTACCCTCATCTGCTTTGCTATGTGAGGACACAATGAGAAGCCAGCCATCTGCAAATCAGGAAGGCCCTTCAACAGATACCCAATCTGCTTGGACCTTGATCTTGGGGCTTCCCAGCCTCTAGAACTGTGAGAAATAAATGTTTGTTGTTGAAGCCACTCAGTCTATGGTATTTTTGTCACAACAGCCCAAAGGAACTAAGACAAAGGTAATGGAAAGGAGATCTGAGAGGTCACGGAGACAGGCTGTGCAGAACCTATAGCCCCTGAGAGAACTTCGGCTTCTACTCTGAGTAGGCAGGATGCAGAGCACAGAAGGGACAAGGACGACTTGTGTGTTAACTGACTGGAAGAGATGGCAGAACTGGTCCTGGGCTCTTGAAAAGAGCCCCCATGAGAGACCATATCCCTTCAGCTGCCACCTCAGAGACCAAGAAAGATCAAGCCATAACTGGAAGCTAATATCAGGGGAGCTGTGAGAAGGGAGCTACACCAGGTCTGTGAAACTGCTCACTTCCTGCTGGGGTACCATGGACCCTGCCAGGCCCAACATGCACTTAAGCAGGAACTCTCCTCAGGAAACGCCCAGCCTGATGAGGGATGCCTACTAGGCTCTTGACCACAGCTGCACCACACATGTAGCCCAGCACCGAATGCAACAGGGACGTTACCCCCACCTGCCCACTTCACCCCCAGGAGCTGAGTCAGGGAGAAAGCTCTATCTCAGATGTAGCCTTCCCTACCCCAGACAGGTGTGCAGAGACCCCAGGCAGGGGTGGGGCCTGGGGCCCAAGGCTGCCTTTCCGTGGAGTGAGTGTCCCTGAAGGAATTAAGAAAAGCTCTTACCTTCAGGATTACCTCTGGGGACAGAATGGACAGAGTTGGGATCTGTGTCCTCCTCTGGCCGATGGGGCAGAACCGGTGGCTGCTTGGGCACTTCCTGGGTAGGTAGGACCCGGGCTGCATCATGGGGAGGTGTGGTCAGGATGGTGTGGGTGCTGGGCTTTGTTAGGTCTCCAGGAGAGCTTGATGCGGCCTGAGACTGGAGGACACTGGCTGTGCTTGACCCCAGCATGGGTCCAGCTCTCGCCTGCCCAGTGCTTTGGGGTGAGGCCTGGACCTCCGGGATGATGTTCTCTTCAGGCCCTGTTCCAGCATCTGCCTTGGCATCTGCCCCCTCCTCTTGGACAGGGAGACTGGGCCTGGCTGGGCCTACAGTGGGAGGCCCGCCAAGCCCCACGAGGCCAGCTGATGCCAACTGCTCCCTGACAGCAATTTCCTCCCCCTCTTCCTCCTTTTCCTCCTGGCTGTCCTCTGTCACTCTCCTCGCTTTGGCCTGCACAGGTGCTGGCGGACCCAAGGCAGCAGCCACTGTTGGCCTAGGGAGGGCAGCCAGCCAGGGGGTGGCCTGGACGGCAGACGGCGGCGGCCTCCTGCCTCCCAGAGCAGCTGGGCCACCCACGCCTGCCTGGAGCTCGCCCGCCAGGGCTGCCGCTGCTTCTGCTTCGGCCACCTCCTGGTCGTAGCTGTAGGGGTCTTCATAGTGCCGCTCAGGGTCACCCTCCTCAGCATCCGAGAAGTTCCCAGTGGTGGTAGTGGGCATGGCCTCGGCCTCTCCATGGCAGCCAGGGAGCTGGTAGCAGATGAGCTCACCACCAGTGTCAGGACAGTGGCAGGCCTGGCACGGCGGCAAGTGGACCGTGTGGCCAGCAGCATACTTCCGGCCTGTGTGGAGGCAGCCTACCTGGCCACACTGTGGGCAGCTGTCGGCTGCCACCACAGCCTCGATGCAGTTGGGTGGGAGCTCTGGGCACAGCATGAACTGGCAGCTGATCTTCCCGCCGCCTGGCGGGCAGGAGCACTCGGTACTGCCAAAGTCCACAAAGTAGGACTGGCCGGCAGGCACACGGCCGCGCACAAAGCCACCTTGCAGGCAGTCGTAGTACTGGTAGCCCTCGCAGGCACAGCCCCGCTGCACACACATGGCACAGCAGGAGCCGGGCTCCAGCGCCTCCTCGATGCAGTTCTCCAGCGGCGGGCACTCGACGCCCGTGCAGTCCTGCTGTGGGGCTGCAGTACCCG
The DNA here is from genome assembly GCF_014176215.1 of Rousettus aegyptiacus. Lineage (NCBI taxonomy): Eukaryota > Metazoa > Chordata > Mammalia > Chiroptera > Pteropodidae > Rousettus > Rousettus aegyptiacus. The sequence continues at coordinate 92,029,740 of NW_023416307.1, read as the reverse complement.
CAGTCGCTCCCAGCACTAGGGCCAGGGCCAGCCAAGCTCCTGCAGGCTCCCCAAAAAGCACCATGGTCCCACAGCCAGCACAGGGGCAGTCACGAATCGGAAGGTCCCCTCTTCGAGGCCCTGGAGGAATCAGAAAGGACACCTGTCAGCACCACATGGGGCCTGCACATGGAGACATGGCCATTTCCCCCGACTCTGGGACACACATCAACACATGCACGTGGCTAGACACGACCTCAGCCACCTTCACTCACACGTGTGCACCCCTGAATGCAGACACATGTATACTCCTTCCCATGTCCCCATGCACACACTCCTTGTCATGTGTTTGGATGCACACAGGCTCTGCCACACGCACAAAAGCATCACAGACAGGGGCTTGCAGAGTCACTCAGGCATCACAGGCACTGTTGACTAGAGTACAAGATGGCCCCACTCAGAGCAGCTGCCCCCCTTCAGTTGCCTTCTGACGCATGCCCTCTTTCTCTGCTGCCCACAGTCTGTCTGTCTGTCTGTCTGTCTCTCTCTCTCACACACACACACACACAAACACGCACAGACTCATGCCTGCACCCTAGCTTAGTCATATTCATTCACCAGGACACAGAGTACCTGGGGGCACTCTGGGTCTCTCACACCCTCTATTATAGGCACCCTCAGTTATTCACATGTCTGCCCCAATCCTCCACGCACCATCTCACCTACAGCCTCACTCATGCGCCAGGACACCACAGGAGGTCTCATATACAAAGTCCCACACATGTGCACACACAATCAACCAATTCCTCTTCCCCTAAATCCTGTTTGATCCCCAGCCATCCGCCCAGAGATCTGTGGCTGATGGCCAGAGGATAAGGTCACATGTACAGGAAGAAGCCTCCTTCTAGGCCTTGGCACAGCCAGCCAACTCTCCCGCCACAGCCCTCAGCAGACCCCAGGACTCAGAAACAACCCACATGTCCAAGAGAATGCTTTGGACTGTAAGACATGACTACCAACCTTGTCAGCTGCCCCACCAAAGGTTACCAACATTCCCAGGAACGGTGGTACCCTAAACACCCACTGCCCCTAAAACCTCTCACCCCCCTTAATTTGCATGCCTCTCAAGTCCTATCCACTCGCCCCCATGAACAGCCCTCCACTCTCTGCCCACCTCTCTCTAGATGTAGGACACAGCCCCCACTTCCCTGCCCTCCTCAACTCTACTGCTGCTCTTTCTCTGAAAAGCCCCTGCATCCAGTCACCAGCAAGAAAAGGTCCAGAGTCCTTGTGGGAGATGTCTGACCCTCCTCTCTTGTGGGCCCTCACGTGACACTCCCACAGGACCCTCTACTTCCCCAGCCCCTCCTCGCCACTCAAATTCTCACCAGTCATCATTCTCCTCCACCACTATCCTGCTTCACACTGCCCACCAAGGCTTGGGGACCAGCCCTGCCCCGAATGAGGCTGTGTGCTCTTGAATCACAGATGAGAGCTCCTTCTCAACACACTACCAACTCCCAATCCTGGGCCATTGTTTGCAGTCACTTTGCTAAAACTGTCTGATTCTTCTTTTAAAGGGACAAAAAGACAATGAAGTGACACCTCAGGTATTTTAAATGTTTGTAATTTGAAACCTAAAAACAATAACGACTTCTTAAAAGTTTCTTACAAAGAAGAGGAGAAAGGAAGTAGAGGGCAGAGCCCAAAGTGGAAAAGCTACCTCAGAAGGGTGCAGGACTCCATAAAACCAGTCTGATTAGAAGTCTGTTGCTGAGAGCCCCATGGCCTGCAATACTCAGTGACAAATCAGTGATTCTCTACATGGTGATGGGGTGTGGGGTACAGAGTCCTGGAGTCCACTCTCAACAGTATCATTTAAAAAAGGAAATCTTTGCAGACCAAAACCAAAACCCTTCTCTTGCCCTCCATCTGCGTTTCTACTCATTACACACTCACATGAATCTATCTTAAGAGAGAAATATTCCCACAGAGGTTGGCAGGCTTCTCCTAGGCAACCTTCGTTCCCAGCCATGCTATTGCACCCCACCCACCCCACCTTAAATTCTACTACAAGTCAGTCCCCTAGTGCTGCTCACCCTTTTGGACCCCACATGTTCTGCCCACATCTAGATGATTCTAGATCTTGGGTTCACCCATCACCCCCACCTGAGGCCCAGAGGAATGATAAAGAACATCAGGCCCTTACTTTGTGTTCTCCTTATTTGCTGTGTAAACCTAAGCAAAGCCCTTGCCCTCTCTGAGCCTCAGCTCTGCATCTGTATACAGTAAAGAGGTTCTACTACACTTTCAGTCATGGCACTATCTAGCCCGTGACTGCATTTGTTTGTCCCATATGGCTGATTTTTAAATTAGTTACCAGCATTTACAAATTGAAATGGTCACATGAAAATTCAGATTTCCAACTCCTCTTGAAAACCATTGAGTCCTGGCTACCCTGAGATGTCACACGGAAGGTAGGCTCTCATTTTCCCATGAGGCCTACATGGCCTCTCTACTCACTCACATGTGGCTGGGTATGTTTAAACTCAGAGTCTCCCCAGGCTCACCTCTGACCTGGAAAGCCCATGGTCATTCCCACTCTGGCCTCCAGCTTGGAGAACAGAGGTCTGGGCCTCCTGCATGCTGCTCAGAGCCCCTTGTGCTATCGAAAGGTTGTGTGTCCATCCACGAGAGGGATGGGATATGTCTGGAGGAGGTAGCCCAGCAGGGAAGGAGCCAGGCCCCTTGGGGTGACTTACCTGGAGAAGAGCACATTTCTACAGCTCTTCTAGATGAGTTGTGGTTCCATAGATGTGTATTGGTGGGAGTGGGATGGGGGAGAGGGCAGATCTCAGCTCTGCGTGGTTAAAGTTTTCTGCAGGTCAAGGACAGACCAGGCTGCAGAATAGAGGAGTAAGTAACCTGTCCCTGGAAATTAGCAACCAGGACTAGGAAGCATTCATACAAGTGAGACATAGAAAGACACAATCACTACATTGCTGGTTCTCAGATTGGAATATGTCCCTCCTGGGGTCTCCAATTTCTATTTTCCCATGGCCCCCACAGCAAATGGCCCCTGAATGTCCAGCTTCTGCAGATGGGCCCTCAATCTCCAATCTGAAGAAAGCCAAAAGGGGAGGAGCTGAAAAGGGGACCTGACCTCCCTGGAGAGGGAAGCTCTAGACTGGTCCCAAAGACCCTGCACTCAGGCTGTCTAATGCCTGAAAGCTGAGTCACAGGGGCCAGGGAGAGGCATAGCAAAACCCCAAAGTATTTACTGTACGCACACTGAATGAAAAGCTGGATAATGCATGCACATCAACAATAATGAGATGATTATTCTTTAAGATGGTGATTATTATAATGCCAGCTGACCTAAGTGACCACTGGAGCAGATACTCTAGACAGCAGCACATATGCAATTAAGTCCACATGAGCAGTATATGATGCCAAGTTCTCGTGCCCAATGAGCTACCCAAAGACATCTGCACCAGGTCCACACGCCCACAGTGGTCATTGGGTACTCATGTGGTGGTAGGTGGCTACAGCAGGGGTAGGTCACCATGCTGGTACATATCCCCAGATCCACTCCAGACCCTTCTCCCTGCTGCTCTGCACCCAGGAGGCTGACCTCCTCAGACTGTGTCCTCACGTTCCTGCAGTCTCCAATGGAAGCCACTGACAGAAGATTAGAGGATAGGAGAGTGATTGATGTTTTATTTCCCACCCCTCTCTCCTTTCCTCCTGGTAGGGGTTTGGTAGTGGCTGTTCCCCAACCCCACAGCCATAGCTCCTATTGGGTGTCCCTGCTGAGTTCCAAGAGCTGCCTCTCCCCAACCCTGCAGGCTCAGGGTGCTAAGGGCTCCTCACCCATTCACCATTGCTACTCCAAGAGCTGCCCCACTCCCTGTTAAGTTCCCCCAACCCTGCCCACATCTCTGTTCTAGGTTTCTTCATTAATTATTCCTTCTATAAGCCCTATGAGGGGCCCCTTTGTTTCCTGCTGGGACTCTGAAAGACACATCCCCATGAGGACCCCACAGGATTCTATGAATCATTGGCATAGGACCTTGACAGAGCAGCAAGGACCTTAAAAACAGAGCACTAAATGGAAAAGGTAAAAAATAAAACAAAATAAAATAAAGCACACACAGAACAAGATAGAGAGCCAAACACCAATCCACGTCAATTAAAAATGCACACATTCAAGGTAACAAAAAACCAGTTTTAAAACACAGGCAAAGAAAACATCCACACAGAACAGAACCGATGTCTGCCTGTAGCAAGGGAGCAGAGATAGGGGAATAAACCAGCCAATAAAATAAGAGCAGGACCATGCAGACACCAAGATAATAGTGTGTTATTAGCTAAGGAGTGTACTTAACTCTTAGCTTCTGAGGTCTAGCTGAAAAAACAAACAAACAAACAAACAAAAACAAGAATCCCATACTAGGCCCCTTTCCAAGAAGGAACCCCACCAGGAGCCTGGGGAGGAGGAGGAGCAGCAGGGCCTTCCAGCACCCAGCTGAGGTGGTGCGGGACTACACCCAGCCAATCCAGAGCTCATACCCCCTCCCCCCACCCCCGGTGTGCTGCCATTGGCTGAGGGATGGGCCTAGGACCACGCCTAACCGATGAGACTCAGAACTGTGACCACTCCCACCAGGGACCTGCAGAAGGCAAACTGAGCCCCTCCATGAAGGCTGGTAGCCTCGCCTGGGTCTCTAAGTGCACTGAACCACCAGGGACCCCCTACCTGAGAGACCACATGCTAGTCCACTGCTCCAGGTCACAGTGCTGGGTGTGTAAATGAGCCCTTGTGGGAGGCTCTCTCAGCAGGGAAGCAGGTGAATACCACCAATATCCCCAGTAAATGGCCAGATGGAGCTATAAAATAATGGGAGGTGGGGGAGGTCTTGACCCAACTTTACCTAAATTCCTGTGCAAATTATATGACTATTGCTGCTTTCAGCCTCCTAGTAGTCAGAGTAGTTGGTTAGCAGCAAAATGTAACCAGACCATTGAGATATAAAGCCGCAATGAAAAGCTGAATCATTCATTTAGAAGTAGAGCATTTCTATAGGACAAATGCCCTCCTCCTCAGCCCATAGGACAAGCAGGGAGAGAAACTGCTCTAGATTAAAACAGGCCTGAGTTATAATCATCCAATGCATGTGGGATCCCTGATGGGATGCTGCATGAACAAACCAGTGAAAGAAACACAGAGCCTAATTGAGGGGCTCCAAGGATAGACTGAGGACCAGGTGATATCAAGGGACAGCTAATCATTCTGTGAGGCATGATGGCTGACTTTTTTAAGAAGAATATTTTAAATATCATCATGTTTATAATATGCTCTAACATACTTCTGCATGAAAAAAAAATAATCAAAGGCAATATGGCAAAATGTTAACAACTATGAAATCTAAGGTGACTGGGTATCCTTTCTAGTCATCTATATTTTTTGGATTGTCATTCTCCATAATGAAAAGTCACAACGGCAGTTGGTATTTAGGTGAGAATGAAGGATAGGAAGTCACCAACACACAGTCTGGGAATGCATCCAGCCTGTGGGGTGAGTCTTTGACTACTAAACTGAAGATCCAGTGTGGGCTCAAGGAGCTGAGGGCAGATTGAGGTCACAGCCTGGGCTGTCACAGCTTTGTTCTTTGTTGACCAGATCCCTGCTGTGGGTAGGGGCAGTAGGGATTCTGATGTAGCCTTGGAATGGGTTCAAGACAGAGCAGTGGAGGGTAGATGATACTCAATAATGGTCCATTCTCAGGGAGCAATGCAGAGACAGGTGGCTGAGTATGCTATGTGGAGACAGTCCCCCACCACAGGCCATCTGGGGGCAGGCAAGGTCAGGGATGAGGTCTGTGGCATATCAGTGTCTGGAGTGTCCTCAGGATGCTACTTGAACCTCAGCTGCCTTCACTCACCCTCATTGCAAGTTCCTCTCTGTCATTCTTGCTGCTGCTCCCCACTTCCAAAAAAATAATAGCACAAATACAGATCCCTGCATAAGGTAACACCACCTCCTTTGATAAATTAACCTCATACCCAGTCATAGCAGGCCCTAGATAAAAAAAAAAAAAACAAACAAAAAACAAAAAAAAACTCTCTGGGCTAGCAAGGCCACCCCAGAGCCCTTCAGAGAGCCCTGGGAGACACAAATTCATCACCAGTAACGTCATTACTAAAAGTGGGATCTTGTTTTACATGACTTCAAATCACAAGGTACAGAAATTCTTCCTTTTTCCAGTTCTCAGAACCTTCAGATTCTGACAGGAATAGGCTTGCCAGAGCTAGCAAATAAAAATACAAGTCATGTAGCTACAGTGAAATTTCAGATAAACAATGCACAATTATTTAGTGTATGTATGTCCTGTGCAATATTTGGAACATACTTATTTATTGTTTATCTGAAATTCCAATTTAACATCCTACATTTTTACCAGTCAACCCTAGATATGAATAGTCTCAGGTTTGTGCTGATATGGCTTGAAAACTTTTTAAATATTTGCAGGGGATCTCTCTTTTAAACATGAGGCAGTTACATCAAAACGCGGACTCTCAAACAACTGGGGATGACAGAAGGAAAATAAACATATGACATTCGTTGACATACCAGTTACAAACACAAGTAATCAGGGCCACCTGAAGGCAGCAATGTCCCCAGCTCCACCCAGACGCCTGCCCCAAATGGCTGCACTCTGCTCCAAGTCCAACCAAAGATTTATAACATTTAAAATCAGGACATTTTACACTGAAGCTGGATTCCCAACTTCTCTAGGAAAATCAGAAGGGCCGAACACTGACCCATTGTGATCAACACTCACTCTCCACTGCCATCACTGGGCTCCCTAGTTCCTATCTATCTATACCCCTGACTCTCCTAGGCCTTGGGCTCCTCTTGTCCACACCCAAAGGAGAGAGCCACTGAGGCGAAAGTTCCTGCTTCCTCCTGCTCATTCCTGGTCACCTCCAGAATGTCCAAGTTTCCTGGATTAGGACCTGCCTCTTTTCTAAGTGGTACCCTGGAAATTTTGCCCACTTCCAAGTAATGTAGGGAGAAGGCAAGATAATTAAAATATTAATCAAGCTACATTCAGAGACTCCAATATGCTGATCAACTCTGCTGCAGCCAAGCCAGGAGGAATCCTTCAGAACAAAGGAAGATTTCTGCTGGGATTGCTAACAACCCATGCGCCACACCTGTGAAGGGGAAACAGAAATAACAGTCTTTTTAAATGACTGCCCTACACAAAATAAAATCATTCATTCACTACGGCTAAAACTATGGGGAACCTATGGATTAAAGGATGGGAACTGTCAGCGGCCTTTCAGGCTGCACATTCTTCTCCCCCTCCTTCTCCTTCCTCCTTTACCTTTGGCATGTGTATTAGATTCTTTCTACTCTCTCCACCAAAGGACCCTCTTCTCTCAGTGCAGGGCTGGGTCTGTCCCCCACACTCAGGGAAATTTGCCCTGCCCTGCATCACAAGGAGCCCACTCCTGCCGAGGAGGCACCAGTATGGCAAACACATTAGCATCCAGTGACGTCCCCGCAGCCATACAAGACATACAACCATAGGAGGGAATACAAAGTTACAGACCATCTTAGTCCAGAACCCCCAGAGGCAAAGCCTAAGATGGGTTCTTGAATTAGCAAAAGGGAAAGAGGGAAGCATGATAGAGGAGGTGACAAAACTGGTTAAAGATATGGCCTCAGCTGGAGCCTAGTGCCAGCCTTATCCCACGGGGCACCCCAGGGTTCATCCCACTCATAGGAACATCAGTCAGTCATGGGCCGAGGTGTGGGTAAGAGGGGAAGTGATCTCCCAGGCACCTGAGGGGATCTAAAGAAGGGCGCAGGTGTGAGCCAACATCTGGGGCAGCTGGGGGACAGGGTGCATCTTCAAGAGAGGAGGAACCAGACAAGAAATCAGCAGTGACCACAGAGTTGCCATACACACAAAAGTATATACACACAGGCAGAAGGCAGTAAGACAACTTGGTCCCAGAAACTATCCGAAAAATACCTTTAATTTATAATTCAGTCTGTGCTCGACAGGCTCAGAAAGGTAAAAAAGTAATGTACTTAAATAGTGTTTGTACACTCACATTCATAGCATTATTCATAACAGCCAAGAGGAAGTAAACCAGTGTCCATCAACAGATGAATGGATAAACAAAATGTGGTCTATACATACAGTGAAATATTTTTCAGCCTTAAAAAAGAAGGAAATTCCTACACAGGCTAGAACATGGATGAACCTCGAGGACGTTATTATTATTATACTTAGTTAAATACAACAGGACAAATGCTGTGTGATTCTACTTATATGAAGTCCCTGGGGTAGTCAAATTCATAGACGGGAAAGCAGAATGGTGGCTGCCAGGGGCATAGGGGGCAGTGGGGAAGGGAATGGGGAGTTAGTGTTTGATGGATACAGACTTTCAGTTTGCAAGATGAAAAAGTTGTGGAAAGAGATGGTGGTGATGGATCCGCAACAATGTGAATGTAGTTAATGCCAATGAAGTGGACACTAAGAAAATGGTTAAAATAGTCAATTTTGTTATGTATATTTGCCATAATAAAAAAAAAAACAATAACATGTGTACTACAAAGCCAAAAGCAAATAATAAAAAGGACAGTAAAAGGAAAAGAACTGCACTGAAGACCCAACAGGAAATAAGGGCTGCTCCTGAGACCTCCCCTTAGTAGTAAGCTTTCTGGCAGCCAAGGTCAAAGGGAAATTAGAGGATGACCTAGTGCTGCTCATCTGATAAGAGAAGTCATCTAGTTCACTGGGAAAAATAAATTTATTGTTGGCACAAAATGTTAGAAGGAATTTTAACTGCTGATCAAGTTCACATTTATAACTCCCACTTCCTCAGTGCTGACGCGATGCCAAACACTGGACTGAGAGTTTCCAGGGATGTTTATTTTCTTTAACTATGCTCTACAGATAAGAAAACTAAGGCCCAGACAGGGGAAATGATCTGCCCAAGGTCATATTACCAGTAAAAGGTAACACAAGGATTTGAACCCAGGTCTCTCTGGCCAAGGGAGTATGACCAGTGTCCATCAGTTTGTAAATATTCATTGGGTACCTGCTACCTGCCAGGCCCTATCATTGGTACTAGGATGTGGCAGTGAACAAGGCCAACAAAGGTCTTACCCTCATATGGCCATCATTCTGGTGGAAGGAAGAGAGGAGGAACAAATATATAAGAAGATGATGTTGGCATCGTGAAGGAGAGGGACTGGAGCACTCCTTGGGCAAGAATGGTCAGGGCAGGCCTCACTTAGGAGGTAACACTTCAGCTGAAACTTGTCTGGCAAAAATGTGGTAGCCATGCAAAGATCTGGGGAATGGAATCCTAGTTAGAGGACACAGCATATGCAATAGCCGTGAAGTAAGAAGCAGCTTGACACACTGTAGCTGGCATGCAGGGAACAAAGAGAGGGCAAGGGAGGAGAGTAGCAAGAGGAGAAAAAGTGGGTGATGTCACATGAAAATCAAGGAAGGAAGAGGCTTGAAATAGAAGAAAGGTCAGTCACCCACACCCAGTGCCCCAGGGACTCAGCAAAGCATCCAGGACATTTAGTGGGCCATGCTCCAACAGGGTGGTGGGGGCGATCACTAGGTCGCAGCACACTAGGAATTCAAGAAGGAACTAAAGATGCCCCTTTTAAAAAGCCTATGGAAGATTCCAGTCAAACAAAGTACAATACCAAGTAAAACCTAAACGTCATTTAGGGAACACAAACATAGGAGGCAGAACAAGAAAGCCAAGATAAATGATCACCATAAAAGTCTGGTGGTGGGTACCAAGGCAAAGGGAGGCAGATCGAGAAGAACCACAGGAGACTGTGGGGGCAGGCAGTGTCCTCTTAATTCACCCAGGTGGTGATTATGTGAGGGCTTGTTCAGTTGTGCATTTTTATGTAATTTTTGTATGTGTGATTTTTCACAAGAGGCTTTTTAAAGGAAAAAAAAAAAAGCCAATTATAGCAGTCCAGAAAAAGGAAACAAAGGCCAAATAAGTTTTGGCAGAAGAAATGGAGAGGAGGGAAGGGAGGTGAAAAATAGTCACAAATTATCAAAAGAAAAGTGATCAAGTTTGGCTTCTGTCTTTAAAGTCATTTTCCTTCATTTCCTTGTGGGCAAAAGTCTGACTAACTGATGGCATCCCTTCCAAAAAGGCAAGTCAGGCTGTGAAAGTCAGGATACAGGGCAGAGGATCAGGGACGGGGCCTGGGTCCTTTCAGATGGAAGAGCCTGGGCAAACCAGGCTTGAGGAGAGACAGGCAAAGCAGAAGGCACAGGTGGGATGGCCCAAGATCCCAGAGGAGGAGGGAGGAACTAGGTCCAAAGCACGGGGAGGGGGGTGGCGGGGACCGAAGACGAAGAGGACAACCACCACTGAGTCTCTGAGCAAACACTGGGTGCGAAGTGCTGACAAGCAGGTGGAATGCCATGAGCCCCATGTTCCCACACATTCAGTAGTCCCTGTATACTTTCAATGGGTAAGCTCATGAAAATACTGGTAAATGTCACTCTTCAAATGGAACAGACAGGTTATTTTCCCCTCTCCTTCCCTCTTGTCCCTAAAAGAAAAAAAGAAAGAAAGATGAATAAAAAGCTCCTTAAACCCTGGGTAAAAGCTGACTCTGCATATATAATCACTAATCTCATTACCAACATAAGCAAGTGAAAAATTATAAAGATGAATGTCCATCACTTACAATCAACCTTTGAGAAAAGAAAATGTTGCTTCTGGCACCAGGAAGGAGCTGATATTTTCCGTCCCCTCAATTCACAACTCTGGAAAGAGGAAACACTGCTAGGGTGGAGTGATGAGAAATGGCCCTACCCGAAGCCAAGGCTGAGCTCACTGCTATCCCCACCTGGCGTCCCCATGGCCTCCACCCGGCCGCAGACTGACAGGCGTTGCATCCTTGACCTCTCCTCTCCCTCCCTCTGTGCGATCTCAAGACATTCTCCGTCAGCTTGCCCATGGTCCTGCCACTGGAGACTTCTTGTCTGATCTCCCACCTCTACTCTAAACCCTAAATGGTTCCTTATCACCTCTGGTCCATTTGAGAACCCGAGAAAAAGCTATGAATAATCCACTCCCTACACTGAAAAAGGGAAAATACAAACCAAGCATGGTAGTGAACATGGGGTACTTTCTGACCACCTAGCATGTATCCACCCTGCTTCCAAGAACAGCCCTTGGATTTCATTCTGGAGTCCACACCACTCCATTATCACTCCAGTGCCTCTCATTCTTCTCGCACCACCCAACTCAGGGATGGACACCAAGCCAATCTGAGCCCATGAGAACCAACTCAAGTGAGACACTGGGTAAAACAACCTCTCTCTTTCCCACTATATTAGATCTGAGATGATTTATCATTGAGGAACCCTGAAGCCATCTTGTCAGACCTGAGGCTGGAACAAACTCAAAAAAAAAAAAAAAAAAAAAAAACAGTCAACAGAGAAACATTCATAGTAGTAGCTGCTGAGCACCTAGGTGGAGCTAACCGAAAATCTAAACTTTACGACGACACAAACCCATTTTACTTAAGCTAACTTGGACCATGTTTTCTATCACTTGCAAATGAAAGTCTTAAAAGATATATGGGCATACAGCAAATACAGTTGTATATCATATTAGGAGTCTCGGATTTCCTGGAACTTACTCATGGACCCTGATTGAAGACCCCCTAGCCCAAGGAAAAAGTGAAAACTCCAAAGAGTAACATTCAAAGTCCTTCCCCATCTAGCCCCCACCTATCTTTACTAACCCTCTTCCCTCTGTTGCCTTCCAAGTACCCAATTCCTGCTAAACTGGAAGACTCTGGTTCCCAGCCCTTCATCTTTGCTTGTATCGTTATTTCAAATCAGGGTGCCCTCCATTCTGAATTTCTGCATACTTATTTTAAGGCTAAGCCCCAGGGGTGGATGGATTGGATGGATGGATGGATGGATGGATGGATGGATGGATGGATGGATGGATAGATGGATGGATGGGTGGATGGGTGGATGAATGGATGATGCTCAGTGGTAGGTAGCATATGGAGGAGAGACGGATGAGAGGCAGATTAGTAGAAGGGTACATGAAGTGGTATGTAGATGAAATGTTGATAAATAAATGGATGGGTGAGCAAGTGGTAGTTAGATCATGGGTAGTAAATGGATGGCAGATGGAGGACAGAAGGATGGGAAGGTGGGTGAGTAGAGTGATGGGTGAAAAGATGAAGGATGCATGGATGGAACGGTGGGCTAATTGGTGGGTGCATCAGCATAGGGGAACAAATGGCTGAGGGATGGCTGGATAACTGGGCAAGTAATGGGTCAGGGAATAAGAGGAAGCATGAACAGTAGGTGGGTGCATAGGTAGGTGGGCCAGCAGGTGGGTGAGTAGAGCTAGGCAAGTTCTCAACACTCAGTCAGTACTGTTCCGAGCCCCCATGGAAAAACCCAGAACAAGGTCAATGGATCTCCCACAGGCCAGCCTCTCAGACAATTCTTGCACCTGGCCTGCGTTCACAGCCCAGCTGAGCTACCTCCCACTGTCTGACCACAGACCAGAGACTCTGGCTCTCTGAGCCTCATTCTCTGATGTGTTAAATGAGAAACATAGATGGTACTTCTTCTCATAGGGTGCTATGGGATTAAATTTAAAACAATCACAGAGACTAGCCCAAGTCATGGTACAGCCAAAACTGATCATTTCTGTTCTATTGTTAAAAATTGTTCCAGGACCTAGGGGAAAAAAAAAGTGCCTTCTCCCCTTATTTTATATAATTAGGAAAATCCAGATATCAAAAACAGACATGGATACTGCAACGAGAGAAAGATAGACCAGTTTCACTTATGAATCTAGCTGCCAAATCCTAAATATCAGAAAACTGAGTCCAGCAGCATATTACAGAGATAATAATATACTGTGCCCAAGTAGTTACCTCAGGAATGCAAGGGTAGTTTAATAGGACATCACTGCAATTCACTAAAAGAAAAATTTTACTTGATTATCTCACTAGATGCTGGGGGAAAAAAGTATTCAATAAAATTTGAATTTTGTGATTTAAAACTGAGAAAAAAGTTTCTCCTGCCAAAGAGGACCATCCACTAGGCTCCTATGGGAATAGCCCCTCCCTAGCAGGCACCAAAAATGGGTTCACCCATCTCCCCTTCCAGAGAGAATAAACTGGCCTTTGAAGGGATTTAACACCTCCCCAAGGGAACACCAAGGTGAGATTTTAGGTCTGCAGCAGGCTGGGGGAGAAAAACTTTTGGGTCCACCTATCTTCCAGAGCCTTCCAAATCTTGTCTCGCCCCCTTTCACCCTTTCTCTAGCCCCTTAAGTTGAGTCCAGGGGTACAGTGCAGAGTCTATCAATGCTGAGAAACCAGCAGAAACTGAACTGATCTGGGGCTGTGAGCAGAGTCCCAGAGAGGGTCCTAAACCAGGTTCCCAGTGTGTGTGTGTGTGTGTGTGTGTGTGTGTGAGAGAGAGAGAGAGAGAGAGAGAGAGAGAGAGAGAGAGAGAGAGAGAGAGAGAGAGAATGAATGAGAATGAGTGAGTGAGTTTGGGTGTATGACTGCATCTGCATGCATGTAAGGGGGTATGGGGAGTGGGTGTGTGCATGCAAAGTGTATGAGTATGTATGAGGTGTAAGTGTGGGTGTAACTGTGCAAGACTGTGTTAGCATATGTGCGCATGAACTGTAGGTGTGTGAGAGGGTGTGTACATGTGAGATGTGTTTAAGCATCTGTAAGTGTGTCTATCTGAGTCTATCGGCAGTGTGAGTGTGAGAGACTGTGTGAGCATGCATGTACATGCACACACAAGTACTGGGTGCCCTCACCTGGTGGGTCCTCGCCCCTTCTCCAGCCCCAGGAGGTGTCACTGATCCCCAATGCCCCTGACCTGACCATTCTCCTCTCCTTTGCCCGCTCCCCTCTGCCTGGACCACACTGCCTCTTAGTCCTCCCATGACTTGCTTTCTGCTCTCTGGACACATCCCTTCCCCCACCTCAGTCACAGCTCCCCTGAAGCCCATCTGCTCCTACACCACCACTTCTGTGGAACCTCAGTACAGACAGCCCTGCCGCCCTGGACAGGCACATGCTGCTACTGGCTGCATTTCAGAGTTCCTGCTTTCTCCCCTCTAGCCACAGGATGCTCATTAGGGGTTAGGGCTGGCAGGTTCCTTCCCCACACTAGGAGTTGACACCTTATACTGATGTGTCTACCTGCTGGCCACCCTGACTGGACTGTGACTCTGAGGCATGAGCCCTGCTTTCCTGCTCAGCCCTGACCCAGGGGCTGGTCCATGTGGACACACAATAATACCTGTGGTTGGTAACTGGAGACGGGTGGCTTAATTAACTTGTGTGGCACCAGCACAGGTCTGACACAGAAGACGCAATGACTTAGAAAGGCGAGTGCCATCAACACGCATCCCAAAAGGGCCTTCACAGGTGGAGGCCCTTTTCTAGATGAAGTGGGGTAGGGCAGAATAGGAACAGGTGAGAAGAGACAGAGGGAAGCAGAGACCTAAAGACAGACAGACAGAAAGGGACAAAAAGGAGACAGACAGCAGACCTTGGCTCCCTCGGCTACTGAGGCATCTGGAAGGAGGCGCCACCAGAGAAACTCTGCAACTGCCCCAGGCCTTTGCCATGCCGGTGCCCCGACTTATTTGCACCGCTGTGGAATTAAGGAATTTCTCAGGGCTGCCAGTGGGGCAGCCATTGTGCAGCGAATAGGCTCTGGCCCGGGCTGTGGTGTAACCTCAGGCCCCCCAGAGGCCCTCAGCCGCCACTGCCAGCGCCTAGGCAGACAGCAGGCATGGTCAAGATCCGGATGCTCACAGAGGAAGGTTCAAACTGGAACCCAGCTTTTCTCCTAGGCGGCTGGGTGACTCAGATATGTGACCCCCAGAGCAGCCAAGCTTTCGTCTGCACATGGGCCCCAGCACAGCAGCCTCTCGGCAACACAGAGAGAACTAGAGATGATGTAAAGACCCTATCGTCATACCTGGCAAACAAAAGGCCTTCAATACATATTCAATAAAAAAAAAAAAAAATTACTGGCTCCAGCTACCCAAAATCTTTCACAGCTCAAGTCTGCCCATTCCTTTGTTCCCTCTGCCAGGCACACCCTTCTGCCCCTTAGCAAACTCCTGCTCATCCCTAAAGACCTAGCTCAATATCTTCTCTTTCAGGAATTGTTTCCTCAAATTTCAGGGCTGCTTCTTTTGACCTCTCTGCACTCTTTACACAGAGTTCCTGAATCTTCAGAGTTCAGAGAATAAAGGTTTAAAGCAAATGCTCAGAGAATAATTGACTCTGCCCACATTCTTACTACTCAAGGTAATCATGGTTGGGCTAGAGGTCTGGACCCTACAACCCTCACCTTCTCTCTCCAACTCTATTTTCACATGAACTATACCAGCTGGTGAAGAGCTACTGTTAAGCAAATAACATCCTTACATTCTCTTTGGTATGGGTCCACTATGTGAGATGGGACAGAGAAAGAAATGTACAGGCCATTTATATAGAGCATGCCAGAGAGGCTGTGGGGATCTCTGCCCCCTTCTCCTGGGAAGAGAGCTCCAGCTTTCCTCTAGCAAGCCACCCTCTCCCATCCACAGGCTATGTGGACCATTGGACGGCCATCTCCCATCCACAATGACTGATCAAGGGACAGTCAACAACCCAGTCACACCAGCCCATGCTAAAGCTCCTGAGCCCAAAGGAGGGAGCCTGGAGCTGCTGGGCCACCTGACTGCCACATGGTAGAGCTTGCCTAAGAAAAACACAACACGGAGAATGGAGACATAGCCCTAATGGTGTGTCATCGGAGTCCCTGGATACAGCCAAGCCTGAAGCTAGAATTTCAATTCCATGACTTATTTGCTTAAGTTGTATTGTACTTTCTATCACTTGCAACCAATAATCTTGAAAACTGTAACAAAAAAGCAAAAACAGAAACCGTACTATATCTATCTGTTGCTAGACTCTAAGAATGTTTGAGTTTCTGGAGTTACGAAACTTTGTCCCTGTGGTATACACCTCTTGGGCCAGCAGCCTGCTTCGCTCAAAGACCATTCTCAGAGAATGACTAGAGATATGCCCCTAAAGCCCTGTCAATATCATGACTTGGTACCCCACCCCTGGCCACAGCCAATTAGCCCAGGGTAAGGCTGGGCCAATCAGAGCTCTTCCCCAGGACTTTGACCTAGAACAAAAACAAAACACAACAAAACCCATGGACCATCTCTAGTAGAAAAAACTATGAGACAAGAGGCCTCCAAGCTGAGGGTGGGCACATTTAAATCATTTTGAGAGAATCGACCAGCCTCACAGAGAAAATCAAAGACAAAGGCAGATGGGTATGAGGCAGTCCTGGTGGCACTGGAGTCCCTAGCTGCGGCACTGTAAGGAATAGAGCCTGGGCCACATATAGGCCACCCAGTGCACATGCTGAGGGACCACTCCTCCCACCCCACACAAAAGAAGCTGCAGCCATTCCAAGGGAGTATAACTGGGTCAGGCACTTGTGGCCTTGGGGTTATGGTGGGGCATTTCAGGGACAGGCAGCTAATGTCACCATGTTTCCATCCCCAGCAATTTCCTGCTCTCCTGAAAGTAGGAGATTGGGTACTCAGTTCAAGAAAACACATGTAGGGGAAGGTGTAGCAAGAGGACTGTAGCAAACTTCCCTCACACCAGGTCCTGTAGCTAATTAAGGGCCAACCAGCCAATACTGTGGGTGTCACTGGTATTACCCATGAAAAGTAATATTAATGACCTCCACTCACCTGAGCTCAGCAATTCACAGTTTACAAGGAACTTTCCCATTTGGTCAGGCTTAGGTCCCCACCTCCTCCAAGAACCCTGGCCCAGCCTCACCATGTCAGTCCACACTGCCCTCTCTCTCTGAGCTGTGGCCCTAGTCTAAGTCCCAGCTGGCCTGCTTTCCCCTGACATGGACCCCAGGCTGCAGGACGCCCCAGGCTAAGCTGCATTCACCTCCAAAGCTCTGCAAACACGTAACAAAGGGTGCAGAGCTGGGGGACGTAGGGGACAGCCCCAGCCCCTGCATGAGAATGAGCACCAGCCACCACCAGAAAAGCCAAGGACTTAGTTTTGGAGAAAACATCCTAGCTAGAAGGGTTCCTCCCTCCTCTCATGGCCCCGCCTAGCAAGAAACATGCTAAGGAGGACCCAAAAAGTAGGTAGGGTCCCAGGAAGATGTGAGGTATGTGATGACCAGCCATAGGGACCTTTCCAAGTGGGGCTAGAGATAACCATGCTCTGTGAGGTCAGATCTCAGGACAAAGCCCCAGGGTAATGATCCCCTTCACCCTCTTCATATTCTCTTTTAACCAATCATGATCATAGAAAAACTCTCAATGCTGCAAACATCTCCTTAAAACTTGCCAATCTTCCTTTTTAACAAAGAGAGGGCATGACTAACTGGCTCAAGGCTGAGGCAGGGAACAAAAGGTGGCAAGGATTTAGTCCTGCTATTAATGGTTATTGCTGATTCAGGGTGAGTGATCCTGATTTCTATTTCTATCTACAGTTATTATAAAAAGTCTCCTTTTAAAATAAGTATAAGCAAAACAGGGAAGAGATTTTTTAAAATATATTCAGTATAATAATCTAAAGGCATGAAAGGTAGGACAATAGATGCAATTATGCTAATACTCCCTTTATCAGAAGAGGAAGTCAACACCCACTGGATTCTTCCCAAGAAAGGGCTCAGGGCCCCCATGGAGCCTGCCTCTATCAACCCTGTAATCAGATAACAGCAGCACCCTGGGGATGCCCCTAGTCAGACAAGGTGACAGATTTAATCTGCTCTGAAGACATGCAGGGGAACAGATAAGAAACATTGAGATGCTCAGCCTGTGAAGAAGTGATGAGCAGTGCTCTGGAGGGGAGGAGGAGGGATCAAGAAGGGGACAGGGTACAGTGTGGTTGTGTTTTCAAGAGGACAGAATGTGTCAAGACCAACCATTTTCTGAGTTGGCCCTGATCCACAGGGGTCCCTATCCTGCCTCCACATAGTCCCCCCACTCTGCCCATCTAATATATTCCCCAGTGGGCTACACTCTCCTGCTCAAGACCCTTCCCTGGCTCTCTATCACTCTGACTACAGGCCACAGACTCATGGTGGGGTGGGAGGGAGGCGACGGCTAGGGGAGTATTCTCAGGAGTCCCAAGAGGTCTCTATCGGAATATTTTTTAATGCTGTGTTTTCATTGTGAGTAGACTCTAAAAAGAGTATTTTCTGGATCACCAAAAGCTCACTTGGTGACCAAATTTGCAAATGGGAATTTAGGGCCAGGATCAGGGACCCAGTCTGAAGAAGGAAGAACTCTGGAAGCTTTATCAAGAACTGGTGTGTCCTGACAACATAACCCAGGGCTGGCCCCAATGCAAACAATGGCCTCTCAGTGATCAGAATAGAGAAAACTGAAAGGAGAGTGTGACCATGTATTAATTAAGTACCATATACTTGCCAAAGCCACACTTGGGGCTTTCCATACATCCTCAGTCTTCACACTACCACCAGGCTCCTCTTACAGATGGAGAAGTTAAGGCTTATTATCCAGAGTCACGTGACTCTGGCCAGGCAGGCACCAGTACCCCTGTGCTTCCTGCACACCTGGTTGGGCCTTAACTCCACTGTCACTCCACACTTCAGAGCTCTCTCCCCATATTTCTGGCCATTCCTGGGGACTAAATAATAGCAGAGAGAGTTGGGCTATCCCTAAGTCACAGATGAGGAAACTGAGGGCCCAGGAGATGAGCTGACCTGACGCCAACAGGGTCTACCTCCAGGCAAACCCCTCCTGTGTCTACAAGCAGCCATCCACTCCCCAGACACATGGGTGTTCACTGCCCCCTACGCTGCTGGCCAGGCCGACTCCCAGCATCCCCCAGCCCCAGGCAGGCAGGCAACACCACTTCCTCAGCAGTACTGTAACTTGGGCGGGGTCACTCTGGCCTACAATACAACCCTCTACAAAAAGCCAGTCTCCCCACCCTGGAGGAAGGAAATAACCTTTCCCCAAACCAGTACTTTCACTGCAACAATCTCCATATATGAGAAGATGGAGGCATTTTTGCAATGTTTCCAAATTCCAATAACTGTGAGGACAATGGTGCAAAATGACACATGGCTTGGCCTGAGAGGAGCCTTGGAAAGAGACCAGCCTGCAGTAGGTGAATTAATGGTGTGTGCGTGCCAGTGGTACCCTGTAATCAAGAGGCGGCCCGCAGGGACAGAACCTGGAGGTGGACAGACCTGGCTCCAGCTCTTCCTCTTCCCACTTCCCCTCCAACCCACCTCTCCAAGAAAAGCTGGGTTTTCTCCTGTCCCTGTGTCTGCCTCGCCTCTCTACCTTCACATCCCAGTGACAGCAGCACTCCTCCAGGGAGCCCTCCCTGCTGACCACCCCAGCTTTGGCTAGATGCCTTCCTGGCTCTCAGAGCCTCTGTGCTCTACTCCAGGGCAGCCCTGACCAAAGAATTTCAGAACTGCCTGTGTGAGTCTCTGGGCCCCTCAAGATGGCCATGGGAGGGATCATGGGCTGGCTCACACTAGAGTCCATGGCTAGTGCTGCGTGTGAGAGAGAGAACCCAAAGCTTTGGTCCCACATGCCTGGCATGGATGTCCAGAGAGCCACTAAGCAGGAACTCCAACTACACAAACCTCTCCCTGGTTGCTCCCAACAACTCCTGGTCAGGGATGCAACCCTTCTGGAGGAAGGCCACAACTCCACACTGTCCAGTAAGACCTGGCTATAGGTCCAAGCCTGATCCCCTAAGCCAGCTGTGCTGTGGGAAAGCTTTAAAACTTCAGTCAGACCTCACCACTCCCAACATTGAACCTTCATCACACCCAAAACTGAACCCTCCTGACATCCAGAATAAAATCAAAACCCCAGACTCAGCCTGCCCCCTGACCACTCTCCTTGCTCATAGGTGTCCTGTCCTCCAGCTGCTCCCCGTCATTTACACCTGCTGTGTGCTCTGCCCTAATGTCTCCACTGCACCCAGGGTCTCTCTGACACTCTCCCTAAAATAGCCCCCCGCCCCCAGCCTCAGATTGTTCGGCTTGGCTGTCTGCTCAGCCTTGCAGGCACAGCCAGCACAGCCCACCACCGCAAGCAACCATTTGCCTCCCATATGCACTGCCCACCAGGGAGCAAGCTCTGTGGGGGCAGAGGAGTTGCCTGTATCACTGCTTTGTTCCCAGCATTCAAAACAGTGACCAGCACCCAGTAGGTGCTCAAAAAATCTCTGCTGAATGAGTGGTCTCTTTCCTCATTCCAACAATCTTGAGAGATACAGGTTATGGTACCCACTTTACAGATGAGGGAGGCTGAGTCTTAGAGGGGTGAGTCACTGGCCTAAAGGGAGGACAATCTATGAGTGCCAGAGCTGGGATATGAACTTTGTAGGATGCCAAAATGGGAACTTCCCTGCACCCACTGATCCCTGCTTCAGCCTCCATGGAGTCTGGACCTGTCGCTAGTCTCCCAGTCAGCAAACTGTGGAAACGGGCCCAAAACAGAATGGTAAGTGCTGTGGCACCCACCCCAGGAAGAGCCAGCAACCAAATCACCAGGGAAAACACACGCACAAGAAAAGGGGGAGAGAGAAATGGTGTTTTCTTTTGTCCATTTTGCCAAACTTTGTTAAAAAAAAAAAAAAGTGACTTTGAAACCAACTAATTTTAATCACAGTGGAAACTTTTGTATACCAAGCCAGAAATAAGTCAGTCTGTTCCACTACAAGGTCAGTAAAGCAGGGAATTAAAACACCATCCTTAAACACTTCTACTTAAAACTCAAAAAGGAACAGTCACTCACCAACTGCCCAGCTGCTTTTGAATTTAGTGTAATGTTTTTAACAGGCAATACAGTCACATGGTTCAACAACCAGAAAATAAAAAAGGTACACTGAGAAGTGTCACCTCACTCTTACACCCTTGTCCACCGCCTCCCTAGGCAACCACAGGTAACCATAGGTAACCACCGTAGGATACAATCCTGGTATCTTCTCTCAGTTTGTTTATGCGCATCCAAGCAAATGTGAATTTCTATTTCTCATTTTACATAAGAGGTAGCATGCTTTACATACCATTCAGCACCTTATTTTCCTCTCTTAGTAGATCCCAGAGATCTTTACATAAAAAGCATTCCCATTTTTCATAGCTACATAATGTTTCATTGTAAGGCTACACCGGCATCTCTTTACCCAGGGTGTGTCACCCTGGATCTCAAATGTCCGTTGGCAGGTCTGTGTCCCCCACCTGCCCATAGCTTTTTAAGAATGAGAACTGCCCCCACACGCGATCTGACACAGGGCTGGCTCTAATGAACAGTTATGAGGCAGCTCAGCACTTCTGCCAACATTCCCTCCATGAAGGCACAAAGCCTCTTGATCTTGCAGCTAGGGAAGGTGTCTTAAAACAGAAATCAATTCTCATCATTCCCTGGCTCAAAACTTTATAGCAGCTTTCTATCTCCCTACACCAGGACCCTCTCCGCCATCCCTCACCTACTCTAGCCTCCTCCTACTTTGTCCCTCACACATACCAAGCAGGGTCCTGCCTCAGGCCCTTTTCACTAGCTGTGCACTCTGGTCTCAGCTCAGAAATGCCCTTCTCAAAGGGACCTTCCTTCCCCACCCGTCTTTGGTTGCCCTGCTGGCTTAAGTTCATTTACAGCATCTATGCCTGTGGGAAGGAAATCAACTTCATTCATTCCTTTGTTGACCGATTTACCCCACCTCTGCCCCTCCAACTAGAATATAAACTGCATGAAAGCAAAGACAGTGTCTGCACTGCCCACCATGAGCTCTCTACCCAGACCATGTCTAATTTCATATGACTCCCACTCTCAGTCCAGGACACCCAGGCTACTGCAGCAGCTCCTGCCTGTTACAATTAGTCATGATGGCCCTCAGGTCGTGCGCTGGCAGACCACAGCACTAAGAATCCTGTCACCAGCTGAAACTACATCCCGGGGCAAGACCTTCAGCTGGGGGTGCCCGAGAGTTCAGAAAGCCAGAAAGGAAGACTATATCCAACTGTCTTCTGGCCCGCAAACTCCAGGATTCTATCCCCATCTCTCCACTAATGAACCATGAGCATCGATAAACCATCAGACATCACCTACTTTACAAGAGGGAAGACTAAGACCCAGAAAAGGGAGGGACAGGCCCTCTGCACCACCTTATGCAGTCAGGTCCAGCACCTGCCTCCCCAGCAGGAAA
Source organism: Rousettus aegyptiacus (assembly GCF_014176215.1). Lineage (NCBI taxonomy): Eukaryota > Metazoa > Chordata > Mammalia > Chiroptera > Pteropodidae > Rousettus > Rousettus aegyptiacus. Next base: position 92,007,431 of record NW_023416307.1, on the reverse strand, counting down.
TTAAATCTTCAGGAGGGAGGTACAAGAAAAAGGCTGGGCACTTTCCACCATTTCCAAGTTCCATGTGCCACTGAGGACTGGTCCTCAGTCAATTAACGAACTTCCAGGAGGCCATGTATCATGGTGGCCCTTAGCTTACATTAATTCAGCCACATGCACATGGCAAACAAGAGAGAGCAGAGAGTCATGGGAACTAGGACTTAAAATAACTCAGCAGCTGCCTTACTCCATGCCACCCATCAGAGTGCAAGCCAGCCATGAGGTGGGAGCCACCCCTCCTCTGCCTGAGTCCCTCCTTGTAAGGCATCTCATCCACCAGGGTCTACCAGGGGTTTAAGCGAAAAATGCTCATACCTACAGCCCTGAAATATAGGGCAAACATTGAATCTGATGTCCAGCAGGACACACCACAATGCCCCGGAGGTCATGCAGACTCAAGAGACATCTCCACCCTAAAGGACACAGGATCACACTGAACTTGACCATCAAGACCAGAGCAGGAAACTGCACTGGGCTTTTAGGCCAATTCAAAGAAACCTTAGTGGTCATTTAGGCCATGTGAGATCTTCATCTTAGGCCCTGAATTTAGTTCCACCTTAACCTCTTCAGAGAATGCAGCTTCACTTCTCTCAGTTGTTCCACAAGTACATATTAAGTACCTACTGTGTGTCACGTGTGGACCTGACTCATGAAATTTGCTGAGGGTCAATGAGACCAAGTCCTTCAACTCATGGATGCATTGAGAAGGGGCAAAGAGTTTGGCTTTAGGGTCAGGAAAACCTCGGCTGAAATCCAAGCTCTACCCTTTGCTTGTTAGGAGACCCTTTCTGAGCCTCAGTTTTCCCATCTTTCAAGTGGGGGTAAGAATGCAACCTTGCAGGACTGTTGAGAAGATCTGGGAAGAAAAGCAATGGATGGGGCCTTACTCTAGATCACTGCTTTCCTCCCATGGGGCCTCCAGGCCACTTTATGGGGCCCCAGGCCACTGATTCCTACAATCCAGCAGAAAGTACCTGCCAACCATCACAAAATGCCCTGTGGTTCAGGCCCCTGGCATGCCCCTCAGTGCTCTAATGACTAAGGACTTAAACAATAGGAGGCTCATTCAAGGCTTCCCAGCCAGGCTTGAAGGGACTAGCCTATGCCAGCTTTGGGTGGGCAATACAGCAAAAACAGTCCTGTCTATACAGTAGACATAGCCAACGTAGAGGCTATGCAGGCCAGGCAGGAGCCAAGAATGTGCAAGCAGGCCAGGTGGGGAATGTGGTCAAATGGTGTTCCTGCCCCACTCCCAGTGGCAGCAGACAGGCAGCACCAGCTAATGGTCATCTGCCAGACCTTGTGATTTTTCAAGAGTAGACGGAAATCCGGACTTTTATGTAAAAGCTGCCAATTTGTAAATGCTGGCAACTAATTACATTTTCAAAAATAATAATAACATGGTAAGAGCCAAACAAAACATGCAAAGCCAGCCACAACCAGAGCTGGCAGGTTTGCACCAAAGGAACAAGATTTTGACTTCATTTATCCCCTGCCCACTCCCTGATCACACAGCTCTGGACACAGGAGGGAAGGGAGCAGTGAGGACAACAGTTCCCAGACCCTCACTTCCTTCTGGTGGAGATCTTCACCCTCAATTTGCATATGAGGCCCAGAGACCCAATTATTCAGCCACAAGCACCAGCCAGTGCCAGGCCCATCCACTGAGGCTCGCTTATTCAAGGGGTCTAGATGATGACCAGCACCCAAATCTTTTTCTTTTCTAGACTGTCATGGTCACACCTGCTGGCTCAGACCAGCTTTGGACTAGTCCAAGTGGCTGTCACAAGTAAAGTGACAGTAAAGAAGGGAGGGAAGGCACCCCTCCTTAGGAGAGTGGGGAGGGAGAGAGGGTGAGGGGGTGATGAGGAGTAGGGAGGCTGGCAGAGTCAGGCACACCCTTGCAGCCTAAGCCCCTTCCCTGTGCTCCCTACAGTCACCCAGACCCAAACTTAAGGAAGCCTCATCCAAGAGCCTTCCTCTACCATGAAACCTGCCTCACCTGGGATAGCCCCAGCACGGTGCCCATGGAGGCAGGATCGTGTGAAGAAATGCCTCAGCCTATCAAGTTGTTAGTGTACGTGACTGCATGCAAGATCCATAGGTGTATGGGACTGTTTGTGACACCAGGTATGTGACATGTGAGGGGCATGCTTGATAGACATGTGTGTCAGACATGAATGTATGTTAAAGCTGCACACTCGTTTAACAGAAACATAACCTTTTGATAGAGGCACGTATGTCTAGGAGACGTCTGTGTGCAAGACACGTGTGTATGAAGCACGTGTGAACAAAAGATACAAGTGTGAGAAGCCCAAATGTGTGAGAGACTTGGGAAAGCGTGTTCTAAGCATTGGACCAAGAGACGAGGAGAATGGGGTGACAGAGATGGCAGCGGGTGTGCCCATGCTGATTGTGCAGGAACTTCTGCTGGTGTGAATGCGTGTATGGCAGTGAGTGTGACTGGGTGGGAGGCTGAGGATCTGTGAAGGCGAGGGTGGTGCCTGACCTAGGATGCCAGTTTTCCCCTCTAGGGGAGGAGGTGGTGGGGTTGGCGGTGACCCGGCTACGCGACTGAGGTGCAATAGGGAAGCGGAGGAACAACGGGGGAGGGGTAGGCGGTGACCCGAGGGACGCAGCGGAGGAAGAGAGGGGACGGAACCTGGAGGGCGGGGGTCCCTGCCCGCGGAGCTCTAGCCCTCCACACGGCGCCTGCATTTCTCCAATGGGCCCGGAGCGCTGCGCTCGGGCGCCATCCTCGCGGCTGAGACAGGGACGCGGGGCGCGCGTCCGTGGGGCCGCCGAGCCGTCGGGGCGTCTGAACGCTCAGAGCCGGGAACGGAGGCGGGGGCCTGCCCGGCTGGGCGCAGTGAGGTAGAGGGGGGGCCTGGGCTTGGGGCCGCGAGGACTCACCGCGGGGCGCTTCGCACGTCTGTCCTGTGCTGCGTCCGTCCGCCGGTCCGTCGGCGCGTCCAGAACCCGTGCGCCCAGGGCTGTGCGCGGCGCAGGGCGGAACCGAGGCGCGGAGGGGCGGGCCCGAGGCAGCTCCGGGCCCCTTCCCCTGTCTCCGCCTCCGGGGCGGGGTCTCGTCAGGGCCTGGGTGAGGGGTGGGGGTGAGCAGCCTGGCGCCACTCACTCGGAGCAGAGCCGGCCCGGGGTTGGCGGCGCCACGCGTTCGCTGAGCACCTCGACCCCTTCCCGACACCCCCAGCCTCTTCATCGCCCCTGTCTCCTCCCCCCCGCCATTCAGGATAAACTCTGAGTTGGGGTCTTCGGCCTGCCACCTCATCCACCCTGAGCATCAGTGTCCCCACCTAGAATTGGGCCCAGAAACTTGGGAGGGTCTGAGGGCCCTGGGTACAATACTGACAAGAGGCAGGCCGGTATGAAAGGGTCAGAGAGCAGACTCATCTTGTTCCCAGCATTCCATCTGCCTTACTTCCTACCCTGGGGGCTCCCACTCTCCACCCTGCCAGGTGGCATTTGGCACTGCTACTACAGGTCTCTGGGCACATAGTTTCCAGCCCCTAACTTCAGGGCCGTCCAAGTTTGTCATTTTGGTTGAGGTCACACAGCTGCCTGTGACCACTGTGTGACCTCAACCAATGCCTTGACCTCTCTGAGCCCAGCCACCTCATCTCTTGAAAAGGTTAACATTGATGGGGAGACATAGAGAACCCCATGTTGTGCCCTCAGCACAGGACCCAACAAGTGATGAACACCCTGCAAATTGTAAGTTCAAAACATTAATTACTGTGACTCTGATCTCCATAATCCAGCAGGGTACGCACCCCATGATCTGGTACCCACTCACCAGATTCAAAAGAGTAGGAGCCTAGGCCTGTAAGAGGCTCTGTGAAGAGCAGGCAATTGGCAAGAGACTACCTCAGGCCCTTTCCCATGACCAGGGTCTCAAAACTCCACCCCCAAAATCCACACAAGCAGAATCCAGCACCGCTAGACCAGGGCAAACATTCTGGCACCTGAGCAGCCCAAGTAAAAGGAAGACTAGCCCAAACCCACGGGGCCCTGCAGACCTGGACTCTGGAACAGGGATCCCAATCCCTTCCTTACCATCAATTTAAAGGGGCCCAGAATCCAGTCAGGCACAAAGAGAGTCAGGATCCTGGGATTCTGTCCTTCTATCTCCGTCTCTCTCTGTTGACCATCTTCTGTCTGTGTCTATCCCTGTCTTTTTTTATTGTAGTAAAAGTCACATAGCATGCAATTCACCATTTTAACCATCTTAAAGTGTATAATTCAGTGGCATTTAGAACATTCACAATTTTCTCTCATGTCTGCTCTTAGTGCCTCTCTCTCTGTCTCTCTCTCTGTCTCTCTCTCTGTCTCTCTCTCTCTCTCAGAATTTCTCACTCTTCACCCATCCTGTCTCTTGCTTTCCATTCCTCTCTTTCATTTTTCAGGTCAGTCTGTCTCTCCATCTTACTCTGTCCTTCTTCGTCTCTATCGCCCTCTGAATCTCTCTCTTGGTTTCTCAGTCCTGGGGCTACATTCTCTAGGAACTAAGCCCCATGGGACTTCAGGACCTCCAGAACCAACTCCCCTCTCTGCTAAATGACACATAGCCCAGTCTTTGCCACCTCATATCTGGGTCGCAGCCAGGGGCCCAGAGTGCCCCCCACCCCATCTCCATTCCAGGGGCCTCACTATAGCCCCAGGACAGGGGTGAGGCAGTCCAGAGGATAGGCACAGAGAAGGGAAGCCCCCTTCCCAGGGTCACATAGCTGGAAGGAGCTACGGCCTGGAAGTATCCGGGGGCTCAGACAGGGCTGACCACAGAGGAGCCAGGAGGGGTTATGGGGGCCAGAGAACTGGATCCAGTTGGCCCAGCTTTCAGTCTAACCCTGGGCAGGCCCTTTGCTCTCTAGGCTGTTTTCCCTACTGGACTTGTTTTCTCTCAGGACCTTTGCATTTGCTGTTCACTCTGTCTGAAAAGCCCTACCCCTAGATTTCCAAGGCTGCCTCCTCCTTGCATTGAGATAAGGCCAAAAAGTCACCACCTTTGCCACTCCTCTACCTTCTCTACTCCTCAAAGTGTTTTTCATGAGCTGACTTTTTTATTTATTTGTAAATGAACTATAGGTAGGATAGCCTGGGGTTAAGAATTCTACTACACACCAGCTGTGTGACCTTGGGCACCTTATTTCTGGGCCTTGATTTCCTCAGCTGTAAAATTAACAAAATGACATCTGGGCCTATCTTAGGTGTTGCCGGGAAAATTAAATGAATTCAAATACTTTGAACAGAGCTTGGCCCAAGAGGAGTGTCAGTAAAAATCTGAAGAGTAATTGAGTGACAGATTGACTCCTTCCTTCTATCAGTAGGCAGGCAGCATGGGGCGATAGAAGATACCTGCCTCACTCACCTGGGCAACTTCCCATTCTCTGATATAGATCCTTTCCCTGTAGCAGGCTCCTGGAACCTGGAGCATAAGCAATAGGTGGAGATTTGGTCTCACCTTGCAGCCTGCTGAGAGCCCAAAGCCAAGCCAGCTTTCCAGGAGATAAAGTGGAGACACTTCTCCTGTGCTCTGTTATCTGAGCTGGAGATGCAGCCAAGGCAGCCAACCTCCGGGAGCCCTGCCAGTGCTGTTATTGAAGACAGAGCACACATCACCCACCAGGAATTTGGGGCCCAGGTCTGGCTGAGACACCGTTTGCCGGAAGTTCCAGGCTGATAAGGCTGAGTCAGAATGCTCAAAGTGGGCAACAAAGTTATTCACATCAATGACAATCTCACCAGCCCCGTGGGCATTGTGACGCCAGGGCATTGGCAGGTATAGGGCTCACTTGTACCACCTAGCAGCCTGGATAGGGAAAAGAAGGCTCATTGGGTTTCCTGGGTCTATATCCTCGCTGGGTAGCCTCGGGGAGGTCACTGTACCCCCCTGCCATCTGAGAAATTAGAGTAACAATAATAATAACCCCATACAACAATAATGTGGGGTTCGCAAGCATGGGCTCTGTAGCCAGATGGCCTGGTTTAAAGTCACATCCCTCCTGAGTGACATTTAGCAGATGGTGTCAGTCCTCTGGCCTCACTGACCTCACCTATAAAATAGTTCCTGTCTCATAGAATTGTTTTAAAGATCCTTAGAGCAGAGTCTGACATGTGATAAGCCCTCAATTAAATGTTTATTGTTGTCATTAGCTGAACACGTACTAAGATGACTTGAGCCAGCAACAGTGCCCCAAATCTCCCTGCACACCTGGGTTCAGATAGCCTGGGGACTGCCCACCCCTTGAATGGTAGGCCCAGACTCCCCACCAGAACTTCTGCTGCTGCCTTTGAGGACTGATTTAATACCCCTTCCTCCAAGAATAGGCTCTGCACTGGGCCTGTTTTATCATAGTTCTTGCCTCCCATTCAGCATCTGTTGCAGACACAATGACTAGGCAGTATGGGGCAGCTGTCTGTCCTTGGCTGCAAAAGAGGCTAAGAAAGTGACTGTCTGGGCCCAGCAAGAATCTGGAATATTTCACAAACATGGGAAAGATATTTCAAGATGATGGGCAGTGATTTTCAGATATTGGCCCTTCTTACTCAGGATGTGGCACTACCTGCCATCCAGCTACCCAACAAAGACCCTGGCAGCACTGCCCAGACTTGAGCTTTCAAACATGGAAATCCTTTGGAATCACCTGGGACTTCTTTTAAAAATATCAATGCTTATACTGTACTCCAGAACAATTACATCTGAGTCTCCAGAGGGTGTAACCAGGCATCAATATTTTTTTAGCCCCAATTGACTATAAGATGCTGCCAATTTTAGAAAACCCTGCTTGGAGTTTCCCCTTTTGCCCTTCTTCCAGCTGTGTCCCTTTGTGAGACCAAGGAGATGTGACCAGCTGGAGCCCATGATGCCTCATGCCAGTTCCTGAAATTCCCTGTAGTGAAATAAAAGGGGCGGGGGGGGGGGGGGCTCTATAATAAATCTGGCAAGTCCAGTGCCCAAAAGCAACCTTGCAGGGTAATCTGATCATAAATTCCTAACTAAGCAGTCATACTCCAGGCCTATAACTTCTTTAGTAAAAGGTTTATCTTTGCCTTAAGCCAACCCTGCCCATTGTGTTTGTGCACTTAGGTTAACAAAACTTTGGAATGCCTCCTTTTTCAGACCCCTCAGAAGTGTAACCACCCTCAAGGGAGCACATAACCTTAACTATCCTATAATCTAATTCCCGCCTTGCTTTCTCCCAACCTTATGTAATCTTCCTTACATTCCCTCCTTCACTGCAGATATATAAAAGAAACTGCAAAATGTCATTCTAGAGAGCATTTGAGATCTTGGGGCTCAAATAAACTCTTAAAAATTCTTAATAGCTTTGAATATTTCTTAACATTGACACTGCTCAAACTGCCCTGAGTCCCAGGGTCTATGTGGGCTCTTCACCCTCATCCCTCCCTCCAGGAGTAGACTACACCACCACCTCTCCAGCCTCTTCACCCACACACACTCCTGTCCTTACCCACCAGCACCTTAACCTTCAATTCAATGAGCAGTTGATTATATACCAGGAACTATCTCACTTCCCTGCCTTTCTACCCACCATGAATACTCTTCCACCTGGAGCAGAAACTACTAGTCTCACCTGAGTCTTCATATCAGCACTATAACTATAGAGAGCTTACATAAGCCCATGGCTACCTGGCTAAATATTCCCAGCCTCCCTGGCAGCCAGGTATGACAGTGAAAGTTTAAGGCCATTGAATGGGAACAGAAGTGATGTGGTCTCCTCCTTCCCTTTCCCCTTCCCACTGGCTGAAGTGAGGACCTAGTTGTGGAAATGGAGCTGGATCAGCCATCTTGTATACCAGGTAGATGTCACACTTGGGCAGAAGGAGTCCCTGAGCATTGTGGAGCCATCGTACCGGGCCTGGGCCTTCACATGAAAGAAAAATAGATGCATTAAGCTACAGTTTTTTTGGGTCTCTTTGTTATAGCAGCCCAAATTATGCCTACCTACTAACCACCAACCACTTCAGTAGTAGCTCAAATGTACTACTAAGAAGCCATAGCATACTGTGTATGCCCATCTATCACAGGAGCTCATGGTTCATAGCCCTCAAGAAGACTGATGCAGTTGATATCTGTGACTTCCGCCCACCCCCGTCCTCTGCTGCAGCTACCAGACCCTGAGCCCCCTCTTCTCTCCATTCTGGGTCCATGTAGTTCATTCAGATAGAGTTTATCCTCCCCTCCTGGGTATGCACCTGGCCTAAGTGGCCTGCTGGCCGTATTTCATCCAGGGAAGGATTTGTGACTCAAGGGAGGGGGCCTCTTTATTTAAAGCTCATTCTCCCTGCTGTGTTACTCAGCCTGTAGCATGGAGGCCACCTCTTAAAGAAACCTGCTGAATATGAAGCCAGCTCAGAGGAAAGCAGGGCTAAAAGGAGGGAAGGAAGAAGAAAAGAGAGGGAGACCTTTCTGATGACATAACATTTAAGCATCCAACTGTGGCTCTGCTAGAAGCCATCCTACCCTTGGATTTTTCAGTTACAAGAGCCAATAAATTCCCTTTGGGGCTTCAGCCAATTTGAGTTGAAGTTGTATTACTCACACCCAAGAGTCTTTGCTAATAGAATTTCTTTCATTGATGCAACATTACCTACTAAGTCTGGAGCCTGTACTCCCCAGGCCCTGTTGGATACTGGGGTTAGCCAATAGGGATCAGTACTTTGTGATGCCCAGACTCTCCCCAAAGGGTGCTTTGCCTTAAATAAAGGAGATGATATGGGGGGTGGGGGGGGGGAGTAAACTCCTATCTGTTAACCATACACAGGGCACCTCAAATTAATTAATTTAATCCTCTAAACAATCCTGTAGGTGCTAGATATTACCCCATTTTACAGACAAAGAAACTGAGATTCAGTAGCATAGTGAGGGCCCCAGCTCAGAGCAGCCCAACTACAGGGTGTGCATGCTTTTCTCTGCCCTTGCAGAGGAAGGAGCAGAGCACGTCATAGGAGCCATGGGTTCCCCATCCCCAGGATATATGAGCAGGCAGTGGGTGACCCCTTGGCAGATGGTTGGAGGGGCTAAAGTACATGGAATGGGGTGTGTAGAGAGAGGTGTTAGGGGAACCCAGTAGGTTTTTGTTTTGTTTTATTTTGTTTTGTTTTCCAGGCTGGGATTTCTCTATTCCTCTACACTTTCCCAAGCTGTCTGCTGTGGATGAAACAAAGGGGTTCTATGCAAGTAACTTAACAAGGTGATCTGATCAAAAATTCCTAACTGGTCTTGGTTAACTTAAACCTATAACTTTAAGTTAAAGGTTTATCTTTGCCTTAAGTAAGACCTGTCCATTGTTTCTGTGCATCTAAGTTAACATACCTATGAAATAAACCTTAACCACCCTCAAGAGAGCTTATAACCTTGTTAACTATCCTATAATCCAATTCCTATCTTGCTTTCTTCCACCTCCATGTAATCTTCCTTTTGTTCATTCCTTAATTTCAAATGCATGAAAGAAACTACAAACTGTTATTCTCTGAGAACTTTGAGATCTTAGTCTTTGAGATCTTGCTTCCAGGTGTATCCTCTTTTGAGCTCAAAGTTTTACAAAAAATTCTCTACAGGTTTTGACTTTCTTACATTGACACTGCTTATTCCAGGAAAGCTGCCAGGCCCGATTCTCCCATCTGGGAATGGTTAGCGCCTACCTCCATGGCCCAGCACATTTGTGACTCACCCCTAGCCCATCCCTCTGCCTGATGTGATGAAATTTCTGGCACTTTTGAAAAGTCTGGTCACCCTGGATAAGATTTGGCTCAGCCTTGCTGTTTAGTTCAACTTTCTTGGTCATGGGGGACTTTGAGAGGGCCAGGGATGCTGAGCTCAGAGGCTGGGCTCTCCCTAGTGGGCTAGAAAACTCAGCCCCTTCCTTACCAGAGCACCCCAAAGAGGAAAAGGGGTTTACCTAAGGCCGCACAGCGAAGCCCTAAGAAGCTGAAAGCAGCCCCCCAAGACGGCAAACTCAGCCCAGGGATAGGAAGCCTGGTCGCAGCAAGCCTCTTGTCTACCTTGAGCCTCAGTTTTCCCATCTGAGTAATGGGAGAAGCTGGCTCTGATTTTAATAAATAAGTTAGAAAATACATATGATAAAACATTCAATACCAGCAAACCTACCTCCACTAAAGAACCTCTTTCAACCACTTCTATTCTATATATACGTATACATACATGAATGTGTGTATGTATATGATGCAGGACAGGGAAAATTTCCCCAAGGTGGTGGGGAAACACCAAGCCCTGCACCCAGAGAAGAAGAGAGTCCTTTGGCAGAGAGCATAGAAAGAATTCAACTCACACACCAAATTTAGAGTCAAAAAGAAAATTTATTAGAAGAGGGATAACACTCCACAGAGTGTGGTCTTTCAGAGGCAGAGAGTGAGAGGGACAGTGAGAGAGGCAATGAGAGACAAGAGTAAAAGCACAGAGAAAGACAATGTGTGTCGGGAGTGTGGTGGCTGAAAAATTGACTCTTACTGGAAATTACTGTTTGACTATCACTATCGGCACGTAGGCCTTTGATTACAGGAACATAACATTCTAAACAAGCTTTCTGCTTCTGTACCTCCGCGCACCTGACCTGTGAGCTGACAGGTAGTGAATAGAAGAAAGATAGCCCTTTGTGTTCAGACAGAATGAAAAATGGAGTTTTGGGCTTAAAAATCCTGTACTTCTACATTTTGGGACTGCTTAATTTGGGGTCTGCGTACCCCTGGCAGACCCAGCTGGCTGAATAAAGAGTGTGTTTCCTATAACTCACTGAGTTCTGGTGGTCCGAGTGTCTTTCGGGGGGCTGGCAGCTACAACAGGAGAATTCAGTTTCTGTCATTCTTTAATTCTCATTTCCGTTGATATGGACATACAGTGAAGAAGGAAAAGAGTATGTATCCTGGAAAGGTAAGAAAAAGCAGAGTGAAAGTCCTGCTGGCAGTTCCCAGCCTTTGACCCTGAGGTTCCCCATGCTTTTTGCCATAGGCAATGACTTTTGGTTCCTGTTTCCCCTGCACAGGTGTGGGGCATGGGTTGTTAGCAATGCCAGCAGAAATCTTCCTCTTTTCTGAAGGTGTCCTCCTGGCCTGGCTGCAGGGCTGATCAGCACCTCGCAGTCTCTGATTGTGGCTTTATTAATATTTTTAATTCTCTTGCCTCTTCCCTACACAATCAAATTCTAAAGAACATTTTTTTTCTGCTACATTTTTATGTGATATATTGTGGCCATTTTTCTACATCAAAACATATATCTACACAATTACTGTCAATAGCTGTCCAATATTACACTGTCTGCTATAACTACAATTTATCTGATCCTCCATTGATCATTTTCAATTTTCTTTATTATAAAAAAATGATTTACAAATATCCTTGACTCTGTATTTTTGGGTACTAGTCTACCTTCAAGGAGTAGCAAGGGGAAAAGGCATCTGTACATTTTAAAATACTTTTGATATGTAGTGCCAAAGCGCCCCCAGAAAGTTATACAAATCTCCATCCACCAAGAATGGTTTAGAGGGCATGTTTCTCATACATTCACCATTGCCAGGTATCATTGGCCTTTCTAGTGTTAGTCAATACATTACATGAAAATGGTATATCCCATTGTTTAAAATTGATTGTCTTTTTAAATATTTACAAGGCTTCTGTGTTTCTTCTGAGAACTCAGCATACATAGTCTTCATTCATTTTCACTATTGAGGTATTCATCTTTCTCCTAATAATTTTAAAGAAGTTTTTGTATAGAAGGAGTGTTGGCCTTTTATCTGCTAAGTACAAGCTACGGATGCCTCTGTTTTATCTTTGGTTATGTATGTTTTTACTAAGAGAGGAGAGGAGGCATCTGAAAAATGCAAAAGGGAAAGACTTGCAGAAATGACTGACTCAGTGGGTTATAGATGAACCATACCCTGTAGATCTCTAAATGGCCTTCTGGAAACTCTTGCAACACCTACAAGATAAAACAATCTGTAAATAGATAGGACCAGTGGTCTGGGAATTCCTTCCCCCTTACAGCCCCCACCTGAAACTCCCCCTGCCCATCCTGAGTCATGAGGTGCACGTAAAACCTCAGATAAAGGAATCACACACACACCCCTTGCATGGACACTGCAAAGGTATATAAGCTGCAAGAAATCTAATCGAGGTGAGCTCTGCTTTAGTGCTGTTAAGCCCCATATGCTCTGCTGGCTAATAAATTCTCCTTCCTGTAACAAAGTTGTATGAGAGTGCAATTTCCTCCATCGGGTGTTGCTTCCCGCAACACACATATAGAACTTATAAAATTTGATGTAGAAAAAAACAGTATTTTTCTTTGTGCTTAGAAAGACAAGATAGACATAGACATAGCAAAATTTTCTTTCAGCTCTTTTTTTATTCTTCATTCATTGTTGTCCTTGAATCTAACCACAAGGCCTCGAGCTACCCCATCCCACATAGCTGGTAGTTGAGTCCTCAGCAAGGTGCCTTGTTATGGGGCAGGAATTGACAGTAATTCCTGGAAGCCTCCTCGCCTACAAATGAACAACCAAAGTGACTCCATCTTAGGTATAAGACTCCATCTTAAGCACAGGCCAGTTCTTGGAAAAGCTGCAGATAGCAAGACGATCACCCCACCCTAGACTCAGCCAATCAGAGCAACTGTGGAAAGTAACTCTCCAAATTCCCCGCCTTGTTCCTTGGCGCCATCACCCAGCCAATCCTGCTAAGCGACAAGCTCGTCGTCCCCATGCTTACGATTCTTCCCTTCAAATACCCCTGAAGCCCCATGTGGGACCGCCTCCTACTCACTGCTGCGTTGGTGTGTGGACTGCGGTCCGGACTCGAGTCTGAAATAAACTCCCTCTTGCTCTTGCATCGGTGTCGGCTTCTTGGTGGTTCGTGGAGATACGAGTCGGGGCATAACACAAACATGGTGAGGGAAAACACACCTCTATTTAAATAACAAACTTTGGCCTCGAGGCTCCAAACAGCCTCAGGTCACCCGAGTATGTTTTTAGGGTGGCATGAGAACTGCCATCACTCAGATCTGCTCTGAACAGTATGAATGACTGCCCTCCCCTCTAGATCTGCCTCCTAGAGCAGCACACACCCCCTTTCCCCGGCCAACAACAGAGCACAGTGGTTGCCGTTGACATAAGAAATGTCCAAACCCATAGAAATGTTTATGTTTATTTGGGCCAAACTGACAACATATGCTGGGGAGCAAGATCTCAAATGTTCCAGAGAATGACAGTTTTGCAGTTTCTTTTATACATTTGAAATGAAGGAGGAAACTTAAGGAAGATTACGGGGAGGTGGGAGAAAGCAAGACTGTGAACAGATTTCATGACGATTAAGATTATGTGCTCTCTTGCATGCTTTAAAGGGTAGGATTCGAAGGAGGAGTCTGAAAGGGAGCATTTCAAAGGTGAGTTAAGCTAGATGCATAGAAACAACAGACAGGGCTTCCTTAAGGCACAGATAAGCCTTTTAGAAAAGATATTATATGCCTGGGGCATGATTACCCACCAAGACCTGCCCAGTTAGAAATTTATTCCAGCAGAATGGTGGTTGAGGGTTCCCCATAATATTGACTGAGGCTTTTTGAAATTGTGCCACATTCCAAGACTCTTTTTTTCCAATCTTCCTTCCTTCCTCCTCTCCTGTCACAAATGTCTGAACTACACTGGGCTGAGTTTCTCCTTGCCTTCTTTTGTTCCCGCTGTCACAGTTGGGGCTGTTTGGAGTTGGGTGTTGCCCCAATGGCAGCGGGGAGGGAGAGGGATAAGGACGGCACAGACGTGTAGTTAGTATTTTTCCCCAGTTCTTCCTCAAATGACAGCAGTGAAGAATCACAGGTCATTGAGATTTACTAATTTTATTAAAAATATATTTTAGAAAGACAAAGAATGCCCCAAGGAAGCACATGGTCTCAGTGCTGTAACCAACACAAAGGGGACAAAATGGCTACAAAAGGGCAAAAAGGCCAGAAAAGGCCATCATAAAGAGAACCCAGAAAGGCAAAAAAAAGGAGGGGCAAAATGGAGGGGTGCTCAGAAGAGCAAAAAAAGGAGGGGAGTCCAGAGGGTGAAAGGGCCCAGATGTGGGAATGTCTTCCCTATATTTGGGCCATGATGGTTGGTTCCAAAGGCATTCCTAGGTGATTGGCAAGTAAGGTCATTTCGATTGACATCAGGCTGCTGTATAACCCTTTGCCTACTGCACATGTGCGTACCCAGAATTCTACTACCATTGAAGTGTTCTTTGGGCTTCTCTAGGCTGGGTCCCTATTTTTTTGTTCCCCCTGTCGCTCATGTCTGACTAGCTACCTAACACTTCCCTGAACAATTTCTTTGTATATCTAGTCCTATCTTGGCAAAATTAGTTTGGGCTTCTTGACAGACCCAAACTAAACCAATTATAAAGATAGTAACTAAAATAGTCACTGTGGTATACAATTTATTAAGCTCTGGTATAACCATCCCTCTTGCATTTCTCTCTACCATACAGGAGGTTAAACACTGTGTGTCTCATTTTACAGATGAGAAAATTGAGGCTCAGAAAGAGCCGAGTTTGGGTCAAATCCAGGCTCTCTCTGCCCTACTTGTTGTAGCCGCCAGCCCCCGAAAGACACACGGACCACCAGAACTCAGTGAGTTATAGGAAACACACTCTTTATTCAGCCAGCTGGGTCTGCCAGGCATATATAGACCCCAAATTAAGCAGCTCTGACATGTAGAGGTACAGGGTTTTTAAGCCCCAAATCCCATTCTTTATTCTGTCTAAACACAAAGGTCTATTTTTCTTCTATTCACTACCTGTCGACCCACAGGTTGGGTGTGCAAGTGGGGGTACAGAAGCAGAAAGCTTATTGTTAGAACGTTATATGCCTATGGGTGACAGCCTGTGTTCCCATGGACATAGCCAAGCAGTAATTTTCTAGTAAGAGTCATTTTTTTCAGTTGCCACATTCCCCACTGGCCTTAGCAGACAATCAAATCTTTTATTCTTCATGTAGAATTCGCTCATAGCCTCTATTCTGTAATACTAAAAGTCTAATAGAATTAATTCTCTTTTTTATATATGCAAACATGGGCCAAAAGTTAACAAGAGGAGGAGGACGATTAAAGGTCCAGCTACAGCAGATAAAAGAGTTATTAGCCATGGTGACCAATTGAACATTCTATGAAACCAGTTATTAGATTCTAGTCTCTGTTTTTCCCTGGTATCTAAATTTTTCTGTATTAGTAGTAAACTTTCAAAAATTATTCTAGAGTTATTGGCATAGAAGCAGCAAATTTTACTTAGAGCCATACATAATCCATCTTGTTCTAAAAATAATATATTTAAACCTCTTTTATTCTGAAGGACTACTCCTAGTGAATCGACTTGAAGTTTTAGCCTGCTGACCTCAGTTAAGTTTAGGGGAGTTCCTACCTCAACATAGTAAGGGGGTTTTGGGTTTAGACACAACCAGCAATCTTGTCCTACGTCTGGGGTGGTCTTATTTAAGACCTTGTGTATGGTCATTAGCAAAGTTATTAATGTTCCTTCTGGTTCTGGTTGTGGCTGGTCAAATGCCTGGGCTAAAGAGGAAAAAAGGAAGCAACAGAGGGTTATACTTATATACGTTTGAGCTGTCCACTCTCGTGCTGCCTTCATGTGGGAGTGATGAATCCACGATAGGATTCTGTCTACTTTAACTGCAGTGGGCGTTGTCAGGTAGACAGTGAAGGGTCTTTTCTATTTGGGTTCTAGTCCCTTGGAAGTGAACTTCTGGATCTATATAGAGTCCCCAGGCTGAAACTGATGGGGAAGTTCGTCCTCTGGGGCTGAGTGGGCAGCACGAACTCAGGACTAAATTTCTTTTTGTACACTTCGAAGGGCCTGTAAAGACTTAAGTAAGACAAGGTTAAGCAGTTCTGTCTTTTTTTCATCTTCTATTCTAGGTTCTAAAGGTGGGAGTTTCATAAAGAAAATTTTAAATGGGATGAATCTATTAATATACAGAGTACACTTGGCTTGGAGAAGAGCAAAGGGAGAAGTTCTACCCAGGTCTCACCAGTTTTTAATCTTAATTTGACTAATGTCTCTTTTAGGGCCTAATTCATTCGCTTTACTTGGCCCAAACTTTGGGACCAGTAGGCACAGTGGAATTTCCATCGCAAATTTAAGTAGCTAGCCAATTGCTGTGATACTTTTGTTACGAAGGCTGGCCCATCATTCGACCCTAAAGTTCTGGGGAGACCAAATCGAGGGAGGATTTCTTGTAGTAGTTTCGTAGTAACTACTAAGGCAGCCTCTTCCTTGGTAGGGAAGGCCTCTACCCATCTTGAAAAGGTGTCTATAAAAACAAGCAAATATTTGTAGCCCCCCACAGTTGGGGTTACTTCAATGAAATCGACTTCTCAGTGGTCCCCCAGATAAGTTCCTCCCTCCCTATGCCTAGGTCCTTTTATCTTCCTTTTCTTTGGATTAACTGGGGCACGAGCTGGGCATTGTGAGGCAATCTCCTCTGCAGTTCTTCATTCTAACAAGTAAAAGTGAGGGTCTAAAACTTGGAGCATCTTAGTCTGCCCTAGGTGCATGGTCTGGTGTAGCTGATAGAGGAGTCTTTCCAAGGGCCCCGTGAGAGCCCGATTTATCTATCTGGGGTTGTCCACCACTCTTGTTTGTTCTTAGTGGCTCCCTTATCTTGAAAATATATGTCCTCTTCCGCCATATAGGTTGGAGATGGAGGCAGTTCTGGGTAAGGGACAACAGTCAGTAGATGTGGTGGGGGCCCCAATGGCCTTGTGGCCACGGTTCTTGTCTCTGCATCGGCTAGTAGGTTTCTCTCAGCCTCAGGACTATTTCCTTTTTGATCCCCTTTACAAAGAACAATAGCAAGAGCCTTAGGCATCTATATGGCTTTAAGTAAGGCTGAGATCTCCTCCGTGTTTTTAACATCCTTCCCAGCTGAAGTCAGAAGCCCTCTTTCCTTGTAGATGGCTCTGTATACATGTGCAGTGGCAAAGGCATATTGGCTGTCAGTGTATGTTGTGACTGTCTTATCCTTTCCCCATCTTAGTGCCTCAGTGAAGGCAATGAGTTCTACCTTTTGAGCAGAAGTCCTATGGGGAAGAGCTTGTGACCAGATAGTGCCAGTGAGAATTATGACCCCTGCCCCAGCATACCTCCTTCCTTCCTGCATGAAGTTGCCCCCGTCCATGAACAGAACTTCATCAGCCTCAGGCAGAGGGGACTCTTTGAGGTCTGGCCATGAGGAACACACAGCGTCAGTGAAATCTGCGTAGTCATGAACGGGGGTCTTGGGGTCTGGGTCTGGCAACAGATTGGCTGGGTTGATGACAGTAGCTTTGGATTTTAGCCAAACATTTGGGGTCATCCAGTGCTTCCTTGTTGGTGAACATCTTCTGGGGTATCTCAACAAGTTGGGACAGGTTCATCCCTGCAAAACCTTCTAATTTTTGCAATTTACACAGGATATCAAGGGCTGCCTGAGTAGCAAAGGCTATATTAATTGCCTGCTGGTTCTCAGGGGCCTCAGGATCAATGACGGTGTATACTTGGTACACCTCGTTCAAAAAACGCTCTAAGGAATTCCTGAGGCCCCTCCCTGTATAACTTCAGTTACCTTACAAAGGTTAGTTGGCTGATGAGCAGCCATCCTAATTTCCCCAATTAGAATCTGGTGGTACTGATCTAATGCCATTCTCCCTGACTGAGAATTGTGTCCCCAGCCCGGGCAGATGGAGGGAAATTCCTCCTCGATCTGTTCCCTGACTTCCTTAACTCTCCTCCTTCCCACAGCCATCTTCTGTTTCAGTCCGAATGCGTCCCTGTTCTTCTGAGGTCAAGGGGGTAATTAAAAGCTGTTGGTAATTGTCCCAGGTGGGGCAGTGAGTCTGAAAGACACTCTCTAAGAATCCTATTAATGCCTAGGGTTTCTCGGAGAAAGATGTGTTCTGTGCCTTCCAGTTGTACAAGGCACTAGTTGAGTAAGGCACGTTAAACCATAAAGGGCTTGTCTGTGTGATGCCCCTGGGGTGGTGCTTCTTGCAAGGGAAGAACAGCCAGGGTGGTGGTATCGGCTAGTGCCCCGCCCAGAGCGGGAGTAGGACACGAGGGGTTACCTGCTCGCGTCCGAGGAGGTGAGGCGTGCTATCGTCCTGTATTATAGGGTGAGGCAAGGTCACTGTCCTCTGGTGGAGATTGGAGGACTGAGGGATTGGGCTGTCTTGGAAATTGAGTTGGTGCATGTTTTAGGGTACCCACAACTAAAACCCATGCCCCTAAAGAAAGGGAACACCGGCAGAGCCAAGGAGGGGGGCTCTGAACAAGGCTTAACCGTTGATCGATGTAGGGAAGCTAATTAGGATGTCCCGGATCTCCCGTGACAACCTTCTAAACATTCCTTATCAAACCCTTGTCAAAAGAGCCCTCCGGAGGCCAGTTTACACCAACAGACAGACACTCAACTTCATACAATGTCCTTAGTCTACCTGGAGAAAACTTTATGCCATAGTCAGCTCCCTCTACAAACCCTTCTTTGAAATGTCACAGGAGACACCCCAGGTGTCTTCTGTGAACTCAGGCTTCCCCTCATCGCTTGAGCAGAAAACACAAAACAGACAACACAAAACAGACACTCAGACAAGAACAATTACTGAGGTGCAGGTGGACCCAGAGAAGTCCGCCACCTACAACCTAGACAGGACCAGAGACAATAAACAAAACCCAACGACAGGGTACAGGAGGTGGTGTCCCGTGGCCTGGCCACGGTCCGGGAGATATGACTGCATCCAGTCTCTCCACGGACCCCCAATGACCAGTCAACAGAACCAGGAAGGTACCTTTTATCCAGATGCCGAGGCCTTGGAGATTCCAGATTCCTGTCGGGACCAGGAACAGAGTGTGTCCTGAAAGTTGCGTCCTTGACGATTGCATTAACTCCGTCATGGCATTCAAGGGCCCTGGAACGTCTCAGGTTGGCCACCCCTTTGAAGCCGTAACAGAGACAGCAACCGTTTTAGAGGCCGCTCCGGTCTTAGATCTCAGGGCCACTCCCTGAGATCTCACTGGGGCCTCCAAATGTTGTAGCTGCCAGCCCCTAAAAGGCACATGGACCACCGGAACTCAGTGAGTTATATGAAACACACTCTTTATTCAGCCAGCTGGGTCTGCCAGGCGTACACAGACCCCAAATTAAGCAGCCCTGAAATGTAGAGGTACAGGGTTTTTAAGCCCAAAATCCCATTCTTTATTCTGTCTAAACACAAAGGTCTATTTTTCTTCTATTTACTACCTGTCAACCCACAGGTTGAGTGTGCAAGCAGGGATACAAAAGCAGAAAGCTTATTGTTAAAATGTTATGTTCCTATGGGTGACAGCCTATGTTCTCATGGACATAGCCAAGCAGTAATTTTCTAGTAGGAGTCAGTGTTTTCAGTCACCACACACTAGGCAGCTTGTTTAAGCCCCATGTCCCTCCCCACACAACTCTTCAGGATGGACTGCCTATCCTAAGCATTTGCCCTGGAGCAAACAGGCTCTGTTTTTCCTCATCCATCTTGAGACCCTTGGGTCCTATTGGGCCATAGCAATGTCAAGGGACAGAGCCCAGAGTCCCCTTACCTGCATGAAAGGAGACCAGGTCCCCCCATATCCTAGTTGAACCCAGAGGAAAGGGCCAGGAACTCAGCTATTGGGTAGGAGAGCAGCACCTTCCATTCTTGAGCAACTCTATGTGTTGAGAGAAAAGTCTTTACATGGAGAGACGACTTCTATCTGGGTCTCAGCCCTGCCCTCTGGTCATCCAGACCCTCCTGCTCCTCCTCGGTCCGGGCCCAGGCTGCTGTTTTCCATGCTGATCCACCCCAGCTCCTCTAGTGCCTTGAGACCAACTCAGCTCATCACTCTCCCAGGGCTGGGCCAGGGGCTGAGCACAGGACCTCCAGGAGATCTGCACAACTCAGAGAGAAGTGTTGTGTTCCATATTCTGACCTTAAATTTGGGTTTGCAGTTTGACCCAAGCTAAAGGTAGCTATTTGGGATAACTGTGTTGAAGTACCAATACATACCAACTCCATGGTGCCTCAGCTTCCCAGCTGAACATGGAGAGCTATTTGGCTCTGTGCTAAACCAATTGGGTTTTGGAACCATGGGCAGGCCGGTCCTTCTGTCCTGGGCATCTACACTGAGTTGCCCTCTGGTATCTTTCCTATTCACCTAGCTCTCCCTGCCTCAGCCTCTTTTTCCTCATAGCCTTCTCACTAAGGTCCTAATAAAGGCAGCTGGTGGTGGGGCCCTACACCCTCTGAAGCACACCAACCAGTTGGCTTCAGCCTTAGGAAGAAGAGATGGTCCCTAGTAAGGTGTGTCCTAATCCTACATCTTTATCTGTTCAGTCCTAGTCTCCTGACATTCTCAGAATACGGGTTCAGTCTTAGCTCTATATTCCTGATGTCCATTCACTCTGAACCTTGTTGGAACATGGCCTCAGCATCTGTCCATCCATCAACCCATCCACACAGGTATGGTGTATAGTTAGTTACGAGCACAGACTCTGGAGTCAGGCTGCATGGGTTTGCGTCGTAGCTCTGCCACTTATTAGCCATGTGACCTGGGGAAGTTCCTTCTCTGTGTCTCAGTGTTCCCAGCTATTTAGTAACTGCCAACCTCAGCATGTGATCAGGAGGACTAAGTGAGCTAGTATATGGAAAGTACTTAGGAAGCAGCTTGCACAGTATAAGTGCTCAATGAGTATTAGCTAACACTATTCACTCAACAAATGTTTCCTGGGCACCCACTCTGTGCAAGCATTGTGCATCCCAGTGGGGGTCCAGCAGGAGGGCAGACTTGCCCCTTCCCACATCAATCCTATATTCTAATAGGAGACATATAAATCCAACAGCTTCACAAGCAAACAGTAAGAGGCACCCTAAAGAAATGGTGCAGGGGAGGCGGTATGAGGCAGTGGTTAACGCTCAGAGGCTGGAGCCAGAATGCCTGGATCCTAGCTGCATGATAACTCAAGGAAGCTCTTAACTTCTCTGGGCCTCAATGCCTCTTCTATAAATAGGGATAAGACTGCCTACCTCATAGGCTTTCATGAAGGATAAATGAAAACATGTGGGAAGGACTTCCGCAGGGCCTAACACACAGTAAGTGCTTGAGGAAAGTAAATTAGTGATATGGAGGCTGAGTTCTTTGAAGGAAGGACAGTGGGAGAAAAGGACTTGGGGGGGTCTGTGGGCTGCAGGAAGAATTTGATGTTCATTCTGAGAACTATGGGAAACTATCAGAGGATTTTAACAGGGAAGGCTGGAGCTAGAGTCCAGGTGGGAGCCAAAGAAACTGAGACTAGAATAGCTGAGTGGGGCAGTGGTAGAATTGTAGAGATACTGAGAAAGAGACTATGCTGATTTGTGTGATGATGGGAGCCAGGGGGAGGAAGGGCAGGATGACTCCTTATTTCTGGTTCAGGAGAGAGCTGCCAGTCTGGCCTTTCTGCTGCAAGTCACAGTACACTTGACTCAAAGAGGCTTAAGTTAAAAAAGGGAGATATTGAATGCCACAATGAAAGAGTAGAGAGGTCGACTTCAAGCATAGCGGGATCCAGGCGCTCAAATGTCTCCAGAACAAGTTTCTACCCCCTAGTCCCTTAGCTCTCTTTGTCTCTTCTCCATTTTCAATCAAAATCACCTCTCCTGGGCACTGAAATTCCCAGCAGCTCCAGCCCAGAACCCTTCAAGCACCAGTCTGCTGATCTTAAGGTTCTCTCTAATTAAGTCAGGTGCCCAGGCCTGAACCAATCACTGCAGCTAGGGGAAAGGGCTGTACTGATTGGTCATATGCTCTCTGAAAAGCCCAAGGGGGTGGGGTAAATCTCTAAGTGGAAACTGAGGACTGTTGCCAGATGCTAGAGAGGAATTCATGAATGTCCCGGATGAGGTAGGTATATTTGCAGCTTTGTGTTTGAAATCAGTTTCTTTTACATCAGATTCAGACACAACAAGATAATAGCACACATTTTGAAAACATGTTCTCTATAAAATCCCAACAGGGAAAAGGGGACTTCATCAAGCTTGTCAGTGATTGGCTCTCAGCCGAGGGAGCACTGACCAGTCCAGCCAATGAGAACCTAGAGATTCCCAGATCTCACCCTGTCATTGACTCAGAGGCCAGGCAAAGCGCCTTGGAAGCAATGTGGGTCTGATGGGAAAATCCTTGTCTGTGGTTGGTGACTAATAATGTAACAAACAGGTTACACCCATTGCAAAAATGTTAAACCAGAGGAGGAAATGCAGCAGAAGCCCAGGGGCTGATCACCATTATGTGAAAATACCAGGAAGGGGGACCATGAAAGGCAGGAGCTGCCACATCCATAGATCTCTTGAGCCCCGCCCCAGTTCTTCTGCCTCCCCGAGTTGTCTTAAAAGCATTAGCAGCTCTGAATGCATCCCTAAACTATTGTTTAATTTAGGTTATTTTCGAACTTCATACAAACAGACATACTGTAAATGTTCCTATTTGAACTGATGAGAGCAACCCTGTCAGTCCCTATAGCTGTCCTCCATTTCTTTTTAGCACTGTATAATATAGTGCTCTGACTGACTCTAACACACTGATTGATTTTTCTGGTCTATGGATATTTAGGTTGTTTTCGGCTCCGTCTCCCCATTACAAACAGTGCTGCTACAATTATCCTCTTACCGGTCTTCTGGTGAAGTTTATATTCGTCCTCTAGGATGAGCATCCAGGAGAGGGAGTACTGGATCATGGGGTATATACATTTCAAGTTGACCAATTCATGCCAAAATGTTGTTTCAGAGTGTTGGCACCAGTGTGCATTCCTGCCAACTGCTGATGGGGGCCGCACCTTCTCACTAACCATGTTCACATACATAGTAGGTGTGAAATGGTATCTAGGTATGGTTTCAATTTACACGTCCTTTGTCTCTAATGTGGATGAGCATCCTAACTTTTGTTTACCAGCCATCTGTTTTCCTTCTTTTCTTAAATTTCTGCCTGTGTTTTTTTCCCCTTAAGACATTGTTTTTTCTTTGCAATCACTGATCTCTAAAGCATAGTCTGGCCATGTGACACCCTGTCTTCAAGCCGGTTCATGGCTCCCTGGGGGCTCAGAGCAAAGCCCACACCCGGCAGCCTGGCTGCAAGCCCCTATAGTGGGTTGGCTCTGGTCTAGGTCCCCAATCTCAATAGGAGCATTTCCTGACTCCCTCCTCTCACATTCTTCCCTCCGGGCTGCTCCTACAGGGCTTCCTCCACTTGCTTGCCCATATCCTGCTCTGTGCAAACTTCCAGCTCCTGATTGTGCTGTGAAACCTGCCAGCAACACCCTCTCTCCCCCCACTGGCCCCACATTCTTGCCTAGCAGCTTCTTTCTCAGCCTTTAGGTCTCACTTCCTCCAGGGAAGCCTACTGGCTTCTCTTCAACCCCACCCAGACAGTAGGGCCACAGTGCTTGTGCACTCTCTCGGGGCACTGCTCTTGTGCCATAATTGTCAGCAGGCTCATCAGCCTTTGCTACCGGATGGCGAAGTCCACAAAAGCCAAGACCATAACTATTTTGCTCACACTTATATTTCTTATAACTTGGAATGTGGCTGCATAGAGTCACCTCTCTAAAACTCTCGGTGGAAGGTTGGGAAGGAAAGAAGGATGGGAAGGGCAGTGTGGGGCTATTACAAAGAAGTGGCTGCATCAACGCAGACCTAGGGAGGGACCCAAGGATCCCTAGGAGTCAGCATTATGGTGAAGGAAGGTATGTATTGCATTGGGAATCAGGGAATTGTGTTCTAGTCCCGCCTCCACTGCTGACAGACCAAGACCTCTGGACGAGTCTCTTGTCTTCTCCTCCTGAGTTTTCCCCACTGAACAGAGGGGAGCCCTGGCCTTCCTCCTTTCTTCCCTGTAAGGTCAGCCTGAGGTCTGAGCCATAATTATAGGCCCAGAGAGCAGGCAGACCCTTGACCAGATAAAGTGGCCATGTTCTCAGGTTCTTTCACAGGACCTGCCCCCAAAGCAGCTTGGCTGTAGCTGAACAAAACAATAACAACACATAGGAGGACTGGGTGGCCGGGCAGCATCCCAGCACCCCTCTCATCATCTAGGCCCTCCCCAAATGCCAGATGCCAGAGACTCTGAGGAGAGCTTTCCTTCTACTGCCCTCTGCCCTGCCTCCCGATTTCTTCCATCCCCACCCCTGCCTGGCTGCACCAGGTCCTCATCTGAGTTTCTCATAGGGCTGAGGGAGCCAGTCAAAGTATGTTCCCTTGCTTCAATCAAAGCTCATGCCACCTTCCAGGCAAGCATTGTTGCCAGGCCCATTTAACAAATGAGGACTTGAGAGGCTTGGAGATCATAGTTATGACCCCTCAGGCTCAGCCAGGAGAGGCGGACTACACATTGGCAGCCTGATTCCACTGCTGCACTGCCCTGAGGCTCCCCGCCATGACCGTACTGCCCTCCAGCACTCTCAGTAATTAAGGTCGGGGAAGGGATCCTCTTCCACCGAACCTTACCCTGGCCTTCCCATGAGAGAGCTTGCCTCAGTGTAGGCCTTCCCTCAGCAACCCAGGGAATGGACAGGGACAGATGGCATCGCCTGGCCTGCTGGACAGTTTTAAGGGGAGGAGCAGGCCTCAGCCCTACTCACCACTTTGTATTAGGAAATCTGCTGAGCATCTACCCCTGGCTATCTCCAACACACCCACATGCCTGCAGCAACAGGTTTCCTGTAGAGCAGTGACCCCCAACTTTTTGGCACCAGGGAATGGTGCTCCTCCTATGAGAATCTAATGCCTGATGATCTGAGGTGGAGCTGAGGCGGTGATGCTGGAGCTGGGGAGCAGCTGCAAACACAGATGAAGCTCAGCTCACTCGCCCACCACTCACCTCCTGCTGTCCGGCCTGGCTCTTAACAGGTCACAGACCAGTATTGGTCTGCGACTCAGGGGTTGGAGACCTCTGCTGTGGAGAATTCTGGCTCCAGTCTCCATCCTGCCACCAGCAAGTTGTGTATGCCATGGGACAAGAGTTTCCCCTATCTAAGCCTCCATCTTCTCAACTGCGAACTAAGCATGAGGCCTATGGGGAGGATGGAAGAACATAGTGCATGTGAACAACCTACATGCCCAATAGATTTGTAGAAGGAAAAAGATGGAAATATCAAGTGTGGGCAAGGAAGTGAAGCAACTATAATTCTTGTCCATTGCTCTGGTGGGAATTTCACAAGATACTCATTTTAGAAAACTGTTGGGTGAAACTGTCTAAAGCTGAATACATGTTCATACAATGACCCAGAAATTCCACTCCTAAGTCGCTACTCAAGAGGAGAAGAGCATGTGTCATCCAGAAGTCCGGATAAGATGATCCCCAGCAGCACTGTTCATCATTACCCAAAGTGGAAACCACTCACATGTCTATGGGCAGAGGGATGGAGGAGCATGCCATGGTATATTCACACAGCTGATTACCGTATAGCAGTGAAAACAAATAATTTATGGCCACACAAATATAGCTCACAGCCGCATGGATAATGCTCACAAACTCAGTTTTGGGCCAAAGAAGTCAGGCACAAAAAATTGCACATGTAGGAATCCATTTTTTAAAAAGTTCTAGAACAGGCAAAATTAATCTGTGCTTTTAGAAGTTAGGAGCTGGGTACCCTTCAGGTGGTTGTGACTGGAAAGGGCCTCAGGGGAGACTTTTTGGGGGCTAGTCAGGTTCTGTTTCTTGATCTGGGTGCCAATTTTACAAGTATGTTTGATTCGTGAAAATCCAGCATGTGCAGTTATGCTAGAGGCATAAGAAGTTAATGAAAGACAGGGCTGTGGTAAGCTGTGATGTTCCCCCGGGTCTATTTGTTTTTGTTTTTATTAAGTCTTTAAAGGGATGACAGAAAGTGGTCTTGTGGCAGACAATGTCCAAGCCCTACCTGTCATCCTTCAGTCCATGCAGAAGGTCGCTGCAGCCTGGGTGGTCAGCCTGCACACACAGACAGCCGCTGGCTGCCAGAACACACCTGGCCCCTGTGTGCAAGGCAGCCGGAGTCCTGTGAGATAAATGTCTCAGGTGCAGCCTCCACCTTTATGGGGCAACATCGGTGGGCAGTGGTAGCTTCCTTTGCTCTTGCTGAGGTGTGCTCTACACAGTCCCTTTGGGGATCCAGCTTGGCTGGAGCCCCAGTCACCCCCACTGGTGACTCGGTGAACACACCTTTGTTGGTGGCTGTCCTTCTCCTTCACTGTGATTTTGGGATCACCTCCCAAATAAACCTTGCACCCAAGTCCTTGCCCTAGGTCTCTTTTGCGCACTAAATGTCAAGACAAGAGGGAATGATAGAGGGATTGTCCTGATCTGAGAATCAAGAGGCCAGGAAGGCAGCTCCAGATCTAATTAGAACACCCCTTATGGTCTTGGGCAAGTCATCCACCTTATATGAGCCTATTAGTAGCACAGGGTATTGAGTGAGACTTTTGCTTTTTTCAAGAGCTAGTGACCAGAACCCAAAGCTGAGGACAAAACAAAACAAAACAAAACAAAACAAAACAACCCTGCATTCCAAAGAAAGCCAGTGGGGGCTTGCCCTGCAGTCTTCACCCTGGAACCTCATACTCCACCACCTAGTCTGAACCTATAGATCACCATGAGGATAGAGTGGGGCTCAATAATCATCAGGGCTGTGAACTACTGCTTATGGGGCAGGAGCAATGCTTCCCCTCACTCACCCAAAGGTCAAAGTAAAGCCCCCAAAAGCCAAATCTCCAAACATCTAGGAGACTGGATGAATCTGTGAGGAGAGGAGACAGGCTTTTCACTCTTAGTTTGGATGCCATCTCCTGCAGTGGGTCAGAGGCCTTGTGTCTTGGGCCCGTATGCACAGGGGAGGGGAGAAGAGAACAGAAGAGAGAGTACAGGACAGAGAGAGCCACAGGGATCGTTGGCAGCCCACTGATGGTCATGAAAGGGGCTGTCTTGGTGGTTCCCCACCCTGGAGGGAAACTGGCAATGGGGGCACTACATGAGTAGGGAACCCTGCTGGAGGCAAGAACTGAGCAGATGTGAAGGTGTCCAAATGGGGCCAGGTGCCCCAGGTCAGGGCCTTCTCTCTGCAGAGGGGTTTCTCCCTAGTAGTGCTTCCAGAAGAATCACACATGCCCATAAATGGGCTAGTGGAGATTGTGGCCACATCAAGGATATTGCTGGCATTGATGGCCTGTCAGTGTAGCCCAGGAGGCTATAGAGACTGACAGAGAGAGGACAGTATAGTCAGACTCTGGCTTCCTCCCTGCAACCTCCTGCCTCCCCATGTTAATGCAGAAGAAGCACAGAGAGCAGGGGAAAACAAGCTACACCCTCCCCACCCAGTCCCTTGGAGGGAGGGGAGAGGAGAGAAGGGGAGGAGATTCATAGTTCACAGTGGCCTAAAGACTTTGGGATTTGCTAGAGATGACCATCGGGGAATAGGGGGTCCATAGAGCCTAGGGGACATCGCAGATGGAAGGAAAAGAAAACTCTTTCCCCTTTGTCCTCTCAGCAAGTCTAGGTTGCTCAATAAACTGGTGGCACTTGAATTAGAAAGCCATGCTGCACAAAACGAAGAATGGGGGTTTATGCAGAAGGGGCCTCAAGCCCCATCTACCACTCCAGGCCCCGATCCACCATACAGGCTAAGGGGGTCTCCACCCATTCCATGACTTTTCCAGCAGACATCAACTTCACACATCATGAACCACTCTCCCCTTCCTGTCCAGAGCCCCCTGTGTAGCACAGATGGGCTCACACCCACCCAGGGCCCAGGAAGCTCTGCCCCCAGCCAAGACCCGCTTAGGCTGAACTTGTGAACACAGCCAGGGTGTTCAGCAGTGGTGAGGGGGACTGAGAAATCAATTTCTCCCATAAGTAAAGTAAAGCACAGTCCATTTTTATCCAAAGACACAGATGCAAAAATCCTAAAAAAAAAAAAAAAAAAAATGAACCGAATCCATTTATCTCTAAAAGATAATGCCTCATGTGCAAGTATGATTAACCCAGGAACTCGAGTTTGGCCTAACCCTAGAAGTGCAAGTCATTTGGTTCACCACTTTAGCAAATGACAGGAGAAAAATCATTCAATCTTCTCAATAAGTACAGAAAAGAAAAAAAAAGGAAGTGATAAAATCAACATCTCTTCACAAACTAGGCATGGAAAGGAACTTCCTTAATCTGAGGAGGTTGTGTATGTATATCAATGCCGTTCCTGCAGAAGACTGAAGACAGAGCCAGGGGAACCAGCTGCATATGCCAGTCTCATTTCAATGCCCATTTGCTCTTCCAGACAACAAGCCTCCCTCAGTACCTCCTACACCAGACCCATCACCGTGCCGAGGTCATAGAACAGCATAGAAAACTAAACATGCCGTTGGGGGTGCAGAACCCTCATCTTATTGCAGAGGTAGCTGCCCCAGAGGTTTGAGAAAGGCAGGATTGCCAGGCATCACCAGCTTCCCCAGCCTGCCTTTCCCTTCCCTATGTGTACAGCTCTGCAACTTTTTTTTTAATTATAGGAAAATACACATAACGTAGAATTTACCATCCCAACCATTTCTAAGTGTACAGCTCAGTGCCATTAATTACATTCACATTGTTGTGTAACCATCACTAATATTCATCTCTAGAACTTTTTCATCTTTCTAAACTGAAGCTCTGTCCTTATTAAACAGCCACTCCCCTTGCCACCCTTTCAACTCCTGGCAACCACCATTCTACTTTCTGTCTCTATGAATTTGACTACTCTAGGGACCTCATGTGAGTGGAATCCTACAATATTTATCCTATTGTGACAGGCTTATTTCACTAAGCAAAATGTCCTCAAGGTTCATCTGTGATGCAGCATATGCCAGAATTTCCTTCCTTTTAAAGGTTGAAAAATATTCCATTGTATAGACTACATTTTATCTGTTCATTATGAATAATGCTGCTATGAACATGGGTGTGTAAATATCTTTTTGAAGCCCTGCTTTCGATTCTTTAGGGTATTTATATCTTTCCTACTTTCTGCACAAAGAAACACTGCCTCAAACACTAGGATTCCAGGCCCTTTATCACCCAGCTGAGATGCTGAAACAGGAGAGAAGACTTGCATGGAAAAACTGAAGAATATATTCAAGAAGAGGAAGGACTTGAGGTGAGCAGAGGATGTGAAGGGGATGTATTCATGGGCAGTACTCACATATGCCATCTCAACTAATCCTCACAGTAGCCAAGATCTGGGCCACAAAAGTATCTTGCTTGCCCAGAATAATTTTTTAAATTAGTATATTTCGAGGTCTATATTTCTGATTTCTCTTTGAAAAGTCAGAGTCCAGTTCGGTCTGCCTTCCCATAGCTGGAGCCAAGTGGCAACCCCTTTAGACAGACCCTGGGCCCTCCAGGTCTCCACAGTTCTCTACAACCCTCCCAGCTGGCACCCATAAGCACTTAAATTTGTGAGCCCTTAGCTGGGGATGGATTTTCCCATTTTACAGCTAAGGGACATAAGGCAGAGAGGTTAAGTGGCTGAGGCCCAACTTGAACCCAGGATTCTAGGGCTAAATAACAGACACTGAATGGAAATTAAACTGTATAGGTGGAGGCTGGATATGGTGACTCACCCGCCCCCTACCCCGTGCTTTCAGGCCCCACCACTGTCTGCCCAGCCCCACATGCCATCTACTGCCAACGGGAGGAATGTGGCCCTACTCTTCTGCCCCGCCACCTCTTTCCTCCATCATCTGGACCCCTGTGCCTTCCCTCACTTTGTCTTGCCACTGCCAGGTGCCCTGCAATCTACCCAGACACTGGCTGCAAGAAGGCTCTTCTGGAAACATGCATCTGCTGGTGGTACTCCCGTACCTAGAAGCCCTTCTCAGCCTCAGAGCCTGTAGGATAAAGTCTGAAGGTATCGGCCTGGCCTTCAAGGTACCTTGGAGTTGGCTCAGCTTTCCCCTTACTCCCTGCTGCAACTCCCACACATCTGCCCCACCAGTCAGTCAGAACTGTTGGGCACATCACGCCATTCATAACTCTGCCTCTGCAGACACTATTTCCTTTGCCTCAATGCCCTTCTCTCATTTTTTCTTCTGGTAAACCCCTACTCACCTTCCAGAACCCAGCTCAGGCATTGGTCCCCTCTGCCCTGCCCTCTGTGCTTCTGCCATTACAGCTCTGATCGCCATGTATTCCTACTGTCCCTCTCCCATTAAATAGACACCATATCTGAGTCATGTCCAAGCCACCACCTCCAGCCTAGGGCCTGGCACAAAGTGGGGGGAAAAATAAATAATGGAGGGATAGAGAGGAGGATGGAGAGAAGAATGGGTAGAAAGATGAAGGAATGGAAGGAAGGAGAGACAGAAGCATGAATGGATGAGGGGAAGGATAAATAGAGTGAAGGGGGAGGGGAAGGGAGGCACAAAGAGATGGATACAAAGAGAGATGGAGGATGGATGGAGGGAGGGAGAGATGGATAGAGGGAAGGGTGGAGGGACCAGTGGAGGGAGGAATGAGATAATATGTATCTCCTTACCCCACTGTGTAGCTAGGCCCTCACAGAGGAGAGGGCAGTCTTTCTTTGTCCTGTGGGTTCTCCACAGAGCCCTGCACAGGAGTGGGTGTGCAGCAGGAGCTCAGTAAACCGACAATGAGCTAAATATGGAATGCATTGGGAGTGGTGTTTAGGGTGAGGAATGGGGGCCAGTGGGTGCAGTGGATGGGGCAGTCCTGTGTGATAATGGCACCAGGCTCAAGGCAGGGGTAGGGGCTGGGAGAAATGAGACATTGAACAGCTATGATAGAGAAAGAACTAACTGGGTTTGGTTAACCAGGGGCATCAAGGAAAAGAAGAAGGGATTATGTTCCTGAAGTGGAGAACAGCGGTGACCATGAGTTGAATGTGCAGAGAATGAGGACCGCCTATTGGGCAACTATCCAGGAGCAGGGGCAGAGCTCAGGAGACCATTTGGACCACATCCACGCTTGGAATTTCTCATGAGACAGGATAAAGAAGCAAGTGGTATTGAGAGAAATTGCCAGAAAATCTTGGTGGAAAAAGCAAAAGATGGAAGCAGAGCCAGCCAAGAAGAAACCCTCTAGAGGGAAGGGGCTGGAGGAGAGCAGGATTGGGAAGCCCTGGAGGAGCCTAGTCTCTACAGTGGGCAGCTGAGAGGGAGTACAGCAGGTGTTTGATCAGGAGTTGTTCCCTGTCCTTAGTCCCCCTTCTTCCATACTGTCCTGCCCTTGGGATCAGACAAATGCTTGCAAACAAAGATGAAAGAGGTGAGGCTTGGGCAGAACAGTGATCATTTGCATAACCAGAGTGGCAGGGCTGTCCACCATGCAGAAGCAGTGAACAGCCATGTTAACAGAAATACGATGTGCAGAAAGTGGAAGTATTGGGTGGTTTCTGGCAAACTCTTCCTCCCAACCATAATTGCCCATGCCCTGTGTGGCCATCTACTGCCTCATTTTGAGATTTCTGACACTCCCCCATTTAAGCTGCGCCTCAGCACACCCCTCCACAGCCCAGCCTTGCTCTGCCAGACTGCTGATCCTAATCCCATGCACAGACAGGGCCAGGCTCCCTCTCACAAAAGGCCTTTATTCTGCTGCTGCTTATCCCTGGCCTCCTATTCCAGGGAAGACCTTCCTCCAGCAAGGGAGAAAGGAAGCTTTCTGTCCAGCATCTACCACTGCCAGGCCCTGTGCTTTCTGCCTTTGTCCTGCTGCTGGGGAAGATGCTAGAAAGGCCAAGCATAGGCTGTGGCATCACACCCAAGGGGGATTATATATAAGTATAAACACAGAATGCCAAGTGCAATTTGAATTTCAGATAAATGACAAATAATTTTTTTAGTATAAGTAAGCTCCCAAAATTGCATAGGACGTACCTGCATTTTATCTGGCAAAGCTATCTTTTATTGGCTTTTTTTTTTTATTTATTAATACCCACAGCACCCAGTCTTCCTAGGTGGTCTCCTATCCAAGTACTAACCAGGCCCGACCCTGCTTACTGGCAAACCTATCTTTTATACTCTTAAAAATTATTGAGAACTTCAAAGAGCTTTAGTTTTAGGGATTATAAACTCTGATATTTACTGTCTTAGAAACTAAAATGGAAAAATTATTAAAATATTATTGCCGGTTGTTCTTTCAAGTAAAAAACCAGTGTTTCATGAAAAGGGGCTAGTTGAGCTGACAACTCAAATAGTTACATGGGTCCCTGACACGACCATTGGACTTAGGGATGTGTTCTGTGCACTTCTCATTTCATCACATAGAACATTAAAATGATGTGTGCTTAAGGGTTGTGATCAATGCAGACCTTTTAAAAACATCTTTATTGAGATAAAACTCTTATACCATATAATCTGACCATTTAAAGTATACAAATCAGTGGTTTTTAGCATGTTTATGAGCTTATACAACTAACACCACAATTAATTTTAAAACATTTTCATCACTTCACAAAGTCCCATGCCTGTTAGCAGTCATTCTTCCTTTCCTCCAGCCCCTGACAACCACTAATCTACTTTCTGTCTCTATAGGTTTGCCTATACTGTACATTTTTATAGATGGAATCATACAATATGTGGTCTTTGTGTCTGGCTTCTTTCATTCAGCAGGATATTTTCAAGGTTCACCCAAAGTTGTAGCATGTATCAGTACTTCTTTCCTTTTTATGGCTGAATATTTCATTGTGTGGATAAACCACATTTTGTCTATCCATTCATCTTTAGATGGACATTTAAGCTGTTTCTACTTTTTGGCACACATTTATATGCACAAAACTACAAAACCATATTGTCACGTCTATATTCACACAAAGGTTGAGAGGTTTGTTCCTATAGTCATAAGTAAAATAGCCATGAGCTGAGGCCTTAAAGTGAGAGATTTCATGCTACCATGGACAAAGAATTTTATCATTCTTTAGAATTTTTTGGTGACTTTTTATTATAGATAATTCCCAGCAGAAGTAGAGAGCATGGTATAATGCTCTTACCATGTGCCTACTACAAGGCTCCCACCCCAAAAACCCACAGCTCAGTGTCCTGGGCTATCAGGAAGGGGTGCTGGCACTGGGCCCTCCTGGGGAATCTGTCCATCTGGGCAGCCACATGGATGTCCCTGGCCACACTGCCAGCTTCCCCCCATTAAAGATTTTGGCTTGGCTCAGGCAGCATTATCTTCTGATCGATACCTTCCCTGTGGAGCTGACTTGGTAGGAAGGGGTGCTCTGCTGGTGGGGGCTTCCTTGAGATGAGAAGTTCCAGGGCCAGCCTAGCAAAGAACTAGAGTTAGGGAAATAGAGGCCCAGAAGTGTCATGGACTCTGTACATCTCCAAAATGTTCAGGCTGTATAGGTTCAGTTACCTCTCAGAGATTCTGCTGGCTTCTGTGGGAAGCCAAAGAGGGAAGACTGCCCCATCTCAGCTCCCCTGTCAGGGAGGAGGGGTGAGTGGAGGGACATAGGCAAAAATGTGGCTGCAAGAAAAATGCAAGAAGAATGCAGCCTGAGCCTGAGCCTGCAAGTATAGAGACAGGGATTGGGGGAGGGGGGGTGCCTACAGGTCATTCCAGGGAGCTTTATGGTGTCACTCCTGTGACTCTCCATGTGTACTTCACTCTTGCCCCTAAGTCTTCACAAAATTTTCTAAACAGGACTCCAGGGCATGAGCCTCAGCTCACTCAGACCCGGGTATCAAAGAGAGATAGCTCATCTGAACCCCCGAATCCCAACCCAAGGCCTGAAATCCCTGATGAAGGGAAAGAAGAGACTTGGGATTAAGGTCGATGGAAGCACTGTGATCCAGCTTCCCTGATCGAGGAGGTTGCCCCTCCAGGACCAGCCTGGGGAAGGGAAGCACCACTTCTGAGAATGACCCAGGGCTGCCATAGCTAGTGACAAGAAGACATTTGGGCACCAAGAGCCCATGCTCCCTCACCGAGCCTGAGCATGCCAGCTGTCTGCAAGAGGAGACTTCTAACTTGCTCAAAGGCACGCTGAGCTCTAGCCCCGGTCTGTGAGGCCCTGGGAGGGGGCCTGCTGGCTCTAGCCAGCTCTCCCAGGGATGGAGCTGTGGCCCCTGGAGCCTTGGCCTCAGGCCTGAACACCTGGTCTTAGGCCCCTGGCTCTGTACTCTGACCACCGACCGTGGCTAGATGCTCTGTCCTCACTCTCAGCAGGTGTTGCTGTCTTCCCTCCACCCAGCAGTCTGAGTGACCTGATGCCATAGGGATCTTCCTGAGTTAGCTTTGCTGTAAGCATCTCTTGGGAAAATATTTGCTCACTGCCTGCAGGCTTCCCTGGGCTCCAGTTTTCAGCCTTGGTGGGGAGCACCACTATTTACACCAGACCTTGGCAGCCAGTCCCTGGCACTGGACTCTGCAGGCAGTGCCCACTCTCCATCTCAGGCCCAGGAGACCTTGGCAGAGCTCTGGTCGAGCCTCTACCCTGCCGTCTCTTTTCCCCACGTTTCTGGGATGTACCCAAGTTCAAGTTCCCATGAGCAGAGAATCTGTGCCCAGGCTGGCATCACCACAGAGAGGCCACTGAGGCCTGCCCTGGAAGTTTCCAGGGCCTTGGGAACTAGTGCCAGAGTGAGCACGGCCCAGGCCTGCTTCCCCAGGCCCCACGGACAGAGAAAGGAAAGTGGTAGAGGACAAAGGCACAGAGCACCAGCTGCACACTGGGTGTTCCCAGTGGCCAAATTTCACATGTTGGAGGCCTTACTTTCCTGAGGAAAT
The DNA here is from genome assembly GCF_014176215.1 of Rousettus aegyptiacus. NCBI lineage: Eukaryota > Metazoa > Chordata > Mammalia > Chiroptera > Pteropodidae > Rousettus > Rousettus aegyptiacus. The sequence continues at coordinate 91,972,594 of NW_023416307.1, read as the reverse complement.
AGGGATTCATAGAGAAGAGCCTTGCCCAAGGTCACACAGCCTGCAAGTGGCACAGACAGGATTTGAACCCAGATCCCAGTCTCCAATGCCACTAAAGCCCACCTCTCCTGCTTGGGGCCTGAGCCTGACCAAACAAGGAAGGGAGCAGCAGCAGCCTCCCTCCCCTCAGCAGATAAGGCTAGAGTCGATGGCTTTGGGCTCTGGACTGGCATTGACTCTGGGCCTGAGTGTCCATGTAGTTGCCACCTTCCCCTTGGGTCACGTTTATTAAGCCCCATAACTGGGCTCCTCCCTCAGTTGCCTTTGCTGCCTAGGAAGCTGGGCCCTGCTGCTCCTCCTGGTTCCAGCAGACAGTATTGAGGCCCCACTTGGGCCCTATCCCTGCTCTAGGATCTACCTGGCCAAGAACAAGCTCCCCTGGCCAATGTAACAAATTTCCTTCTCCTTCCTGAGGGCCCTTGTCCCATTCTGGGAACATGGGCCATCCATAGCTCTGGAGCTGCTCACCTGAGCACAGATCCCTCCTGGGTCAGGGCAGAAGGGTAGAGGTAGAGGAGGCAGGAAGGCAGGGGCTTGGGAGAGATGCTTCTACCATTGGATGCGCACATTTGCCTGGGCATCTTCTTTCCTAAAATGCCGAGGAATGTGAAGTCCTGAGTGGCTCCTGGTGCCCAGTGGGCACTTGGCCAGTATAGGCCCCCTTCTTTGTGCTCCCCACTGATATACCTCTCATCTTCTTTCTCACAGGCCTTGAGTCAGAGACTGATAGCTCCATCCTCTAATTTTTAGGAGGAGGCAATTGATGAAAGGCCACAGAGCTCCAGGGCCTACCTCTGGTCACCTAGTACATGACCTTGGTCAGCCAGGGGGTTGTACCAGGCCAAGGAGCCAGGGGAGCCAAGGGATGGGTGTGGCCACTGGGGCTTGGGCTGACAATTGCTCTCTCTTCCAAATAATAACAAGGAACAGCCGCCAGATAGGCCAGGACAGCTTGTTTCCATAGCTGGGCCCAAGGGAACCTGGCTGACCATGCCTCAGCCATGCTGAACCTGACATCTGCTCAGCAGCCAGCCTCATCCCTGATCAACTTAATTTTTAATTCTGCACAAAGCAGGATGGACACAGAAATATCTAGGGGCCCATAGGTCTACTGTTTCTGTGGCTGATAGAGCTGGCAAGTCCTCCAGAAGTCAGGTGTTGGCCCCTGCCTCTGCGGGCATTCCCTGGGCTGAAGGAAGAAAGAGAGAAAGAAGAGCAGTGGGAGGAGGAAAGAAGCATCCCCTAACTCTGGGCCTTCTTCTGGCAGCCTCTGTATGGGGCTGCTGCATACAGTAGACTTCACATAGGCTCATAGCTTTCCATATACATACAGGTACATTGAGGCTAAGAGACAGGTAGTGACAGACCTGCCTCACTGCAGCTAGGAGACAGTGACAGATCTGCTTCACTGCAGCTGCAAGACAGAGTGAAGACTAAAACCCTGGCTGCAATGACTTATAATAATCATGGCAACTCATTTCTGGAACGTTGACTGTATGCCAGACATTGTTTTAAGTGCTTTGCTTGGGCCAACTTATTCATTCCTCACAGCAAGTCTGAGAGGTAGGTACTGATATTAACACCATTTTTCAGATGAAAAAAATGAAACCAGGGAGGTTATCACTCACCTAAGGTCAAAGGAAAGTGGACCCTAGCTACTATCATCCAGTTCACGCCAGGACTTGTCCAGCGGATGGAAAGGCGAAGCTTTGTTCCTCCCACACCCACTGGCATCTCACCCTAGCCCCCCAGCCTGGCTGCCAGCAGCTCCTTGGAAGCTCCAGGTGGAAAAACAATTGTGGTTTTGGCCCAGGGCTGCTGGAGAGGCTGGGAGCTCCCTTTTCCACATCTCGCTGATGCCAAACAGCTCTGACTGAGAGGATCGGGAAGGGTCTGGAAAGGGCTGGGAACTGAGGCTCTTGCTCAGGAGTGGGAAGGGCCCCCATGGATTCAGGGGGCAAGTGGGGGCCCACCCCTCCCAGAAGTGGGGGAACTAGTCTCCATTCTGGCCTGGTAAAGACTTATTTCTGGCCTGGTTCCACCTAGAAAGCAGGACAGCCCCAACAGGCACCAGCCAGGTTCCTTCACAACTGAAACAATGATGGAGTGTTTATGGAGCACCTACTGAGTGCCAAAAGGCCCTGTTCTGGGGAGAGTCGGGGGGAACAGACCCATTCCCTGCCCCCTTACTGTTTGGCAGAGAAAGCAGACAATGAAATGGGCAGTAAAAAGAAAGTGTCTGTTTTCTAGCACCCTGGGAAGAGGTGAAGTGACTTGCCACAGGCACTCAATGAGGCTGCGATGAGATTCATTTACATCTGGGGGCCCGGGACCTTGTGGCCATGCTCTGATCCCTGCCAGCCAGCACCCAGGTTCCAGTTGCTGTACATTGACCACCTACTATATACAGGGTCATTGCCATGCCCATGTGACTCTTCCAACTACCCCCTCAGATGGATGTCAGCATTCCCATTTTTAAGAAGTGGCAACTGAGGCTCTGAATGAGAAAGCATTTGTCCAGGGTCATCTAGTTGAAAAAGGCAACACCAAGATCCCACTCCAGATCATTAATGTCAGAGCCTACAGCCTCTCCAAAACCTCTCTTGGGAATTACTGACATTTAGAGTCATGGGAGGGAGCTATCCTGAGTAGGGCAGAGTGGGGTCAGTCCCCCAGCCAGCAGACAGCCTCTTCTGGCACTGGGGGCAGTTGGGCGGTTGGACCTCAGCCGACACCATCGGTTCTTTTATAATGATGAATTATTTCTTTAGCTTAAGCCCCACCTATGTGAACTCTCTAGATAATTTTGGTCTATCATTTTAAAGAACAATACAGTTATAATTTAACCATTTAAGAGGAGATGAAGTCCACATGATGTCTTCTTTGTATCTTTAAAAACTACCATTGCCAACCATTTTCAGGCCACCGCTTAGTAGAGTAAGAATCTAGGTGCTTATTAAGACGGGAAAGGTGACTTGTACCTACCCAATTGGCCCCCAAACTGATATTTTGTTGTTGTTCTTGTGTCGTCCATTAATGATTCTTTCGTCTCTTATTGTTAGACTATTATTTCTAAAAGCATATACGGTTTGCTCTAGAAAGTGGCAAACAAGCTTGATGCATCTCATTAGTGACTAGATTGTCAACAATCCTGCTGTGAGCAGTTTAACAACAAAGAGACTTTTCATTAGAATAAATTCCACCAAGTACTGCTTGAGCTTGGGAAGCTCTAGGGATTCAAGGACTAAAATCGGGGACTTAACACAGCAGGTTGCTAGCCTGTATAGCAATTTTGTGCCAAGTCAAAAAAGGCTCCTGTTCCTCAAGACACTTTACTGCCATCTGCTGGAAAACTGCCCTGATAAATACACAAATCTACCAAGATTACTGTGTGAATAAAACTCTATAGAATTGTGTAGTACACAACTTGTATAGCTCATCATGGCAGTCCTGTCTTGATGTCACCAGGATTCCCTCTTTCCCAAGCATGTTTTATCTTTTTCTCTTTCCATTTTCCTCTTTCATACCTTAGACAAGTTTTTTATCTTTGTGATAAAATATGGCTGCTCTATAACTTATAAGACAAGGTCAGTTCCCCTCTTACACCCAAATAAAAAAGTCTAGGTAAGGATTCTGGCTCCACTTGAGTCACATTGCACCACTAAACCATCTTTGTGATCAGTGAAAGAGGACATGTATCGATCAGGATGGGTGAGATTATGCTGTATCAACCAATGGTCTTCAGCACCAATTCAACACCAATAGGAATGAATCCCCAGTTTGGGGTGTGTTAAGGGAGGGGAGGAGGAGAACTTAGTCAATGAAAACAACTCAATTGTGATACAACACGGCTGAAAAACAGCATGGCTGTGGAGTAACTCAATAGTGTCACAGCTCGATTATGAAAAAACAAGGGTGTGAGGCAGTTCTGGGAGTGAGGTGACCCTGAGCCCAGCCAGATAGGTGTTACCAGCCAGATAGCTCTGTTCTGCTCTAATCTGGTCTGCTGGGATGGCTCTGCTTTGGTCCATTCTGCTCCATCCCAGCAAAACAACTTCTCTGTGCTACAGCTCTAGCCTAGGAGAGGCCATTTTCAATGGAAAGAGAAATTGTACTCTCTGAGCCAGAGGGCAACTGACTTATATATAGAGAAGCCCCTGTCTCTTGTCCCCGATTGGTCTATTCTCATACAAATGAGGTTCTCATCCAAATCCTCACAGTTTGATTGGTCCCAAAATTACTGCACTAATTGGTCAGAATGGAGTTGCTCTGATTGGTCAGCTCAGATTAGAAAGTCTGTCTTATTTGTTGAAATAGGATCCCAGAACTCCTTTATAAGGGCTGGCTCAGCTGGCAGGAACACAGTGCAGGCAGGCAGTTCAGTGCAGGCTTCTCCCTGAAGCACGGCTTGTGTGAAAGGCCTCTGTTTCGCAAGAATACTGAGTTCTGTTTTTGTTTGTTTTGTTTTTTTAATTTTTGAGCCCAGTTAGCCACCAGGAGCCTTTCGTGGTATTTTCCTTCTTGGGGTCAACATATGTAACAAACCACTTGAAACCTCAGTAGCTTAAAAAACAAATATTTCTTGCTCACACTGAAGTTTGACTGCGGGCTCTACTCACCTTGGACTTTCAGGGCCCCAGACTAACATGCTACGGCTCTAAATGTGTGCCTGCCATCACCATGGCAAAAGGAGGTCACTTGGAGAATCATCCACTGGCTTGAAAAGCTACCTCCTGAGAGATACAAAAGCCATTGAGCTCAGAGTTCACAAAGCAAGTCTGTGGCCACATTCAACATCAAAGGGCAGATAGGTGCAGCCCTGGCCTAGTATGGAAGAAGGGGCCCGGACTAGGATGATCTGACTTGGAGCAACAGGAGCTGGGCAGGGGACCATGACTATTACAGCTTGGGACCGAAGGGTAAGAGTTCCTCAAGGAAGTGAGGACGGGGCCAGTTGCCCCAAACAACTGTCCGGGGCAGCAGCCAAGAGTCAGCCAGCTGAAGTGGGAGTGTCATGTGTGAGTGAGACAGCAAAGAGCAGCCACACCCAGCCTCTGGACATTGCATCCAGCAGGAACCCCAAGGGACCTATAGGGACCAGAACTCCAGAGAAGCACACACGACTTCATCCCAGGGAAAAACACATGAGGGGCCCAGCCCATACTCCACAGAGATGTTTTAGATTTGAAATCTCTGTATTATCTTCTGGTTCTTGGGTGGCTGTGGGTAGGCAGAGGTTCCAGATGAGTAAAGAATGATTATCAACATTTCTTAGAGTTACAGACCCCATTTTTACAGAGGCTACCAGTGCTTGGATCAGTCAAGGAAGTTTCTCAATTCATGGAGCTAATTGAGAAACCTGCATTTACAAAGCACCTACCATGTGTCAGGCTGTGTTCATTTCTCAGGAGTACCTGTCTCTGTTATAGGAGTGAGGAAGCAGAGAGGTTAGTGGCACGTTGCGAAGACACGCAGGCCTATCTCCAAAGCCTCGGTCTTCCCCATGGCACCCTCAGGAGTCCTGGGGGGTCATCTGGGGTGGGGGAAACTGAGGGGAAGGAGTGGTGGGCCTTTAAAAGGATGATGGTTCCAGCATGTGATCAAGGAACTTGAGGAACCACGTGGACGGACGTCTACGGGCCTGTTTCAGGCACATTCCTGAGCTCTGAAAAGAGAATAAAAGTGTTCCCTTGTTTTTGAGCTGAAGAGACAGCAATGTTGTGGTATAACTAGGAACAGATGGGCCTCAGGAATTTCCAAAGGCCTTTTAGTGTATTAGACAAAATAGCTTCCCAGCCACACACCATAACTTTGTCTGGCCGCCTGGGTATCGGTTACCCAGACGACCGGCAGGCTGCATGCACTGGCTGGAGGGTCCCAGAAGGGAGTGGGCCTCTGGCTGGGCCCCTGGCCACTCCCTCTGCCCCAGCAGGAACCCCCCTTGCTTGTGACACCTTTCCCAGGGTTCTAAGGCCAGGGCACAGACAAAGAATCTCACACTCAGAGTTGGAAAGGGGGTGGGAAGTCCCAGAAGCGGCCTGGTCAGACTGGACCCTGATGCTGACTCTCTGCGACCATGCTTTAGGAGGAGGTGACACCCATGGGCACCAAGAGTGGAGCACACCACGGCTCAGTGCTAGGCTCTGCGGTGAGGCAGGGGGCGTATCCTGACTGAGACACCAACCACCCCTCCCCCACTGCACCTCCAGTCCTCACGTGCACACAGTGTGAGAATGAAGCCATTTCACACGTGCCAGTGCTTGAACTGTACTGGAACCTAGAAACACCGCATTATATTGGCCGCCATTATGATCACCCTTGGCAAGCTCTTGCCTTATCCCCACCTGAATAATATTGTTAGCTAATACTAATTGAGCACTTGCCTATGCCAGGGCACCTTATTGGGGAAAAGAGTGAGGCTCAGTGATTGCCTTACTCAAGGCCACACAACAAATCCAAGCTCTCAACACTGCCCCCACAAGGCCTCCTGGCTCTCTAGGTCTCTGTTTCAATGTCTATGCAACAAGATGTTGGACAGTGAGCCATGAGGGTACTTCCCACATCTTCACCCTAATTCTTTCCTCAAAAGACTCAGACCATATGGCAACTCCATTTTTGTTGTCTTACCGTCTTCTGTAGAGGGAGCAGCAAGACTCAGAAAGCGAATGCCACCTGCTCAGGGTCACTCCTCAGGCCAGTGACAAAGGCAGGTTTGAACCCAGGCTGTCCACCTCCAAAACCTGCATATCCTTTCTCCAGAGAAACCCCCCTACCCCAGCAGAGATCATGGCTCCTACTCACTCTGTTAACTATGCCTTTACCCTAATAGTGACAAGGGGATGTAAAGAAAACACCTAGGGTAGTGGCAGAGATGATGCTCTGCCACTCAGCCTAGTGCAGCCTTGAGAAAGTGCTGTGTAACTCTCTGAGCCTCAGTTTCCCAGGCTGCAAAATGAGGCTCCAGATTTCTGCCCAGGGAGTCTGCTATAAGGGTGAAGGAAGAGTGAGAGTATGCAGGGTGGTGTGGCTGCTGATGTAAAAGGCTTTTCAAGGTCCTCTTACTGATGCCACATCAGTACATGCCACCATGGCACCTCCCCTTTCCTTCCCAGCACCCTAATAGGAAGACTACAAGGGGAAAAAGCCAGGCGGCCAGGATTGTCAGTGGTGTCAAGCTCCTTAACAGCCCTCCCTGGTCCTCACTGTCTGTATTGACAAATTGACAATGTTGATCACCAACACTGAGCCAGGATCTCGGCAGGCCCTCCATGAAGGATAGCCTTCCCTATCCTCCATCCTCAGCATGCCCCAGGCAGCTGCAGTGGCATGAGGCTGGGCCTCCATGTGTTGTCAGCATTAGAAGGTGGAACAGGTGGTCCTAGGGGCCCTCAGCTCTAATGGTGCACATGCAAATCCATAAAGCATTTCTCAGCCACCTGTTTTTTTTTTTTATTATTCATAATTATTTATGCCTACAGCACCTGGTCTTCCTAGGTGGTCTCCCATCCAAGTGCTAACCAGGCCTGACTCTGCTTAGCTTCCAAGATCAGACATCAGGCTTGTTCAGGGTGGCGTGGCTGTAGACCATGGACCGTGGCTCCACTGGGGCGTGAACCCAGGACTTTCTGTGCGTAAAGCAAATGTGCTAACCACTATACTATGGAACCATATCCGTGATGTTTTGTTTTTTGGGTGTTTTTTTTTTAATTCGCTTTGTATTTAAAAAATTGAAGTTGCAAGTTGGATGGCCCTTCAGAAAGCTCAATGCCTCTTCCAGCTGAAGAGTGTTTCAAAGGCAGGTCATGGAAGCTACCAGTCTCTGCAAGCCCCAGCTTGAGCAGCCAGCCACTCACTCACTTACAACTGCCATATTTCCCTCTACCTAGCCCTGGTACCACCACTAAGGGACTGAGGATAGCTGCTTTTCGCCTCTGGGTCCTGTCTCATCTGGACGTTGGTGCTGACACCTCTCTCACCCAAAATTGCTGGTAAATGTGTGAACCAGGGGGGCGCTGAGAGATCCAGGTGGGGTATGCTCCCCAAGATACTCTCATTCCAAACCTTTGCTGGAAGGTCTGGTTGTGGGAAAAGGACACTCATTTTGGAGTCAGATGGATTTGGGTCTATTCCCTGGCTTTTCCATTGCCTATGTGCTCTTGGGCAAGTCAATTCACCTGACTCTGTCTCCTTTTCAGCAAAACGGTGATGCTGATGACGGGTAACTTGTTATCAAGTACTTATTCCATGCTGACCATGGCTTTAAACACTTTACACATCATTTTCATTACGCTATGAGGTAGGTGCTATCATTCTCATGTAATAGGTAAGTAAATTAAGGCACGCAGAGGTAAAGTCATTTAGTTACCAAGGACAGGAGGTGGGACTCAAAGCCAGGCTGCTGAGGGACAGGAGCCCATATCTTAACCACTGCACCCTATAGCCTTGCAACAATCACAGGACAACACTGTTCCCAAGGAGGCACTGGCCCTGGGCCTGGAGCAGGGAGTCCCCAGCCAGTGTTGGCTGAGTAAATGAAGCCGACTCAAGAGAAGGCTACCCTAGAGGAGTTCTTGGCCCTAGACTCCTGAAGCATTTGGTGAGCAGCTAGGCAGTTCACACATCTCCTTTAGATCTGCCTATGAGTCCAGCCGGGGGCAGTGCCAACAGCCAACCACCTTTGTTCATGCCAAGGCAGCAGTCTGGGTACCATCATTCCTGCCTCTGCCACCTACCCTCTTAGCCTAGCCTCAACCATGGTCCCATGGGGTAGAGGGTTCTATATCCAATGCCTATGAGACTCCCTCAACTGGCCCCAAGTGGAGAATAGAGCTGTGACACTGGAAGAGGAAATCCCCTTCCCTAGGGCTCAGGTAGCCTATGAGCCAGGCATGAGCAAGAAGCATGGCTGCATTCATACAGCACCTATTTGGTGCCAGACTCTTGAACTGCCACCAGTGTCAGCCCCTCCCCGTCTTGCACACCTGCTCCAGCCATGTAAGCTCAGGACTATGACCCACCAGGACAGCTGAGAAAGGAGGCTCTGCGAGGTTCTATTTGCCCAACGCCCCCACACTCAGGGCTTCCCATGTGGTGGGCTTGGGCTCCAAGTTCTGCCCAAGCACACAGGGGCCTCTGCCTCCCAGTCAGATGTTCACTCTCAAGATCTCTAAGAGACTCTGGCTGGAGCCTTTTCCAGAAGCTACATACCCACCAGGCATCAGGGCTGGCCCACGGTGGGCTATTTGGCAGTGCTTTCCCAAGCTTGTCTGCCTCCCACGTTCTCTCCATAGCAGGTATCTGACCCCAGACCCCCCCTCAGCCTATCCCCACTCTCCCTCTGGGCTGCACTACCCACCTCAATGGCCAGAGCTCCATCCGGGCCCCTCAGCCACTTCACGAAGTTGGCATGTCCCCCTTGGGTTTTTATAACTTGGGGTATAATTTGCTAACAGCAAAACATATGGACCTTAAGAACAGATTCCAAACACTTCACCTCAACTGTCTTTGATTCTTCAATGTGACCTACACAAGAAACATCATCATCATTGCTAACATTTCCTGGGTGCTAAGGAAATGCAACGTGGTTCCCTCCCTACATGCATTCCATGTATTAAAGCATTTATTCCTGGAACCTCCCTTTAGGTAAGTACCCTTAAAGGCCCCTTACAGATGAGGAAACAGCTTATGGATTCCAGAACTGGGGTCCTGGTACAAACCCTGCTCCTCCACTTACTAGCTATGGGCTTTGAATGAGTAACTAATCTCTTTATGCCTATGTCACCATCTGTAAAGCAAAGATAAAAACACTGTAGTTCTTACCTGAGTACTATGAGGTTCAACATGTAATTCCCACCAAGAGCCTTGAACAGGGCCTGTCACCTGTTAGCCTTCCTCCTCTTCCTCACACGTTAACACAGGGCTCCCCTGGACCCCTAACGCCTGCGCCTATGTCTTTGTCCTAGCACTGACCCTTAAGGACTCTGCTTCCTATCCAGGCTGTGCCACTAACCCTGAAGATGTCCCAGTCACTCTGCCAGATGAGAATAAGGTCCTGCTCCCATCTGCCTGGATCCCTTCGGCTCATTCAGCCCATTCCCTATATGTGCTCCAACCAAATCCCAGGACTGGAAAACCCCCAAACATCCTCTGACCTGCCAGGGTCCCCAGCTGCCTCCCACACTGCCTTCCCATTCCACTTTCCAAGACCCTAGACACTCTTTGGTCTGGAAAGCACCCCTCTCTCCCACTTTTTAATCCCTGCCAAATTTGAGGCACCTGAGATGCATACTTTCAAATCCACCTGAGATGGGTTCAAACCTGGCTCTACCATTCACTACGTGTGTGTGGCCTGGGGCAAATTGTTTGTTCAGTCTCTTGTCTCATTTGTAAAATGGGAATGACCTACTTCACAGGACTGAGGATGGAATAAAATACTAGCATTTCTTGGGCAGCTCCAATGTCAGGCCTCATGCTAAATAAATCTTTATTTCCTTTAATCCATAGGAGGAAGGGATTCATCATCTCAAGAACACACAGTGGCTTAGTCCAATCAAGAAGAGCCTTTATGGTTCTCTACAAACAGAAACTCAACAGTGACCAGCTGCGTCCACTGCCTTTCCCCAGATGTCACAGGCCCACACTGGAGATGAAAGGATGTTAGGGACCTCAAGGCAGGTACAAAAACCAAAGGCAAGGGCAGGGAGCAGGTGAGGGGGTGTCCAAGTGTGTAGTTAGTGCCTCGGGTCTGGTCCAGCAAGTCAGCATTTTTGACAGTTTGTGATCCTGGAACACTTACCCCGCCCCCCGACCCCCACTACAGCAGAGAGAGGGGCAAGAGTATGAAGAAGAAAGGGGGAGGATGAGAGAACACCCCCAGATGGTAATGAACATGAGTCCCGTAAGTGGGGTTGATCTGGGACTAGTACACCTCAGCTGACCAACTTTCCCTCCCCAGTCCCACTTTTGTCCATTCAGAATATATCCAGGCAATGGAGTGGATACTCCCCCTGCCTAACACCCTGGGAAGCGTAAGTGTCCACTTTAGAGTACAGATGTGGACAAGGTTAGGGCCTACTTGGGACCCTAGACACAAAGCGCAATTAGGCCCCCTGCGCACTTTGGGTGAGGCCAGTGAAGGCTGCAGCCCCACCAAGTTCCCACCCCCAATCCCTACCCTTACAACCTGCAGGCCGGGATGGAGATCCTCTGCTCTCCCTCCAGAAACCCTAGCCTGGCCTCACCAGTGTCCCAGTCCCTACCTGGGGCCTCAGTTCCTGCAGGACCTAGCTTGGCCACCTGCCCCATCCTCAATTTCCCTGTCTGGACCTTATCTTCCCCTGCCCCCTCCCCACTGGGGTCAGCAGCCCCATTAAGCCTCAGATGCTGGGGCCCTGAGCCAAGTGTTCTTTCCAAAACTGCCCCTCTCACTGAACAGGTGAGCCTATTGTGGAAGCAGCAATTTGGGACTCCTCAGGCCTCCCCTTCACTTACCACCACTGAGGAGCTCTGGGAGAGTGGGTCCAGTCCTTGCTTTATTTGAAACGGAATACCAGACTAGAAAACTGACTTCCACCCCTTCCCTGTGGCACCTCATATCCAGGATCAGGGCTCCTGCCTGCTGACTAGGAATCCAGCACTCCCCCACCCCCACCCCCCTAAGAGGTCTGGCTCCGGTACCCAGCTCTCAGGCCACCCAGATGGTCATCCCTAGGTCTTCATGCCCTGCCTGAGGCAAAGGTGGAGGGAGCAGATTGCAAGACTTAAGAGGGAGAAGCCCAACCTTGGTAGTGATAGAAACTTCCCTGGTCTGATGTGGATCTGATTTTTTTGAAAACCAGAGCACCCTGACCCCTAGGGGCCCTTCCTGCAGCCCCCAGAGCCTTACCTGCCCTCCTCCCTCCTTGGTTGAACTGCCTGCCTCTATAAGGTCTAGTCAGACCCATGACCCCATGAATGTCCTTCCTGGGACTCAGGCCCTGCCTTCTGCCCCCACCTACAGGGGGGGCCTGGAAGACCTTCCAATACCAGTGGGGAGTAGAAGAGCTGCCCACCAGGCCCCTAAGGCAGGCCCAGCAAGGGACAGGCCCCTACCATCACTGTCTCATGTGATTAGTAAAGGAGAACTACTAAGGGATAGGTGGGGCGGGAGGCAGGCAGGGAGCCACTCAGAAGGACAGTGCAGTCAGGACACCTCAGGGGGTAGCAGAGGAGTGTCTGAGTTCTGTGCTGAGATGCTGGGTGACTCAGGCCCAATGAGTCCCAGGCCGTACAAATTAAGGATGGAGTCAGCGATGATGCGGGCCGTGCGCTTCTGGTAACCACCCGAGGTCACCATGAGGATGGGCACCTGGCGGCCACGGACCACTCGGAACACCAGCTCATCCCGCTTTATGACGCCCTGTAGGGAGATGGAGAAGGGTGACTCGGGCAGGCCTTGATCCTGTGGCATCAGGAAGCCCTGCTGCAGGTCTAGCCCTGCTCCGACTGCTGCTGTTTCTGCTTATTCCCACTCTGACAGCAGAAGCAGCACCAGTGTGGCCCACCTGTTCCGCTGCTGCCGATTCTGCAGAGCAAACCCTCTTCGGCTGCCTGAGATCAGTACGTACCTGTGGGCTGATGGACAGCCCTCCAAGGCGGTCACCCTCGAGGATATCAGTGCCTGCGTTGTACACTACCACATCGGGTACATGCTCTTGGAGGGCTCTCTCAAGGTTCCTCTCCACTTTATCCAGGTACTCGTCATCCTCCGTGCCCCACTCCAGCTCTACCTTCCGCTTGATGGCCTCTGAGAGGGCAGAGAAAGGAAACTGAGGCTCAGAAGGGGAAAGATTACCTGGGTCCCTATTAGTGCCCAAGGCAGGACTGGAAATCAGTCTGACTTCAGCACTGCTCAGCCTCTCATTTCACATAAAACTAAGCTACAAAGAGCACCAAGAGCTGCAAAGTGGGGACCCAAAGGAGAGGAGGGGGGTTGCTAATGAAACACTTTGCCCTGAGGACATAAAAGACCTATGTCAGTGCTGTCTGGTCGAACTGCCTCCATGAGTCCTTACCCAGACATGTGGGCACCTTGCCATGACCTCATGCCCAAATCCAGCACATTCAAGATTCAGCTCAGAAACTGGTTCCTTGGGTCATGCTGTGGCTGAGTACCCACAGCAGACTCACTGGCCCTTCCTGCATAAACGGACATGCCCCTGTGTTTTCACAGCTCATTTGAGCATCTCTGCCTTTGGACTGATAAGTTTAACCTGCCCGCATTTATTTTAACTATTCTATTTGAACTGATTTTTTTCTGCCATCTTATTTTGAATATCCTGTTTATCACATTTCCCTCTTATTCCTTGCTCCTCATTCCCAGACAGATGCATACCTAGAAGAGTCTACTTTTATTCTTCTGATGGTTACCCCTAATATAAAGACCCACAGGTGTGTTTATTGGATAGACTTATGTGATCTTGAGTGGGTCAAGTGATTTTTTTAGGTCTCAGTTTCATTTTCTATACAATAGGAACGAGATTCCCACTTTGCAGGAATGCTGAGGATAAATGAAGTGACTTCTGTAGGGCCTAGCATGAAGAAAATACTAAGGAGAGCTCAATCCAAGCAAGAGTGCCCTTAGGGCAGAGGGATGGGAGCAGCTTACGCTTGGCAAAGCGGTCCCCAGGGTAGATATGGCGGTTGTAGACATCCATGATGTACACACGCTTGTCACCCATGAAGTCCCGTTCGTGCCCATTGCCCTGTGGGAAGGACATGAAGATACTCTCAGGCAGGTGCCCTCAGTAAGGCCAGGACCCCCCAATCCCGGAACACTCTCCATGCCTCTGCCCAAGTAGTGCAACTTGCCATCGGGGCAGAGGGTCTCATGGTTATTAAGTAACAAAGTTAGATTCAACCTCAGAACCTGGCCCCATGACCTTCTAGAGTGACCTTAAGCAAACTCCAGCCTTCTCAGTTTCCTCTCCATGAAACAAAGCAGGAATCCTGGCCTTACCACTCTCTCAACTCTGGTAGGATTGGCTGGGATCATGGATGTGCAATGTAAACTGCAAAGGGCTGTACTCATGTGACTTGGTTCAGGAGCTCAGTGTCACATGACTTTGAAGCAGGGCCCAGCAGCAGAGCCACAGCAGCAGAGGTATGGGAGGGGCCTTCACGAGCCCATTGGATAACCTGCTCTGTCTCTGATCAGAGGAGCAAGCCCTGGGTTTGGGGTCTTGAGGCTTTGCACTCTGATGCTTTACCTCCAGGAAGTTAGTTAAGCATTGGCATGGGGCTGAGCAACCCTGAAATCATGTGAGTGAGCATTTGCCAGAGGGGCAGGTCCACAGAGCTCCTCAGCTCTGTGCAAACTGACTAGGAGGTCCACAAAGAGTAGAGCACAAGATAGCACTGCCATTGTTTAAGAAAGAGCCATCAGCCTGCTTTGTGGGGGCAGTCAGGAGAAGGGAGGGAGGATCCTCAGGTTTGACAGGAGCAACAAAGAAGACCAGCCACCCTGGCTGGGCTATGAGGGGCAGAGGGAGAAAGGACTCTCCACTTAAAGCTTGAGACACAGAGGGTGGGAAGCAGGGAATGAGGCAAGAGATCAAGATGGGGATGGCAGATCAAGCTTGGGGCTCAGGGATGTTCCCAGGGCAGCAGGGAGTCCCACAGTGTAGAGTTGTGTGACAAATGCTTATGGGAGCATGCAGAGGGATCCTGGGGAAGGGGGCGCATGAGACCCCTGACCCCACAGGGCACTCACCTGATGGGCATCGAGATCAACAATGGTAGCCCTGGAGATGCCCTCCACTCGCTCAAATAGAAACTGCCAAGGGGAAAAGGGAGACATGAGGACCCAGATGGGCCAGAGGATGCAGCCCCTCAGGGACTTGTAGTTGGTAAGGGGCCAGGGCAGGAAGCCATCTATGCTTGTGAACTATCAGGACACCAGGTAAAGACATCACATGCCCAGGAGAACTGTGCAGCTACAGAGAAGCATATGCATGGTCAGGGAAGGCTTCCTGGAAGAGGGGGCCTGTGCTGTGCCCTGAAGGACCAGAATTCAAAACATAAGTGGGGCAGTAGGGCTGGCCCTCAGTGACAGCCTAGGAATACTGGGAGAACATGTGGTGATTAGGATGGAACAAACCTCCCCTCCAATATGCCTGGAACTTCATTCTGTAATCTGCCTTCCTACAAAGTTATATCCTCATGCCTCCTTCTCTGGAAGCCCTCCCGCCCCTCCCCCCACCCTCACCCTCCTCTCTGAATGGCCAGGGTCTGCTAACCTGCCCTCTTTACTAATAGTCTGTGTGCCCTGTGAGAACAAGGACACTTATGGCCTGATCACCCAAGGCCAGGGCAATCAGGGGTATCTCTGGGGTCTGACAGACTCTCTGGCTGTGTAGCCTCACCTCTATGGGCCTGTTTCCTCATCTATAATATGTGAGGATTAACTGAGGTGAGCCATGGGGAATGGTGGCTGGCATAGGGTTGACCCTGCAGTAAATGCCATCAGTACTATTGTGATCATTATTATTTCTATCTTCTCCTCACTCTTTTGGGGCAATGCCCTTCTTATATTGTTGATCTATATTCTGCTCCCCCCAGTTCCCAGACATTGTTGAAAGCTATAATAGCTCCCTCTGTCACAGGCAACACAGAAGAGAAAATGTCAGATCTGGATTTGAGCCCCAGCCTAGCTGAGCATCATGGCAACCTTCCTTGCTTTCTGAACTTTAATTCCCTTCTCTGTAATGTAGGGTGAGGTGAAGTAGGGAGTGGCAGGGGAATTCCAGGGAGGGCCCTGGAGGCAAGCCCGATGTGCTCTCCAGCGCACCTTGATAGCAAGTGTGATGTCCGCGTAGGCACAGAAACCCCCACCCCGGTCGCTGGAGCAGTGGTGGAAACCGCCACCTGTGGAAGGGCAGACATGGTGTAGTCAGGGCCAGGCTCAAAGGTGAGGCCCAGACCCTTCTCCGCCCCTCCTGCCCTCCCACTGGACCCTCCTTGCTCAGCTCCCAGAAAGGCTCTTGGGACTTCAGGTTGGCAAAGTGAACTAAGTGCCAGGGCATGTCACTATTCCTAGGTCAGGAGGGGGCTTTGTCATCATAGCCACCCCTGCCAGAACAAGAAGCCTCTCACTGTCCCAACGAGCCCGCCCCCAGGGCCCGCTCACACCCCTTAGGGAACGGAAGCTCATCCTTCCTAGAGCAGAAAGTCTCCACAGAGTTGGGCCTGCCTGTATTTGAGTCCTCATGCCAGGAAGGGGTGGTGAGACTATGAGAGCAGGTTTACCTTGGGACTGCCCAGATTCTGCAGGTAGTAGAAGGGGATGGCTAGTAAGGGCACCCTCTGCTGGTCACGGCTGCTCATGGCAATGTGTAAGGCCAGGGTCCAGGCCCCTCTGCCCCTCAACCCTGAGACCACAGCCTCACAGCCTCAGCGCCCACTGACCAAGCCCCTGCAGGCAATCCTGGGCCCCAGGAAGTTGATGGAGTCTTTGGGAGAGCCTCTGAAACTGCAAGTTTAAGCCCCATGCAGAACTGCCCAGGGGATGGCACAAGCTTTCTTGGATAAGAGAGTGAGCCCCCATCATTGGAAATATGCAAAGGCAGGACTGGGGAGCCGTCTGAAGAATTCTTTTAGACAAGGACGCCATACCAGATGGAGGCACTCAGTGGTCCCTCCCAGGTACGTGGTGGCTGCACATCCACCTCCAGACCATTACAAGGAGGCTTGAGGGGGCTATGGAGACACCAGAGCCTCCGACCTCATGACAGTCTCCTCTAGGTTCCTCCTGGCTCTCCCAACCCTCAGGCCCTGGAAAGCCAGCTCCCCCAGACCAGGCAGTGGGACACTCACCCACGTTGATGGCCCAGCCTCGCTCCACTGCCAGCTTCCCTGCCTGGGAGACAAGCACAGGGTGAGGCATCTGAGCAGTCCTCTTCTTCACTCACTCATTACTAATTTGCTCATTCATCCCAGAAATACTGTTTCTAGCCTACTCTGGGGTGGGGATGAGCTATGAGGTGGGGGTACAGAAAGTACTCCCCTTCCCCAGCAAACTCAGTCCCAGAAGCAAGCATCAGATTGGCTAGCATAAGCCCCTTTGCCATTTTGTAAAGAAATTGGAAGAAATAAAAGTGCTTAAGATCATACATGAGCTGACAATGACTTTAATATGGCTTTCAAAAGAAAAATAAACAATATTTTGCTCATGGAAATATAGTAGACTGAATACTGAAATCCCATAGGAAATCATAGTTTCGGGGTTGGCAGTAATATTCTAATAAACTAAAAAATATACAAATTTGCGAGCCAAAAAGAAAACTATAGGGATCAATAGGTATTGATGCAGGTCTAGATTAGATCATTGTACACTGAAATCTGAAATGTTTTTCTACCTCCAATCAACTCAGCTGCCTGTGGCTATGATTTTAAAGAAAACTACACAGAGGACAAACCTAATTTTGCCCAAAATGTTCTTTGTTGCCACACCTGTGATGGGGAGAGAGGGGAATATCATCCATCACTGAAGTCATGGGGATTCGGTTTTCCATCTTAAATTTGGGTACATCAGAGCAATCATTTTAGAATCTATCTCTGGAGTATAGGGATGTATCTTACATACCAGCAAATATAGTAACTCAATTGGAAGTCCCAGGGGAAGGAACAATAAATTCTAATGTCCAGGGAAAGGCTTTGGGAGAAAGAGTCATTGTTCAACTACTAAATGGGAGAAGGGCATTCCAGATGGAGAGCCTAGGGTGGGCAAAGGCCCAGAGGTGGGACAGAACTGAGTGTAGGAGGCCCCCGTCCAGCACTTCATCCCGCCTGCCTCCCCACCTACCATTATGGTTCCTCCTGTCTGGGTCCGAAGGGGCTTCAGCACCTTCCTCTGCACAAGGAAGTTGGGGAGAAAGATGACAGGGGGGATTTCTGTGATGGTCGCGACAGCAAAGGACCACTGTGGAAAGAGACGCAAGCCATTGGCCTCCTACTGCTGTGCCTGGAGGGCAGAGGCAGCAGCTAGGAAATCAGATTTCCTCTAATGCCAAGTTCATAGTGCCCTGGGAGAATTCCTGGTCAAGTGCAGTTTCTTCAGTAAGAAACGAAAACTCCTCACTGGTCTGGTTCTCACAAAGCTTTGGGTTCAGTAAAGAGCAATTCACACAGCTAAGTCGGCCCACATTCCTCAGCACTCCAAAGTCCTTGGCTGCCCTCTTGTGCCCAGAACAAGAGTTGAAACTAATATAATATTGAATATCAACTGAAATTGAAAAAAATTAAAATTAAAAAAAAAAATACAATAAAAAATACACTGGGGATGGAAAAGGAGGGAACCAAAAAAAAAAAAAAAAAAAGAGAGAGAGAGCTGAGGGGGACTCCGTCACAGAGGTGCAGACCAGAACTGGCACAGGTGAACAGGAGTTATTTAGTCCTAGGGGTCAAGACAAAAAAATTACTGCTGTTAGAGGAGAAGGAAAGTTGGATGCAGTTGGGAGAGGGCCGTGCTCAACACATAAGGTCTGGTCTGCCAGAGAAGGCTCTCACACGTCACCATCAGAGCAGTGGTTTCCCAAGCTGCTGTAGCTATAGCAGTAAAAGCAATTAGGGGAATGAGAAGAGAAGCAACAGCAGCCCGAGAGAGGAAGCGAGAGACAATGGGGGTTTGGGGAAGATGAGCTGGAGATGGTGAACAGACAGTATGTAGGGGACAGTGTCCAGGATGCAAGGTTGGAACCCCAGGACTCGAACACTGAAGGACAAAGCCCAGGAGCAGAGCCCACTGGGAAGAGCAAGGGCAGGTCTGGAACCTGAGGGATGGCAGAGGTGTCAGAGGTCCTCAGGCAGAGAAAAGGGTTCAGGAAGTTGTGAACAAAGTGAGGTACTGAGGCTGCCAAGGCATCCTGTAAGAGAGCTGTGAAGCGCAGCCACCGTGCTCACCAACCAGGAGAGATTTAGGCCTGCAGAGGCCTGAGTACATTCAAGAAAGTGTATGTTGGGGGAGGCGGGGGGAAGAGTAGGGCGGGTAGGAGGCGCATCCATGAGGCCAGGGAAGGAGAGCAGAACTGGACCCATGTCACCTACTGGCCAACAGGGGAGACATTCTGTCAGATTGCCCATACTGCCACTGAGCACCTGTGTGCCACCCCTCCCAGGCTGGCAATGCGGAGGACAGTTGAGGCCCGGGGAAGCTTGTTCTGCTCCCACACTCAAGTGAAGGAGCTCATAACAAGGCCGACAGGGCCTATACCACTTGTCTGAAAGAAGAGGTGCCCATCTGGCTTTCCTCCAGCCCAGGCCCACTAGCTGTAACATGGAGGCACCCTAGGGCCTAGAAGGAGGCAGAGGTGCTAGAGCTGGGACCACCCCATGTGTGTATGCATGCACATGCTCCTGCATACACGCATGCATGTGTGTGCATATGTACATGCATGCATGCATGTGTGTGGTAGGGGACATATCCAGAGAGGAGAAGGTAACTAGCTCTGCCTATTTCCACTGCCCAACACAGGCCTGGCAAATGGGAGGCTTGGGACCACGGTTTTCTATCAATAACTGAGAACACACAAATGAAAAAACACATTAAGTGACTACCCCCTACCCTCACGAGCCAGCAGGGGATGCAGATTGAAAAGAAATGAAGCCATACCCCAGCCTCCTGAGGGGTCTGATATGGACACAAAATGATGAGAATGGCATTTCTCTATGTGTGTTCCACAGCAACTATCTGGCACAACAGCACTCTATCAAGAAAGGTTCCACATCAAATACGTTGGGGAAACACTGCTTATATTGTCCACCCCTTGGAAATGCCCAGCCCACTCTGGCATGTTAAAGGCTGTGAGAAGTTCTCCAGTACAGAATCTGCTAACTTGCTTCACTCTGTTTCCCAAACTTCCCAACTATAAATCTCTACCTGCCCACTTTGCTTTTTATATAACATACTGTACTGATCTTAGCAAAGATACAGTTCTGTGGGACACACGTGGAACCTCTAATTTAGAGACTGAATTTTACTTGGGCCAAGCATAAAGGCACCAGAAGCATGTATGGGATTCAGCCAAGGGGACCAGCTCCCACAGGAGGTGACTGTCTGCCAATGTTTCGTGACTTCTGGATGTGAAGGATGGGGCCAGGCAGCCTGATCTTTGGCCTAGCTGTAGTTGCTGCATAAGCAAGTAGTATGGCACCCTCTAGATATGCGCTGGCCAATCCAGTTGCCTCCAGCTATATGGGGCTACCTGCGTTTTTAATTAAAATTTTGTTTCTCAATCATGCTAGCCATATTTTAGGTACTTAATGGCCACATGTGGCTAGTGGCAACCTGACAGAGCCCTTCTAGAATACTTCCGTCATTGCAGAAAAGTTCTGTTGGATATAGCTACTCTAGAAAAAAACATCGGTGGCCAGGGTGAAAAATAAGAGGGTGGGGCGGACTGGGGGATGGGGAGGAATGGAAGATGGGGCAGATAGACAGATGGGTGCTCCAGTGCCAGGGACAGATACTTTATCTGGGATGCACAGCAAACGTGAAGCCCACATCTGCCAGCAGGTTAGGTCCTCTGACAGCCTGGACCCAGGGAAGGGCATTGAGGAATAGGCTGGATGGGAGCAGGTCAGGGATAAGGCTCAGAAGTCTTCCTCAGAGTCAAACTAGTCCAACTCTGGGCTCTGCCACTGCTACATGAATTTGGGCATGGCCCTCTACTTCCCTGTGCCTCCATTTACCTGTCTCCTCATCTATGAAACAGGAGCTCCTCCCAACTAGGTCTCGAATGAGGACTTCGACCCATCAGAGAGGCTTGTCCTCACTACCCAATCTAAAGGACCCTCACCTGGGCCCTCCAACCTCTGCCTTTGCTTCATCTTTGTGCAGAGCACTTGTCTCTACCTGATAATAACAATCCGTCTGTCTCTCCCAGAAGGATGCCAGCTCCAGGAGGATAGGTGCATGCTTGCCCCCTGCTACACAGACAATGCTGAGAACAAAGCCTGGTACATAGCAAGTATTTGTAACACATGCTGTCAGTCCTCCCCCAAGATCCCTACCTATACCCTCTCCCAAGGAGGCCACCTCACCTGTCCCATCCCAGAAGAGCCTGTAAGAGCCTGGCCTCCTGCTTTTGAGACAGAACACTGCAGACAGAACATAGCACACACCTGTGGGATCAGGTGAGGCCACACTCCTGGTGAACATATATGTGTGACCAGCTTCTTCCCCTGTCCTCTGCCTCCTGCCCTTTCTCACAGATTTCACCTGAAAGTTTGTCCCAGGTGACTCCCCGCTCCTGGCTCTGCTTCTAGGGCTGTACTTCTCCACGTGTGGTTCCTGGACCAGTTGCAGCAGTGGCACCTGAGAACTTATTAGAAATGCACATTCTCAGGCCCCAACCCAGACCTCTTGAATCAGAAACTCTAAGAGTAGAGCCCAACAATCCGTGTTGTGACAAGCCCTCCAGAAAATATGATGCTTAAGTAAGTTCAGGAGTCACTGCTCCAGAGAACTTGACCTCAGACAGTGCTGAACAAATGAATGAATGAGCTACCTAAACCTGAGAGTTTTAACCCAGCTTGAATCCCACTAAAGGGCCTGGTCTGTGAGCTCCCCCATCTTAGCTTCCATGGCCAGAGAGCCTTTTGTCCTGTCACAGACAGCAGGACACACCTGGGGCTGGCAAAACCTTTAGGACATACTCCCCCAAACTCTCAGCTTTGCAAGATGCTACTCTCCAGCTGCCTGATTTCCTCAGGTGAACCCCCTACTCTCAGCGGTCCAAACCAAGAACTGCTCTCAGGGAAGAGACTGGTTGCATTCCCACTTGGAGCCCCAACTGCTTGGTTTGGGTCAGAACTTTCCACCAGTATTAAGTGGGAGCAAAAGAAGAAAATGCAGTGGGGGATGGGGGGAACCACACAATCATCTCAGTTAATGAAGAAAAAACCTCTGACATTAAACACCCTTTCATGATAAAATCAGTGAACCAATTAGGAATAGAAGGGAACTCCCTCAATACGACAAAGGGCATTTATCGTTCTGTCTCTCTCACACACAAAATCTCACAGTTAACATCATATTCAATAGCAAAAGACTGAAAAATTCCCACCTAATATGAGGTATAAGACAAGGATGCCTGCTTTTACCACTCCTATTCAACTTTGCACTGAAAGTTCCAGCCAGAGCAATTAGGAAAAAAAAGAAAGAAAGAAAAGGCCTCTACATTGGGAAGGGAGAAGCAGAACTTACCTCTATTCACAGTTGTCATAATGTTATATATAGAAGATCCTAAAGAATGCACACGTGCGCGCGCACACACACACACACACACACACACAATTAAACTTAAGAAACAAATGCAGCAAAGTTGTGGGATATAAGATCAATATACTAAAATCAGTTGTATTTCCATGCACTAGCAACAAACAATCCCAAAAGGAAATTAAGAAAGCAATTCCATTTATAATAACATCTGAAAAATAAAATACTTGGAAATGAATTTAACCAAGGAAATGCAAGATTTACACACTGAAAACTACAAAAGAAGATCTAAATGGGAAAATATTCCATGTTCATGGGTTGGGAGACCTAATATTGTAAAGATGGCGATACTATATAAATTCATCTAGAGATTCAACACAATCCCTATCAAAATCTCAATAGCCTTTCTTACAAAACTGGAGAAGCTGATCCAATAATTGATAGGGAATTTCAAGGGACCCCGGATAGCCAAAACGATCTCAAAAAAGAACAAAGTTGGAGGACTGGCAATTCCCCATTTCAAAACTTACTAAAAAGCTTCAGTAATCAAAACAGTGTGATGTCGGCATAGGACAGACATATAGATCAACTGAATATAATTTAGGGTCCAGAAATAAATCCATATGTCTATGGCCAATTGAGCATCTACAAGAGTACTAAGACCAGTCAATGAGAAAGAACAGTCTCTTTAACAAATGGTGCTGTGTGAACTGGATATCCACATGAAAAAGAATGAATTTGGATTCTTACCTCACACCATATACAAAAATGAACTCAAAATGGGGCAAAGACTTAAATATAAGCTAAAACTATAAAACTCTTAGAAGAAAACACAAGGGTAAAACCTTCATGACCTTGAGTTTGGCAATGTATTGTTAGATATGACACCAAGAACAAAGCCAACAAAAGAAAAAAATAGATAAACTGAACTTTAGCAAAATTTAAAAATTTTGTGTATCAAAGGAAACTATATCGAAAAGTGAAGACAATCCACAAAGTGGGAGAAAATATTATTTGTAAATCGTATAACATCCAGAACATAATAAAGAACTTCTGCAAAACAATAAAAAAGACAAACATCCCAATTTTTAAAATGGGCCAATGACTTGAGTAGACATTTCTTCAAAGATATATAAATGCCCAATAAGCACAAGAAGAAACGCTCAATGTAGACCAAAAAAGTAAAAAAAAAAAAAAAAAAAAAAAAATTAAATCATTTCCTCAATTAAATAAAACAGTAATATTTTAAAAAAAGAAATACTCAATGCTATTAACCATTAAAATGCAAACTATATGCAAAAGAATGAAACTAGATTGTTATCTATCACCACACACCAAAATTAACTCAAAATGGATTAAGGACCTAAATATAAGACCTGAAACAATAAAATGCATAGAAGAAAACATAGGAACTAAACTCAAGAACCTTGGACTCAAAGAAGATTTTATGAATTTGACCTCAAAGACAAGGGAAGTAAAAGCAAAAATAAACGAATGGGACTACATCAAACTAAAAAGCTTCTGCTCAGCAAAAGAAACCGTCAACAGGTAAAGAGATATTCATACAAAAATATATTTGCAAGCCATGCCTCTCATAAGGCCTAATATCCAAAACGACCAAAAAAATAAAACAAACGATCCAATCAAAAAATGGGCAGAGGACCTGAACAGACAATTCTCCCTAAACGACATACGAATGGCCAACAAATATTTGAAAAGATGCTCAACATCACTAGCTAATAGGGAAATGCATATCAAGACCACAATGAGATACCATCTCATATCTGTTAAAATAGCTATAATCAAAAGGACAAGTAATAACAAATGTTGGAGAGGATGTGGAGAAACAGGAACCCTCATACACTGCTGGTGGGACTGCACATTGGTACAGCCACTATGGAAAGTGGTAAGGAGGTTCCTCAAAAAACTAAGAATTGATCTACCATACGATCCAGCAATCTCTCCACTGGGTATTTACCCCAAAGACTTGAAAACTCATATCCAAAAGGATATTTTGCACACCGATGTTCATAGCAGCACTATTCACAGTGACCAGGAAATGGAAGCAACCGAAGTGTCCTATGATAGATGAATGGATAAAGAAGCTGTGGTACATATTTACAATGAAATATTACTCAGCCATAAGAAGAGATGAAATACTGCCATTTGTGACAAATGGATGGACCTTGAGATAATCATGCTAAGTGAAATAAGCCAGACAGAAAAAGTTGAAAATCACATATCACTTATATGTGGAATATAAACCTAAAAGCAACAAATGAACAGGACAAACAGAGACTCGTGGGTATGAACTATAGACTAGTGGTTACCAAAGGGTTGGGGGAGGAGGAAGATGGGATAAAAGGGGTCAAATATGCGGTGACAGAAAGAAATCTAGAGGAGGTGAACACACAATGTAAATATACATATGCCTTACTGTTAAAATGTACTGCTGAAACTTACCGGATTTCATTAACCAATGTCACCATAAAAAATAAATTAATTAAAAAAATGCAAATTATAACCACAATGATACCACTTCACATCCACTAAGCTAGCCACAATAAAAAACATTTAAAAAAAAAAAACAGAAAATAACAAGTGTTGGTGTAGATGAAGACAAAATGAAACCCTAGCGTAGTTGTTAGGAATGTAAAATTTGCAGCTATGGTGGGAATCATTTTGGTGATTCCTCAAAAAGTTAAACAGAATTACCATATAACCCAGCAATTCTAGTCCTAGGTATAGGACCAAAATTATTAAAAACAGGTACTTAAACAAATACTTGTAACTCAGTGTTTTTAGTAACACTATACACAAAAGCTAGAGACAACTCAAAATTCCATCAGCTGATAAATGGGTAAACAAAATGTGGTCTATCGACACAATGCAATAGTATTCTGCCTTAATAAAAATGAAGTACTGACACACGATACAAGGTAGATGATTCTTGAAAATACTATGCTCAGTGAAAGAAGCCAGATACAAAAGGTCACATAGTTTATGATTCCATGTGTACTATATTAAACATCCAGAAAAGGCAAAACCAGATTGGTGGTTACCAGAGGCAGCGGGGAGGAAGGAATGCAGAGCAACTGCTCAGTGGGTATGGGTTTTCTTTTTGGGGTGACTTGGTGTTTTGGAACTAGACAGAGGTGACGGTTGCATCATATTGTAAATGAACTAAATGTCACTAAATTTATACTTTAAAATGGTTAATGATTAATTTTGTGCTATGTGAATTTTACAACAATAAAGAGAGAGAGAGAGAGAAAGGAAAGGGGCCCCCATAGGGTAAAAAGAGGTAAATAAAAGGAAGAGAATCAGAGATTCTGGGAGTCCCATTTTCCTGAAACTCTCCTGGGACACCTGCCTCCCAGTGCTCTGTGGTGCTAGCATCTCTGCCTCTCTCCTTCCCACATGACACCAAGCATGTTTAGGGCAGCAACCAGGTCCAATTAGTGCCCAGACTTCCTGGGGCTCAGGGTCAAAATTTCTGAGGCATTTTTGGCTTCTTTCTCTTGCATGCCCCATACTCACAGAAAATCCTGTTTCAACTTCATAACAAACCCCAAATTCTACCACTTTCCCTCAACCCACAGCTGCTGCTTCCAGCCTAGTCTGAGAACCCAGGATCTCTCACAATGACAGCTGCAACGACCTCCTTCTTCATGGTTCTCCACTTTTGTCTTGACAGCTTAGTCTCACCTATTCGTATCAAAGTTGCCAAGCAACTCAGTTAAAACCTATTTCGGATCACATCTCTCTGCTTTAAAAACTCCTTGGCTCCTACGTCCCTCAGAGCA
Source organism: Rousettus aegyptiacus (assembly GCF_014176215.1). Classification (NCBI taxonomy): domain Eukaryota; kingdom Metazoa; phylum Chordata; class Mammalia; order Chiroptera; family Pteropodidae; genus Rousettus; species Rousettus aegyptiacus. Next base: position 91,946,497 of record NW_023416307.1, on the reverse strand, counting down.
AAGCCATAGCAGCATGCAAAGCCCCATGTCATCTGGCCCCTGATCAGCTTCTGACCCCATCTCTTATCAGTCTTCCTCCCATTCCCTTGGATTCAGCCATTTTGACTTCCTCACTTTTGCTGGAACATACTGGAGATACCTCTGCCTTGGGACCTGTACACTTACTTATCCTTCTGCTTTGAAGGCCCTCCTCCAGATGCCATATAGTCCACTCCCTCATTGCTCTCAGTTCATGATCACACGTCAGTAATCCCCTCCCTAATTCCCCTATTTCAAACTGAAGTCCTCCCCACCCCCTTTCCTGTTGTATTTTCCCCAGGACACTAAAGTCTTCTAACATGCCATTTAATTGACTTGATTTTTATGTCCATTACTTGACTCCCCACCTAAATGTCAGATCCACAGGAGAGGGATTTAGTTTCTTTTGTTTAATCTCATCTCCTCATACCTAGAATAGAGCATGGTGCTCACTAAATACTTGCTGGATAAACATGTCCTGAGCATTGCTCAGCTCAGGCTACACAAAGACAAGATGCCAGATCTGAATGGCACTATCCACACTCCGTGGCAAACTGTTACTGGGGTCAGCAGAAGGCAAGAGCTCTGCACTGGCCAGACACAACCACCACCTTCAGTGAGGCCACTTCTGGGCCTTGTATACAGTAGATGCTCAATAAACATTTGCTTCCCTGAATGAACATCATCTGTCAAATATCAGGCTACGGCATCTCCTTCAATGCCCTGTTTATTAAACATTGAAGGCCAGCCTAGTGCAGGGCCAGGCACAAAGGCCAGTGAGGGGCAGAGAGGTGGGGCAGGGGAAAGAGTAGATGTTCCACAGCCCACACACAACAGCTGAGGAGAAGTAGTCCTGGGAAACCTCCAGGAACTCTCCAGGGCACTGTCCTGGTGGTCCGATGCAAAGAAAAAGAAAAGAAACATTGCATACTTCTGTGGGGTGGGGATGCTGTTCCTGAGTTGCAATACCTAGGTGCCAGACAATGCCTGAAATGGACACGGGTCTCGCCTGAGCATCAAGGACACATCACACCATATTTCTCTCCCATGACACCGGAAATAATCCAAACTCCTCCCGCCCTCTCCCCAAACCCCTGGACTGCAAAACCCTGTGTGGCCTGGTGCTGCTGGCCTCCCTGACCACATCATATGCCACCTCAGTGTTTTAGTCCTTTCAACCTGGCCATTCAAGTACCTTTCTCCACTTCAGGATGCCAAATCCCTTCTCACTCCAGCATGAGACTCTGGAATATTCTTTCTTCAAAGCTCCACCTGAGTGTTACCTACTCCTCATTAGTCTCAGCTCAAATCTTACCTCCTCTGTGAAAACCCTTCCCTTACCACTCAGTCTAAATGAGCATACCTCTGCCCCATTATCCTCTATTTTTTTCTCCTTCATAGCCTTTGGTGCTCTCTGAAATGTTTGCTTGATTACTTCTTTATTTTTAGTCTTCCACAATGAAAATGAAAATCCACAGGAAAAGGGAAACTTACTTTTTTGTGTGTGACTAATCAGACATCTGTATTTGATACAGATGTGATAAATGACTGACTACTTCCTAAACTTACTAGGTGCTATGGATTTCATGTTTCTTCTTTCACTCTGGCTTGCAGGGAGCTCCAAGCCAAATATGTAGCTCAATCACACTATCTTGGTTAATCCTTCCAGTTGGCATATCTAAATTCTTCTTCTGCACTTGACCTCAATTTTTTACTTGGGACTTTACTTGCTAATAGTTTAATTATTGCTTATCACATAGTAAGCTGCCCTCAGACTTTTAAGGGCCCAAGGCCAGAGAGCATGCAGTAGGCTTCACACAGTTGTCCTAAAGGCCAAATGGGCAGGTCCCTGAAGCCTGTCCCCCCATTCTTGGCTTTATGCTGGCATGCTCACTGACTGCACTTGGGGCCCACTCTGTTCTGGTCTCTTCACGGCCAACCAAAAATGCCTCCTTTCCCTGCACTCTGCCTTCACCCTCTGGACTCTGGCTGGCATGTCTCCTGACCCAGACCCTGGGCTATAGGCTGTGACCATGCATGTCCAGGCCCCAGGAAACCAGGACAGCCAAGTGCTAGGTTTCCTGCCAAGCCCTCACACACCTCTCTCTCTGAGGAGCCAGGTTTCAACCTCTTCCTGGTAATCTTTCATGAGCTCACTGTCACAGCTCCATTTAGAATTCTCACAGCTAGGCTGGAGTCTGGGAGAAGGGAGTGCAGCACCCGCGACTAGGAACCTAAAAGGAGATCCCTTCCTGGGGTCTCTCTGGGCTTGAATTCCTAGGTGACCTTTAGCAGGTGTGGCGTCTCTCTGGGCCTGGGCTATTCCAGCTGTAGAGCCTGGTAACTTCTGGCATCCACTATGGTTCTGAGTCTGAGTCCAGCTGGGAAGCCCAGGTGTCAAGGGGCAGGACTCCCACACTCTTAGGGAGAGAGAACATGTGGCATCCCTGATACCACCAGGGCAGGCTGACAGCAACAGGTTCTGATGCAACCTTCTGCCCCAGCCTCCCCTCTGTCCCCACAAAGAAGACTGACTGAATGCCTCCATCCTCAGAACCTCAGCCACTGATGAGAGCTGTGGGCTCCTCTAGAAAGAGGTCATGAGTGGGCAGCCTGTAGGCCCAGTTCGGTCTGCAGGTGGAATTTTAAAAATTTTAAAATGAGTTGCCACATTAAGAAATCAGGAGCTGTCACTTAATAATCTGGATTTCTGGCTTTTCTTTCAAGCCAGGCATTCTGGTCATGGTAGGCCTACAGTGGAGCTGAGTAGCAGCCACCCACTCAGGAAGGGCATCAGCTTTCCAGTTCACCCCCTATACTTATACCACCTACCTGATCACTTGTTTATGTTCCCTACTGGGCCCTGGGGAGTTTCAAACTAGTTTTCAGCCTAAGAGTTTTGAACAAATCTTTAGTAGTAGAAGCCCTTAGAAGAAAATCTTAAACTTCAGTCCAATATAAAAATAGGTCGAAGTGGAAGAACTTTGGTTGGATGGGGACAGGGGCTGAGATACCCCTGCCCAATATCCTAGCAGGGGTCTTTGAGGCCTGTTCATAGAGCACAGATTGAAAGTCACTAATGTAGAAGCCCCCAAATCCCTGTGAATGTCCAATCTCCACCAAATGGACATCCCTGCTTTCATACTCCCAGAAATGGGCAGCATACTACCCCTGGAGCAGTCCAGCCCATCCCTGGTGTCTATTTTTTTATGATACCTCTTTCCTCTTGGGAACAACAGATTCACATGCTCCCCTTGCACTAGGGACAGAACAGATCCCCTTTAAGGGAGCACTTCCCCAGGCTGAGCTGCCCCTCCTCTGGCCATTCCTCCTGGTTGGCAGCCCTTCTGGCCCGTGGCAGTCCCCAGACCTTCGGCCTTGTACCTTCAGCTCGTTGAGATAGCGTCTTGTGTGCACCACCAGCAGGTCCTCGTCTGAGGCCTCCCGTGCCTCCACCAGCATGCCATCTGATAGAAGCTTCTCTTCTGAAACCATAAATCAGGCACCATGCTTCCCTGCTGGGAAGGCCAGGCCCAGCCCAAACCCTCCCACAGGCTGCAGACTTGGCTTCTGTCAGCCCTGCCCCAGGAGAAAGTGGGCACTGCTGGCATAATTAAGGGAATTCTGAGAACGGGCCGCCTCCCTGGCCAGTGTGGACAACAGCAGGCCCTCAGACCAGAGAACATCAAACATTGTGCACACAGTGATCCTGTGCTTCCCAAGCCGCTGGCGGCCATGAGGTGAGCTCAGGCATAACTGGACAACTTTCAGAGGCAAGTGACAAATAGGTTAATGTTGATTCTCAAGATGAAAATAGTTCTTTGATTGACTGTCTCTCTACCTTCTGATAACATCATGGGAGGCTCACTGTGTCCGTGGCATCTCTTTAACACTTGCCTGGCCCTTGCTCATCTCCCTTTTTAACCCAAAAGCAGCTTCACAGCTTGCAGCAGCCGTAAGTGGCCTGAACTGAAATATACTCTTTTCTTCAGATTTATATTTTACCGTGACTTTCTGTTTATGGTGAGTGAAACTGGCTTTTCCCATTTAAGTGACATAATGTTTCCTTTTAAAAAAAGTTTTTTAAGTTTTTAAAAACAGAGGCTAGGTCAATAAAAATATGAAGTTAATAATGGAACAAGTGGTATGAAGTAATGGCAAAGTCCCAAGACTGGTTTGCAAATGACCAACATTTAGGAAACACTGTATTATTTCATCACTCCTCACATACACCAGAAAAGACTTTCAGGCCATTTCTTTTCTTGGAGGCACCCAAGGCCCTTCACCATGTGGCCCCTGACTCTTTTCCACCCACATCCTCAGAGGAGAAAGGAGAGAACTCAGGAGGACTGTTGGCTCTGAGATGAGGGAGACAAGGAACCCTTCTTTGAGCTAATGGGGAACACGGGAGCCCAAAAAAGGGTAATGGCGGGGAATGACTCAGACTGAAAACAGAGCATGAAGGACCATATTCAGGAAGGCAAGAGAACTGCAAGGTGAAAGGCAGGCTGGCTCTGCTCACCTTGCCAGAGTTTTCGCCATTACTACATGTCACTAGTATTCTTTTCCACTCAACATTTTTCTTTTAATATTTACTTTGGCCACTACTGCAAATGGAAGGTCAGTATCACTTGCCATAAATGGAAGTTAATCAGAAATAAAACAAACAAACAAAAACAATAGAAATAGTATTAATCTCTAATTTGATTCTATTTTCTGCAACGTGCAGAGCCAAAGCCTTGCTCTGGATTTGTTAAAAAGGGAGATGGGCTTGGGAGTTAAAGATGGACTAGCCCCAAAGTGAGACTTTCTCCATAATGTGATCAGAAGGACTGTATGATTTAAAGATATCACTGTGTCATCCTATGCCAGGTAACACTTCAGGTAACATTTCCTACTTCCCTCCATTAGAGAACAAGGGAACAAGGAAAATATTCTTGCACTAGCCTACTGTGATGCTTGAATTTCCCATCTAAACTAGACTCCTTGATTATAGAGCACAGTTGAAACAGTGTAAGCACCATCTTGCTCAATGGGATGAGCCATGAAGTATGGGAACCTAGAGCTCTGAGTTTCAGTACCCCCCCCCCCCTCACCGCCCTGCCCTGCTACTCAGAACTATGTGACTTTGGGCAAGTTCCCTAACCTTTCTGGGCTCCAGTTTACTCCATCTGTAATCAGTGGGGTTGGAGCAAATGTTCCCTTTTGGACTCTGAGCTTGTGGGGGATGGACACTGGATACCTCCAAACTTCAGCCTCCTGTGTACATCATTAATCAGTTCCCTTTCCACTGGGTCTCTAGGGGAAGACACAGGACTTAGGTCCACAGTGATGGGGAGCCAGGGATGGTTTGAGACAGAAACATACTTAGAAGTCTGTGTTGGAAAGATCCTTTTAATAGAATGGTTTGAGGGCGGGCTGAGGGCTGAGACTGGAGGTAGGAGAATCTAAAGTTTGTGTTAGGGAAAGAAAGTGGGGAGAGGGGTTGGGGGAAGCAGATGTAGGGTCCAGGGTAAGGCCTTTCATACCTTTTAGGAAGCTGATCACTTTGCCCCATTTTCCTGCGTCAAACGGGTGTAGCTTCTCCAGGCCCATGAAGGTTATGTTGTAGCGAGGAGAATACACGATGGGCCAGCGTGTCTCCGGCACATGTTGGTACAGGTGAGTTGAGTGGGGCCTTCCATGTGCATAGGGACAGAATACACAGATAGGGACAGCCTCAGTGTGGGAAGCAGCCTCCCCCTCTGGGCCAGCTGGCTTTGATTGACCAGACAGCCCTGACCTAGTATCAGTACCTCCCTCACCTGCAACAGCAATAACAGTGGATCCTTACTGAGCACTGACTCTTTCCCTGCATTATTAAGCCCAATCTTCATAGCACCCTTGGGAGGTAGGCACCACCATTTCATCAAAGGCTTGGAGAGAAGACCAGGTATGCCCAAGCACACACAGCAGGTCTGTGTAGCCCGGATATACACCCAAGTGTGCTGGCTGCAAGGCCTCAGCACCTCACTTTCACATTATAACAATTACAGCAAACAGCTGTGTAGCCCTAGGCCTCAGTTTCCTCAATTATAAAATGTGTGAGTGTTGCGAGGATTCAGATAATGTATCTAAGTAGCTGGGCCCAGGAAGTGCTGTCCGTGAGAGCTGGGGTCCCAAAAACAGCAGGTAGGGGCCCGCGCAGGCTGTGGCCCAACGCGGAGACAAGAAATGGGAGTCAACTACGGGCCCGCCGCCCAGCTTACTCCCCGCCCGACACCATCACACCTCCTCAGCGGCTACACAGGGACCAGAAACAAGGGCTCCAGATGCAGCTACTGCGGGGGGCTTTCGCACAGTGGCGGGGCCGGAGGGCAAACGTCAGACGCACGCCTGTCGCGGGCCGCCGCCCTGGTCGGGGTCCCGAGGCAGGCGCACGTCCCTTGGGCCGCAGAGAAATGGCGCGGGGCTGGCGCGGCGCGCGGGGACAGCCTGGGCACAGCCAGCCAGAGCGCCCCCTGGCTCGCCATACATGGGCCCGAAACCTCGTGGGACCGCCCGGCCGCCCGCGTCCTTGTACTTCCACCCACGGGGACCCCTGGAAACCCTGGAGGCTGGCCCGGTGTCCCCAACCGCGCCACACTCACATCCCGGGGCCGGGTACTCCCTGCGTTGGCTACCGCTCCACAACCAGGCGGGACGGGGCACGGCCCCGCCCAGGACACGCCCCCGGCCGTCTCCGCTGGGGGCGGGACCAGGACTCCGCCTTGTCCGCGTCCGCACCCGCGCCTGCGTCACAGAGGGTTGTAGTCCCACGATGTGAGCCCGCGCAGGAAGGAGGACACGTTCTCAACGCCCATCAAGCGCGAAGTCCCGCCTTCCTTAGAGAAATACCCAGTGGATTCGCGCCTGGCTCGGGAAGCTACGCCCACTAGAGGGAGATTGCTGCAGAAGTTTTCACTACGGCGAGGCACAGAGTTGGGACTGTGGAATCGCTCCGCCCCGGGGCGGGACCATTCTGTGCCACGTCCCCGACCGTCCAGCATTTCTGCGGTCTTGGAACGCTAGGGGAGCTGGGAGTTCGATAACCCTGGCTTCCCCGCGGACTCGGAGGGGAGTTGCATTATGAACTTAAGCAAACGTCTGCGCTCTGGGTTCTCTTTTTCACGAGTAAAATTGGAGGTTGGGAGCCGTGTTCTCTGGCCCTGATATCTCTAATCTAATGGGATCCATGACCTCTCTGACTTGAGGCCACATGCGCCCCCTCCCTCAGGGAGTGAAGCCCCTAACCTCGTCTTTGGTGGCTCTGATTTGAGACAAGCACTCCCCACACAAGCCATTTAATCTCTTTGAGCCTTAGTTTCCTCATCGATAGAACTGGGCTGGTGATCCAATCCTCCGGGTACAGCCGGATATCTGTGTATATTCACCCCCTCCCCTCCCTCAGCCTGAGAAGCCAAGACTACCCCCAGCGACAGCTGATGGTGTCTTGGAGCTGGACCCTGGGAAGAGGCCCCAACAACAGAGCCCCAGAGGACAGAGACAATGGATCTCTCTGTGGGCCCAGCTGTCCCTGCTAACCAAACAGAAGCAGCTGACTCCAGGGCAGCCAGGAGAGGGGTAGGTAGCTGGGATTCCTGATGGCTCCATGAAGACATCAATATGACAGCTTGGGCCACCATGAAGGGGAAGGGCACAGGCATTTAAACAGTGCCCTCCATGTGCCTGCCAATTGATTGCATGATGGCTTTGGATTCTTACAATCCAATCCTATGAGTGAGTGCCATCGTCATCCCAATTTTATCATGAGATAATTGAGATTCAGGTGTGTGTTTAACCCAGACTCAGCCACCTACCAGTGCAGTGGCCTTGGGTAACTTGCTTCAGCTTTCTGGTCCTTCATTTCTTCATCTGAAAATGTGATACCTGCCCAACTACCTCATGGGAAAGTTGAGAGAATCATAGTAATGCTAATTAAAGAGGACATAGCATACGTTAGGTTCAATTCTACAAGCTTTATGCTCATTTTCTTTTTTTGCTTTATGCTCATTTAATCCTTATAGGGCTCCTAGGAAGCAAACTATGATCATTGCCATTTTATAGATGAAGAAACTGAGGCACAGAATGAAATTTGCTCAAAGGTCAGGGATGTTGACAGATGTAAACTATTTTCACAGTAATAAAAAAGTAACATTTAATAACAACCATAAGAAGAAAGTGTATTGTGTCATTGTGAGAGGCCAACTTCATTTCAGTGAATTTGCTCTGTGGTTTGGGAAGCCATATAGACAAGCCCCTTGCCAAGAGAACAGGGATCTGGGGCAGGCTGGATCCAGGAGCTGAGACCAAAGGAAGTGGGATTGCTCTGAGTAAGAGGGTTTTTAAAGTTTGGTCTGGTGTGGCTGAGGGGGAAGTTGTTCTGGGGAACCCCAGGGTCTTGGAAACACCTTTAAACCACCATGTCAACCTGGGTCACCTACCCACACTATCACCTGTGGGAGAAATAAACTATTATTCATGCTGCGTGTTTGGGGGCCTCTTTGTTACAGAATCCTAGCATGTCTACTCATTAAGATACTCCTGAGACATACTCCAGCAGGCAGGATCCAAAAGCCTTTGTCAAACTCACAGTATGCTGGGAGAGACTTTAAAGTAGGAAACTAGGAAACAATCATAATTACAAAATGTCATAAGTACTGCAAAAGGCAGAAGGTGGATGGCAATAGAGAATGATGATACTACTTAGTTTAGACAGTGGTCAGGAAGTCCACTTTGAAAAGATGATTGTTTTTTGCTTTTTAACCATGTATATCTTATTTTAAAATGACATTGTGATAAAACAAGATACTGACTTACTGAACATTGTATACTTATTATTTCCCCCTTTTCATGCAATCTTGTAATACATTTCAAACTAAAATGAATAAGAAACCCCCCAAACTAACACTTTGCTTTAAAAAAAAATACAGGAATACAAAGGACATTAACTGTAGAAATGCAGCAAAGATGAATAATAATTGGCACATCCAATATTTCAATATTTGTTAATATTAATTTGACACAGTATTAAAACCATGCTCTTTAAGTTCAAGTAAACATTTATTTCCACTCTAGTACCTAGCAGTTTTATGTATATGTGTATATATGTATATATTATATATATATATTTTTAATGCCTACAGCACCTGGTCTTCCTAGGTGGTCTCCCATCCAAGTACCAACCAGGCCCAACCCAGCTTAGCTTCTGAGATCAGACAGATCAGACAAGTTCAAGGTGGCATGGCCGTAGACAGTTTTATATATATTTAACACAACAGCAACAATAATAATGATATTAACTAGTATTTGTTAAAGCCATAACGAGTATCAAGCACCGCTAAATATGTAAAATGTCTTTTCTGATTTGTTTGTTTTATCGATAAAGAGGTGATTTTTAAACAAGCAGAGGAAATTTTAAATGTAAAAGTCTTGAGGGTAGAAGGAGCTTGTAATTAAGGAGCAGAAAAAGAGAGTGTATATTTTATTTCTACCACAGTGGGAAATTGTATGTACCAGGATCCCAGGAGGAGAGACAAGACTCAATAGGGTTTATTGAAAAGAGTTTAATGAAGTGGCAATTTACCTAATGTGTGTGTGGGAGTTAAGGAAATCAACAGGGTATGGTGCAGTACCAGGGCTGGCAATAGTGGGGAGACTTTACCCATTAAGCCTGAAGGGAGGAGGAGGGAAGTGGTTTCCTGAAACCAGGAAGAGCCTATAGGTCGGGGGTCCCCTGAGAAGAGCAGTGGCTAGAGAGAACCACAGTCACTTCCAAAACTGGAGGTAGATGGGAAAAATATTCCAACTTTTCTCTCCTCCCACCCTCTGATGCCCATGGGTGCCTTCCTTTGGCTCTCTCCCATTAGTGCCCCCCATTGGCTGAAGCCTACTGGGAGCCAACATCAAGTAAGCCCAGGTGACGGTGTCCACAGGGGTCAGCTTTATTAGGGGACACAGAGCAGGGTAGAAAACTGTGGCAAGCAAATCTACAGGGTGGAGGGTAAGTAGAGAATACACACTGGTGCTTTATGTGATCTTGGAGATTTCTCCAGCCCTTTCTGAGCCAACTCTCATGAAAGAAGTGAGTTGGGCTTGAAAACTGACCCTATCCCTACTACTGTCTACAAACATCTTATTGGCCCATAGCGCTCACAGGGCCTGCCACTGTGGAAACCTCATACTCAGGCTTGGTGTCTGCCTATCATCCATACCATATGCCAAATCAAAGAGCTAGTCCAACCTGTGAGCAGTTAGTGTCCAAAGGATGAGAAATCACTGCATCTGTTAGAACCCCCTTAGTCAGCAGAGGTTGGTAGGGCCTCTTGAACCAGTGTGAATGTTTGTATGCCCTGGGCAGGATGAAATAATCACTCCCATTTCTGGGTTCCTAGCAGTAGTTTGCTCTACCAGGAAAGACTGGCCCTGAGGGAGTTCCACAGCCAAGGGAACTCATTTGCCCAAGGTGCTGCCAGGCCTCTTACTCGAAGGCATGTGAAGCCAACAACAAACAGCACACATGCACTTGGGTCCTCCCCTCAGCTGCACCCACAGAGAGAGACACAAATACTCCACAACCACAGGCACACACCAACCTCATCACATCCAAATACATATATAAATGCATAGACAGGCACAGAACATATCACAGATGCTCACAGTAACACACCCACAGTGCTTGCCACCACACCTCAGCCCAGGTCTGGTTGCCCCTGCCGATTCTTTAATTTTTTTCAGTTTTCGTTCTTCTGATTGTCCCTAGATGAAAGTCAGATGCCCCATAACATGCTCCTGCGGATCCCTGAACCTCTCTGGAATGGTGTCTTTCTCATTGCTGTACCTCTTTCCCAGAGAGGAAGTTCCTGAAACACAAATATTAAAGGAGGAAAGAAAGAAAGGAGGGAAGGAGGGAGGGAAACATATAGATATGATAAATACGTGACAGTATGATATAAGTATGTCATGAACAGATTAAGGTTTTATTGGGCCTGATGTTTATTCAATGGGAAAGGGAGTTGTTTCTCAAAAACAGAAGACTAAAACCATGAATACAAATTAAAGACAGAGCCTTGAAAGGGGCCTTTGTAAATGAGAGCCCTGGAGAGCTTAACAGTAAAGCTACTGTCACATGAAACACAAATGTGTAAGCCCACAAATGCATGTGGGAGCACAGACACAGGTACCACTAACTCCCAGACAGGCATGCACATGTGGCTCCAGGCCTCAACTGCAATCAGGAGCTGGGCCCACCTAGGCACCAGCCTTTGGAAACCCCTGCAGCCCTCACTTAGAAAGTTGGCTTCACATTGTCAGCACAGTAAATAGTTCTCAAGTGCTTACCAGTGTGGACTAGGTCAGTGAGTAAAGAACCATGCTCTTTACTCATATGTATATGTATGCTGTTTTTAAAATATAAACATATTGTTAAGAACAAATTAAAATGTGTATACATTCATTTAAAAAAAAAAAAAAAAGCTTCAGCCAGCAGCTTCCACACCCATAGAGCATCTTCTGGGACACATGCTGGTATGTGCACTTCGCTATTTCTGAGGAGTGGACCCTTCTCCTGCCTCCTCACTCAGACCCCTAACCCCACATCCCTCTTTCCCAGTATCAGCTGCCTTCACACCAGATTAACAGGACAAGGAGGAATGGGGAGAAGGTGGGAGTTGCCTCTGGAGAGAGGTTCAAGCCAACACTCAGTGAAGTATCGGCCTCTGGCTGTCAGAGCCAGCAACAACCCCAGCCCATCCTACTGTTTTTCTTGAGGTTGAGAGACCCAGGCACAAAGGGAGAGAGCATGGGCTTTATGTGGGTCTTCTTAGGAAACCACACTATAGCATGCACACACAGAACCATCACACATTTTTCTGGAATGCAGGAGATTTTAAAAGCATTTATTTTTCAATATAAAAAAAGCATGAAGAAAACAAAAATGACTTGTAATGCCGCTGCACAGATAATCCCAGTGGCATTTTAGAAAGAAAGTTAATGCATGCACACATTTAGAAAATTGAGACAGTTTCAAAAGATAATAAAACTAAAGCTAACACTTTCTTGCCTATGGCAGTTCCTCTCACTGGAGAGCACTCTGTATTTCCTTCCCAAACACTTTGTATACCAGCATATTTACTGAGAAAAGGAGAATCAAACTCTGCCCACTGTTTTTTACCTCACAATTTTTTTCTACCTAAAATAGACTTCTACAGACCTTTCCATATCAACGAAGCCTAATCTACCACCTTCTTTATAATGGTTGTGCCTTATTCCATTGTATGATTGCATTCTCTGTTGATATGTATTTATTTCCAGTGTCTTTGCTCTTATAATATTCCAACAGCAACTTGGTGTACCTGGACATACTATAAGTATTTCCATCGGGTCAGTTAGGAATGGAAGAACTGGGTAAAAGGGAATGTGTTTTTTAAAATTCTGGTAGAGATTGCAAAAACACTCTTTTAAAAGATGGCACTAATCTACACTTTTTTCAACAAAGTGTAAGACACATTGCCTCCCTATACTCTCCTCAAATCTAAAGAGTAAAAAGTAATATTTCAGTGTTTTCTTTACAGCTTTATTGAGATAATAATTCATGATACAGTTATATAATTCACCCATTTAAAGTAAGTTAGTCAAGAGAATATTTAGAGTCGTGCGACTACAATCAGTTTTAGAACATTTTCATTATCCTCAAAAGAAACCCTGTATGCATTAACAGACACTATCCCATTTCCTCCCACACTCCAGTCCTGACAACAATTTTTTAAAAAATTATTTTTAGATTACAGTTGACATACAATATTATATTTCTTTCATGTGTACAACACAGTGATTAGACATTTACATACCTTACAAATGGATCACTTAGATTAATCTAGTACCTGACACTATTCATAGTTATTACAATATTACTGACTATATTCCCTATGCTGTACTTTACATCCTCATGACTCTTTTTATAAGTGACAATTTATACTTCTTAATCCCTTTCACTTTTTTTACCCATCCCATCCACCCTACTCTCATCCAGTGACCATCAATTTGTTCTCCATGAGTTCATTTCTGTTTTGTTTATTTTGTTTTTGATTATACACAAAAGTTAAATCATATGATATTTGTCTTTCTCTGTCTGATTTTCACTTAGCATAATAACCTCTGAGTCCATCCATGTTGTCACAAATGGCATGATTTCATTCATTTTTATGGCTGAGTAATATTCCATTGTATGGATGCACTATGTCTTCTTTACCCATTCTCTATTTTTGGCATGTGGGTTGCTTCCATAACTTGACTATTGTAAATAAAGCTGCAGTGAACATAGGGGTACATATATCTTTTTGAATTAGTGTTTTGGATTTCTTTGGATAAATACTCTGAAGTGGAATTGCTAGGTAGTTCTATTTTAAATTTTTTGAGGAAACTCCAAACTGTTTTCCACAATGGCTGCACCAATTTACAATCCCACCAACAGTCTGTGAGGGTTCCCTTTTCTCAACATCCTTGTTCTACTTCTCTGAAAAACGCCATTGGTATTTTGTTGATTTATTGATAGTAGTCATTCTAACAAGTGATAGGTCATATTCCACTGTGATTTTGATTTGCATTTCCCTAATGATTAGTGATAGTAAGCATTTTTTTTCATATGTCTATTAGTCTTCTGTATTTCCTCTTTGGAGAAATATCTGTTCAGGTCCTCTGCCTATTTTTTAATTACATTGTGGGTTTTTTGTTTGTTTGTTTTGTTTTGTTTTTGATGTTGAGCTCTATGAGTTCTTTATATATTTTGGACATTAATCCCTTATTGAATACATCATTTGCAAATATCTTCTCCCATTCAGCAGGTTGACTTCTTGTTTTGTTGGCTTCCTTTGTAGTGCAAAGGCTTTTTAGTTTGATGTAGCCCCAGTTGTTTATTTTTGCTTTTGTTGTCTTTGCTCTATGAGACATATCAAAAAAAAAAAAAAAAAACCAATGTCAAAAAGTTTATTGCCTATATTGTCTTCTATAAGTTTTGTGGTTTGAGGTCTTACATTTCAGTCTATAATCCATTTTGAGTTTATTTTTTTACATAGTATAAGAATGTGGTCTAGTTGAATTTTTTTTTTTTTTGCATGTATCTGTCTAGTTTTCCCAATGCCATTTATTGAAGAGACTGTCTTTACCCTCACAGTATATTCTCTCCTCCTGTGTCATAGATTAATTAACCATAGTTGTGGATTTATTTCTGGGTTCTCTATTCTGTTCTATTGATCTAAGTATAACACTATTATGCCAGTACCATGCTGTTTTGATTCTTATAGCCTAGTACAGTTTGATATCAGGTAGCTTAACCTTGTTCTTCTCTCTTAAGATTGCTTTGGCTATTCAAGGTCTTTTGGGGTTCCATATAAATTAAGGATTTGTTCTACTTCTCTGAAAAACGCCATTGGTATTTTGATAGGGACTGCACTGAATCTGTAGATTGCTTTGGGTAGGATGGCCATGTTAACAATGGTTATTCTTCCTACCCATGAGCATAGTATGTGCTTCTATTTACTTGTATCTTCTTCAATTTCTTCTTTCAATAACTTATAATTTCCCAAGAACAGGTCTTTTACCTCCTTGGTTAATTTGATTCTTAGGTGTTTTATTGTTTTTGATGCAATTGTAAATGGGATTGTTTTTAAAATTTCTCTCTGATAGTTCATCACTGGCATGTAAAATGCAACCAATTTCTGAATATTAATTTTGTATCCTGCTACTTTGCTGATTCATTTATTAGTTTTAATAGGTTTTTATGCAATCTTTAGGGTTCTCTATATGTAGTATCATGTCATCTGCAAATAATAACTTTTATTTCTTCCTTTCAAATTTGACTGCCTTTTTTTTTATCTATCTATCTATCTATCTATCTATCTAGGCTGATTGCTATGGCAAGAACTTCCAGCACTATGTTGATATAAGAGATGAGAGTGGACACCTTTGTCCTGTTCCTAATATTAAAGTATAGACTTTTAGCTTTTCACTATTGATTATGATGTTAGCTGTGGGTTTGTCATACATGGTCTTTATTATGTTGAGATATGTTTCCTTTATTCCTACTTACCTGAACATTTTTTTATCATAAATGGATGCTGAATTTTGCAAAATGTTCATATCTACTGATATGAACATATGATTTTTATCATCTATTTTGTTTGTGTGGTATATCGCAATAATTGATTTACAGATATTAAACCCACCTTGCATTCCAAGAATAAATCCCATTTCATATGGTGTATGTTCCGTTTTATGTATCACTGAATTTGGTGATATTTTGTTGAGGATTTTTGCATCTATGTTCATCAGGGATACTGGATTTTAATTTTCTTTCTTTCTTTCTTTCTTTCTTTCTTTCTTTCTTTCTTTCTTTCTTTTCTCTCTCTCTCTCTCTCTCTCTCTCTCTCTCTCTCTCTCTCTCTCTCTCTCTCTCTCTTTCTTTCTTTCTTGTAGTGCCATTGTCCGGTTTTGATATCAGGATAATGCTGCCACATAAAATGAGTTTGGGAGCTTTTCCTCCTCTTGAAGAATTTTTTTGGACTAGTTTGAGAAGGATAGGTGCAAATTATTCTTTGAATGATTGATAAAATTTACCTGTAAAGCCATCTGTCCAAGGCTTTTGTTTGTTGTGTTTGTGTAGATTACTAATTTGATTTCATTAGTAGTTATCAGTCTGTTCAGATTTTCTGTTTCTTCTTGATTTGGTCTTGGAAGTTTGTATATTTTTATAAATGTATCCATTTCTTCCAGGTTGTCAAATTTGTTGGCATATAATTGTTCACAGTATTTTCTTATAATCCTCTGCATTTCTATGGTATAAGTTGTGGCTTCTCTTTCATTTATGATTTTATTTATTTGGGTTTTCCTTCTTTTTTTCTTGATGAGTCTGTCTAAAGATTAATCAATACTGTTTGTCTTTTAAAGGCAAGCTCTTGGTTCTATTGATCTGTGCTATTGTTTTTTCCTCTCAATTTCATTTATTTCTGCTCTGACCTTTATTATTTCCTTTCTTCTATTACTCTAGGCTTTGTTTTTTGTTCTTTTTCTTTGTTTGCTGTTAAGGCTTTGTTAGATTTTTCTATTTGAAATTTTTCTTGTGTTTTTTTTTTTTAAGGGAGGCCTGTATTGCTATGAATTTCCCTCTTAGAACTGCTTTGGCTGTGTCCCATACATTTTTGGGTCATTGTGTTTTCATTTTCATTTCTCTCAAGGTGCCTTTTAATTTTTTCCTTGATCTCATTGTTAACCCATTTATTGTTTATTAACATGTTATTTAGCCTCCATGTGTTTGTGTGTTTTTCAATTTTCTTCTTATAATTCATTTCTAATTTCATACCACTGGGATCAGAGAAGATGCTTGATATTTCAGTTTTCGTGAATTTATTTAAACTTGTTTTGTGGTCCGACTTTTGGCCTATTCTAAAAAAATGTTCCATGTGTACTTGAAAAGATTATATCTTCTGCTACTTTTGTGTGAAATGTCTTAAAAATATCAATTAAATCTATCTGGGCTAATGTGTCATATAAAGGTACTGTTTCCTTGTTGATTTTTTTTTGTTCAGATGATCTTTTCATCAATGTCAATGAGGTGTTAAAGTCCTCTACTATTGTTGTATTGCTGTTGATCTCTCCCTCTATTTATCAATATTTACTTTATATATTTTGGTGTTCTCATATCGGGTGGATGAATGTTTACAAGAGTTCTATCCTCTTGCTGGATTAATCTCTTTATCGTTATAAAATGCCCTTGTTTGTCTCTTGTTACTGCCCTTGTCTTAAAGTCTATTTTGTCTGACATAAGTATTGCTACCCCACTTTTTTTTCATTTTCATTTGCCCAAAATATCTTTTTCCATCCCTTCTCTTTCAGCTTGTATAGACATTTTGATCTGAAGTGGGTCTCCTAGAGGCAGCATACAAGTGTTGTTTGTTTGTATCAATTCAGCCACTGTATATCTTTCAATTGCAGCATTTAGTCCATTTACATTTGAAGTAATTATTGACAGATATGTCATTATTGCCATTTTATTAATTATTTTCTGATTGTTTTTGTAGTTCTTCTCTGTTCCTTTTTTATTCTCCCACTTTCTTATATGTTCGTGACTTTCTATAGTGTTATATTTAAATTCCTTTTTCTTTATTTCTTGTATACCTTTTTTTCTGACAGTCTTAAATTGTTTATTAGGAAAGAATTTTACAAACAATATTTATATTAGTGGTAATAGTGGAGCTGGAGAGTATTGCACCTTCTTCAAGCTGTATAGTGAGAACTAGCAATAGTGTGTTGAAATTTGTGGCCTGCAGACATCAGCCTTTGTATCTCCCTGTGCTTATGGACTGGTTTGGTGATCCACTGGGTGTCAGGATTCTGTCTGATAGCTTAGTAAATAGATCAATGAGAATAACCTCAAGTAATTCGTATGTGGAATCTTCACCAACCCAGTAAGAATTCAGGACTCTCAGAGCCCCATAGTGGTGTCCAGCTCACTCCTTGGCAACAGACTGAAAGCTTAGAGCAACTGTTAGCTGGTTAACACCATGATGGACTGGCTTGCTGTAGGTCTTACCCTTAAGAACTGAGCATTTGCGGCTACCACGACACATATATATCCAGTATATGACGTAACCTTGCTTGGCCTTGTATCCCAACCTACATGCTTTATTGAACTGGGTGGGACAAGGGCTCTGTAGAGTGCAGAGAGCAAGCGATACTGCCAGCAGTGCTCCCTAAGAAGAAAACACATTATATCTGACTGCTTCTTCCTCCATAGCTCCTGGATGTACTTTTAAGTGCCCATCTTCGCTTGCCTGATGGCTGCTGCCAGATGAAAAAGAAAGACCCTTTCCCCCTCTTGTATATCTCTTACAGATATTTGATTTGTGGCTACCGTGTGCTTTATATACATCCAAGTTATGTTTATAGCAGTCCATTTTAAGTTGATGTTTGCTTAAGTTCAAACATATTCTAAAATCATTATAATTTTTACTCACTCCCTCCACATATATGTTTTTGTCGTTTTTTACTTCTTTTGTGTGTGTTTGTGTATGTCCCTTGACTTACTGTTGTACTTACATATGATCTTCGTCCTTTTGTCTTTTAACTTTTGTGCTAGCTTTATAATCCATTGATCCACTGCTTTTTCTAAGTGCTTTGTTGGAGAGATTTTTTTCATTTCTATATTTTCTTGTTCATATTTTTTATCTTTTATACCTAAAAAGTCTCTTTAACATTTCTTATAATACTATTTTGGTAGCGATGAACATCTTTCAGTTTTCTAGTCAGAGAAACTCTCTCTCCTTCAATTCTAAATGATGTTACTTACTGGATAGAATAATCTTTGTTGTAGCTTTTTGCTTTTCATCACTTCGAATATTTTGTGCCATTCTCTTGGCCTGCAAAGATTCTGTTGAAAAATCAGCTCATAGTCTTATGGGCTTTCCCTTGTAAGTAATTACTTTTCTCTTGCTACTTTTAAGATTCTCTCTTTGTCTTTAAGCTTTGGCATTTTAGTTATGTTGTATCTTGGTGTGGGCCTCTTTGAGTTCATCTTGTTTGGGGCTCTTCACTTCCTGGGCTTGTATGTCCATTTCCCTTGCCAGGTTAGGAAAATTTTCCACTACCTTGTCTTTCAGATTATTGATTTGCTGGCTTGGTTCATCTAATCTGCTGTTTATGCCTTCTAGTATATTCTTCATTTCAGTTATTCTATTCTTTAGTTCTGATTGATTCTTTTTAATGATTTTTATCTACATATTTATGTTTTCTATCTCTTGTTGAAGTTCTCACTGAGTTAATCTAGTCTTCTCCAAAGTTCGTTGAGCATTCTTATAACCAGTATTATAAACTCTGTATGTGATACACCGCTTGTCTCTATTCTGTTCAGTTCTTTTTCTGGAGTTTTGTCCTGTTCTTTGATTTGGGGCCTGTTTCTTTGTCTCCTCATTTTGACTGATTCCTTGTGTTTGTTTCCATGTATTAGCTAGATCAGCCATGTCTCTTGGTCTTGACATAGTGGCTTTATATAGAAGGTGTCATGTGGGGCTCAGTGGCAGTCTCCCTGGTCACCTAAACTGGGTGCTCCAAGTATGTCCCCTATGTGGGTTGTGTGTTCCCTCCTGTCGTAGTTGGGCCTCAATTGCTGCTAGCATGTCAGTGGGAAGGTTTGGCTCTCAGGCTGACTGCCTCTCTTGCCAGTCTTAACATGATCTCTTCTTTATCTCCTTAATTATATGAATTTTGTTCATCTAGTCTTCAGGTGGTTCTTAATGATGGTTGTTCTAGAATTCATTTTGTAATATTAATGTGCTCATGGGAGGAGGTGATCTCAGAGTTTGTCTACTCTGCCATCTTAACCAGAAGTCCCTACTCCCTGCCTTCTGCAACCATTAATCCATTTTCTGCACCTATAGATTTGCCTATTCTAGACATCACATATAAATGAAATCATGTGGTCTTTTGTATCTGGATTATTCCACTTAGCATGATTTCAGGGTTCATCTATGTAGTTGAATGTGTCAGTATCTCATTCCTTTTTATGGAAGAATAATATTTCATTAGGTGCATAGACCACATTTTTTCAGACGATAGACATGTGGATAGTTTTCAGTTTTGGGCTCTTGTGAATATACTGCTATGAACATTTGTGTACAAGTGTTTATGTGCATGTAGAATTTAATTTCTCTTGGGTATACACCTAGAAATCTGGATTGCTTTAATAGGCATTTTTTTTTTTCATTTTGAATGAGGTTGAACAATGTCATGAATTGCCTGTTCAAGTCTCCTGCCTATTTTACTGTTGGATTGTTTATGTGTTTCCTGCGTGTTATTTTTAATAAGAAATATATATTTGTTCTTCCTTGCCTTCCTGGCACAGAGCTCCTAAAACCTTTTGAATTTCCTAAGTGAAGAGGACCATAAAGTTATCTTTTGTTATGTGAACGAAGTGACTTTTGGAGAGCACCTAAGAATGGGGGTTGGTTGCCAGGAAAGCCAACCATGTGATGACAAGTTAGTAACTTTCAGTCTCCCACTCCACCCGCACCTCCCAAGGAGGGGAAAGGGGCTTGAGATTGAGTTCAATCACCAATGCAAAGTGACTTAATCAACCATGGTATGCAATAAAGCCTCCATTAAAACTGAAAGGGATGGGGTTCAGAGAACTTCCAGGTTGGAGAACATGTGGAGAATTATGAACCCACAGAGGTCATCTGAAGCTCCACACCCCTTACCATGTACCTTGCTCTATGTATCTCTTCCACCTGACAGTTCCTGAATTATATCCTTTTTATAATAAACTGGTAATCTAGTAAGTACTGTAGTTTCCTGAGCCCCGTGAGCCACTCTAATAAATTATTCAAATCCAAGGAGGGGCCTTAGAAACCTCTGATTTACAGCCAGTTTGTCAGAAGCACAGGTGACAACCTGGACTTATGATTGGTGTCTGAAGTGAGATCAGTGTTGTGGGGGTGAGCCTGTAACCTATGGGATCTGACATTATATCTGGGTAGATAGTGTCAGAATTGAGCTGAATTTTAGGTCATCCAGCTGATGTCACAGAATTGGTTGGTGGTGTGGGAAAAACTCACACACATTATAACTGGTGAACAGAATTATAACTGGTGTCAGAATCATACTATTGATTTGAGCTCTTTGTTAATCAACAAAATGTAGTTCATTGTCTAGTACATGTGTTGTAAATACATTTTTTCCAGTTTTTCATTTTTCCTTAGACTTGATTTTTGATATTTTGTGATATTCAGAAATAATTTTTAAAATATTTTCAAAGTTAGTAAATTTTTCTCTTTAGGTTTAGTAAGGTCTTTCTTATCATGATTATAAATTTATCCAAAACTTCTTCAAGAACCTTCATGGTTTTTCCTTTTTCTCCCTCTTCTTTTGTAACATGTAAGACTTTGGTTCATATGGAGTTTATTCTGGTTCCAGAGCAGATGTCCAGTGTTCTTTCCAGATAGTTAAGTAAACATTTCAACATCTTTAATGAAGAACCCTCTTGTCACTACCTATTTGGAATGTCATCTTACCACAAATTACATGTTTTTACATGTTCGGGACTCTCCAGCACAGTGGTTCTTAATGCTGGCCACACATTAGAATCATCTCGTGGAATTAAGAAAACACTGATATCAAGGTCAGGTCTCACACCATTGGACCAGAATCTCTGGAGGTAGCACCCAAGTTTCGCTTTGTTTTGTTTGTTTTCTAGAAGCACTTTAAGTGATTCTAATGTGAAGCCGGGGCAAGAACCACCACTCTGTATGTTTCATTGAATTATTTAGCTATATCTTCTCTTCAAAGAAACCATATTTTAGTAAGATTGGCCATTCTTCACATATGTATTTTTCCAGATTTATTAGTACCTTTTTAGTTTGGGGAAAAAGGCATATTATTCAAATTTAGGCCCCCTGATCTTATTTTCAGCCAACACGTGAGTAGAATCATATAGTATTTGTCCTACTGTGACTGGCTTATTTCTCTTAGGATAATATCCTCAAGTTTTATCCATGTTGCAGCATGTGACAGAATTTCTTTCTTTTTAAAGGATGAATAATATTTGTGTGTATACACCATATCTTCTTTATTCATTGATGAACACTGGGTTGCTTCCACCTCTTGACTCTTGTGAATAACACTGTTAAGAACATGGGTGTTCAACTACCTCTTTGAGGTCCTGCTTTCAATTCTTTTGGATATATGCCCCAAAGTAAAATTGCTGGATCATATGTTAATTTTATTTTTGATTTTTTGAGGAATTTTCATAGTGGCTGCACTTACATTTCCAACAATAATGCACAATGATTCGTTTCTCCACATTCTCACCAGTACTTGTTATTTGCCCTTTTGTGGGAGTTGGTTTGTTTTTTATAATGGCCATCATAATGGGTGTGAGGAAGTATGTCATTGTGGTTTTGATTTGCATTTCTCTAATGATTAGTGTTGTTGAGCTTCTTTTCATATGCTTGTTAGCCATTTTTATATCTTCTTTGGAAGAATGTCAATCAAGTCCTTTGCCCATTTTCAATTAGATTATTTTTGTGGCTAAGTTGTAGTTATTTTATACATTCTAGATATTAGCCCTTGTGAGGTATATGATTTTAAAATATTTCTTCCCATTCCATATGTTTTCTTTTTACTCTGTTGATTGTGTCTTCTAATGCACAGCATTTTTTTAAATTTGATGTGGTCTCATTTATTTATTTATTTGCATTCATTGTCTGTACTTTTGGTGTGTAGCAAAAAAAAATTATTGCCAAATCTAATTTCATAAAACTTTCCTCCTATATTTTCTTGTAGGAGTTTATAGTTTTAGGTCTTATATTTAGGTATTTCACTCATTTTACTGTCTGAGTTTTTATTATTAAAACATGTTATGCATGGTTAAGAAGTATGTGGACTTCAGGGACATTGATGACCATATTGACCTCACACTTGACCATGTTAGGGCCTAGACATGATTTTCTTCAGATTACTGGAACACAGCAATGGTGAGGAATTGGTGAGAATTGACCCTTTCCTGGTACCAGTGGTGATGTCCACTGGTTCTTATCTCAGGGACATTCATTCAAAAACTGCCAAATCTTCATTATCTTCATCATCACTATCATCAGTGTCACCAGGATCCCATTCACACAGGTGTGCGTATTTTAGGCAGAAGCCATTACCTTCATCTTCCAAAAGGTTCTAGGGAAGGTGGGCCAGGAATGATATATTTTTTTACAGATGAGATAAATTAAGCTCAGAGGTATTCTCACATAGCAAGTTGATTCTAAATGCAGAACTCTTTCTGCTACACTGAAGTTACTTTTGCACACAAATATTTTTTAAATTGCTCATATACAATGACCCATACTTGGAGAATTGAGCTGAAAGAGATACTTTAAGAGAAAATTAAAATCGTTGTATACTATCAACTGAAAAACAATAGCAACTAGGTGTTTTTTCAGCAGAAAGGATTTTTTTTTTTTTTTTAGG
Source organism: Rousettus aegyptiacus (assembly GCF_014176215.1). Lineage (NCBI taxonomy): Eukaryota > Metazoa > Chordata > Mammalia > Chiroptera > Pteropodidae > Rousettus > Rousettus aegyptiacus. The sequence continues at coordinate 91,923,454 of NW_023416307.1, read as the reverse complement.
AAAAAGGAAGAGTTGCTGCCCAGTGCATGCAGACATGGCAAGCCATGTACATACTCGGACCTGTGCGCCAAGTTGGAAGGGTATTATAGAAGTGAGTAGGAAGTTAAGGGAAGGAGAAGTTAGAACCATAGAGCTTTATTATAAACATAGAGTTCTTCCTATAGGGTTCTCACATGTAGAGTTCTCATGATTATGTAGAGTGCAAGAACTTCCATAAGTTCTAGCTCCTCTCAGAGACCCTCCCAACTGAATATGTTGGTTTAAAGTCCCTGTTAGTCTTTATTAATACCAAGATGCTGTTTTCAGTTTTGTTTTTACAAGCCACAGAACAGGAAGGTGCCCAAATACCAAACAATAGAGAAATAGTTAAGCCAATAAGTGGGGTACTTTGCAGTTAAGAGAAATGAATTCCATGATGCCTCTAGAAATGTATACCTTAACCAAGCAAAACTAAGTGGAATCCAAGTTTATAAATAAACACTGAACACTGCTACTTAAAAACCGTTCACACCATGTTAGCCAACTGCGTATGTATGCTCACATACATCTTTACTCTTCTCTTGCCCTCTGGCTTCACATTCAGTCAATGGTCAGCAGTGGGGGAACATTGAAGGATGGGAAGAGAAGAGAAGCCAAGGTGTTTCTTCATCTCTCTGCTCTCTGTGACTTCTCTGGAAGTAGGAAGGGGTTCCCTTCTTTGGCTTCAGCTCTCTCCTCTTCCTTGAGACCTTTTGTGGTTCTAGCTCCTATCAGGAAGGTTCCTCCAAAAGTTCTAGCTTCTGTCAGAGTAATTTATGTTTTCCTGGCTACACCCAGGATGATGCTTATATTGCTAGATAAAAATAAGAAGTTTTATTTTTTAGATCATAAATACAGTGTGTGCTTATTGTGAAAAATATAGAAAATCCAGAAACATATATAAATTAAATAAAAATCAGCCACAATAGCCTACCACCTAAATTCAACCACCATTACCATTCCCTACTACTTTTAATGTGAGATTGTATTCTATACAATTACATAATTTGTTTTTTTCAGCCAATAGCATAAGATTTACCTATGTCGTTTATTAATTTTTTTAACTTTGTTTTAAATGGATATACATAATATATCATTAGCTGTATGTACTATATTGCTACACATTTGGATATTTTATAATTTTTTGCTAGTATAAATAATACTATAATTAAAATCTTTTTGTATATAGGTTTTTCTTCTCCTGAATTTCCCATTATTTCCTTAACTAAACCAAACCCAGGATATGAACAATTTAAAAGTCTTCGGCATATATTATCAAACTACATTCTGCAAATACTGGACCTATTTACGCTTCCCAGAACCTCATGAGAGGACCTTGCCCATCACTACAGTGGGACCTTCTGTGCCTTGGATTACACAGCTCTTAACTGATAGGAGAGCTGCTCCTACACATGACAAAAAATGTCAACAATCCAGGTGGATCTAAGAAAAAGGGCTTATTTCCTGAGTGGCACAGGAGTAAGGAAAAAGCCTTATATCAGTTAGCCTTTGCTGCATAACAAATCACTCCAAAAGTTAAAGGCTTAAAACAGAAATCAGTCATTATTTCTTGTGAGTCTATAGGTCAGTTGGGTGGTTCTGCTAATCTGGGTCAAGCTCTGCTGATAATAGTTGGGGTCAGCTACAATGTCTTGACTGAGTTAGTCTGTCATTAACTCTTTAAGTGTACCTCTCATGTCATTCTAATTAGCTAGCCCAGGTATGTCCTCATAAGTGGCAGGATTCCAAGAGACACAGCTAAAATGATTAAGGCCTTTTTTAAACTTCTGCTTGTATGAATTCTTCTTCGATTTCATTTGCCAAAGAAAGTTACGTGGTCAAGCCTATAGCTGGTATGCGATAGTACTACCAAAGGATGTGAATATTGGGAAGCAAACAAAATTGGGGGCTATTATTATAATCAACTTACAAGCTGCATCCTCACCATATGGGAACATGATCTCCATGGCAACCAGCAGGACCACTTCTGAGGCCCAGGCAACATAACAATGAAATCTCAGTAGAGGCTGCTGACCTTCCCCCAATGCTGATTTGGTACCACATTTAATTCTCTTGAAATGTGCATACTGGGAATAGGAAGAAGGCAAGTCTTGAATTGCCACCCTAGAAAAATGGGATCTTGAAAGAAAAATTAAGTTGGGGTATGAAAAATCAAGAAAGGTATAATTCTTTCACATGTGAGTATATAGACTAGAATTTGAGTCCTCTACAAATGAGAGAATAATTGGCCTTAGGTGAAATGAAGAGAAGAAGATAAAATGCCAGAATACTGTGAAAAAAAAGTTCAGTGTTGAAGGGAAAGAATTCTCCAACTCACTTGGAAAAGCTCATTTTTTGGTCCAGCAGAGTCTTTAAATATCAACCAGTCCATGGCCATACCACCCTGAACAAGCCCAAGCTCATCCTATCTTGGAGGCTAAGCAGGGTCGGGCCTGGTTAGTACTTGGATAGGAGACCACCTAGGAAGACCAGGTGCTATAGGTGTAAAAAATAAAAAGTAAGGGATTGTAAGCTGACAAGGTCCTTGCAATCTGTGAAGTCAACCAAATGTTGCCTCGCCTAAAAAAAGAAAAAAAAATAGCAACCAACATAATCCTCTTCATTCATAGCCTATGAAACAGAAGCCCAGGGAGCTTCAATGCCTTGTTTGAGGTCTCAGAGTGCAGCAGGCAAGAACCTACGCCTGTGGTTTTTTTCTGCTACATTGGACTGCTGCTGGGATTTGCTGCAAACACTCAAATTGCTTCTTAATTGGAGTTTCCACCTTCATTAGCTGCTTCCTGAGCAGCACGAGCTCCCTGCCTAGAACTCTCAGTCAATACCATCTTCTCTAAATTGGTGTGACCTCGCTCTTCTCCTCTCTTCTGCACTAGAGTTTGCTTCAGGGTTTTTCCCAGTAGGGCAACTTGGGAAGGGATAGGGGCACGCAGGCAGTCTTTGGAGAGAGAGTCTGTTCTCACCACCAACCCCTGCTCCAGAGACTTGGGAGCACTTCACAATCACCCTCGGAAAGGGTGGCTAGGTTTAATCCTGGGTTTGCCACTAACTCTGAGTGTGATCTTGGGTAAATTTCTATCCTTTTCTGGGCCTCAGGGACCCCTAAAATCTCTCCCAAATTAGGGTTACCGGGTTCAGCAAATAAAAGTACAAGTGCTCATTTACATTTGAATTTCAGTAAACAATGAAGATTTGATATTTTTAAAATTTTATTAGTTTCAGGCATATATTACATTGATTAGACATTTATATAGTTTATGATATGATCCCCTCGATTACTCTATCACTCATCTGGCTCTACACATAGCCATTATAGTACTATTAACTATATTCCTTATGCTATACTTTACACTCCCATGGCTACTTTTTAACTACTAATTTGTACTACTTTAACCCTTCCTCTTTTTCTCCCAGTCTCCCATCCTTGCTTTCTTCTGCCAGTCACCAGATTGTCCTCTCCTTTTGTGCGTCCGTTTTCATTTAGTTTGTTCCATTTGTTCCTTAGATTCCACATGTAAGTGAAATCATATGGCATTTATTTTTCTCTGACTTTTTCATTCAGCATAATAACCTTAGGTCCATCCAAGTTGTTGCAAATGGTAGGATTTCGTTATTTTATAGCTGAGTAGTATTCCATTGTATATATGAACCATGTATTCTTTATTCAATTGTCTATTGATGGGCATTTAGATTGCTTCCATATCTTGGCTATTGTGAATAGCATTGCTGTGAACATGGGGGGCTTGGATCTTTATGAATTAGTATTTTGGTTTTCTTTGGATAAATACTCAGAAGTGCAGTTGCTAAGTCAAAAGGTACTTCCATTTAAAAATTTTTGAGGAACCTCCAGATTGTTTTCTACAGTGGCTATACCAATTTGCAATCCCACCAACAGAATACAAGGGTTCTCATTTCTCTGCATCCTCGCCAAAACTCATTTTCTGATTTATTGATGATAGCCATTTTGATAGGTGTGAGATCACATCTCACTGAGG